>NC_081777.1:10234746-10887246 GCF_963082965.1 Carassius carassius | reverse complement strand
ACCCCCGTCTCTCTTGGGCACCAGAAAGTATCTGCTGTACAGCCCCCCCTCGCTTTGAGCTTGAGACACAGGCTCTACAGCCCCTTTGCTCAACAGTATTGATATTTCGGCCCGAAGTATGTGTGCTACTTCTGTTTTGACCGTAGTTTCGATGCGCGCTGAAAAGCGCGGTGGGCGTCGAGAAAACTGTAGCGAGTAGCCTCTCTTTATAATGCCTAGCACCCAATCCTAAACCCCTGGAAGCGCTGACCATGCATCTGCATGAATGGCTAAGGGCTGGATGCGAAGCGCGCACTGTTGACTGGGCAACGGCGGCACTCGAGTGTGCTGCGCATCTGAGGCGGGGAGCGCGCTGATCACAGCGGGCAGATCGCTCTTCCTCGACCCCGTTCCGGTGCTTAAGCTGAGCGGGTCCCGTGGGACTCGATATATCTGCGAGTAACCGTGGGCTGCATGTGTGCACATTTACCACTTTCAACTCGCTGTCTGCCTCTGCAGAATGTACGTGCACGGGCCTCGTTTTTACAGAAGCCCCGCGCCGTATGTGACATAGTGTATGTGGGCACTGGGAAGTGGGTCGATCTTATGTGCGCTAGCCCTGTGTGCAGGGCTGTGCTTACATGTGGAGATTGGCACTGGGTAGTGGGCAGCGTCACTGCATTTATAGCACCATCGGCCGTGGCCGGACGAGCGTGCACGGGTTTCGTTTTTACAGAAACCACATGACGCGTGTGACATAGTAATTGTGGGCACTGAGGGGTGGGCACGCTTACTATGCAGTGTGCGCGACCGACTTGAGTCGACATTATGGGCGCAGACCCTGTGTGCAGGGCTGTGCTTACATGTGGAGATGGGCACTGAGGAGTGGGCATCGTCACAACATTTATAGCACCATTGGCCGTGGCCGGAACACCAGAAAAAACACTCTTTTTGTGAAACATCTGGGTAGCCATGATAACGGCTTTTGTGTGCAGGCAAGCGGGCACTCGTGCAGGCTTGCGCATTGCAGAAGACAATGAGGCAGTCACAACTCTTGGAACTGCAACAGCGGCGCGCTTGGGTGAGAGCTCGGCCGCAGCGGATCTCGAACACTGGCGCTTTCCCAGCAGTGCTAGGATGCTTTCGGGGCTTCTGGCTTCACCGCAATCCTCTGCCGCGGCTCGCTCTGCGCGGGGCGACGGCTTGAAGAGCGAGAACGGGGTCCCGAGCTGCGTTGCTGACGCTGTCGCGATGACGCAGCAGGAGGCGGTGGGCGTGACTGAGAGCTCTGTGGGGCCGGTCTAGAGCGGCTAGCTGCAGAACTGGAGCGCTTCGGCAAGAAGTGCTTGAACGCCTGCGAAGGTTTCTGGTCCTCGGCGAATCTCTCCACAAACTCGTTGACGGAAGATCCGAAGAGGCCGGCAGGAGTTAGCGGCGCATCAAGGAACGCAGCGCGCTCAGACTCCTTGATGTCAGAAAGCGTCAGCCACAAATGCCTCTCAGCCACCGTAGCGGAAGCCATAACCCGTCCCATGGCCTGTGCAGCGGACTTAGTAGCGCGGAGGGAGAGATCCGAAGCACTCCTCAGATCCGCGAGACAGATCGCTTCAGGTCCCATCTCATCCAGCTTGCGGAGAAGATCGCCCTGGAAAATCTGTAGCGTAGCCATGGTGTGTAGCGCAGACGCAGCCTGCCCAGCAGCAGAGAATATCCGTGCGAGCAGCGATTACGTCATGCGGCAGGCTTTGGATGGCAGCGCCGCCTTAGTCCGCCGTCCAGCAGAGGGCGGGCAAAGGTGCGCTGCTATAGCCTGTTCCACCGGCGGAAGTGACAGGTAGCCTCTGTTCTTAGCACCGTCCAGTGTGGAGAATGCTGGCGAAACAGATGAGCGGATTCTCGCCGAGAATGGAGCGTCCCAAGCTTTCGCCACTTCTTCGTGAAGCTCAGGAAGAAAAGGGGCGTGCTTTGAGCTTGAGGAAGAGCGCTCATCCGGAAGATAGCTACCATCCAGCCGGGAACGTGAAGGGGGCGCTGGTGCAGACCACTCGAGGTCGAGGCTCGCCGCGGCCAGCGAGAGTACACGCATCAGCTCCTTATCGATATCCCCCCATCTGCTGGGCCTCTGAGCAGCGGGCGTGAGATCCACGGAGCTCGCCCAACCCTCACTGCCCGAAGCAAGCAGAGAGCACGTGTCTTCTTCCTCCGATGCGGGCCTGAGATCCACTTCCTAAGATGACGTGTCGGCAAGCAGCGAACGCTGAGCATCGGGAAGCGATGCGGCGGAGGGAACCGGCGAGCTCGGCCGAGCTGGAGGCAGTTCTGGTAGGCGCTGCGGCGCAGCGGATGATGCAGGCTTCGAGAAGGATGCCAGGTGAGTCCTCAGAGTCACCATAGGCATTAACTCGCAATGAGGGCATTCGCCGTCAGCGAGCGCGAGCGCTGCTTGGTCCTCACCCAGACAGGAGACGCAGATGACGTGACGATCTCCTTCGCTGAGCGGGGCTCTGCACGAGCCGCACGAGGGCATCTTTAAAAAGACGCAGCTCTTTTGTGAATGTGCGTCGCAGGGCAAACACACACACAGGATATAACAGAACAAGGATGTAAAGGATATGGGCGCCGGATAGCGCAGCAGGAACGGCAGCGGAAGGCGGCGATGCCAGCGGCTTCAGGATGGCTCGTCCTGCTGATATGCTCTTCCAGACGGCGCTTGCTTCCTCGTGATCCAGCGATGCGTGAGCTTCGCTGAAGAGATGAAAAAACAGGTGAGTCAGCCTTTTCGAGTTCCTTTTATAGGTTGGGCCACACCCGTTTCGGCGGGAAGTGGCAAGAAGGGCGCGAAGCGCCCTTATTGGTCTGATGTTGCATCAGCCTGCGCTCGATAGGCTGTGCAGTTGCCGCAGAACAAGCAAATGAGCGAACGAGCCGTCTCGAATTTTTTGCTTCAGTATTTCGTGAAAAGAGACTTTTCCCGTAGCGTCTTAGATAAGACGCAGTACGAGAGAGCTCTCGTAAGAGAACATCAGGCATGGTTATGATTGAGGCAATGCACATTCTCAAGCCCATCCAAAGATGTTGCAAAAAATAAATAAATAAATAATAATAATAATAATAATAATAATAATAATAAATTATTATTATTATTATCAATATTTAAATAAAAATCCTTACATACTGGCTTTGGATATTGGAAAAGAATCCGTTGGGATGAATTCCCATTCTTGTGTCTCATACGGAGTCTCAGCTTTCTAATGGTATGAAAGTATACTGTTTCCATAAGCTATTGCCAAATATATGAGGATTTAAATGTTGATAATGCTATTAGGAAAAAGGACTCTGAAGATTTTTTTAAGATGTAAGAGATTAATTTATTTATTTGCGATGTATTCAAACATATGTTCAATAATACATTAGTTACATGTTCAGTAAAAATATAAACATAGAGAAGTCCAAGGGTATCTTGCTTGATTTAAAAATTAACCATATTAATGAATGACAAGACATCACAAAATTTTCTGTGTTGTAAGGACTACCAGCTTAATAATAAGAATAAAGAGCGGACTTGATATTTGCTTTGTCTGGCTCAAACTTGTTTGACTTCATTATACAGAATGCTGATAACCCATGTAATTAAAACAGATAAAACACTCATACAGTCATTTAATGATACATTATAAATAAATAAATAAATAAATAAATAAATAAATAAATAAATAGTGTCTGATTTACCCTCTTTCCCTCTTCCACATGATAATTTCAATGCTGTTTTTAATGTTTTCCCCATGCATGCCATTTTACAGTTTTGGATGGATTACCAAAATAAAAAACAACAACAACAAAATATATACCTGAACAAATTGCTAATGTTTCAACATGCATAGTTGTGTCATATTCATATACGTATTTACAGTTACCTGCATGAAAGGCTGCATTTCTATTTTTCCTGGTTTGTTTTGCTTCTTTGTTTGCCTTTTGTTTTATTTTGCAAAGGTGGAAATGTTGCTTGATGCAGTTCAAAGGAAGCACAGGACATGCATGTTAAAGAGAGTGGATGAAACATTCAAACCAAAAGCCAAGCCCCTAAGAGCACTGATAGAGGACTCTGCCTCCTTCTCTGGAACATGTCAACGAGAAGAACACGTACCATCATACCATCTCCATCCACAACAGAAGACATATAGACAAGGGCTTTTTTTATCTGATCTGTCATGACATCTGCTAGATGCTGGATTGTAACTTATTGCTCTAACTAGTATTAGCATATAATATATACTCAAAAAGAACAATATGGCTCTGTCTCCAAAAGTAGGATAAATGAAGTCATAGACATACAAGTCATAGAGATACAGTTTACCGCATATCCCAGAGAGCAACAAATAGTCTAGAAGATTACATTAGAGTGTAGCACATTCTTTTTTTTCCTTTTTCTTTTTCTTATAATATATATATATATTTATGGAAGACACTGATTAACAAACCCTTGAGATAATGCTGTAACATTAGTCAATGGCAAATTCCACAAGGGGTTTAATTATTGCAAAAAGCAAAGCCAATGTTTTGCTTTTTTATTGATGGGCTTTATGATGAACATGCAATTCACCTCAACCTCAAAATTTTTTCCTATCATTCCTTACCAGATTTACAATAATTTATCAGTCTCCATGGGAGAATCCAAGGTTGTACGTTTGTAAAGGGGCATGTTTATGTGATATCCAATTAAACGTATTGGTGGCATGGGTCACTCCAGTCAAGTGGTGGAGGGACCCCACCATTCTTTCTATACTTGTGTTCCAAACCAATGACACAATGGCTATTTCCCAGCTAACATTACCCTTACGATATGACATGAACCCATCTGTACTTCATCAAAGCCAGGCTACAGACCTCTGTGTAAAATACACGTTTAACACTAAAATTGGAATAATGGGAAAACACTTATTAACCTTGGCTGAAAAAGCGAGCACCCGAAAAGACAGCTTTACAACAGGAGCAATGCTTTTTAATTGTGCCCACGCGTAAGTACTTAAAAAAAAAAAAAAAAATTCACCTGTGACATTTGGAATAGGGAATAGTAAACATTTTATATTGTTTTCTTTGGCATAAAGAGTAGGATGATTTATGCTCAGTAGATTTACAGCATAAGACATCCTCCTTTTTATGTCAAAGGAAAAATGTAATCTCTCAATGAGCAGGCACTGGTGCAAATCGACTAAATTACAAGGTGTCAGGCTGCTTACTGAAATGGCACAAGCTGAAATCCACCTGTCTGCAGTCCCCAGACAATTTTTCACTTCCTTCATTTTACTTCTATTTATGTCTTCTCTAGAATCCTCCCATTATACTTCCTCAAAATATCTCGGGAGTTTATTACAGAGTGGTCTGCATAAGTAATCCCTTTATGTCTGCATCTGAGCAGCCCATCATTTTTACTGTTCAAACATAAACTCCAACATATAAAGGCTTATCCCACCAAATCCATTTCTAAAACAAACATGGTATATGCATGAGAATGTATATGTAAGCCTGAGACATAATTAGAAAGACTTTTATACACATACACTATTTAAACTGAACTGAGCTAAATGACGACATCACTGAATTCAATGATGAACTGCCTTTAACTGTCATTTTGCATTATTTTGCTGAAATAAATTTGCTGAAATAAATATTGGTTAGCCCCACAGTGAATCTGGTGAGCAATAGAGCATTCGATGATGGACCATAGGACCATGTGTTATAGAAACTCCTGGCTAGTTATGGTTAAACTCATCAAGTGGTAAGGGAGAAAATCCCAAGAGCAATATGACAAAATAGTTATTTTCCACCTTGCATAAAAAAATAAAAAATAAATAATAATAATAAAATAAAATAAAATAAAATCCAGAAGGATGGAGGAAAATAATATTCAAAGAATATGATACAATAGTTAATTGAACTAGATTACATTCCTCTTAGTGAGTTGTGAGTGGAGACACAGTCTACTGTTTCTCCTGCTAAAAAACAGCTCTGTTGTTATGAATAATCAAAGCCTTAAAGCTGATTATCCATATTACACAAATGGTTAAATGATAAATACATAAGGAGTGAGGAATGTCAGTTAGTGAGTTTTTCCTTTCTACTTTCTGCATGCTCAGAGAGAGAACTGGTGGAATCCCTGAACTGGTGCAATTTTGGAGACTCTAACAATAGCTGAATTTGAAGGCTTGCCTTTCATTGGGAAAGCCCTTATTATTTCCCCACTTCCTCCTGCTTTCCTGGCTGGAGATTAATGAGCTGCTCTGACCTGACAGCTTGCATCTCTGTGAAGGATAGAGGAGTGGCCCAGTGCTTGATTAAATCGAGGGGCCGTGCATGTTTGTGTATGAGTGGGCATTGGAGTGATCTGGGCTAGTGCAGTGATAGAGCATTAAAAATGGAGAGGTAAATCTGAATTTGGACAACGCATTAAGAATTCCTACCCTGCCATCAGGATATCCATCATATTAATTTACTTCAGCTTGGGATATAAGTGTAATATTTCTTGACCCGTGATTATACTAACAGCCTATTGTTTGCATAATGAACAGTACCATTATGTACAGTAGTCTGTCTGTTTCCATGATGTTTAGCTACAGCACCACACTATATATACACATTACAGACCAAAAGTTTGGACACACCTTCTCATTCAAAGAGTTTTCTTTATTTTCATGACTATGGAAATTGTAGAGTCACACTGAAGGCACCAAGGGCTATTTGACCAAGAAGGAGAATGATGGGGTGCTGCGCCAGATGACCTGGCCTCCATAGTCACCGGACCTGAACCCAATCGAGATGGTTTAGGGGTGAGCTGGACCGCAGACAGAAGGCAAAAGGGCCAACAAGTGCGAATCATCTTTCGGGGAACTCCTTCAAGACTGTTGGAAGACCATTTCAGGTGACTACCTCTTGAGGCTCATCAAGAGAATGCCAAGAGTGTGCAAAGCAGTAATCAAAGCAAAAGGTGGCTACTTTGAAGAACCTAGAATATGACATATTTTCAGTTGTTTCACACTTTTTTGTTATGTATATAATTCCATATATAATTTCACATGTGTTAATTCATAGTTTTGATGCCTTCAGTGTGAATCTACAATTTTCATAGTCATGAAAATAAAGAGAACTCTTTGAATGAGAAGGTGTGTCCAAACTTTTGGTCTGTACTCTCTCTCTCTCTCTCTCTCTCTCTCTCTATATATATATATATATATATATATATTGTGGCGGGGTGAAGAAGGACACGACAAGGAGGTACAGGTGAGTTCCCCGAAGGGTGGATTTTTATTAATAAATAAAGGGTAGAAGGCGGTGGCGTGAGGTGGCTTGGTGCAGGGTGCTCGGCTTCCTCTTTGGTCTGTGCGCTGTGGTAGTGTGGGTCCGTAGTGCTCTCCCGTGTGCGGTGGGGCTGGCGGTCACACACTAGTCTCTGCAAACAAGACAGATAGATAGGTTTAGCCGAGTCTCGTGGAGACATCTCTCACCTCTGTGTTCGTTTGCTGTGTTTAAGAAGGCAGCGCTTGATGGGGCGCAGGTGTGGCCGCTCAGCCTGTGGCGAGCAGGTGCGGGTGTGACTGCTCGGTTTCCAGGGCGACGCTGATGAGAGCTCGGGACACGTGTCACACCCCCCCCCCTAAGCGTCGTCCTAGTCCTGTGGAGTAGCGGGGAAACTGGGGGAGGGCGGGGAGTGGACCCTGACAGACCTGCGAAAGCTGCCCAAATCCGAGAGAGTCTGTCGGCGTTGGTGTTGGCGTTGGCCGTCCCCGCTTGGTGTTGCACGGTGAAGTTGAAGTCCTGGAGCGCCAGGAACCACCGCGTCACTCTCGCGTTCGTCTCCTTGGCCCGGGCCATCCACTGCAGGGGAGCGTGATCTGTAATGAGGGTGAAGTGGCGGCCGAGGAGGTAATACCTGAGCTCCAGGACTGCCCACTTGACGGCCAACACCTCCCTCTCCACCGTAGCGTACCATTGTTCCGCAGGGGTCAGCTTTCGGCTTATGTAGATCACCGGGTGTTCCTCGCCGTCGTGGCCCTGGGAAAGGACGGCTCCCAACCCAGTGTCAGATGCGTCCATCTGCACCAGGAAGGGACGGTTGAAGTCGGGTGCTCGGAGGACCGGCTCCGTGGTGAGGGCTGCCTTTATCCGGTGGAACGCCGCCTCCGTCTTGGGGTTCCATGGGACCTTCTCTGGTTGCCCCTTCCTGGTCAGATCAGTCAGGGAGTTGAGGGTCCATATCCACAACCACGGGAGTCGCCTTGGTGTAGGCCGAGAGCTGAGGCCTGGTTCCGATCCAGCGCTTCAGAAGGTCAATGTGATAGAGCTGGTCCTCCCTCCGTCTTCTGAGCTGCCGCACACGGTACGTAACAGGGCCGACCTTTTCGGTTAGGGTGTATGGCCCCTGCCAGGTGGCCAAGAACTTGCAGGCGGCTGTGGGGACCAGCACCAGCACCAGAACATGGTCTCCTCGCTGGAACTCCCGTGGTTGGGCCGCCCGGTTATAGTGTCGCTGCTGGGCCTGTTGAGCCTTAACGAGGTGCTCCCGGACGATGGGCATCACTCGGTCGATCCGCTCCCGCATCTCATGCACGTGCTCCACGGTGGTACGGTGTACGGCCAGCTGTTGTTCCCAGGCCTCTCGAGCAACGTCGAGCAGAGCCCGGGGTTGGCGGCCGAAGAGTAATTCGAATGGGGTAAAGCCGGTGGAGGCCTGAGGGATCTCCCGAACACCGAAGAGTACGTATGGCAGCATCTTGTCCCAGTCCCGTTTATCTTCGGCCGTCACTCGGCACAGCATCTGTTTGAGGGTCTGGTTGAACCGCTCATTGAGCCCGTCGGTCTGGGGGTGGTACACCGTGGTGCGGAGCTGCTGGACCTTCAAGAGCTTGCAGAGGTCTGCCATCATCCGGGACATGAAGGGGGTGCCCTGGTCAGTCAGGATCTGGGAAGGGATGCCGACCCGACTACACAGCAGGAAGAGTTCCTGTGCGATGGCTTTGGTGGTGGCTTTTCGGAGTGGGATGGCCTCAGGGTAGCGGGTGGCATAATCCACGATGACCAGGATGTGTTCATGTCCCTGGGCGGACTTCGGCAGTGGTCCCACTAAATCCATCCCGATCCGCTCGAAGGGCACCTCAATGATGGGCAGCGGTATCAACAGGCTGGGGGGAGGGGTCCATGGTGAGGTCCTCTGGCAGGTTGGGCAGGCTTGGCGGAACCAACGGACTTTGGCCTCTAGGCCCGGCCAGCCCCCGTCACCTGTTGGTACATATCGTAATAGAGGTTAGGAGTTTGAGGGGGTGACTCACTCAACCATCCTTGGGGCTGTCCGAGGCCAGCAGCACGGGACGCCGTCGGGACTTCTTGCTAGGCTTCCGGGTTGGGCGGTTCCCGGCCGGACTGGCAGGCTGAGTGATGGCGGCGAGCAAATGGTCAAATCCTGGCCAATCTTGCCCGAGGAGGACCGGCACCGGCAGATCCTTGACCAGCGCGACGTCTATGGGCCAGGTGTAACCCATCGTGCCGGCACGTCCCTGGTGTCGCCGTGCACACAGGTGATGGAGAGCTTCGTTTTGGCTTCGGGCCGCGGGGGTAGGACCGACGTCTTCACGAGGCTGACCGCGCTGCCGGAGTCCAGAAGGGCAAGGAAGGGGCGTCCGCTTAGCTTCACCTCCGCCCGCGGCGCGTTCTCCGTGTGCACGGCTCAGCCTGCCAGCCAAGGTCATCGCGGAGAGCGGGGTGTTTCGGTGGGCATGGGCTCATCTTGAGGGCCGGGAACCGCCGGCCTGCTCACCGGTCGCTGGGTGCCCTCTGGCGTGCGCCGCTCCTGGACCACCCTTCGGGGATACGGCGGCGCTCTCTCCCCAACTTCCCGGTGTTGGGTGGCCTCCGCCAGCACGATGGCTCCCAACAAGCTCGTCCACGTTTGCTGGGTTCCGCATACCGGCTGCCTGACGAAGCGGGCGGGGAAGGGCCTGTAGGAGGCGGTCCACCATGACACGCTCCGCTACCTGGTGTGCGGTGGGACCCCCAGCCAGTAACCAGTGCTGCGCGAGACGGGAGAGGTTGGCCGCTTGAGCTCGGGCCGGCTGCCGTGGGTCGAAGGTCCACTCATTGAAGAGCTGGGCAGCGCTGATCGGGGAGAGCCCCATCCGGCCCAGGATCTCCTTCTTCAACTCCTCATAAGACTCGTTGAGCTCTGGGGGAAGCGTGAAGTAAGCCCGTTGTGCCTCTCCCGTCAGCAGCGGGGCGATGATCTGGGCCTACTCCTCCTTGAGCCACGCCTACCGGGTGGCCACAGTCTCAAACATCTGGAGGTAAGTGGTAACATCATCGTGGGACGTCATCCTCGGCAGCAACTGTGTGGCCTGGACATGGGGGTCAGGCAGCGGAGTACGTGCGCCGGGCAGCCATACGGAGCGCGGTGAGCTCCCGTTCGGTTTCCCCTTGCCAGGAGGCAATGTGCTCCATAATCTGTTGCTGGCGGATGCTCACCTCGGTGAGGTGCTTCAAGATTTCTTCCATCGCCGGGGGAGGAGCGCCACCTGGGGAAACCAGAGAAGACACGTGAGCCAACAGGGCGTGGGGAAAAAGAAAAACCTAAAAAAAAAAAATCAAAACAGTCCAACTGGGGGAACACAGGGTGGGAAGGGGTCATTGGAGTCTTCTTCACTGTCCTGCCCGCATTCTCCACCAGTGTGACGGGGTGAAGTAAGGACACGACGAGGAGGTACAGGTGAGTTCCCCCGAAGGGTGGATTTTTATTAATAAATAAAGGGTAGAAGGCGGTGGCGTGAGGTGGCTTGGTGCAGGGTGCTCGGCTTCCTCTTCGATCTGTGCGATGTGGTAGTGTGGGTCCGTTGTGCTCTCCCTTGTGCGGTGGGGCTGTCGGTCACACACTGCTCTCTGCAAACAAGACAGATAGATAGGTTTAGCCGAGTCTCATGGAGACATCTCTCACCTCTGTGTTCGTTTGCTGTGTTTAAGAAGGCAGCGCTTGATAGGGCGCAGGTGTGGCCGCTCAGCCCGTGTAGAGCAGGTGCAGGTGTGACTGCTCGGTTTCCAGGGCGACGCTGATGAGAGCTCGGGACACGTGTCACAATATATATATATATATATATATATATATATATATATATATATATATATATATATATATATATATATATATATATATAAACATATACAGGTGCATCTTAATAAACTAGAATGTTGTGGATACCACCTCACCAGTGCCGTAAACTGATCACCTCCATGCCATGCCAAATTGAGGCCCCTACCAAGTATTAAGTACATGTACAGTAAATGAACATACTTTCCAGAAGGCCAACAATTCACTAAACTGGGGTTTTCTTTCTTTTGTTAAATGTGAGCCAGAATCATCACAATTAAATGAACCAAAGACTTAAACTACTTCAGTCTGTGTGCATTGAATTTATTTAATACACGAGTTTCACAATTCGAGTTGAATTACTGACATATATATATATATATACAGATTATGCTATAAATCTACTGAGCATGTCATACTCTTTATGCAAAAATAAACAAATAAATAAATAACATTTTTTACTATTCCCTATTTCAAATGACACAGGTAAAAAAAAAAATTCTTTGGGGGGGGGGTCCTTCTTGGTATTTTACCGAAAAGCCAGTGTGGATTAGGTAAGATTAATGTTGAAATGTAATATTTGAGTAAATTACTATAAAATAATATTATTGTTGTAAAATTTTTGTGTTCCTTTGTGTTGTCATTATGCTATAAGTGCATGTGCACCATTTGCAAAATGTTTCTATACTTAATCCATCTCAGAGGAAAGTCTGGGTCCCGAAGTACTGGCACTGTTATTTTGGGGGTCATGGGCTGAAAAATTTGGGAACCCCTGAATTAGAACTCCTCCAATCTATTGATTCCCTGCAGCCCATTGTGGAGACTGAGCATTAACTCTCAAAGAGAACTAGCTGGCACTATCAAGTGATGCATTGAGATGTATAAATCCGTTGTGACACCAGAAAAATAGATGACTTTTGGCAAGCTTACCCACATCATTTTGTGTGCTACTGGTTAATTGGAATATCCCATTTCACGTTTCCCTATGTGCTGTTAGGAGAGGCTACATGTACAATGTACAAGTACATAGAATGTAGTTTTTGTCTTTGACCAATCTTTCAGTACTCTTTCAGCTATGCATCAGCATGCATATAGCTATTGGTAATAGTTTACAGTATGTACACAACCAAAATTATTTGTTTCCAATCTCCCCTATTGTTTAAATAAGCTGTGGTTCCAGCCAAAGCATTATCAGTTCAGTCGAAGTGTAAATTTGTGTTGTGTGTGTGGACACATGCTAGCGGATTGTCTGAGTTGGTCTTTGAAAGATATGCATTTCACAAAAAGGAAAGAAAAGTTGTTGGTGATGATGAAGATCCTTGGAAAGTTGTCTATGTGTTTGTGTGCACTTCATGCATCTTCAAACACACCACGTCTGCAGAACAACCCAAGGTTTTTTTTTATATGCTTGTGTATACTCCAATATAATCCTTTACAAAATTGGGTTGTGTTGTTTAAACTCAGAAAGGCAAGGATGGTCATCCATTCTCCAGCTTTGGCTACTGTCCCAGAGATGAGTGATTTCAGATTCTTTTTGAAAGGATTTTCCTCCAGGAGGTCCAAAATCACCCACATCCTGCTAAGCAAATGCTTGATTGCAGTTGTTGCTGCAAAGTCTGGCACAACCAGTTATTAGATTTAGGGCAATTCATTTTTTCACGTAGTGCCAGGCAGGTTTGGACCACTAAATGAAATCATTATTTCAAAACTGCATTTTGTATTTACTCGGGTTCTTTGTGTAATATAAAAAATAGATCTGAATCAGTCAAGTGTGACAAAAAAAAAAATGTTTGTGCAATTATATCGAGTCACTTATTTCCAAACTTCCTGCAATCTGCACAGTTTATGTAGAAATCTAATGTAGGTGGGATATCTATATTTTAGTATTCACAAGTTCGCTTCAGACCTGCTAGATAATGGTAAACAAACTTGGCTTGCTGTTATCAAAGGAGGCTCAAACCCAAGGCTCAGCTTGAGTTCTGAGTTAGTATCCCCCCTATGATTGTATGGTTTGAAGGATAACTGAAGGAAATTGAGGAGGAGAATGGGAAGCAGAGGGATGCTGGAAGAATTGTCGCTTGGACGGCACAATAACTGCTAATATACACTGATGATGGGACTGAATGTTGAGGCTCCTCCCAAACCTATGTTTGGAACTTCATATAGTGGTCATCAGTTGTGTACGTGAAGCAAATATTTACTCTCAAAAATAAAACTACTTTGCTTGACTGAGAACCAGTCCATTTTCAGTTCAAATTTTTGCTCCATTTTGCTGTATCCCTATAGATTTACACACTTTAATTTAACTATCTACATAACATGATTGGGATTGATAGGAAAAATATTTGAAGGAAAATAAATACATAACTTTTATTTATCTTATTGCCAGTTTGGAAACAAATATTTAGTTAATTTTTAACATTAATTTGCTTGAAATTGTGGAACTCAAAAATAACCTACAGCCTATACCTGCTTGTGATATTTACAATATTTGTGAGAAAGTCATCTACAAAGATGCTGAGTGTGGCCCCAGTGAAGCAATGTCTGCTGATCATTAATCACAACATGCACTGATTTTTTTTCTCTCTCTCTCTTTCCTTTCCAAGAGCAGAATAGCATCCTTTCCACAAGGTTGGCCATTTTCAGATTTAAGGTTTGCTATCATTTTTTATTCATTTTCATTAATTTCATTTAATTTTTCTTCTGTTTGATATGTTTAGTTGTAGAAAAAAAAAAGAAAAAAAAGAAGAGGCTTCAAGTGCAGTTGAAGAAAAGGGATCTTATCAAAGGACTTGGCTCCTTAAGAACAGCGCCAGAGGAAGAGGGGGGATTATGGATTCAATTCTCATTGCATCGTCTTCAGAGAGTTTGAGGTCTTGTGCTTTGAGGAAGGCCTTGTGCTGAGAGTCATCTCATCAACTGCCACCCTGATATCTGCTGTAAGAGAAAAATAAGGAGAGTAAAAAGAAGGAAGGAGAGAGGAGGAGACATAGATGAGTAATTGTTTGTGTGTGGGACACAGGAGACACTCTATGAAATAAAATTTGTCATGGCAGTTTAGGTTTTCGTTTGTTTAGAAGAAACCAAAATTAGGGTGACCACCCTGTGAGTGTGAGTGAGCCATCAGCCACACCAAGATTAGGAGTGACAGCGGTCACTGCTTGGGGTAACACCATTTTCAGATTCAGTTAAATACACACCACTGGAGAACACTCATCAGCATTGTGATTAATGGCCACTACCGAAAATCCTTCACAAACACCTCTCAAACCTCACAATCACCATTGAGCTTAACCACTGTGAATGACACAGACACATGCATTATAACATTACTTTCAACATTATGTACTTCAAAACTTCTTTGTATAAATCCATTTAGTGTGGTACAATATTTTCTGGCATTTCTATTCTAATTTTAAGTGCTTTAACTTATATTTCTCCATTAGTAATGGTCCAAAACCCCAATGAACATATCACAACAGGATGTAACTTTAGCATCAGTTTTAGTTGGTTGGTAGATATTTCTTTCTGATATTGAATCATGTTTAAAATAAATCATATTGATGGAAGGGATCCAAAAGTAATACTAAAAATCAAACACAGTGCCATTGGTGTCGCTTAGTAAACAAATAAGATGAGCAAAAAATGTATATAGTGTGTTTGGTCCATTCTGAATTTACCCTTCACTGGCAGATTCAGACTCTTAATTGAAATGTATATGATTAGTCCTAGTTTATCAATTTGAATGAATGAACGAATCAACAAACCAACCAACCAACGAATGAATGAATAAATAAATAAATAAATAAATAAATAATTAATTAAATAAATACATGCCACTAGTAGGTTAAAACAGTATTAAAGTATAAACACTGATTGCTTTGAAGTCAGTCACATTGCATCCAAAAGGCTCGTCTGGGAAAGATGAAGGATGATGGTTCATGCTTCCCCATACTTTCCTGCCTGTGGGTGGGCCATTAACCATACACTCTTATTTTTGCTTGGCACATACAGCAATTGCTACTTTAAGAAAACAAGCTTTCAGCGTATATAAATATATATTTTATTTAATTTTTTTTTTTTATCGCAGCCCCACTCTTATTATTTTTTATTATTATTATTAATAATTTCACTCTTATTATTCTTATTATAAATTTATTATTTTACCACCGTCCCACTATTTTTTATTTAATATTTTCTCGCAGAGTGCAGCCTGCAAGATAATGATGACGTGATTATCTGTTGACTCCCTGGCCCCGCCCTCAACACGTCACCTTGCAAGTTGCTCAAAAAAATGCGGGGCTGAAAAGTCCAGAATAAATAAGAAGAAAGCTTTGTAAACTGACGTGGCCAAATGTTCTAAGATGAGCACATTCTTCCTCAAAAAAAAAAAAAAAACGGAGGCGACGAGGCCGGTATGTAAGCTAACATTAAGGTAGTTAAGGAGCAGTTCAAGATGCTAGCGACATTGCAAAACAACATTGTTTGCAAACCACCGCTCATGTATCAAACATTTTCTTGTAGCTCTTCAGCAGCAGCCGCCTCTAGTCCAGTTTGCTGCTAACAGTGAGGAGCAAGGCCCAGTAATGTTACCAAGCTCCAGTCACAAGCCCAACACACCAGAATGGGCAGGTAGGATTGTCATTCAGAATAACTAATAGTAATGAAGAGCCCTGCTCAATGAAAAATGCCCTGAGATAATTAATGATACCTGATGATTCAGCAATACATTAATGAAATCTTAAATTTTTATTTTGTTTTATATATTTATTTTTATTAGATTTTTTTTTCTTTATTTCAATGTTTGGATATTTATGAATACTAAATCTTAAAGAAAAGAGATTCTTACACTATCCTGTTATTTACTGTTCTAATAAATCTTCACTGTGAAGCAAAACTTAGGCTATTGTTTTTGCACTGAATTGGAAATGATGTTTTTAAAAATACAATGAATTACAAGGCTGTAGGGAATCATATTCTGAGGTTTTAATTACATTATTTTAATATAGTCAGTTGTGAACTAAAGTGGGCCGGTCTAAGGCATGAAACTCCAGGGCTGAAAATGAGTCCCAATCCGGCCGTGCACTCTCCCCCTAGCGGAATCGACACCTAGGCCAGCACATTGAGCCTCTCGCAGGAGTGCAGCACCCCCTGCATCCCTGCTGGCTCCTAAGTCATCCAGGAAGATGACAAAGCAGCCATGATGGCCAGCAGCCAAGAGACTGTGGTTGGGAGATGCAAAGCCTCTCAACGCATCTCTGGCCAGTCCCCCTGGTACTTAGGGAGTTCTGCGGATACAGAATACAATGCCTTCTGTACCATCCAACTCAGGATTACCACCATGGGTACGTCAATTGTTTCTTTGGTGTCACTTGTACAATGTCTGGGGGCATTGTTTGTGCTGCCCTGCCTGTCTCGCTGGCTCATTCGCACAATTCAACTCTGCAATGTGATTCAGTTCGCCAGGAGATGTCCCAAGTTCAGCGGCCTTCTTCGTTGGCAGTCCAAGATGCACCTGTCTTGCACAAGGAGATTGTTGACCTCCTGGCAAAGTATACAATCGAGCTGGTCCCTCCAGCTGACATGAGGCATGGGTTTTACAGCCGAGCCAAGAAAGGCAGTGGCCTTTGGCCAATGTGATATGCACAACATCATGTGGGTTAAGGGTTAAATACGTGACAGAGACGTTTTGCATTGTGCTTTGAAAATGGCAGCGGACAGCTTAGATTTATGCTTTAATTTCAAATTGAAATATTATATTGTATTACAGTTTGTCAATCTAAAATGGTAATTGTGCATTAACAGCTGTGCTTATGAAAAATAAGTTTATTCAAGTGTGCTATTAGTATACTTTTTTAAATAATAAAATATATAATAACAGCAAAGTGTACTTTCAGTCTACTTTTTATGAACTTCTCAGAAATCTACTTATAATGACATTTAAGTATACTTGACTTATACTTAGAAAACATAGCCTACTGCTCTGATAATGTTTTCATTGTTATATGTTAGGGGCACTATTACACATCTTCTTTACATAATTGCCAAAACATGGAAACAGCGAAGAAGAAACCGAAAAACAACAGATGCTTTCACACATAATCTAACATGATCATCAGACATAAAACAGCATCAAAATTGTGTGACATTGTGGAATAAAATTTTTACAATTTGTCAAGCTATTGGACTCCATGTACATCTTGATTATTATTCTGAATTCAATTCATAGTCTTCGTGTTTTTTTTTTTTTTTTTTTTAGCTTTTTGTTTAAAATGTTGTTTATTTCTTCATTTTTTATTCACAAAACGTACCCACATTCAAATGTTCATTAAAAAGAATGCATGTAACTAGAATAAAATGTTTTTGTTTAAAAGCAGATACCCTGTTCTTTCTTTTAATGTTTTATATGTTCAGATATTCATATAACAAAATATAGACACATTCTTAAATAGGTACATAGTAGTATATTTAAGGTGTGATGTAAAGTTCAGTTAAAGAACTGATGGGTATACTTGCAGTATAAAACTACTAAATTATTAGTTTACTAAGACTATACTTCAAAATGCTACACGTATCTAATTAGTAAACAATCATTATATCTTTAAGTTCACTTTAAGTATAGTTGCAGTACAAACTAAAAACAGAGGTTAACTAGTTGTGTACTAAAAGTTTACTACAGTTAAATTATACTTAAAGTATACTTTTATATACTAGAAAGTGGGCCAATTTAGTCCCAAGGAGTATTGAATTAGTACACTCACAAGTATACTACTAGTACACTGATATTTGTATACTTACTAAATAAAGTATACTTAAATTATACATGAACTTTAAGTATACTTAATAAAATAAACTTGTATACTTCTTTTTGGTAAGGGTGTCAACCATGTTGGTAACCAAGTCTGAAACTTATTTACACAAAACATTTTTAATTTTAGTTGTGCATGTGCACTTGTGCACCACTTACATGCACCATGTATGTAATACATCCACTGAGAGCTGTGTGCTACTGCTACCTGTCTCTCATTCTGAATGTGGGTGTTTATGCCAAGCAACACTATCAAAATGTTTATTATAGTAATTTTGGTGTTGTTTGTGGTGTGTCTTAAGATCCAATAAATGGCAGTAATGTGGAGTGTCTGCAAATCTGCAAAACAAAACATACCTTGAAATAAGTGACCAAAGTGTCAAATAACCAAATGTTAGTGTCATGGCTTTTTTCTGTGGCTCACTGTGACTTATTTATACATAATTTTTTTTTCACCTATGGTAATGGACAATTGACGTATATTCCTTGTGTGTATTTTAGGCTCTGATGAAGGTCACTCCTGCTAGTTGGTGTAACACTAACATGTGATATGTTGTTTCTCTATAAAAAAAAATAATCATTCTTCTCATTGTTCAGGTAAAATAAAGATAAAACTGCACACCTTTCCTCAATAAGCCAAATAATTTGACAACGTAGTTTTGCTCACATTTAATTTAGTACTTTTTTGAACATATCCCATAAAACTACGCTTTAGCAAACATAATTAGATAATGAGTCATTTATTCCTATTTGCATGTATCCATTTACAACTATTTTTCTCAACTTTATATTTCCACCTTGATTGATTGATTTTTCCCACAAAGAACTTGGAGATTTTATGTGGTTTCCCTATAATTTTGTCTCAGACATCAGCACAATTTAACCACCTACAACTGACAGCATAGGAGCCTGTTTATTGTGCCTAAAAATGCAGTTAGGCCACTCATTAGGATTTGAGACAAAGAACAGTAATAGATCACTATTTTGTTCAGCGAAAGTAGACAATGCGTTTCAAATGCATTTAAGAACCACAGATGGTTATGTCTTTCCTTCTCTAACAGCTGCACTATTATATCTGAGTGTCAAACAGAGGTTGTAGCCAAAAATTGTACTTATAAAAGTATTTATAGAAATATTTACTCAAGTAAAACTAAAAGTAATATTCTGAAGTTAATTGAGTAGGAGTAAAAAAAGTATTGGATAAAAAAACAAAACAACTACAAGTAGTCAAGTCAAGTCACCTTTATTTATATAGCGCTTTAAACAAAATACATTGCGTCAAAGCAACTGAACAACATTCATTAGGAAAACAGTCAATAATGCAAAATGATAGTTAAAGGCAGTTCATCATTGAATTCAGTGATGTCATCTCTGTTCAGTTAAATAGTGTCTGTGCATTTATTTGCAATCAAGTCAACGATATCGCTGTAGATGAAGTGACCCCAACTAAGCAAGCCAGAGGCGACAGCGGCAAGGAACCGAAACTCCATCAGTGACAGAATGGAGAAAAAACCTTGGGAGAAACCAGGCTCAGTTGGGGGGCCAGTTCTCCTCTGACCAGACGAAACCAGTAGTTCAATTCCAGGCTGCAGCAGTCAGATTGTGCAGAAAAATAATCTGTTTCCTGTGGTCTTGTCCTGGTGCTCCTCTGAGACAAGGTCTTTACAGGGGATCTGTATCTGGGGCTCTAGTTGTCCTGGTCTCCGCTGTTCCCGGTTCTGGTTTCCCTAATTAATGCAGCCTAAAAATCCTTTAACGGATTTGGATATTAAACGCATATTAGTATGGTATGTGTAAGCCAGGTTAAAGAGATGGGTCTTTAATCTAGATTTAAACTGCAAGAGTGTGTCTGCCTCCCGAACAATGTTAGGTAGGTTATTCCAGAGTTTAGGCGCCAAATAGAAAAAGGATCTGCCACCCGCAGTTGATTTTGATATTCTAGGTATTATCAAATTGCCTGAGTTTTGAGAACGTAGTGGACGTAGAGGATTTTAATGTAAAAGGAGCTCATTCAAATACTGAGGTGCTAAACCATTCAGGGCTTTATAAGTAATTAGCAACATTTTAAAATCTATACGATGTTTGATAGGGAGCCAGTGCAGTGTTGACAGGACCGGGCTAATATGGTCATACTTCCTGGTTCTAGTAAGAACTCTTGCTGCTGCATTTTGGACTAGCTGTAGTTTGTTTACTAAGTGTGCAGAACAACCACCCAATAAAGCATTACAATAATCTAACCTTGAGGTCATAAATGCATGGATTAACATTTCTACATTTGACATTGAGAGCATAGGCCGTAATTTAGATATATTTTGAGATGGAAAATGCAGTTTTACAAATGCTAGAAACGTGGCTTTCTAATGAAAGATTGTGATCAAATAGCACACCTAGGTTCCTAACTGATGACGAAGAATTGACAGAGCAACCATCAAGTCTTAGACAGTGTTCTAGGTTATTACAAGCAGAGTTTTTAGGTCCTATAATTAACATCTCAGTTTTTTTCAGAATTTAGCAGTAAGAAATTACTCGTCATCCAGTTTTTTATATCGACTATGCAGTTCTGTCATATATCGTTATATCGACTATGCTAAGTAGTTAGTTACTGTATATCTCTAGTCTATTTTTATTTAGATACATTTTATGCAATGTATGTGTGTGTATATCAACCTTTATACCAGTCTTCAGTGTCACATAATCCTTCAGAAATCAAATAATCCTAAACAAAATGTCACACAAAAAAATTAAATACAAATAATAATAATAATAAAATATTAAGCATCAAAACGGTTTCCAGCACTGGTAATAAATCAATATATTAGAATGATCTATGAAGGATCAAATGACTCTGAAAACTAGAGTAACAGCTGATGAAAATTCTGATTTGCTTCAGTGAATTATTTGAAAGTATATTATTGTAATGCTATAAAACTTCCTCGTCATTGGGAAGAAGGAGGCGGGAACCGGCGGACAATCAAAGGACATTTTAATAATACAAATTAAAGACAAAACAGCGCGTCAGCCCCTCACGGCGACTGATGCACACAAAATAAAAACACAACTACAAGCCCAGGCCTGGTCCTCTCTCGTCCTTCACTGTCGTCACTCCAGTTTTATATCCTTCCATCTCCTACGTGGGACTCGAGACCGGCGGTGGGCCGCAGGTGCCACTGATTTGCCCAATCATTGCTGGCCTCACTCCTTGTTCCCACGTCCCTCGGCCCCGCCCCACTCGCCACAATTATATATTATATATTTATAAATAACCTCTGACTTGGAGAAGAGTGAAAGCTCCTCACAAGGCGGCTAAATTACCGAACATAACGAACCAAATGCACATTGATGGATCTTCCTCCATCGGTTCTGCAAAATGTAAAAAAAAATAAATAAATAAAAAATTAAGCATAAATATTGTGGAAATCTCAAAATTAATTGTGTCTAGGCGAAGGCATTCCTCCTGCAACAGAGCAAATACAGGTTTGGAGGGTATTAATTTAATACTCTGTGACAGCTTATTTAATGTAAAATGATATATTGTATTTAATTTATGTTACACTTACAACAAACTGGTAATTTCATAGTGGTATTGTGTACTGTAATCGAAGCCTGAGCTATACCTGTTAAACCGTGGACAGCACACGCTGTGTTCATCTAATAAAGATCTTCATCACTAGCAAACAATAGCCTTTGCAGATTTGCTTTCTGCTGTAGATCCAAAGCCACGTCTTCAACGATCTTGATCTTCTTAAACTTTCTGGTTACAACTGGTTGAGTGAACCACTTCAGACAGCTCAGCGCGGGCGGCAGGAAACTGAACGAATCGTTTAAACTAATTCGCAAACCAATCCACTGGTTTCCCAATTGGTTTGATCAAGCCTTTGAACAGAATTGACTCAAAAGAATGAATAATTCACAAATGGGCATCGCTCATTCCGAAGAGAAAAGTAGATGGGACATTTGGAATAAACTGAAGCATTTATAACATGTGCTGCATTAAGAAAAAGTAACGAGAGAAACATGGCCCACAGTAATGAAGTAAAAGTGCAGTTTTTTCACTAAAAATTTACCCAAGTAAGAGTAAAAGTACCCATCTGTAAATATACTCCAAAAGTATTAGTTAGATAAAAAAATGTAACAAAGAAAATGTAATACCCACCTCTGGTGTCAAAGGTAACCAATAGTACTAATCACCCATGTTATGCACAGGGATCTGGTTAAATGCATCGGTTCAAACCAGCTGAGGTTAGGGAACTTCTTTTAGCCCTAATTCGTACATATCTCAGAGCAGCCCCAGATCTGAAATTGAATATGAGACATTCAGGATAGTTTCCATGTCTAGAATGTATTCATCTACAGAGGTATCTATGTAACACTGAACTAAGTGTCTTATGTGACTACAAATTCAAGATTTTCAATGTGACCCATGGACAGGATACTGTATTACCATTAAAGTGGGAATTTTGTTTTTACCACTAGCAATGAAGACTGCAGTGTAATGGAGGAGATTGCTCTCTGAGAAGCTTCTGACCCAGGTACTAGCATCTGAGCTTGCTGTCTCATCAATAATTGACAGCATAAAACCAATCAGAACATTTTGCTCCCCACAAAGCGAAGTTCTAGAGCAGGCTGAAGGTGCTTAATCATTAATGAGGCAATTAGTTGAAACTGTTACACCTGGCCTGAGTCATTTGCGGAGTGGCCGCTTGTCTGACTCTACACCAGAGGACTCTGGGATATCAACTGACAGGAGTCCTAGCGGGGTCATCTATTGACAAAAAGAATGGCACCTGATACCTCTGCAAAACATTTCCCTTAACTCACTCATATGCCTTTTACTAGATTTGGGAAGAGAAACAGTCTTGCTGAGAAGATGATGCAGCTTGGTAGTGCCTTAAAATGATTGCAATGGAGGCACCATTTTTGTGGACAGTCAAAGCATTCATTTAAGACTGATGTAACTACACTTAAACGTAAAACAAACAAACAGGCCAGGCCAAATACCTTACTGTTATCAGCATAAATGCTATTTAAATTATTTAAAATATTATTTATTATATATATTTGTATGTAATATTGATGAAAGAAAACATAGTATTGTTATGTTTTTAAAAT
This sequence comes from Carassius carassius, assembly GCF_963082965.1. Lineage (NCBI taxonomy): Eukaryota > Metazoa > Chordata > Actinopteri > Cypriniformes > Cyprinidae > Carassius > Carassius carassius. Next base: position 10,864,228 of record NC_081777.1, on the reverse strand, counting down.
CACATTTATGTGTTGTTATATTAATGTTATGTTTGAGTATCTTTAGGGAAAGGGGAACTGATTATGTGAAATGGCCCACTTAATGTGGAAAATGTATCTCTACTAGCCAAATAGTCATATGTAATGTCTATCATTTTATGCTATATATATATATATATACATATACAGTGGGTACAGAAAGTAATCAGACCCCCTTAAATTTATCACTCTTTGATATATTGCAGCCATTCGCTACAATCATTTAAGTTCATTTTTTTTCCTCATTAATGTACACACAGCACCCCATATTGACAGAAAAACACAGAATTGTTGACATTTTTGCACATTTATTAAAAAAAAAACTGAAATATCCTTGGTCCTAAGTATTCAGACCCTTTGCTCAGTATTTTGTAGAAGCACCCTTTTGATCTAATACAGCCATGAGTCTTTTTGGGAAAGATGCAACAAGTTTTTCACACCTGGATTTGGGGATCCTCTGCCATTCCTCCTTGCAGATCCTCTCCAGTTCTGTCAGGTTGGATGGTAAACGTTGGTGGACAGCCATTTTAATGTCTCTCCAGAGATGCTCAATTGAGTTTGAGTCAGATCTCTGGCTGAGCCATTTAAGAACAGTCACGTAATTGTTGTGAAGCCACTCCTTCGTTATTTTAGCTGTGTGCTTAGGGTCATTGTCTTGTTAAAAGTTTAACCTTCGGCCCAGTCTGAGGTCCTGAGCACTCTGGAGAAGGTTTTCGTCCAGGATATCCCTGTACTTCCCTGTCCTATCCCTGCAGCTGAAAAACACCCCCACAGCATGATGCTGTCATCACCATCCTTCACTGTTAGGACTGTATTGGACAGGTGATAAGTAGTGCCTGGTTTTCTCCACACATACCGCTTAGAACTAAGGCCAAAAAGTTCTATCTTGATCTCATCAGACCAGAGAATCCTTCAGGTGTTTTTTTAGCAAACTCCATGGGGGCTTTCATGTGTCTTGCACTGAGGAGAGGCTTCCGTCACTGTGCACTTAGGAACCTTAAGTGCAGCAGAAGTTTTTTTGTAACCATGGCCAGATCTGTGCCTTGCCACAATTCTGTCTCTGAGAACTTCAGGCAGTTCCTTTGACCTCATGATTCTCATTTGCTCTGACATGCACTATGAGCTGTAAGGTCTTATATGGCGCCGCACATGGCTGCTTCAGTGCTTGGCTCTCCAGTGTTTGTACTGTTTTTGTTCGTTTTTCCTGTTTTTTGTTTAACAAACACGATCAGTTTCACCAGGGATGAACTGTTGAACATTCGGCAGAACACACCACAAGATCTTTTACCGGATTTAAATTATTCAGGCATTTTACTGAACATTGTTATCGGAGGAGCAGCGGCGCTGATCAAACGCTTCAGGATGCACAGACGGGGAAAGCGAGCGGGAGCGCTCGTCAGACTCAGGAAGCACGGATTTCGAACGCCGTTGCCTAGCATCCATCTGGCAAATCTCCTCTCTCTACCTAACAAAACAGACGAACTCCTTCTGCTCTCTTGGACAAATAAGTATTTCATACACTCTTCTGCTCTTTGTTTCACGGAAACCTGGCTGAATGACGCCATACCGGACTCCGCACTCCATCTGCCGGGCTTTCAGCTGTTTAGAGCGGATCGCAAATCAGAATCAACGGGGAAATCGCGTGGCTGTGGGACATGCTTTTACATCAATGAACGGTGGTGTACAGATGTAACTGTGTTAAAGAAGATGTGCTGTCCTGATCTAGAAATAAAGTTTGTCAACTGCAAGCCGTTCCATTCACCGCGGGAATTTCACTCGTTCATTCTGGTGAGTGTTTACATCCCTCCACAAGCGCATATGTGACCTCAGCTTTACAAAAACTCGCTGATCAGATCACAGAGACAGAACAACAACACCCAGACTCCGTTTTAATCATTCTTGGGTACTTTAATAAAGCCAATCTTTCCCGTGAACTGCCAAAATACAGACAACATGTTACATGTCCCACCAGATACAGTAATATACTGGATCACTGTTACACCACAATAAAGGATGCATATCACTCTGTTCCACGAGCAGCTTTGGGACGTTCTGATCACTGTCTGGTTCATCTTATACCATCCTACAAGCAGAAACTTAAATCTGCTTAACCTGTAGTAAGGACTGTGAAGAGATGGACCAGTGAAACAGAGCAGGATTTACAATCTTGTTTTGACATCACTGATTGGAGTGTTTTTGAAGCTGCTATCACCGATCTGGACGAACTCACAGAGACTGTAACATCCTATATCAGTTTCTGTGAGGATATATGCATTCCTACCAGGACTTATTTAACATTCAACAATGATAAGCCATGGTTTACAGTAAAACTCAGACATCTTCGTCGGGCCAAAGAGGATGCCTACAGAAATGGGGAAAGAGTCTTGTACAATCAGGCAAGGAACACACTGAAAGAGATTAGAGCGGCTAAAAAGACCTACGCTAAAAAGTTGGAAGACCAGTTTACTTCCAACGACTCAACTTTAGTTTTGGGAGGACTGAGAGCCATCACAAACTACAAGACACCATCCCCTTGTACTGAGGCTAATCAACAACTTGCTAACGACCTGAATTAGTTTTATTGTAGATTTGAAACCCCCAACACCCATTCTGACCATCTCCCTACACAACCATTAACACCTCCTGCAATCCCCCTCTCCATACCTCCTGCTCTTCAAATCTGTGAAGATGATGTGCGCCAGGTTTTCAGGAAGAACAAAAGAAGAAAAGCACCAGGCCCAGATGGCGTTACACCAGCCTGTCTGAAAATCTGTGCTGACCAGCTGGCCCCCATCTTTTCACAGATCTTCAACAGATCTCTTGAGTTGTGTGAAGTGCCTTCCTGCTTCAAACGCTCCACCATAATCCCCATTCCAAAGAAACCCAAGATAACAGGACTTAACGACTACAGACCTGTGGCTCTAACGTCTGTCGTCATGAAGTCGTTTGAAAAACTGGTTCTGGCTTATCTGAAGGACATCACTGGACCCTTACTGGACCCCCTGCAGTTTGCTTTCCGAGCAAACAGGTCCGTGGATGATGCAATCAACATGGGATTGCACTTCATCCTGCAACATCTTGACAAAACAGGGACTTATGTGAGGATTTTGTTTGTGGACTTTAGTTCGGCTTTCCACACCATCATCCCAACAACCCTCCAGACCAAACTGACCCAGCTCTCTGTTCCTAGCTCTATCTGTCAGTGGATCACCAGCTTTCTGACAGATAGGCAACAGTTAGTGAGACTGGGGAAATTCATGTCAAACAGCTGCTCCACCAATACTGGTGCCCCTCAGGGATGTGTTCTCTCCCCTCTGCTCTTCTCCCTGTATACCAATGACTGCACTTCTAAAGACCCCTCTGTAAAGCTCCTGAAGTTTGCAGATGACACTACAGTCATCGGCCTCATCCAGGACGGTGATGAGTCTGCTTACAGACAAGAGGTCGAGCAGCTGGCTGTCTGGTGCAGTCTCAACAACCTGGAGCTTAACACACTCAAAACAGTGGAGATGATCGTGGACTTCAGGAGAAACCCCGCTGCACTCCCCCCACTCACCATCATGAACAGCACTGTGACTGCAGTGAAGTCATTCAGATTCCTGAGAACCACCATCTCTCAGGACCTGAAGTGGGACAATCACATTGACTCCATTGTGAAAAAGGCCCAGCAGAGGTTGTACTTCCTTCGCCAGCTGAGGAAGTTTAACCTGCCACAGGAGCTGCTGAAACAGTTCTACTCAGCCGTCATTGAGTCTGTCCTGTGCACTTCAGAAATCAGAAGACTACAGAGAGCTGTTCGGACTGCTGAAAGGATTATTGGTGCTACCCTGCCCACCCTTCAAGAACTGTATACATCCAGAGTGAGGAAAAGGGCTCAGAAAATCACTCTGGATCCCTCACATCCAAGTCACCCCATCTTTGAACTTTTGCCATCTGGCCGGCGCCTCAGAGCCGCACATACCAGAACAGCAAGGCACAAGAACAGTTTCTTCCCCCAGGCAATCTACCTCATGAACAGTTAAATGCTCCCCACTTATGCTTAAGCAAAAAATGTGCAATATCCATATATTTATTTGTTACCCCTCCATCCTAGTACATCCCTGCATCTTACTCAATCCTGTGCCATTATCATTTATAGCACAATTGTTTATACACTTATTTATTTGCCAAATTTTTTTTTTTTTTTTTTTGTCTGTGTGTTGTTGTCTCTGTGTACTGGAAGCTTATGTCACTATAACAAATTCCTTGTATGCGCAAAAATACTTGGCAATAAAGCTCTTTCTGATTCTGATTCTTATATAGACAGGTGTGTGGCTTTCCTATTCAAGTCCAATCACTATAATCAAACACAGCTGGACTCAAATGAAGGTGTAGAACCATCTCAAGGATGATCAGAAGAAATGGACAGCACCTGAGTTAAATATATGAGTGTCACAGCAAAGGGTCCGAATACTTGGCACTATGTGATATTTCAGTTTGTCTTTTTTAATAAATCTGCAAAAATGTCAACAATTCTGTGTTTTTCTGTCAATATGGGGTGCTGTGTGTACATTAACGAGGAAAAAAAATGAACTTGCTGCATTATAACAAAGAGTGAATTCAATATTTAAGTGGGACTGAATACTTTCCATTCCCACTGTGTATATATATATATATATATATATATATATATATATATATATATATATATATATATATATATATTTATATACAGGTGCTGGTCATATAATTAGAATATTATCAAAAAGTTGATTTATTTCACTAATTCCATTCAAAAAGTGAAACTTGTATATTATATTCATTCAATACACAGAGACTGATATATTTCAGTTGTTTATTTCTTTTCATTTTGATGATTATAACTGACAACTAAGGAAACTCCCAAATTCAGTATCTCAGAAAATTAGAATATTGTGAAAAGGTTCAATATTGAAGACACCTGGTGCCACACTCTAATCAGCTGATTATCCCAAAATACCTGCAAAGGCCTTAAATGAGCTCTCAGTCTAGTTCTGTAGGCTACACAATCAAGGGGAAGACTGCTGACTCGACAATTGTCCAAAAGACGACCACTGACACCTTGAACAGGGAGGGCAAGACACAAAAGGTCACTGCAAAAGAGGCTGGCTGTTCACAGAGCTCTGTGTCCGAACACATTAATAGACAGGCGCAAGGAAGGAAAAGATGTGGTAGAAAAAAGTATACAAGCAATAGGGATAACCGCACCCTGGAGAGGATTGTGAAACAAAATCCATTCAAAAATGGTGGGGACAAAGAGTGGACTCCACCTGGAGTCAGTGCTTCAAGAACCACTATGCACAGACGTATTCAAGACATGGGTTTCAGCTGTCGCATTCCTTGTGTCAAGCCACTCTTGAACAACAGACAGCGTCAAAAGCGGCTAAAGACAAAAAGGACTGGACTGCTGCTGAGTGGTCCAAAGTTATGTTCTCTGTTGAAAGTAAATTTTGCATTTACTTTGGAAATCAGGGTCCCAGAGTCTGGAGGAAGAGAGGAGAGGCACACAATCCACGTTGTTTGAGGTCCAGTGAAAAGTTTCCACAGTCAGTGATGGTTTGGGGTGCCATGTCATCTGCTGGTATTGGTCCACTGTGTTTTCTGAGGTCTAAGGTCAACGCAGCCATATACCAGGAAGTTTTAGACTACTTCATGCTTCCTGCTGCTGACCAACTTTATGGAGATGCAGATTTCATTTTCCAACAGGATTTGGCACCTGCACACAGTGCCAAAGCTACCAGTACCTGGTTTAAGGACCATGGTATCCCCGTTCTTAATTGGCCAGCAAACTTGCCTGACCTTAATTGACGTATTGTGAAGAGGAAGATGCGATATGCCAGACCCAAGAATGCAGAAGAGCTGAAGGCCACTATCATAGCAACCTGGGCTCTCATAGCACCTGAGCAGTGCCGCAGACTGATCAACTCTATGCCACGACACATTGCTGCAGTAGTTCAGGCAAAAAGAGCCCCAACTATGTATTGCTCATACTTTTCAGTTGGCTAAGATTTCTAAAAACCCTTTCTTTGTATTGGTATTAAGTAATATGCAAATTTTCTGAGATACTGAATTTGGGATTTTCCTTAGTTGTCAGTTATAATCTTTTTAAAATGAAAAGAAATAAACATTTGAAATATATTAGTCTGTGTGTAATGAATGAACATAATATACAAATTTCACTTTTTGAATGGAATTAGTGAAATAAATCAACTTTTTGATGATATTCTAATTATATGAACAGCACCTGTATATATATAATACAGAAATTAATTAAAAATTAATATATACCAACCAATAATATATATATATATATATATATATATATATATATATTATTGGTTGGTATAGATTAATTTTTTAATCTAGATTAATCTCACTGTAATCTTGGAATTAATATATATAATATACAAGATTAAGTGGGGGAAAGTGTGAAATGTAAAAAAAAAAGAAAAAGTAAAAAAAAAAAGAAAAAGTTGTTTTAAATTACTATAGTATGTGCTTAAATAAAAGTTATTAGTTATTCACTGCCAGTGTACATTTTATGAAAACTGTCTTTGGGTAATGGTCAATCTCAAGTGCACTCTGGCACACTGGGCCTATGTGGCCACCTCGAGTATATTTTGTATACAGTATGACAGCCATGCAACTGCAGCCATCCTTAGGTTCAGTTCCAGATTGTTCTTATTGGTGTATTTGTGCACATTTTTGAATGTAAAAACAAACCCATATAAGAAAATTTTAAAATTAAATTCTAAAATGTTTTATGGAAAAAAAAAGTAATTGGTCACTGTTGAAAGGGGTAGTCCCTGCATCACCATGAACGGATGCCTCACACCTTCAATGCAAATAGACAGTTTCGTACACTCTACGTGCTAGAGCACACACCAGAGAAAAAAAAACAAACAAAAAAAAACCTATATATATATATATATATATATATATATATATATATATATATATATATATATATATATATATATATATATATATATATATTGAATGTGCGACCAGAAGTATCTGCACATTGTCTGTATTTTTTTTACACATGCCCCAGGTGCTTTTTGCTCACTTTTAGCACCCTTAAACAAAATATATCCCATGTTATCACAGAGTTGCCACCTTTATAACAGAGAAGTGGGGAAATGATCGCCAAGTTGTAGATTTGTACCCAAAAAATAGGAACGTAAAAGGAAATAGCTGAATGTTCAATGGAACAGAATAATTGAGCTGTCTGGAAAATTACAGGTGACATTCTGTTTAAGTGACACTTTTGCTGCTTTCTCTAGGTGTAGTTTTAACTCTGCTCTGCTGGAGACTCAAATGTGTGGGTGAAAAGCACCTCATGCCCTTACAAGTTAAGACTTTCTTCTAATGCCTTAATTTCAGTGAACTTCAACAGAATATCTCCCCTTGTGCATGAAGTGGAAAATAGTGCAGCATCCAATTCACTTTAGCTTTGAAGGAATACATTTTGTGTTTGTGTGTGTGTGTGTGTGTGTGTGTGCATTAATGTACAATGACCTAAAATGTATTTGAACACTTGTGTTGTAGCCGTTGCTGTAAGGAGACCTTATGGCAAGTTTCAAGAAAATCTGTTTGGGAAAGGAGGAACCTTGCACATATTTTCTTCCTCCATTTGTGGTATTTTAAAGTAAGGCTCTTGAGACGTCTGCTTCTGTTCCTGCACCACACAACCTGTGACTGTTGCTTTTAGAGACAGATTGCTCAATCAGAACCTGACATTGATAGAATCCTCCATATTCTCCAAGTGCTGGTTTGCAATCTGTCCATACAATGACTGAGTATACTATTTTGTTGGAAATTATTGTATTATGTAGTCTTGTATTTATTTTTTATTTTTTTTATAAATCTACATGACCACATGAGTTCAAAGGTTTCTTGGTCACAGTTTATATATTTCATAATGAAACTAAGTTCACTTCAATTTTCCATGTAGATTCTAGTAAATGTGTCCGTGGTCACATGAGTCACATATGATTCAGCCACAATCCAACTGTCTGTCTCTGTAAGTGAAATACAGTTCTCATCAAAGGAAACTGTCTTCAAATGTTAAAATAGTTGCATAACCATATGTATGACTGTGTGAACTACACTACATTTTAGCTGAGCATGCTATAATAAGTAAACATGTGGCATTGTTACCTTTAGGAATAAATTTTACATGTTATGTATGTATGCATGTATGTATTTATTAGATATTGGTGAATATGAATATGCTATTTTTGAAAATACCTTAATTAATACCTTAATGTAAACCTTTTATGTTTATCAATATAGTGTGGTTTGCCTTTGTACTCCAAGTAACAAATTAAAAAACTTTTTTTTTTGCAAATGCTCACAACATAGCCCAATAAAGAAATGCACTGCAAAAACAGAAATGTACTGCAAATTCTAACAACACAAATAAAGAAATTATTAGCAAAAACAAAAACACACTTCAAATGCTCACAACATAACCAAAAACATAAATGCACTTCAAATAGGCACAGACACCAATGGAAATGTTTTTTACGAGAAAAACAAAGAGACAAACATGGCTGGGACATCAATGTTTGCTCTAAAAGGTGTGATTTCTGTTTAGTTTAGCATCCAGACCATATGATTCCTTGTTTTATTATTATTATTATTATTATTATTTTTTTTATTTTTTATTTATTATTAATCTAAATAAGATGACAATATTATATATAATCATGGTACGTTACCACAAATTAACCATGCATTTACTACACTAACCATAGTTTAACCATGGCATTTGTACAACTGTTGTTATACAAATAATAACCAATACACCAACAGTAATAAATAAATAAATAAATAAATAAATAAAAACATAAATAATTCAACTAAATAAATAAATGAATGAATAATTAAATTGATTTTCATTTTGTTAGTTATTTTGGCATTGTTGGGGTCCTCCCGTCGTGGTCTGTGCTACTTGCGTTACTTTTCTATATAATATGATGCAAATATTCTACAAACATTGGTACATTTTAAACATATTTAAATCAGTTAGGTTGTAATCAGTTAGATATCACAGAGAGCTAATGAGAAAGAGAAAATGTTTAGACCGATTCCTGCAGCTCTTCTAGTAGAAGTTTTTATAATTTTTTTCTATAGAATCTTTATCTTACTATCACTCTCTGTTTTTTAAAGTGATAAAATATAACTTAATTCACACCATATTTCTGATATTATCGATCAATCTTATCAGATTTTTTTTTGATCGTTCACTTTTATTTTATATCAGTGAGTGCAGTACACCTGCAAAGCGTTAGCACTCGTAAGCTTGTCATTAGCGTTTTCATTCAAACCTATCGCTGTTTTCTTTTCTCCTCTCCCTCGCTCCAGTTTTTCACAAGTTCATCAAATAACCGCAGTAAGAATATTTCATCAGGCACGGTGAGTAATGGCTTCTCCTGCTATTGTTATTTGCACCTCTTGCCACATGTACAGTTTATCTATCTCTGTCACGGATGAGGGATTCACATGTGATAACTGCAGGGAAATAGTTAGGCTGACAGAGAAGATTTCATAATTAGAGACACGCATCCAAACTTTAATTGAGGACAGTAAGAATGTTAGGGCTCTAGATACGGCTTTGGATGCGTCTAGCTCAGGGATTCCTGTACATTGTTCGGTTCCGGCAACAGAGCCCCTGCAGCAGGGCAACTGGGTGACGGTGAGGCAGCGTAGTCGTGGGTCAAAACACCGCTCTTCTGTTCCGATCAAAACATTAAACAGGTTCTCCCCACTCAGTGATGCACCCACTGAGAAACCTGATGAAAGTGCTCTAGTTATTGGTGATTCTATTGTACAGAACGTGAATATAGAGACACCAGCCACCATAGTCAAATGTTTACCGGGAGCCAGAGCGCCTGACATCTTGGCAAATTTAAAAGTGCTGGCTAATGCTAAACGTAAATACAGTAAGATTGTTATTCATGCCGGCGCTAATGATGTTCGACTTCGCCAGTCGGAGATCACTAAAAATAACATTAAAGAGGTGTGTGAACTTGCAAGCATGATGTCAGACACTGTAATATGCTCTGCTTACCGTGGTGATGAGATGCATAGCAGATTGTCATCACTCAATGTCTGGATGTCTAAGTGGTGCCCACAGAATAACATAGGTTTCATAGACAATTGGATGAGCTTTTGGGGCAGACCTGACCTGTTGAAAAGAGATGGTCTTCATCCCTCCTGGGGTGGCGCCACTCTTCTCTCTAGAAATATGGCAAATAGTCTTAGAGTTTATACTTGACTAACTGGGGCCCAGGTCAGGAAGCAGACAGACTGGCTAAACCGACCGTCTGCTAGGTGCCTCCTGTCACAGAGGTCAGTTAATTCTCAGCACATAGAGACTCTTTCACCTAGATATCACACTATAGAGACTGTGTCTGTTCCCAGAACTAGAAAATACAAAAAATGTCCAAACCAAGTTAAGATTAACAATTTAATTGAGGTTCAACAAATAAAAAACAGATGCAATATGGATAAACAAGTGATAAAGCTTGGCTTATTGAATATCAGATCCCTTTATACGAAAACACTTTTTGTAAATAATATGATCACTGATCATAATATAGATGTACTCTGTTTGACAGAAACCTGGCTAAAACCTGATGATTACATTATTTTAAATGAGTCCACCTCCCAAGATTACTGTTATAAACATGAGCCGCGTCTAAAAGGCAAAGGGGGAGGTGTTGCTTCAATTTATAACAACATCTTCAGGATTTCTCAGAGGGCAGGCTTCAAGTATAACTCGTTTGAAGTAATGGTGCTTCATATAACATTATCCAGAGAAACAAATGTTAATGATAAATCCCGTTATGGAATTCTGTGCAAACTTCATATAGCCAAAATTGTAAATTCTACTTCTTGTTACAAGTATGGAAGAACCATCACTTCTACCACAAAAGACTGCTTTTTAAGTTATCTTCCTGATGTATCCAAATTCCTTAGCATATCCAAAACCTCAGAACAACTTGATGATGTAACAGAAACTATGGACTCTCTCTTTTATAGCACTTTAAATACAGTTGCCCCTTTACGCTTAAGGAAGGTTAAGGAAAACAGTTTGACACCATGGTATAATGAGCATACTCGCACCCTAAAGAGAGCAGCCCGAAAAATGGAGCGCAGCTGGAGGAAAACAAAACTAGTGGTATTTCGTATTGCTTGGCGGGAAAGTAACCTATCCTACAGAAGAGCATTAAAAACTACTAGATCCGATTACTTTTTTTCTCTTTTAGAAGAAAACAAACATAACCCCAGGTATTTATTCAATACAGTGGCTAAATTAACGAAAATGAAAGCCTCAAGAAGTGTTGACATTTCTCAACACCACAGCAGTAATGACTTTATGAACTATTTTACTTCTAAAATCGATACTATTAGAGATAAAATTGCAACCATTCAGCCGTCAGCTACAGTATCACATCAGACAGTGCACTATAGACCAGACCCCCTGAGGAACAGTTCCACTCATTCTCTACTATAGGAGAGGAAGAATTGTATAAACTTGTTCAATCATCTAAACCAACAACATGTATGTTAGACCCTATACCATCTAAGCTCTTAAAATAGGTGCTTCCAGAAGTCATAGATCCTCTTCTGATTATTATAAATTCCTCATTGTCATTAGGATATGTCCCCAAAACCTTCAAACTGGCTGTTATTAAGCCTCTCATCAAAAAACCACAACTTGACCCCAAAGAACTAGTTAATTATAGACCAATCTCGAATCTCCCCTTTCTGCCCAAGATACTAGAAAAGGTGGTATCCTCACAATTATATTCCTTCTTAGAGAAAAATGGTGTATGTGAGGATTTCCAGTCAGGATTTAGAACGTATCATAGTACTGAGACTGCTCTCCTGCTCTGCTAAATTCTGAAAAAACAGAGGTGTTAATTATAGGACCTAAAAACTCTGCTTGTAATAACCTAGAACACTGTCTAAGACTTGATGGTTGCTCTGTCAATTCTTCGTCATCAGTTAGGAACCTAGGTGTGCTATTTGATCGCAATCTTTCATTAGAAAGCCACGTTTCTAGCATTTGTAAAACTGCATTTTTCCATCTCAAAAATATATCTAAATTATGGCCTATGCTCTCAATGTCAAATGCAGAAATGTTAATCCATGCATTTATGACCTCAAGGTTAGATTATTGTAATGCTTTATTGGGTGGTTGTTCTGCACGCTTAGTAAACAAACTACAGCTAGTCCAAAATGCAGCAGCAAGAGTTCTTACTAGAACCAGGAAGTATGACCATATTAGCCCGGTCCTGTCAACACTGCACTGGCTCCCTATCAAACATCGTATAGATTTTAAAATATTGCTTATTACTTATAAAGCCCTGAATGGTTTTGCAACTCAGAATTTGAATGAGCTCCTTTTACATTATAATCCTCTACGTCCGCTACGTTCTCAAAACTCAGGCAATTTGATAATACCTAGAATATCAAAATCAACTGCGGGCGGCAGATCCTTTTCCTATTTGGCGCCTAAACTCTGGAATAACCTACCTAACATTGTTCGGGAGGCAGACACACTCTTGCAGTTTAAATCTAGATTAAAGACCCATCTCTTTAACCTGGCCTACACATAACATACTAATATGCTTTTAATATCCAAATCTGTTAAAGGATTTTTAGGCTGCATTAATTAGGTAAACCGGAACCGGAAACACTTCCCATAACACCCTATGTACTTGCTACATCATTAGAAGAATGGCATCTACGCTAATATTTGTCTGTTTCTCTCTTATTCCGAGGTCACCGTAGCCACCAGATCCAGTCTGTATCCAAATCAGAGGGTCACTGCAGTCACCCGGATCCAGGACGTATCCAGACCAGATGGTGGATCAGCACCTAGAAAGGACCTCTACTGCCCTGAAAGACAGCCGAGACCAGGACAACTAGAGCCCCAGATACAGATCCCCTGTAAAGACCTTGTCTCAGAGGAGCACCATGACAAGACCACAGGAAACAGATAATTCTTCTGCACAATCTGACTTTGCTGCAGCCTGGAATTGAACTACTGGTTTCGTCTGGTCAGAGGAGAACTGGCCCCCCAACTGAGCCTGGTTTCTCCCAAGGTTTTTTCTCCATTCTGTCACAGATGGAGTTTCAGTTCCTTGCCGCTGTCGCCTCTGGCTTGCTTAGTTGGGGTCACTTCAGCGATATCGTTGACTTGATTGCAAATAAATGCACAGACACTATTTAACTGAACAGAGATGACATCACTGAATTCAATGATGAACTGCCTTTAACTATCATTTTGCATTATTGACACACTGTTTTCCTAATGAATGTTGTTCAGTTGCTTTGACGCAATGTATTTTGTTTAAAGCGTTATATAAATAAAGGTGACTTGACTTGACTAGAACATGACACTAACAACAACCAAGGCCATAGGTTTTATTTAAAAAAAAAAATGAGTAAAATAGATGTAATGCAAATTTGCAATAAGAAAGAAAGAACAAAAACACTCTTGTTTAAGCTTGTTTGTTCATCATTCTTGAAACATACACCTCCAAAGCAATAACAAGACTGTGTGAGAGAGAGAGATAGAGAGAGAGAGAGAGAGAGAGAGATAAACTGCAAGGACTTTATAAAGACAAAAAAAAAAAAAGACAGCTCAACAGATAAAGAAGCAAAAGACAAAAAGTATGTGTGTGTGTGTGTGTGTGTGTGTTATGGTAACCCTCGAAGACGAGACAGCAGTGTGTGGCTGTAATGAAACTTTTATAATACGTCTTGCTCTGGTCTGCTGAGCTCACTGAGAACTCACTGTAATCGCACTGGTAAGGGAAGAGGCAAGGGCGGTGTGAATGTGTGTTAGTGTTCGTTGGAGGGAAGAGATGGACTGAGTCTCTCAGCAACAACCCATCTCAAGAAACACTGCTGCCCGACATGCAATCCTGACCTCAGCAAGGAGCTAAAATCCAAAAAATCACTGCAGTCTACTGATGGTTAGAGTTAGCATAAAAACATCCACTAAATGACAAATGAAATTAGACACATTCTACCTCAGCAAGAGAGTTTCATAGTATTAATAATAATAATAATGTTGAAGAGGCAAGGCTACAGTGTGGGTCCAGAGGGCTAAGGCAGAGTAACCAGCTCATACAGTATGACTGAGATAATGTTCTCGGAAGGCTGCAGTGGAGCTGGAGCAACTGAGGAACAATTTTAAAAGAAATCTTAACCTTCTTTAAGTATTAATCAATCAGTCATTTTTTCACCATGTCATGTATCTCTGCAGTCTCTAGAAGCAATTTATAACAATTTCAACTAAAATTAATGTTTCATTATGTTTAATTTATTTGACAAATAGATTTGCATTGTAGTGTCAAGGGCATCATGCACATTATTTTTAAGTGGGCATAAGTCTAGAGGGTCTCACAATTGCCCATTTGAGTGGGGACTCGCATGCTTGTCATGTGACACACAGCAGTAACAAAGCCTCTGTATAACAGATATAGGCTTTTGTACATAGTGAAAAAATAAAAATAAATAAATAAATAAAAATTGAGAGAATTTCCTAAATGTTAAGCATTTTAATCAAGATGTTTTGTCCTAGCCAGTGGGGATTTGGACAAGTACAGAGACAAGGTAAAAGTTTTTTGTTGTTGTTGTTTTTTTTTTTAATTTTTTGATTGGCTGTAATCATGTCATGCAATAGCACAATTTAAGCAGTATTTTTCAGTAAAGACAAATATATATATATATATATATATATATATATATATATATATATATATATATATATATATATATATATATATATATATATATATATATATAATAGTCAAAATAATAATCATAATAATATATTTTTATAATGTAATGTAACTGTCATGTAAATAAATTATTTTATACTTAAACTTGTGCAATATGTGTCACACTATGGTTGACCCATAAAAAAAAAAAAAATTAAAAAAAAAATACTGTAGCATCCCTCCAACCTAAACAGTAAAACTGAAAAGTTTTTTTTACATGAGTCGCTAATGAATCCTTAAGTATTTCTCCTTATTAAAGGTTCCACAATCAACTCAGAAACAGTTTACCTGTGTAATTATATGGCATTTTACCACACTAATCAAACTGATAAGAATACTGAATGAACAACCATTTGAACTATGTTTATTTAAATTCTAGTCAAAAGGATGCATACACATACTGAAGAACGAATATTATGTGCTCTCTCTTGCTGACTGTGGCCATCTGGACTCAATAAAGCTTTTCTTTCTAAATTAGCAGCTGTCAGAATGACAAAAAACTGGGCTTTCTCTTCTCTCTTGAAACTTTCACTCTCATGGTCAGTTCTTTTTACTCTTTTATGGCAGGGCTTATACAATTTGATACAAAAGTCCAAAGAGGCCTAGCGTTATTTATTTATTGTCTGTCTTGTTTTCCCTTAAGCAAAATGTAATAATACTAGAATAATTCATTGCTTCTTAGTGGTTCCATAATTTGGAACTTGTAAAACAAATAAATTGTGTTCTTTGACAACACAGGCAAATTATGTCTTAGTTTGGTGTTAGTGAGCTCAGAACAGCAGCCAATGAAAATTGTGAAATTGCAAATACATTTAATCAATTAAATCAATCAATCAATCAATAAAATAAAATGTTGCAAGCACCACATCACCACATTTTCTTCAGATAATCTAAAATTGTATTTTTAAAGTTATTGTAAAGTGAACAGACAGCTTGAATAAAGGTTCAAGTTTCAGATAATTATTAGAAATACTTTTTTTTTTTCATCACTTTCTCTTACATGTTAAACAGCCTTCCCTTATACTTGTTCTTGTTCACTTTTTGTTTACTGAGGAGTTGTTTCTCTCACTCAATCTGTCTGTGGATACTGTTTTGCTGTGGCTGGTTAACATCAGTCAACCAGTGAACACCAGTGAAATAAGTGGAGAGAGTTGTTCTAACATCATCTGTTCCTCCATCACATGCTCATCTTGAGCAGTTCTCTTTCTTTCAAGATCTTGCAGTTCATTCTGTGTTATGAAGTGGTTCTAAAATAGTATTTAAAGGAACAAAGTTTTAAGGCTCTTTTGGCTTGAGATTTAAAGATTTAAAAATTGAGATTGAAAATACACATTTTAGTGTATACACATAACAATTAGTTATTTTCCACTAACATTGTCCAAGGGTGGATATAGTACAGCACATTCAATTGGTTTTGTATTTTATTTTATATAATTTTTTTAAACGAATGTCATGTCCACTGAAATGGCCGTGATGCCATATTTAAACTTTGTTTGTGTGTTACATTGTGAGTACTTTGTCTTGCTAAGATTAATTTTGCTAACATTTCTTCTTCTTCTTATTATTATTATTTATTTATTTATTTATTTTAAATATTTTTTTATTTATTTTTATTGTATTTTACAGCTTGACAGGAAATGTCACATATCATATGTAATTCCAAGTTTGTTCTGCACTGCCATTACTGTCAGTACACTAATCTTTGTTAAAATGTCATTAATTGAAAAATTTTTAGTCACATTAATTTATGGATGTAATAATTGAGGGATTAATTCATTAATAACCAGTTCCTTTTCAGGAACTCGAGCTGCGTCAAGCGCTTTGGGGAACGTCCCTGACGAGACCGACTCTGAATATCATGTGCAATTTGTCCAACGGAAGGACGTGACGTCACGGCGGGGTGACGTAGCGACCAGGAAGCTATAAAAGCACGCGTCTGTCAGCAAGCGCTCTGTCTGTGCATGTCAAAAGTCTGTCCTGTTGGTCCTATTTATTGTTGTCTGTCTCTTAAGCATTAAAAAGATCACTAGAACAGCTCAATATGCCTAAAGTAAAAGCAAAGACCAAACATGTGAGGGGCGATTCCAAGCCACATTATAGATTGTGTGTTCCTCCCTGCCCTCGCTACATTACGAGTGGGGATACACACAGTTTATGTGCGTGGCTTGCCTGGGATAGAAGCACGCTGAGTCGCTTCTGTCGCTTCACGCTGAGTCGCTTCTGCCGAGGCAGAACGGCTGCTGCACTCGTGGGGTTCGCAGGTGGATCTGTCAGAGGGAATGGAGACATGCCAGTCCTTATCTCCTTCCTCATCCGCCAGATCCGGCGCCCAAACCCTGGGTTCGGAAGCACGCTTGTCGGTTTCTTCCCCCCAGGGTGAGGGATCAGCTCTTCACCTCTCTTCCTCTGAGGAGGTCGATGTGGAGACTGTTGCTCGCCACCCCTGTCGCCCCAATAAGAGGAGCTTTTGGAGGTGGTTACACGCGCAGTTGATAAATTAAAAATCGAATGGCCTGCTGAAAAACATTCTGAGCCACAGAGAAGCAAGTTAGATGAACGCTTTCTGCGGCCGAGGCAACCACCTCCACGTCGGAGCCTACCATTCTTTCCCAATCTCCACGAAGAAATATCGAGATCGTGGAATCACCCTTATTCGACATCGTCTCTAAAGGCTCCGAAGTTGCCCACCAAGCCTCTCAGAGCTACATCATCGCTGGTGGGCAAAGGTCCAGTCTGAAGATATTGAAGAGCTTAGAAAGACCGCTGATCTATCCCTCTGCACCACTAAAGAGACAATTGGGCAGTCTATGGCAGCCTTAGTGGCCGCGGAGAGGCATTTATGGCTGACCCTGTCAGAAATCAAAGAAAGAGACAGGGTCTGCCTCCTGGACGCCCTGCTTCAGCCTTCTGGCCTGTTTGGCGACACAGTCAATACTGTCGTCGACAGGTTCCAGGAGGCACGAAAGCAGGCGGCGTTCCACAATTTCCTCCCTCGTCGCTCTCGTGGTGCATCTGGGTGGGAGATGACCACGCCACATGCCGGCTCCTCATATTGGGAAGCGCAAAAACAGAGTGTCGCTGCTCGTGCACCCCCACGACGGGACCGAGTGCCTCAGCGACGCTCTGAGTCGGGGACTCAGCCCGATTTAAGAACAGTTATCGAGGCCCAGAAGTCCTTGACAAAAAGATCCTGACGCCAGTGGCTTAAGGATCCTGAGGGTAGCCCCTACTGGGGTAGAGCGCAGTCCACCTCATTATACGGTGCCCGCCTCTCCTCAGTGCCCTCAGGAGGTCAGTCTGCCAACCCTGCCAGAGTTTCAGGGCGCAGCGGCCTCCAGCGAGCGCTGCTCCCATTTATTTCCGCCAGCGAGCGTAGCGGAGCTGGGATGCTCGCCGCCCCTTCGGGGGCCTCTTACACCAGAGGTCAGTCTTGAGAGACTGATTCCCTTAGTAGATTATTTAGCAGCGTGGAAACTACTGCCAAGTGTATCTCAGTGGGTCCTGCGTACAATAGAAAAAGGCTACTGCATTCAGTTCGGTCATCCACCGCCGAAATTCAACGGGGTTACACCGACAGTGGTTGGCCCCAGGCAGGCACTGGTTATGGAACAAGAAGTGAATACCCTATTAAGGAAGGAGGCCATCGAGGTGGTCCCTCCTCTAGACAGGGAATCTGGGTTTTACAGCCGGTATTTCATAGTTCCAAAGAAGGATGGGGGGTTGCGTCCGATCTTAGACTTACGTCACCTGAACCGCTCAGTTATGCCACTGAAGTTCAAAATGCTCACTGTCAAGCAGGTTGTAGCTCAAATCAGATCCGAGGACTGGTTTGTCACGATAGATCTCAAAGACGCATACTTCCACATATCCATCCTTCCACAACACAGGAAGTTTCTGAGGTTCGCTTTCAGGGGCAAAGCTTATCAATATCGAGTACTTCCCTTTGGCCTCGCACTCTCACCCCGCACGTACACGAAATGTGTAGATGCGGCTCTGGTATCCTTCCGTATGCAGGGCATCCACATTCTAAATTATATCGACGATTGGTTGATTCTAGCTCAATCAGAGCAGATGGCAGTTCGACATCGAGATGTCGTTCTCGCACATATGGGGGAGCTGGGTTTGAGACTAAACACCAAGAAGAGTGTACATTCTCCAGTTAAGAGAACCATCTATCTAGGCGTAGTGTGGAATTCGACCACGATGCAGGCACGTCTGTCTCCTGCTCGGATCGAGTCGATCCTCACATCAGTCGAGAGAGTCAAAGAGGGCCAGTCACTCACTGTCAAACAATTTCAGAGATTGTTAGGTCTGATGGCAGCTGCGTCCAACGTGATACCTTTTGGCCTGCTGTACATGAGACCCCTACAGTGGTGGCTCAAGTCCAATTTTTTTTTCCCCGAGGGGAAATCCACTTCGAGTTATCAAGGTCACGCGCCGATGTCTTCGTGCCTTAGACATGTGGAAGAAACCTTGGTTATTGAATCAGGGCCCGGTGCTAGGAGCTCCTTGTCGCTGTGTAACGCTAGTGACAGACGCTTCCCTCACCGGTTGGGGTGCGGTCATGAGTGGCCACCCTGCCCGCGGTCTGTGGAGTGGTCGCCATCTGACATGGCACATCAATTGCCTAGAGATGCTAGCAGTCTATCGAGCATTGAAACATTTCCTTCCAGACCTGAGAGGTCATCATGTGTTGGTGCGCACCGACAACACATCAGTGGTCTCTTATATCAATCACCAGGGGGTCTGCGTTCACGCCCATTGTACAAGCTGGCACACCAGATCCTTCTGTGGACCCAGGGCAAACTCCTCTCGCTCAGAGTAGTGTATATTCCTGGGAGATTGAATGTGGGAGCAGACATACTGTCGAGGCAGGGGCCGAGGCCCGGGGAATGGAAACTTCACCCCGAGGTGGTGAAACAGATATGAAGAGTGTTTGACACAGCCCAGGTGGACCTCTTTGCGACTCAGGAGACATCGCAATGTCCCCTCTGGTTCTCTCTAGTTAATCCAGCTCCTTTGGGACTGGACGCTATGGTACAGACCTGGCCGAGGCTTCGTCTGTACGCATTTCCCCCTATCGCTCTGCTCCCGGGAGTTCTGGCGAGAGTACGCCGGGACGGGGTCCGTCTGTTATTAGTAGCCCCTGAGGTTGTTGAGACCCTCCTCCAATCCAGAGCTCCCTCTACGAGGAAACTGTACGCCCTGAAGTGGAAACTCTTCACTTCATGGTGCAGAGACCACCAGCTTGACCCTGTTAACTGCCCAGTTGGTACAGTTCTGGAGCTTCTACAAGCTAGGCTCTCTGCGGGGTTAACCCACTCCACCTTAAAGGTGTACGTGGCGGCCATAGCTGCTTACCATGTCCCTTTCAATGATCAGTCAGTGGGTAGACACCCCTAGTTACACGTTTCCTCTGCGGTGCGCTGAGGCTGAGACCTCCAGTACGATCCCGTGTTCCCCCCTGGGATTTGGTTGTGGTTTTAGAGGCTCTTTGTAAAGCTCCATTCGAGCCAATACAAGATATCTCAGATAGACATCTGACACTTAAAACTGCCCTGTTACTGGCAATCACCTCACTAAAGAGAGTTGGAGATTTTCAGGCCCTTACGGTGGCCCCTACTTATCTAGACTTTGCCCCTGGTATAGCCAAAGCATTCTTATACCCTCGAGCGGGTTATGTTCCGAAGGTTCCCTCTGTTACACCACAACCTATCGTACTGCAGGCCTTCTGTCCTCCTCCCTTTCGGGAGCCAGACCAGGAAAAGCTAAATTTTATGTGTCAAGTGCGAGCACTGGACGCATACGTCCACAGAGCTGCCCTGTGGAGAAAATCCAACCAATTGCTTGTTTGCCACGGTCCTCCTAAAAAGGGTTCTCCTGCCTCCAAGCAGACCCTAAGTCATTGGATAGTCGAGGCTATCAACGTCTCCTATGAGTCCTCTGGTCTTCCCCTTCCTTTGGGAGCCAAGGCTCACTCTACTCGGGGTATGGCGGCCTCTAAGGCCTTCTCAGCAGGTGTGTCCCTCTTGGACATCTGTAACACTGCGCGGTGGTCCACGCCCTCTACATTTGTCAGATTTTATGACCTTGACATGCGAGCCACTCCGGGCTCTTCTGTTCTCTCGCCTTAGCTGTGCTCTTTGGATACACACTAGGCAGGGATTTGGAAGTCTGGCAGCGTGGGCACATCGTTCCCCAAAGCGCTTGACGCAGCTCGAGTTCCTGAAAAGGAACGTCTCAAGGTTACGAATGTAACCCTGGTTCCTTGAAGGAACGAGACGCTGCGTCGCAGAGCCGTACTCCCGGCACCCCTGCCAGTGCTTGCTTCTCTACTCGAAGCTGAAGCCAGCTGCACGGCACGTGCTTTTATAGCTTCCTGGTCGTTACGTCACCCCGTCCGTGACGTCACGCCCTTCCGTTGGACAGATTGCACACGATATTCAGAGTCGGTCTCGTCAGGGACATTCCCCAAAGCGCTTGACGCAGCGTCTCGTTCCTTCAAGGAACCAGGGTTACATTCGTAACCTTGAGACGTTTTTCATCAAGTAAAAAAAAAAAAAAAAAATATGAAAACTTTTAAATTAGGCCTATCAATACATACTGAATGGAATTTAAAGAAAAACTGTAATATTGTAGACACCTGGAGATATCTGCACATTTAGATATGTTTAGATAAATATTTAATTTTGTTTCAGTTTAAACCAGGAGGTCTGTGTGGCCTAACCTTGTTTTTTATTATTATTATTATTTAGTTTTGTTTTTTAGTTTTTTTTTCTGGTCCAAATCATTCTACAGTGACCACAAAAGTTTACGCAGCATGAACAGGGCATGATTCGTTCCACCCAGGTTCTAGACATGAAAATTTGCACTTAATGTCTCTGTGAATTATTTTCTCTTTCTCCCTAAATAGTTCTTGACTGTGTTAAGTGTGTGAATAATATTTGAAAGTAGTTCACAAAGCAAATAAAGTACTATTGATAACATCTGGATATTATCAGTGTGTGTCAATGATTTCGGTCATTTTTAACATTGTAAGAATCTCAAGGAAGGTCTGCCTTTTACAGTACATTGCATAAACAAACACACAAGCGCATGCACACACACACACACACACACACACACACACACACATACATACAATGGAAGAAGCCAAATTGCCCCACCTCTCAAAGAAAACAGATCTTGAATTTCTTGAACCTGGATTTGGTATTTTAATATATAATAATAAAATCATAATAAAAACAATATGCTTGGCCTCTCAGCACAGCATTCAAGTGGGGCGTTTTGATGCAAAGCCAAACGCTTCACTAACAGCTCTATTTCACCGTCAAGAGGTGATATCAGAACAGACACTGCTTTGACACAGTAAAGTGTTCAGCAAACAAACATACATCCACGCTCTGCCAGAGCAGAACGGCGTGTTAAACTGCAGCTGTACCACGGTATCACCTCCACTCTCTTTCTTTCTCACACCATCTATCCAAATCTGGTGATTGGCAGGCAATTATCTCACTGTCGATGAACTCCTCTATCTTACACATCTACAGTCAACGCGTGACAGTGTCAGCCAAAGCCAAGCGCATAAGGGGGCTCCCAGGGGCACAGATGCATGGAAGCGTATGTACATGTTCAGCCACAGGTCATTTCGGCAACATAATACAGCCCCTAAGGAGAATTTTCCATGAGCTGCAAGCTTGGACGCATGGTGTGAATGGTGGTCAAAATGACATAGAGATAAAGAAAAACTGAATGTGCCTGTGGCCACAAGAGGGCTGAGTTTACATTGCTGACAGCATGATTGTCTATAAGTGCTTATTTCTATCTGCGGTCATAATTAATGTCATTTCAGCATCAGTTCAGTGGTTGCCCTTCCTCTGCTAATGGATCAAAATTTCAGCATGAAGAGTGTGAACAGATTCAAGTCTGTGTACAGAATGACAGGCTAAGTGCATACAGAATGTGATATACACCAATTGTGTAGTGTTTCAAACTATAGTATACTACAGCTGATAGTCAAATGTTTAGGCAAACTGAATTTGTTTCTTACGATATAAAGAATAATTTTGATTTAAAGAAGGCTTGTGCATTGCAAACTTGATACTTATAGACACAAATCAATTATGTTACCATAAGCATTTCTGTGAAGACATTACATTAATTACAAGACAGTGTCCAGAATACTTCATACTGTGCATTTGTTTAAAAAGGTATCCCAGTACACCTCAAGATGTTTGAGAGAATACAGGTGGATCTCAAAGAATTTGAATAGCTATAGTTCTTTATGTTTTCGTAATTTAATTTAAAAAAGCAAACTTTCTTATATTCTAGATTCATTGCACACAAACTGAAATATTTCAAGTTTTATGTTTTAATTATGGTGGTTATGACTTAAAAAAAAAAAAAAAAATCAGTATCTCAAAAAATGTGACGTTTTTTTTTTATCAAAGATCAATCCAAAAAATAAAAATAAAAATAAATTACAAAACAGAAATGTTCAAGATCTCCAATGCAGGTTTAATTATGCATTCATTAATTGGTTGGGGCTCCTTTTGCACGAATTACTGCTTCAGTGCGGCGTGGCATGAAGGCAATCAGTCTTTGGCACTGCTGAGGCGTTATTGAAGCCCAGGTTGCTTTGATAGAGGCCTTCAGCTCCTCTGTATTGTTTGTCAGATGTTACTTATCTTCCTCTTCACAATACCCCATAGATTCTCTGTGAGGTTCAGGTCAGGTGAGTTGGCTGGCCAATCAAGCAAAGTAATATCATGGTTATCACTTGGAAGTGGTTTTGGCACTGTGGGCAGATGCTAAAGTCCTGCTGCAAAATTAAATCAGCATCTTCATAAAGCTTGTCAGCAGATGGAAGCATAAAGTGCTCCAAAATCTCCTGGTCGATGCCTGCATTGACTTTGGACTTGATAAAACACAATGGACCAATGCCAGCATAATTCACGGCACTTCAAATCATCATTGACTTCAGAAACTTCACACTGGACTTCAAGCAGCTTGGATTCTGTGCCTCTCCAGGTGTCCTCCAGACTCAAGACCTTGATATCCAAATTAAATGCTAAATTTACTTTCATCTGAAAAGAGGACTTTGGACCACTGAGCAACAGTCCAGTTCTTTTTCTCTTTACCCCAGGTGAAATGCTTCTGATGTTTTTTTTTTTTTTTTTTTCAAGATAGGGGTGGCTTGGTTCTAGGAATGAGACAGCCGTAGTCCTTTTCCTGAAGATGTCTGAGTGTGGTGACTCTTGATGCACTGACTCCAGCTTCAGTCCACTCCTTTTGAAGCTCTCCCAAGTTCTTGAATCGATTTTCTTGACATTCCTCATAAGGCTGCGGTTCTCTCGGTTGGTTGTGCATCTTTTTCTTCCACACGTTTTGTTCCACTTAACTTTCTGTTAACATGCTTGGATACAGCACTCTGTGAACAGCCAGCCCTTTCAGCAATGACTTTCTGTGGCTTACCCTTCTTGTGGAGAGTGATGATGATTGTCTTCTGAGAGGCTATTATGTGAGTCTAGGAGAGCATAAGTCTAAGTGGACGTCCATGATATGCGGAGTCCCACAAGGCTCAATTCATGCACCGCTCTTGTTTAGCCTGTATATGCTTCCAAATAATAGTCAAATAATGAGAAAGTCAAATAATGAGAAAGAACCAAATTGCCTATCACAGCTATGCTGATGATACCCAGATTTACCTAGCCTTATCTCCAAATGACTACAGCCCCATTGACTCCCTCTACCAATGCATTGATGAAATTAATAGTAGGATGTGCCAGAACTTTCTGCAGTTAAACAAGGAAAAAACTGAAGTCATTGCATTTGGAAACAAAGATGAAATTTTCAAGGTGAATGCATACCTTGACTTTAGGGGTCAAACAAATAAAAATAAAGTCAAGAATCTTGGTGTGATTCTGGAGACAGACCTTAGTTTCAGTAGTCATGTCAAAGCAGTAACTAAATCAGCATACTATCTTTTAAAAAATGTTTTGTTTCCAGTCAAGACTTGGAGAAACTTGTTCATGCCTTTATCACCAGCAGGGTGGCCTATTGTAATGGTCTTCTCACCGGTCTTCCCAAAAAGACCATTAGACAGCTGCAGCTCATCCAGAACGCTGCTGCCAGGATTCTGACTAGAACCAGAAAATCTGAGCATATCACCCCAGTCCTCAGGTCCTTACACTGGCTTCCAGTTACATTTAGGATTGACTTTAAAGTACGTTTACTCATATATAAGTCACTAAATTACCTAGGACCGAAATATATTGCAGAAATACTCACTGAATATAAACCTAACAGAGCACTCAGATCACTAAGTCAGTTAGAAATACCAAGGGATCACACAAAACCCGCCTTTAGTTACTATGCCGCCCGCAGTTGGAATCAGCTTCCAGAAGAGATCAGATGTGCTAAAATACTATTCACATTTAAATCTAGACTTAAAACCAGTGCTTTAAGTGGGCCGGTACGCACCGGTACCGCCACTTCCAAATATAGCTCTTGAGCGTACCGCCACCTCTCCGTGCGCCCAGAACGTACTTTTACGTTTGTCATTTGGACATCTGTTTTAATAGAGGTTTTAATCCTTTGCCTGCACTGCCGCTTTTCAGGGCACCCTTTACAATGCATGCTTTTGAGTTTTACAAGTGAAAAACGCATGCGCATGCGCCGTTGTCAGTCTCAACAACTCAACGTGGCCAGAGAGGGTTTGTGAAACGCGCACACTCGGCTCAGAAAAAAAATACAAATACAGTGAACAACACTTAATATGCTCTCCTGGCTTCAGACTCTGAGTACTAAAAGAACACGGCCAGAATCAGATGACTCGCTGGCTGACACCCCACCAAGCCAGAATGATATCGCTGCAGGTCAGACGCAAGCTAATGAAGTGCAGTAGCTCTTTCTAACGTTAAGGGTATTTTTTCAAAATCCTTTTGCACATTTTATTTATGTTTAGTAGCTCTTTCTAGCTCAAGCAAATCCACAAACTAATAAAAAGCTTTATTATTTTTTATAAGGTCATCTGTTGACTGCTGTATATACAACCCGAATTCCTGAAAAGTTGGGACGTTTTTTAAATTTTAATAAAATGAAAACTAAAAGATTTTCAAATCACATGAGCCAATATTTTATTCACAATAGAACATAGATAACATAGCAAATGTTTAAACTGAGAAAGTTTACAATTTTATGCACAAAATGAGCTCATTTCAATTTTGATTTCTGTTACAGGTCTCAAAATAGTTGGGATGGGGCATGTTTACCATGGTGTAGCATCTCCTTTTCTTTTCAAAACAGTTTGAAGACGTCTGGGCATTGAGGCTATGAGTTGCTGGAGTTTTGCTGTTGGAATTTGGTCCCATTCTTGCCTTATATAGATTTCCAGCTGCTGAAGAGTTCGTGGTCGTCTTTGACGTATTATTCGTTTAATGATGCGCCAAATGTTCTCTTTAGGTGAAAGATCTGGACTGCAGGCAGGCCAGGTTAGCACCCGGACTCTTCTACGACGAAGCCATGCTGTTGTTATAGCTGCAGTATGTGGTTTTGCATTGTCCTGCTGAAATAAACAAGGCCTTCCCTGAAATAGACGTTGTTTGGAGGTAAGCATATGTTGCTCTAAAACCTTTATATACCTTTCAGCATTCACAGAGCCTTCCAAAACATGCAAGCTGCCCATACCGTATGCACTTATGCACCCCCATACCATCAGAGATGCTGGCTTTTGAACTGAACGCTGATAACATGCTGGAAGGTCTCCCTCCTCTTTAGCCCGGAGGACACGGCGTCCGTGATTTCCAACAAGAATGTCAAATTTGGACTCGTCTGACCATAAAACACTATTCCACTTTGAAATAGTCCATTTCAAATGAGCCTTGGCCCACAGGACACGACGGTGCTTCTGGACCATGTTCATGTCAGGGTTCTGCCCTGGCAGCTGTGTCTATTTTGTCTTTGTTTTGTGTTTCTCTGTTTTCCCTGTGTATGACCACATGGCTTTGTCTCTGTTTATGTGGGCCATGTGCTCCTTTCGTCCTGCCACCTTGTTTCCCATTACCACGCCCCCTTGTTTAGTCCTTGTTTGGTGCTCATTAATTGATCTCACCTTGTGTTTGTGTGCTTTCCTTCCTATTTATTGTGATCATTTCCCTCATGTGGTTGCTGGTTCGTTTTGTACGTGAGTTAGTGTTTGCTTAGCTTGCTAGCTGATCTATACTATAGAGTTTTTCCTTGTCTGTTAAAGTCTGGTATTTATTAGTTTAAGTTTATCTTGTCATTGTTTATTCTAGTCTAGTTTAAGTGTTTCTTTTTGTTTGGATTTCATTTTTATTTTCTTGTGAGTTTGACTTGTTCTTTAAAGTATTTATTTTCCCCTTTGAGTTATTTTCTTGGTTAGTTTTTCCAGTTATTTCTAGAACTTTATTTGGTATTTGTTTCTTTACCTTTTTAGTTAACTTTAGTAAGTTAGCTTTGCTTATTTCTCTAGTTCCCCTTTTATCTTGTTTTTTGGTCATAGCATTCTTGTCTGACTTTTTGCCCTTGTTTATTATTATTATTATTATTATTATTATTATTATTATTATTATTGTTGTTCTCTTGTTATCTTAAGTCTTGTCTAGTGTTTTGTGAGTTCTGTCTGTTCCTGTCTTGCCTGCTGCTTTCTCCCTGGCCACTGGGTCTCCCCGCCTGGAGGTCTGACGTGTGTGGCTTCACCTCCATAGCCAAGTGCCCTTGGTTCCTGGTGCTGTGGTCTGGTCCTTTGTACAGCCTCCTCTACAGTCCTGCACTCGGTTGTCACCCAGGGCCCCCCTCAGCGGTCATCCCCCCCATCTGCCTGCTCCATTGTTGTATGCCCCATCCTATTGTCTGGACCGTTCAAACCACTCCCCCCTATCGTGCTTTGTCTAAATTGTCAATAAAACGTCCCTTGTTCATTCTGCATCTGGGTCCTCTCCCTCAGTAACCTTGACAGTTCACATATGGCTTCCTTTTTGCATGATAGAGCTTTAGTTGGCATCTGCTGATGGCACGGCGGATTGTGTTTACCGACAGTGGTTTCTGAAAGTATTCCTGGGCCCATTTAGTAATGTCATTGACACAATCATGCCGATGAGTGATGCAGTGTCGTCTGAGAGCCCGAAGACCACGGGCATCCAATAAAGGTCTCCGGCCTTGTCCCTTACGCACAGAGATTTCTCCAGTTTCTCTGAATATTTTGATGATGTTATGCACTGTAGATGATGAGATTTGCAAAGCCTTTGCAATTTGACGTTGAGGAACATTGTTTTTAAAGTTTTCCACAATTTTTTTACGCAGTCTTTCACAGATTGGAGAGCCTCTGCCCATCTTTACTTCTGAGAGACTCTGCTTCTCTAAGACAAAGCTTTTATAGCTAATCATGTTACAGACCTGATATCAATTAACTTAATTAATCACTAGATGTTCTCCCAGCTGAATCTTTTCAAAACTGCTTGCTTTTTTAGCCATTTGTTGCCCCCGTGCCAACTTTTTTGAGACCTGTAGCAGGCATTAAATTTTAAATGAGCTAATTAAGTGGATAAAAGTCTAAAATTTCTCAGTTTAAACATTTGCTACGTTATCGATGTTCTATTGTGAATAAAATATTGGCTCATGTGATTTGAAATTCCTTTAGTTTTCATTTTATTAAAATTTAAAAAACATCCCAACTTTTCCGGAATTCGGGTTGTAAAACCCCTTCAATATAGTTGTTGTTACCTCAACATGATATATATATATATATATATATATATATATATATATATATATATATATATATATATATATATATACTGTATATATAAATAGGCTCTAATAGAGTACCGGCACCTCTTTTGGGCCACTTAAAGCACTGCTTAAAACTATTCTGTTTATCTGTGCATTTATTGAATGAGCACTGTGCAATGTCCGAACTGATTGCACTGTATATTCACAGTTTTTTTTTTTTATGTAAAATCATTTTCTGTTTCTAACTGTTTTTAAATTCATTTTAAATGTTATTTTTATTTTAATCATTTTAAAATTTAAAAAAATTCTTGTTTTATTTTGTTATTATTTTTCTTCATAATTATTTTACTTTGTTTTATGTACAGCAATTTGAATTACCATTATGTACGAAATGTGCTATATAAATAAACTTGCCTTGCCTTGCCTTGCCTTCTGGACAACTGTCAAGTCAGTAGTCTTTCCCAAAATTGTGGTTGCCTGTTCTGAACCAGCCCAAGAGGTACCCAGTATTTATACAAAAAATTTATCAAACTAATCAAGCTCAAAATGGAATATTCTATTTTTTGAGATACTAAATGTAAAAATTTCCTAAGCTGTAAATTGTAACCATCAGAATAAAAAAAAAAAAAAAAAAATGAAATATTGAGATATTTCATTTTGTCTGCAATGAATCTAGAATATAAGAAAGTTAGCTTTTTTTATTATTATTAAATTACAAAAAAAAAAAAACCTTTTCCATGATATTCTATTTGTTTTCGTTTTTTTTTTTTTTTTTTTTTAGATACACCGGTATACCATTTGTTCCTATATACCTTACATATTTATATACCTTTAAAGGTATATACCATTCCATATAGCTTTTTTTTCCCTCTCCATGCTTCAGATCGTTTTGATTGCTAATGATTAAGAATGATTTGGTGACTTTTGTCTGATTGATTGATTGATTGATTTACTGATTTTTACTGAACGCTTTTAAAAAAGTAGTTTGTTTGATTACATTTTTTAATGTCTTTGCAGCAAAGTTGAATAACTTAAATATTACTGAATAAGTGATAAATATTACTGTAATGGGACCAGTCTTTTTACCCATTATACTCACTATTGTACATACAAAACTACGTAAAAACTAACCCATTCCAGATAAGCTCTAAAACTTTAAATTTAAAGCAGAATGTGTGAAGAATGGAGAAAATAAAAAGGGAGAGAGACTTAAAGTTAAAGGTTTTCTACAAACTGTTGCCAAACTGTCTCCCAGCAGAGAAATGCAAACGAGCCAATCTGTTTGTCTGTTTATGTGAGAGCAGAACAGAAGCCGTCTGGCACAGAGAGAGGACCTGCCACCCCACTCTGTCATATGGAAGCTACTCTGCCACAAATGGATACCTAATGACCCGATTTATACCAAACGATTCACCACTCCTCCTAATGATCCTTTCCATATGCACTTCAAACACACAAACACACACACACACACACACACACACACGCCCGCACACACACACACACACTCACAGTCTTTATGTCCGGACTCAGGAAAGAGTTTTTTTTTTTTTTTTCACCGGTTTACCTGTTATACATATTTATATTTTGTCATGATTACATATATAGTTGCTGTGCTCTAAGGAGGCACACAACATTACCAGTTTTTTATTATAATCCACAAACCAAACAAAAGGAATTGAGGAGCTGGGCTAGCACAAAATGTAGACTAAACTAATAGCAGACAAATGACCAGGGGAGAACAAATGAGATAATAAATCAGACACCGGTGCAAAATAATGAACTAATCAGGGAACAAAGGAAAACTAGGTCATGGGGAGCAAAGCAAAACACAACAGAAACATGACATGTTGCCCCCCTCCCAGAAGCCATAGTGGAGAAGGTGCCGACAACACCAGGGGGCTGACTGACAGAGACTGAACCGCTGGAGGTGGAGACGCACGTGGAGCCGAGCAAACAGAGAGCCAGGGCAACACAGAGGAAACAGAGGGCCAAGACAGAGCTGAAGGCTCAGACGAACAAGGCAGAGACTGTGATCCGGAAGACCACGGTGGAGCCAGAGCGACTCAGGATGAAGGCGGAGCCTAAGGGAACGAAGAGCCTGACAGAGCCGGAGGGACAGAGTGATGGAACATGTAGACCAAAATAATACAAAATAATGGGGAGCAAAGTAAAACACAACATCGCAGGTGGATCCTTCGTCTAACCAGTGACATCGAGCGATTTAATATTTTGTGTTGTTTTAGATTTTTCGTTTTTCATTTAAATGTTACATTTTTAAATAGTGATTGTTTTAATACTACAATTGATTGATTCTGTTGTCCTCATTTGTAAGTTGCTTTCGATAAAAGCGTCTGATAAATGATTATATATATATAAATGATTATATATATAAAAATGATTATATATATATGTATATATATATATATATATATATATATATATATATATGTGTGTGTGTGTGTGTGTGTGTGTGTGTGTGTGTGTGTGTGTATATTTACAGAAATACTCAAATTAAATACAATTTTAGATTTAGAAAGTGTTTGCCAGTTATTGTTAGGGAACTTAAGAAACTAAGTAGTACAATGTTTGGCTTTTCCAGAGCTTAGGTTTATAGGAAATGAAAGAAGAAGTAAAGGAGATTACATAAAAAGATTTGAGGAAAGAAGTTATTCACAAGTTATGCAAATTACCACCATTCAAATCAGAAACTCACTTTCAACATAGATGAATTTGATATCATACATTCCTTTTCCTTCTAGTCAAAAACCTGCTTTCAAAGTCTTTCAAAGTCAAAGAAATAAAGATAGATAGATAGATAGATAGATAGATAGATAGATAGATAGATAGATAGATAGATAGATAGATAGATAGATAGATA
Source organism: Carassius carassius (assembly GCF_963082965.1). Lineage (NCBI taxonomy): Eukaryota > Metazoa > Chordata > Actinopteri > Cypriniformes > Cyprinidae > Carassius > Carassius carassius. The sequence goes on along the minus strand of NC_081777.1, from coordinate 10,832,749 downwards.
GATAGGACAAACGTTTATATAAACTAGGAGAGGAAAAGGATATGAGTGGAGTAGTAAAGAATAAAAATGATAAAAACAAACAACAAAATAAAAATAAAAATTGAAATAAAATAAAAAGAGAACGGAAATATTAAGAATTATAAAAATATAATCAATGAATGTAGAAAACCATAGCTAGGCACAATTTATTATTTTTTTTTTTATAAACAAAGTCAAGTATATATGCATTTGGATTAAAAAGGGTTTAAAGAAAGGGAGAAATATATTTGTTTAGCTAAATGTTTGGGGGATTTAATTAATGTTTTTAAAACACACTGAGAATATGAGTTGTCATCTTGGCCTGTGTGATTGAACTGAAGCTTCAGCATAGATCAGCTCAGCACTAGCACAGCACCTTCCTTGTATTCATAATTCTCCTGGCAAACACACAGTGCACAGTGGACCGTGCAAAAGCAGCTTACGTTTAGATTTATGACGGAAGAAGTGAACTTAACTAGCAACATTATTCAGAGGAATTTTGACTTTTTTTTTTTGGACCAATAAATCACACCAGTGCACCCAGCAATATTCAGACACGTGTCATTAAAAGTGTTAGAACATCAATATTAGATATATGCTTGGGTTATTTGATGGACTGATCATAGTGTGTTGTGGTCTCTGAGCAGAGTGATTTAATCTGTTTGATTATTAGCATGTTCATTGGAACAAGAATGATAGAGGGTGACTAGATTGTAGAAGTAGATTAGGCTACGTACAGTATTAATCTGTTATGTCTCTTTCTTTCTATGGCGAAGAACATTCAGCAAATAGTATTTGCATGACGTATGTGCAGGTATCTACTTAGTGGATATGCACTAAATGATTAAAATAATTTTAGCAGTATGGAAATACCTCTAATATGGTAAATGCACACATACTTCACATGCAGTTCACAAACACATTTACAAGATCTAAACATAGTAGCTCCAAAAAAGTATGTGGACTATGTAGGCTGATCTTGAAAAAAATATACTTTAATTATCACTACCACTATTAGACAAGAAAATATGAAACTAAGCGTCATTTCTTTTAAAGAATGAAAAGTTTTCAATCAAAACATTTTTTTTTTCAAAAGAAAGAAGTTGTATTGACAAGAATTTATGGTAAACTAAATTATACTTAAACTTAATTTTGTAATGTGTCATTTTTTTATTGAAACTTGTATGTCATGTGTTTACATATTTGTAATTAGGGATTTGTGAGTTGTTGTCATTTGGTACATTTGAATATATTAACCTTAAAGGGTTAGTTCACCCAATAATCAAAATTATGTCATTAATAACTCACCCTCATGTTATTCCAAACCCGTGAGACCTCCGTTCATCTTCGGAACACAGTTTAAGATATTTTAGATTTAGTCAGAGAGCTCTCAGTCCCTCCATTGAAACTGTGTGCACGGTATACTGTCCATGTCCAAAAAGGTTAGAAAAACATCATCAGAGTAGTCCATGTGACATCAGAGGGTCAATTAGAATTTTTTGAAGCATCAAAAATACATTTTGGTCCAAAAATAGCAAAAACTACGACTTTATTCAGCATTGTCTTCTCTTCTGGTCTGTTGTGAGATTTCAAAACACTGAAATGTAGTGATATCCGGTACGCGAACAAATCATTCGATGTAACCGGATCTTCTTTAACCAGTTCACTGAATCAAACTGAATCATTAATCCACAAATGACTTAAGCTGTTAACTTTTTTAATGTGGCTGACACTCCCTCTGAGTTAAAACAAACCAATATCCCAGAGTAATTCATTTACTCAAACAGTACACTTACTGAACTGCTGTGAAGAGAGAACTGAAGATGAACACTGAGCTGAGCCAGATAACGAACAAAAGATTGACTCATTCTCGAGTCAAGAACCGTTTCTCTCAGACGCGTCCAATTCGAAAACCGAGGAGCTGATGATACTGTGCATATGTTGTGTGATTCAGAGTGAAGCAGACTGTCACACAGAGCGTCTGAACCAAACTGTTTTTTTTTTGGTGATTGATTCTGAACTGATTCTGTGCTAATGTTATGAGCCAAGGTAAACCGAAGGCTTGAATCAAGGGCAATCATCGCAAATGACGTCATTACGTCGAGCGCAAAAGAACCAGTGAACCGTTTTCTTCAACCGGTATATTGAATCGAACTGTCCGAAAGAACTACTGGTGATCCGAAAACCGATGCAACCAGTTCTTGACTCGAGAACGAGCCAATCTTTTGTTCATTATCTGGCTCTGCTCTGTGTTCATCTTCAGTTCTCTCTTCACAGCATTTCAGTCAGTGTACTGTTTGAGTACATTAATTACTCCGGGATATTGGTTTGTTTTAACTCAGAGGTAGTGTCAGTCACATTAAAAAAGTTAACATCTTAAATCATTTGTGGATTAATGCTTATGTGAACCGTTTTTTTTAACTATTCAGTTCGATTCGGTGAACTGGTTGAAGAAGATCCGGTTACATCGAATGATTCGTTCGCAAACTGGATATCACTACATTTCAGTGTTTTGAAATCTCACAACAGACCGGAAGAGAAGATAATGCTGAATAAAGTCGTAGTATTTGCTATTGTTAGACCAAAATGTATTTTCGTATTTCAGAAAATTCTAACTGACCCTCTGATGTCACATGGACTACTTTGATGATGTTTTTCTTACCTTTCTGGACATGGACAGTATACCGTGCACACTGTTTCAGTGGAGGGAATGAGAGCTCGCTGACTAAATCTAAAATATCTTAAACTGTGTTCCGAAGATGAATGGAGGTCTCACAGGTTTGGAACGACATGAGGGTGATCCGTATCCGATTTTAACATTTACACTATACACTGCTGACACTACCAAATGTAGACGTTCTTACCCGGAAAAGAAAGTAAAACAGCACAAAATACAATGGATGCAGATGCAAATAAAATTATGCAGTGTTTTGCTTTCCATAATATTTTGAAAAGTCAACAAAAAAAATCAGAAAACATTGGTCTCTTCTCCCCAAAGACTTAAAAGACATGAAACCTCCGCATTGCTCCACTGTGTGTATCCTTCGTCCTCCATCATGCCAACAATAAGTCATGTGATCTCAGTTGGCGGTGTCCACCTGAGTTGATGTCACTTTTTTAATGACGTACGACTCGCATTTATTGGAGAATATACGATTGGTCTTCTTACATGGGACATGCAAATGCACGTATCCGATTCATATCGGATTTATTACCACATATGAATGAGGCCTGAATCCGATCTGAGAAAATCAGAATCCATGCGTTTTTTTCCTGCTTACACGTTCACCGGTCATATCCGATCTGTGCCACATGAGAGAAAAAAATCAGATTTGGGTCACTTGAACCATGCAGTGTAAATGGGGCCTTGAAGTACACTATAAGTGCATATTCAAAACAATTCCCTAAGAATGGCTTTGAGCATAAAGAGAGTGCTCCATATCAAATCAGACTGAATCAGAGATACAGCACATGAGATATCTTTCATTCTCTCTGCACTGCTGGTAAAGCAATCACCAGTGAGTGTCGTTGTGATTGGCAGGTTTTACCAGGGCAAATCAGCAGTACGCTGTGAAAGCTCTACATTCCTCTGCAATGGTGATGGGGAATTATGATCAGCTCACAGCCATGACACTATTGAGATTCCAGTTGAGTTTTCTTGTGCCGCACGTACGAGTTACTGTTCAATAACAGATGCAGTACTATGAGAGCTGTTACCAGCTTGCCTGAGTGCTCATGTCAGCAAACATACACACCTTTTCTCAGAAAATTTGCCTTCTTGGCCCCCAGCCTTGTGTACAGCCGTGGAACCATACTGGGCGTTTCTGCATGGAGGGGTCCGAGCAGCTGCGTTCAGCAGAAAAATAAATAAACAAACACATGATCACATTAAAAAAAATAAAAAAAAATAAAAATAATTTTTCTGTCCCTAACAAATGCTGCGATAAGAAGTTTTTTTTTTTTTTTTGTTATTGCCATCTGCAAAAAGGAGGCACAGGTTGTGCCGTACTGACATAAATGTGTCGTAAGAGGCTGAATCTCAAATATCGTGCATATAAAGGACAGAAGTGCAAAAAATATGCTCTTTAGTTCGTTAAGGTTTTGCGAAACACTCTACTTTTTAGAGACTCAACTGTTTGACGGATATTATGCAAATAGCAGTGTGACATGTTGTTAAAGGGCGACGCTCAAAGAGCAAACAGTTTCTGTACCATCAAATGCTGCTTGTGTGCAAACAAGTGCCACTTAGAGTTCAACAGAAATGTGCCACTGGTAACAGAGGTGTTTGATTGCACAAATGTGTCATGATAAGGGATGCTTGATTCTTAAGTGAGTTAAGCAGCTGTTCATTTGAAGATATTCTTTCATATTTGTTCTAAGCAGATCTGAGCTTAGTATGAAAATATCTGGAAAAAGTCTGTGAATGCAAATCATTGCTTAATTACAACATCTCATATAGTTTGTAGTGGCACTTTAGAACTATTATTTCATGAAAATATATGCAACTTACACTTGCACAGTAGCCACAATATATTTATACACCCAAGCCATATAAAATGGAATTCATTGCATTAGGATAGAAAAACAATAAACCGAATGGCATCGGGAAAAAAAAGGGTAATTTTATTATTATTATTTTTTTTTTTTTTTAACTTTCTTTGCAGAATAACTAGGAAATATGTACATTTTTCACAAACAATGTCTACAAACATTTTATTTTATTTTATGTTTGGCCTCAGTTTGAAAAATCTGTTTAATTATTAACAAAGCAGATACGAACACACACACACACACACACACACACACACACACACAAACTATTGCTATAAACTATTTCAAAATATTTTATTTATTTATTAACTTTTTTTCTGTTTTACTATTTCACATAAATTTTATTTATATAACAGCAGCTGAGTCCTTAGCCATCCATTCAAGAATTGGCTTAAGACACTTCTCTTCAATATTTATTTGACCCTTTAACTCTAGCAAAAAAAAAAAAAAAAAAACCTTCCACCCTTTAGATTAGCACTCTATTCATTTACTAACTGTGTTGGCCAAACTGACACATGCCATGGTACTTGTATATAATTGCTCTTTTGTAGATTTTTAAGTCACTTTGCATAAAAGTAAATGTAAATATAATCCAAATTAAATGTAAATCCAAAATAAAAGCTTTCGTTTAAATAAATATGTGTGTATATTGTGTATATTTATAATGCATATATTAATACAAAAACATGCATGCATATACACTGAACAAAAAAAAAGACTGGCCTCCGGTGTCTCTAGAGGAGCCACTTTGGTGCACTGAAATAGCCCCCTTACGATGGTTTATATGATGGTATAATCAGGACCAAACGTGATGTCCTCTTAGACATAATAATTCTCTGCAGATCTCCTGCTCACCAGCCCTAAATCCCTGGGAATGGCGAGTGAGGAAGCCTGAATACCACCGCCTGCTTCTTCACCTCCTGAAACCTCTTGACGACAGTGTCTACTGCGCCGTTGAAAAGGCCAGCATCCAACAGGAAGAATCTGTACTTGTCTTGTAATTTGGACAGATTCAACCACAGATGCCGCTCCTTGGCCACCAATGCTGCCATTGAATTGCTGATGGATCTGGTATTTTCTTTAGTGGCACAAAACGACAAACCTGTGGTCCGACTGTTTCTTGGCTGGCCACTTGATGTTGAGCTTGGCTACAAAGCAAATCACAACCTCCACTAGTAGCTCTAGATACTATTTACAGAAAAAATGTACAGTGAAAATCGTGATATATTCTATTTACCATGTTAAAGTAGCAGTTCTTTGCAACAGGCTTAGTGTAAATAATAATTAGATTCTAGTTATACTTTATACTGGCAGATACATACTAGGCCCATTAGCACCTCAGTATTTTTATACATTAACCGGATGCAATAATAACAGATTGTAAATGATCATATTTATTACAATTATAAATAGATGCATCATTATTAAACACTCATTAGGCACTTTACTTCCACTTTTAGAACATTTTGTTCATTTTTATTGAAAATAAATTCTAATGTGACATATGATGGGAAAAGTGAGAAGAACGAGCTCTGCAAAACCCAATCAATCGCGTTACAAGCTAGTTTTCCGGGCCCAAAACATTACTACCTACACCACTGAAGCCGTTATTCACATGTGTCGTATTTAACCTTATGTGTTGATGGAGGGCAGAGCTACAGTAGATTTGCACTTAATAATAGACACTCAGAATAATCTTGTTTTCCATTTGCATTAAGATTATTTTTATTACCACACATATAATTTGACTAAAGTAAAATTCACTTAATTTAGATCCCCCCAGGAAACAAGACCAAGTATCTTATATCATTTTCTTATATAATAATTCTTATATAGAAAATCAATCTTTATTTTATTATTTCTTTTATATTTGTACTTGGGGGAGGGGGAAAGAAGGAAAAAAAAAACTTAGTAAGAAGAGCATTTTTCCAGCGTGCATCAATGAAGTGTTTAAAAATGGGGAGGAGACCGAAAGAAACTCTGGGTTTATTGAAGAAAACCTGCTCCCGAACAGGTTAGGTTCATAGAGTAAGATACTACGGTAACTGACTCTGAGTGTAAGTTACCTCTCTTTCAGAAACGGGCTTGACTTACCCTGCTTTATCAGGTTTGACAAACCTCCCATTCTGAAACAGAAAACCTAGAGTTTCCCTCATTTCAGGGTTAACATACTCAGAGTTTTCACTTAACCTCCTTTGTGAAACAGGCCCCAGGAAATTAGGGGTATTTAGATTCCTGTCATAAGTCCTTAAAATTGTATTTATTGTGCACTGACAGATCCAGTTATCCAATGGCATATGTCTCATTTTTTATCAGTTGGCTTCACAGTTTGTCAAGGTAACGCATTATTTATTAAACATTATTTATTAAACAAATTCTCAGTTTGTGATTCACAGAAAAAATAAAGTCATATAGGCTACAGCTGTGACTTATGAGGGTGAATAAATGATGAGAGAATGTGAGGCTTGTTCTTGTTCATCAAACAAGTATGGGTGAGTTTCAGATTACTATATCTGATGTGATGTGCTATACTTCAGTGTATAGGCTAAATCTGTTCATCATATAAAGTGACTGTCTCTCTTCAGAAGGATTACACTTCTTGATTCATGTGAATTTATTTTATAATCTATCTTATTTATGAACTTATTTTACTGACAAAGTTTTGAAGGAATGGACTTTCAATGCAAAGACAGAAATATATCAGCATTTATTAAAATATGATAATTTATGAACAAATTAGGAACAAAAGTCTCAGAATGACTTGCAGACTGGCTATTTTTTAAATAAATTGAAAAAAAGTTTGATTTTTATCATATTTATCATCTTTCTTGGGTTAATTTGTGACAGCAACATATCTCTCCAACTTTAATGTGAGCACAACTCTCAAATGGTGAGAACCAATGGGGGAGCTGACAAATCAATGGATATGTACAGAGAAGGCGGACATATTGCTTGTTAAAAAAAACCAAACAAAAAAAAAAACCTACAAATATGTTTACAGCTTTGTATATTCAAGACAGCTGTAATTGTAATCACAATTATCTTTCTAAATGATTGTTCTCTGTCTGTCCTCCCATTCTATCCCACTACATGCACAGAGCAGGCATGAGTGCAGTCAAAGACAGAGCCACCACAGGTCTTTGTGCTGATGGGCAAATCAATAGCCACCACTAGCTCTACTCTGTCCTACCCCCAGTACCCTCCCCCTAAGAGTGAGAAATTGGATTCTGGCAATGACAGTGTAACATCTGGATCACAGTTATGTGTTAATATTGGCTTTTAATATTGGATGAAGCTGCTTTTTATTTTATTATGTGTTGTCCCTTGTGCATTTTTGCATGTGGTACCTTGGCTATATAATGTATCCCCACAATAGTATAATGCATTAATTGTTAAACACACAACAATTATCAACATTGAATTGCAAGATTAAGTTTAGATTTTTCATTGCATATGCCTAGACATCAAAATATAAATATTATGTTACACACATTTATTTGTCTTATTTATAATGTATAAATGTGTAAGTTGATAAATTATTCATATTAAGGTCACTAAATACTTAATGCATGTAAGTAACACATGCCCTACGTGTGCTCAAACAAGAACAAGCTGCAGTGAAAACTGCTGGGACGCATTTATCATGCTGCAGCTGCTAAACTGTGTTTTTGTATGTTTTGACAAGGCAAGAGTATGAATTTGACAACAGCACATATATATGAGGATGCCACTCAATGGTCAGGATCTGTGGTGAGGGGATTCAGTGATGCAAGTGTCTTTAGGTCTGACCTAAACTTGTCATAGCAAAGTAGGACATCTGTTCCCCAAAGAGGTTTATTCTGACAAAGGTCAAGGAAGAGCCGAAGTCTGTCCTATAACAGACTGGAAGATCGGCTGATCAGGGTCAACATCTGAGCATGAAAGGCAGTGTGTTTATGCATATGGGTTTCCAACTTCCCCTTTTGTCCTCAAAACATTTAACACTTTGATCTGACACCAGTTTTTATACATATCTTTAAAAAAAATAAAAAAATAAAAAATAAGTGGGTAGTTCACATCATCTGTGAGATTCATTTGCTTGGTTTAAATTCATTTAGATTTTTGTATGGGGTTTTAAAAAAGGTGTAAGTAAACAGTAAGTAAAGACTGTGATTCTTAATAAGTGAATGAATGAACGAACCAACGAACAAAGCTGTTTAGCTTTAATTCAGTGTGGTGTTAGTCCAAATATGAAGGAAACTGTCACATGTAGGGCCCCTGTAGACCTTCAACTGTTTGCCAGGGTAAGTACTTAAAAATATCAGTTACTTTGACATTTTTTGTGTCAAAGCAATGGTTAGATCAGTTCAGTTTTGTCATTTCAAAATAGCAGTTAAGATGTGTTAACTGTAGTCAATGAGCAATGAAGATTTTTTTATCACTTTTTACATAATGCAACACCATTTGACTTTCACACTGTAAATGACCCAAGGTACTGAATGGTTTCTGACATTCCCGTTTATAAGAGTTCCCAGCTTTTAAAGGATTGTCCAGGCACTTTCCAAATGAAAGTCATATGCAACTTTTAAAGCACTCTCACATGAAGGAATCTGAGAGTGCATAAAGGTTTGCTTAGCAATTTACACTGCACGGTTTGATACTGATGCTATCATTTAATGACCATTTACAGCTGATTTGGTTATCTGTTACCAAAACCATGCAAGGCGACTGCAAAAAAACATAATTGTAGACTAAATGTGAACACTATAGAACCAAACTTCCTTTAGTTCTCCCTTTCTTGGTCTCAGTTCCTTGTTTCTCTTTTTGTCGTTCTCTCTCTCTCTCTCTCTCTCTCTCTCTCTCTCTCTCTCTCTCTCTCTCTCACGCTCTTCGTTTACTTTTAATTTTTCTTTCCCCTAGTAATGGGATGTAATGAGATAGTCTTTACAGTATGTCCATTAGGCAGCTGAATAGCCGGATATTGGCAGGTATAGAGAAAGCATTTCAGAAGTGAAATACTGACCAGTTAAAATGATGGCATCCTTGACAGTAAGTGGCTGTTGTATGCTGCTACCTAACAACATGTAGCATAGTACAGTACTTTACTATAATTTAGCATTTTAATTTACAAGGGCTTAACAAAACAAAGGAAACACCTTTCAATATATTCATATGAAGACGCAAGCGCCACCCTTTGCCAGCAGAACTTGAGTTATTCTTCGACTATTGTCAAAAAATACTTGAGACAGTACATTAGACATTATACTTAAATTAATTGTAAAGCTGTTTGATTCTGCTGACTGATGTGATTTGAGTTCATCTTGGTACTGAACTGACCACTTGGAATTGTTTTGCAGTGTATTTGGGGCCATCACTGCACAAGGGAACAGTGTTTGTTGGTGTCTGTAGTCTCTTAAAATATAATTATGTTTCATAGCCATCATACAACCAAGGAAAGTGTTCATTTGAAAGTGAAGCGACATACTGTACAGCCAAGTAGTGAACACACACACACACACCGGGAGCAGTGGGCAGCCATTTTTATGCTGCAGCACCCACGGAGCAGTTGTGGGTTCGGTGCCTTGCTCAAGGGCACCTCAGTCGTGGTATTGAGGGTGGAGAGAGCACTGTACATTCATTCCCCCCACCTACAATTCCTACAATGCAATATTACAATATGTAATATAGCCTATTATATATATATATATATATATATATATATATATATATATATATATATATATATATATATATATATATATATTTGATATGTTAATGAGGGAGCTCTAATATAAGTAATAAATAAGGTAATATATTATTCTAATATGATTATTTATTTTATTGGCATATATAAGAGCTATCTGTATAAATTATAAAACACTATGACAAGGTAATGTTTCACTTATATATTAATTTATTTTATTTATTACATGTTATATGGAGCGGCAATTTCTATAATGTCTAAACTCTAAATCAAAATACATTTCTGATATGACTTAATATGTAATTGGCATAAAACAAACAATATAAATCATATTCTCAAGGATTAAAGATTAAATGGAAAAAAATTTAAATGATTGTACAGCCATCAGTTAGGTGGCAATATGCACTAAGCATGTAAACAACTAATGAACAAAAGAAGAAGAAAGAAACAGCTTGGCACGCTTTTTCTTAGCATCTGTTTCTATAGTGACTCGTCGATTCATTGCTCTGTTGAGAATGTCTTGAGTCTTAACCAGGAACATACTCTGAGTTGAATGAACTTACTCCCGGATGCGTTTTTGGAACCACATACCTCGATTAAGCAAGGTTTGGGGTTAATCAACCGAGAGTTCAGGTTTTAGTTCAAGGTACTTTAAGTTAACCCTGCTTTCTGGAAATACACCCCTGCTCTGGATGCATAAGGAAAGCTGTGACAATTAATTGCACAAAGTTCAACATTCCAAACTTAGTTTTGGGGGGTTAAATAAAGTAGTGGCATGCAACAAAATAATCTGTGTAGTTCACAGCTCCCTCTGTTACTCAGTACATGCTTTCTCTGGTAACTACACCAAAAGAGAAGAAGATTAAAAATAAATTATAAGAATTATGAGAAATACAGCATTAAGAGTGATTAGAGGATTTAAAAATGTAAATCTAGGCTTGAACAGTACTTTTATAGGCCCTGTACTGATTGCGCGATCTGCGTCCACTCTCATCTCAGTCTGTGTCTCATAGATTCTAATTTATTATAGTGCTCCATCATGTTAACGATTCTTTCCTCCTGGGTGCGATTTTCATCTTTGGCAAACTATCAACAGATATCTTGCCTTTTTTTTACCAGACTGCCAAGCAAGAGCAATAAATGCTTTCTGAGAGGAGCAGCTCTTTACAATGGTGTGGAGACTAAATAGTGTCCTGAGCTGTTCTGAGAGTAAGACAGAGACAGAATAAAGAAGAACATGTTTTATTTATTTATTTATTTAAGTTCCTAACTGTCATAAAACAGGTTGAACATTTACATGGTACACTTCACTACTTTCAGTTGTACTTTATTTTACAGTAGATGCACTTATGTGTAATTTCACTGTACTGCATAATGTAACTACATGAGCTTAGGTTTAGGGGTAGATCCCGGGTTAGTAACTAGTTATTACTCAGTTATTAGTATGTACATTTTGAACAGTACTGTAAAATAATTTGCTACCCAGTTTTCTGTAGGTAGCATTTTTTTTGTACTATGAAATAAACTGCACCTGAAATTTTTTATCAATCTCTCTCGCTCTCTCTCTCTCTCTCTCTCTCTCTCTCTCTCTCTCTCTCTCTCTCTCTCTCTCTCTCTCTTTCTTACAGGGAGTAAAATGTTGCAGTATTTACAAAGTATTAAGGAACTTGATGCCCTTTGATAATTTTATAGTCCAAGATGAGGTTCTTCTATCCTTCCATCACTACTACTATCTGTTCTATGTATTTTTTAAATAGTAATTCGATATTCATATTAACATTCTTTTTTTCCCCCATACATTAACATTTGTACACATTTGCAAGTGTACCACAGCAGCCCCTTTCAAGTGTAAATGCAGTGGTCTGAACTCAAAAGAATTAAAGACAGCTGAGGTTTCGTCTACTCCCTAACCCAAGGAATGAGGCTGCAGCCCTAGCTTTGGCATCCTTCATCGGCCACGCCAGAGGCAGACAGCAGCTAACCGCAAAGCATTATGAAAGCAGAATGTGTTTTTGTTGCACTTAAATGGGTGTTCCACTGCCGATCAATTATAAGGGTCAGATAGAAATGATAGCGAAGCATCAGAGGAGATGGAGATGGAGGGTAACGCTACACCAGATCAGGAAACAGGCGAGAAGTCTGAAGCCACTTTGCCAAGAAGAAACGCCTAGCTAAGGAGAAGCTGGTCAGGCTGTGTTGAAGGAAATGATAAAATATTAAGGGTCACTGGATCCCTTGTCTCTCCTGCCTGTAGGCTGGACAACATAGGGAGGTAACCCTGGCCACGTGCATCTGTATGTGTGTGTTTGTGTGTAGGGTGAAAGAAAGGTCAGTATAGATGATCTGAGAGTAAAGGGTGTGTAAAACACAGTAAAACTGTGGCGTGTAGAAATCTGTCTCTATTCAGCTAAACAGTATTACCTAAAGCCTGCTTCTCTGATCACTTCAACACTTCAAGTCAAAATCATCAGTCTTTACTTTATTACATTTTCCTTAACTTATCATGCCCTGTTAATTGGCCGGTCACAAAGACCCGCCCTCTTTAGCTACTGTTGCCATCCCAGACAAACAATGCCGCTCTCGAGCTACACAGATTCTCATGCAGTGAAAAATACATTGCAGAGCAAAAGGGAGGAAACTGACAACATACTGATAGACAGCGCAGGTGATTTTTTTTGTAATTTGTTTTAACAAAATTTAAACAATAAATAAGATTTTGTGGCTCTTTAATGTGTTGTGACAGAACCCTGCATTTCCTCAGTTCAAAAGCGTGAACCAATTATCTTTTCATATTTATGTTAAGCATATGATCATGAATAAACATCAGAAAGTATTTTATTTAAACTGCGGAACACACAATTTTCAAGTTTTCACTCTTAAAAATAAAGGTGCTTCAAAAGGTTCTTCAAGAGATGCCATAGAAGAATTAAGGAAAGCTATATTGAAAAATTTTAAATTTAGTCAATTTTTTTTACCCTGTTTTAACATGAATTTCTATGAAGATTTGCGGTAGATGTCGGACAAGATGGTGAATATCAGAGGCAACACATAAAATCTGTATTCTGAATGGTCAGATTGCCTGTCAATCAGGATTCTTTCGAATGGTCAACTAAGGTACTTAATTCCAAAGAAATTATTTTTGTCTTTCATCAAGCCCCTTGTATTTTAACCTCTCCCTTACAATCACCTGTCATATAGAAACTATGGTCTAATAAATTATCAAAGGAAAACATTAAGTGTGACCTTTAAACGTTATTTGAAGGGGACCATTGCAATTAAATGTCAGACCTGTACAGTAAATTTGAGTTTTAACAGAATGTTGTTGTGGTTGAAATCCACCTTAATTCTTACTTTAAGCACATGTATTTCAAAACCACCACACATTATGTGGGATGTTAAAAATGTTTAATGATTAATAATCATGTTTGCTAACGGAAAGATTGGAAGTGCAATTCTAGCCAAGGTTCATTCATTCTAACAATCTTCCTCTATCACCGGTCTCGGACATGGCTCTAATAATTTTTGCCCAGGGATGCTGCATGCCTGTAATTAGTGTTAAAAGATGCTTAGGATGAAAAGTGTCTGCTGTATGGCAAGTAGCATGTAGTTCTAACTCAAAATGTATCTACAGTATCCTCAAGGCATTTGAGATTATAACTAGCCTTTATCTTTTCATGCTATCATCTCCTTTTGCCATCCTTTCCTTGCAGAAATGTCTAGTGGTTGAAATGTCAAACCAGATGGTTGGTTTCTAGCTTAAGCATAGAGGTACTATTTGTGTCATTGCTTGTTCCAGATGACTTGCGTTGTGAAATACTTTTGGCCGACTGCATATGTGTCTTTGTTATTGGGGCTTGAACACCAAGGACTGAATTGGCTTGGCACTGTAATTTTCAAATAAAACCTGAAGTAACACTTGTGTTTTTGAGGTGAACAAAGAAGAAGGGTAAAGATAGTGGAATAAATATTATTGTGGAGGTGGGACCATTTATTGTCTCTAAGGCTAAAGTGATGTTTAGGGATATAATGTTGGTAGGAGACCTTATGTGGTCTGACTTAAATAGAAACCTTTATATCACAGCTAGCCCTTTTCAAAAAAAAAAAAAAAAAAAAAAAAAAAAAAAATTTCTAAAGGGTAGGTCAACATTGAAACACAAGGCCAAATACACAAAATAAAACAAAATGTAATTTCAATGACGAAACCTCACAGGCAAGGGCACTAGTTAAAGCTCTCAAACATGGATACACAACAAAATGCCATGATTACCCTCTTTCTTCAGTTCAGTGAAAAATGCAGTTATAAATAAAACCTAGCTGAAATTCCACTTTCAATTAGATTGGGAACATTAAAGGTAGTAATGATTTCACTCTTTGTTCTTATCATTAACAGCATGCTCACTCTTGCCTGAGATATTTGCATGCTTCTGTGAATGTATTAGACTAGATTAATGAGGACTGTATCAAAAGGTAATTCACTCTGCCAATTTATCCACTTAAGACTTGTATTATACATTCTTTCTTTTCCATACATAAGTATAGTTAAGAATTTCTGGGCTCAGTACATTATGCAGAACCTGATTTTACCAAGTGAGACATGTTCCTGGGACAACATCTTTGTTGTCCCTGGAACAACATTGTGATTAATCAATCAGATTTGAAGAACCAGTTTATAGATTTTGTGAAGTTTACGCTTAAAATCACTGTTCGGTGCTTGTACATCAGTGTCATTAATCTATCATTTCCTCTGATTTTAGGGATTACTCATGGTTAAGGTTAGGTTTAGGTGTAGGGATATGGTCAAGAATATATTTTTGGAGTAAAATGTTGTTCCAGGGTCAACTAAATATGTTGACCTAGGAACACATGTAACTCAGCAGAAATCAGGACGTGCAGTACATTATCTTTTGAAGTCTTCATTTGCATTTCATTTATTTTTTATTTATTTATTTTTGGTAAGGAGTTCAATATAGTACCGTTTCAGGGGACAGATGACAAAGTCTATAAAAGGTATGAGAAAAATCAATAGAGGCATTTCTGTAAGTGCCTCTGATAACCCAAATAGAAGGTATTTGTCGAAAGAGCCGCTGAGAGCAGGTGAACTTTCCTGAGAGTGTATCGCACAAGTGTATCACATTGTATGCTGTAATCCCAGATGAAATCAAAATGATACATAGGAGGTTTTATTATTGCAATATAGTCTGTTACAGTCATAAAGGCCTTTGGGCCTAATAATCCTTTACAAAGTAATCAATATTTACTGTGGGCCTTATAATGCTTGCCAGTGACTGCTGATATTGAACCACGAGATGTCTTTGAAATCTTTTGAGACAACAGATTGATCTAACTTGAGAAACAACCAACATTTCCCTGCCTTCCCAAAGTAAATTGCCTCTGGTTCATCAACCAATCTATGGTTAATGCATAAATGGTGTCACGGTTCATGAATTCACTGTCTCACCTTTTCTGTGCATGCCGTTGTGTTGGAGGCATGGTTACTGATTACCTATCACTCTGATCACTGCCACCTGCTGCACTCATCACCGGGGCTATATTAACCTGTATCTCAACCAGCCGTGTTGACAGTTCATTTCAGTGTGTTTGGGGTTCCGGCTGTTCATGTGCTTCCTGGTCTACTCTGTCCGTTTCGGATTCCTGGATCCCGCCGGTCTGGTTCGCCCATTGCTTCCTTGCGTCACTGTCCTGAGCGGTGGTATCCTCAGCCTGCCTCAGATCCCATCTTCACTCGTCTGTGCTTCATCCAGCGAAACTATCATTATCATTACACGAGTGCCTGAGTATAATAAACCTCTGTCATTAACTCAATATTGGATTCTTTGCTTTTCTTTCCACCCCAGATGTAACAGAACGAACTGACCATTGATGGATCCAGCGAGAATGGCAGAGCTTCAGGAATACCTCACGATCAGCAATCAACGTATGGATCATCAGGAAAAATAGGTCTCCACCACAGCTCAGGTAGTACAAGCTCTAGTTAGTCTAGGAGATGAGACTGGTGTTTGACCGTGCGGTGTCGGGCCGCCTCGCAGAGCAGACTCTATGATCTTTTCAGTTTCTGACTACATGATACAATTCCGCACCCTGGCTGCCGAGTGCCACTGGAATGAGGAGGCGAAGTGGGACAGATTCCTGCATGGGCTGGCTGACGGTGTCCAACGTAAAATATACACATTGGATCTTCCCAAGAGCTTGAATGGATTGATGGAGTTAGCATTAAGGGTCGACTCGAGGTTGGAACAGCGCTCTCAAGTAGAACAGTGGTGCCGAGCCAGAAGACAACTCGAGCCATTGGGCTTCCTCGCCGAAGACACGGTCAGTCCATCAAGCGATCCCGAGCCCATGCAGGTGGGTAGAGCTCGGCTTTCCCGGGAGGAGAGGGAGGGACTATGTCTTTACTGCGGCGGGGCATTTCCTCAATCGCTGTCCGCTAAAAGACCAAGCCAGGCAGTAGGGAAGGAGGCTACTGTCGGGTGGAGCAGCATTGGGGAAATCCTTGTCCGCGACTCTCCTTCCGGGAAGATTGCAATGGGCAACTGCTTCTCACAACTGCCAAGCCGTGGTGGATTCCAGAGCGGAGGGTAATTTCATGGACTTTTCACTGGCCCATCACATCCGCATCCCCATCACGTCACTCCACAAACCCTTTGCAGTTCATGCTCTCAATGGTCGGACATTACCCACCATCACGCA
Organism: Carassius carassius; assembly: GCF_963082965.1. Classification (NCBI taxonomy): domain Eukaryota; kingdom Metazoa; phylum Chordata; class Actinopteri; order Cypriniformes; family Cyprinidae; genus Carassius; species Carassius carassius. Next base: position 10,815,789 of record NC_081777.1, on the reverse strand, counting down.
TAGGGATGAACCGGTTGATCGGCAATAAATCTGAACCGGACGATTTTTGCTTAAAATACCAGATCGGCTATCGGCCGGTTTTTGGTCTTTTTTTCTGCCGATTTTTCCGGAAGTACGCCTGTGCACAGACTGCATTGTAATCATTCGCTATGTCATTTGTGTGGAAGTATTTTGAAATCTGTGCGCAGGACAAGGGCAGCCATTCAGCACTGGAAGTGCAGAGCTACGTTACATGTCTGAGGCACAGATCGCAGGAAGTGAACAGCCGTTGTTGTACTGGCGCAGTGGGCGCACAAATAAAAGTATTTCCTGTGCGCACTGAAGCTACGCGAGCGTATCTCTCCGTGCCCTGCAAACGTGCAGACAGTGAAGAGATGTTCAGCTCAACTTCTCACGTGTTGGATGAGAAACGAAATGGACTAAACTGTGACAAAACGGAAATGTGTTTGTTCTTTTGTTTTTTTTGTAAAGTACCGGTAGAACTTGCATACACATTTGAAAAGCCAGAAGTAAACGTCAATTCTGCATAGGGTGATTATTTTTATTTTACCTTAAAATTACATCGACTTAATTTGATTTAGAAATCACCTGCTGTAGCACACTGAAAAAAGTGTTTCATTCATCCAATTAAAAAAAATTAAGGGCAATGATTCACATCTATATTTTTTTTTACTTGAAGCAATAGTTATTTATTTTTCATAGGCTCAAGTAAAAAAATATAGATGTGAATCATTACCCTACTTTGTTTTTTAATTGGATGAATGAAACACTTTGCATCTTTGTTTTATTTGCACCAACATTATTTGATTTTAACATTTTGGAATAATGTATTTATATAGCATACTTTTAGTCTCACTGGTAAAGACCTTTTTTTATTTAAAACCAAATTTAAAATCTAAAACAAATACTGAATGCTGATTAAGAAACCTCTTATTAAATGTGTGTTGATTGTGTTGTTTGGATTGTAGAACTATGCAGTTATAGCCTTTAATTTCACATGGTTAGTTAATCTTTTCATTTAAGGCCAGTTCTATGTAGTTTCAATCCAATTCAAAAACAAAAGCTAAATGCTGATGTCTGTACTATCTATGCTTGTATTGAATATAGGCTACTTACTGTGCAGTTACTGACGTTAAATTCAGATGGTTACAGTTATTGTTTTCAATAGCCAAAAGCCAGTTTGGCCTATTAAATACCAAATAAACGTCTTGTTTATGCACACTTTCCTTCTTTCTTGTTTGTTGCTTAAAGATAAAAATAAAAAAAATCAGAAATCAGTATCGCAATTGGCCAGTTTGCTTGTAAAAAATCGGTATCGGAATCGGCCATGAAAAATCATGATAGTGCATCCGTAATCACGCACACCACGGATCCTATCACGTTGACGGCAGCGGGTAACCACACTGGAATTCCTCCTCACTGACACTCCCCTCAGCCCCATTGTTCTCGGGCACCCCTGGCTTATCAAACACAACAACAGGGTAAACTGGGGCCAAGGCTCCGTTTCCACCTGTAGTAATCAGTGCCATGCCTCTTGTCTTGTGTCTGCTCATTTGTCTGTGTCTAGTTCTGTGTTTCAGGAGGAGACGGTGGATTTGTCTAACGTGCCCAAAGAGTACCTCGACCTGAAGGAAGTGTTCAGTAAGTCCCGGGCTGCTTCTCTTCCTCCCCATCGTCCCTATGACTGTGGTATAGACCTTATGCCAGCTACGTCTCCGCCTAAGGGCAAGTTATATTCACTTTCTACTCCTGAAAGGGAGGCCATGGAGAAATATTTCTGATTCGCTGGCTTCCGAGTTCATCCGCCCTTCCTCTTCTCCAGCAGGGGCGGGGTCCTTATTGTGGGTAAAAGGATGGATCTCTGCGACCTTGCATTGATTACAGAGGGCTGAACAACATCACGGTGAAGTATACCTATCCTTGCAGAGCTACGTTGATTGTGGTGGACAGGTTCTTGAAAATGGTTAATTTCATTCCCTTGCCCAAATTACCTTCTGCCAAGGAGACAGCGGTGGCTGTTGTAGATCACGTTTTTCATTTACATGGCCTTTCATTTACATGGACGTGGTCTCCGATTACAATCAACAGGTAGGTCCAGGAGGCGCTCCTAGGGGGAGGGGTACTGTCACGGTTCATAAATTCACTGTCTCACCTTTTCTGTGTGTGCGGTTGTGTTGGAGGCATGGTTACTGATTACCTATCACTCTGATCACTGCCACCTGTTGTACTCATCACCAGGGCTATATTAACCTGTCTCTCACACAGCCGTGTTGTCAGTTCGTTTCAGTGTGTTTGGGGTTCCGGCTATTCATGTGCTTCCTGGTCTACTCTCTCCGTTTCGGATTCCTGGATCCCACCGGTCTGGCTCACCCATTGCTTCCCTGCTTCACTGTCCTGAGCGGTTGTATCCTCAGCCTGCCTGCCTTCCTCAGAGCATGCCTTTCTCAATCATTTCACGAGTGCCTGAGTATAATAAACCTCTGTCATTAACTCGCTATTGGATTCTTTGCCTTTCTTTCCACCCCAAACGTAACAAACGGTGACTGACTGAACTTGTTGTCGTTGATGTCTTCAGCCTTCGAGAGGCTGGAGGGAGCATCAATATTTACAAAACTGGACTTATGTAATGCTTATCATTTGGTCCGCATAAGGAAGGGGGATGAATGCAAGACAGCATTTAATACCCCCCAGGGCCATTTTGAATATTTGGTCCTGCCTTTCGGGCTGTCCAACTCCCCTGCTGTCTTCCAAGCACTACACATAACTTGGAACCTGGCTTACACATAACATACTAATATGCTTTTAATATCCAAATCCGTTAAAGGATTTTTAGGCTGCATTAATTAGGTAAACCGGAACCGGAAACACTTCCCATAACACCCTATGTACTTGCTTCATCATTAGAAGAATGGCATCTACGCTAATATTTGTCTGTTTCTCTCTTATTCCGAGGTCACCGTAGCCTCCAGATCTAGTCTGTATCCAGATCAGAGGGTCACTGCAGTCACCTGGATCCAGTACGTATCCAGACCAGATGGTGGATCAGCACCTAGAAAGTACCTCTATTGCCCTGAAAGACAGCCGAGACCAGGACAACTAGAGCCCCAGATACAGATCCCCTGTAAAGACCTTGTCTCAGAGGAGCACCAGGACAAGACCACAGGAAACAGATGATTCTTCTGCACAATCTGACTTTGCTGCAGCCTGGAATTGAACTACTGGTTTTGTCTGGTCAGAGGAGAACTGGCCCCCCAACTAAGCTTGGTTTCTCCCAAGGTTTTTTTCTCCATTCTGTCACCGATGGAGTTTTGGTTCCTTGCCGCTGTCGCCTCTGGCTTGCTTAGTTGGGGTCACTTCATCTACAGCGATATCGTTGACTTGATTGCAAATAAATGCACAGACACTGTTTAACTGAACAGAGATGACATCGCTGAAATCAATGATGAACTGCCTTTAACTATCATTTTGCATTATTGACACACTGTTTTCCTAATGAATGTTGTTCAGTTGCTTTGACGCAATGTATTTTGTTTAAAGCGCTATATAAATAAAGGTGACTTGACACTAGTCAATGACGTGTTGAGAGACCTGGTAGATCAGTTCATTTATGTCTACCTGGATGACATACTGATATTTTCTTCTTCTCTCCAGGAACACGTTCAGCAAGTCAGACTAGTGCTCCAGAGGTTGCGAGTGAATGGTCTTTTTGTCAGAGTGGAGAAATGCGTTTTTCACGCACAGTCAGTTCCATTTTTGGGGTACATTGGGTCGTCCGAGGGAGTGCGCATGGACCCCAACAAGGTTAAGGCTGTGGTGGATTGGCCAAGTCCAGATTCCTGCAAGGCCCTGCAGAGGTTTCTGGGGTTCGCCAATTTTTACAGACATTTCATTCGTAATTTCAGCCAACTAGCCACGCCTCTGCCAGTGTTGACCTCCCCCAGAATGACATTCAGGTGGTCTGATGTAGCCGAAGCTACATTTTCCAAACTGAAGAGCCGCTTCGTTTCAGCTCCCATTCTTGTGGCCCCTGATCCATCACGTCAGTTTGTGGTGGAGGTGGATGCGTCAGAGGTGGGGGTAGGTGCAGTTCTCTCCCAGCGCTCTTCCTCAGACAACAAAATGCATCCATGCGCATTTTATTCCCATCGCTTATCACCAGCCGAGCGCAATAACGACATTGGCAACAGGGAATTGTTGGCGGTCAAGCTTGCATTGGAAGAATGGCGTCACTGTTTAGAAGGGTCAGGGTTCCTTTTATAGTATGGACCGATCATAAGAATCTGGAATACATCAGATCGGCTAATAGACTCAACTCTAGGCAGGCATGGTGGGCCCTTTTTTTCGGACGTTTTGATTTTTTTCTGTCGAGATTTTTCTCTGTCAAGTTTTTGGTTAAGCAACGGTTCTGGTGGCCTGGTATGGCTCGCGACATCCCGGAGTTTGTTTTGGCGTGTTCGGTTTGTGCCATGGGTAAGACTTCCAATCGCTCCCCAGATGGGTTACTCCAGCTGCTGTCTGTTCCTTTGAGACCTAGGTCACACATCACTCTTGATTTTATTACATTACATTTTATTACATTATTATTTGTTTTTGGGGTTCCGACTGTTCATGTGCTTCCTGATCCCGCCGGTCTGGCTCGCCCATTGCTTCCCTGCGTCACTGTCCTGAGCGGTGGTATCCTCAGCCTGCCTGCCTGCCTCAGAGCCCGTCTTCACTCGCCTGTGCTTCGTCCAGCGAAACTATCATTATCATTTCATGGGTGCCTGAGTATAATAAACCTCTGTCATTAACTCGCTATTGGATTCTTTGCCTTTCTTTCCACCCCAGACGTAACTAACGGTGACTGACTGAACTTGTTCAGGGATGTCAACAAATCGCAAATAGACGTTGATTAAAGGAGGTGGCCAAACAAAAGGGTGAACAGATAAAGGGAAGTGTTATACCAATTAATTCATAGAAAATCTGTGTTTTGTGTTGACTCATTTCAACCGCTCACCTTCTTGAGAATACTACTGCCAGCAGTACATTGGCCACTACGATTCATGTGGTAAATAATCTGGTCAAAATCGATTTAAACTGTCAGCACTAACTGGACATCAACCTTGGTTTTATATCTTGTGGGGGTTTTGTAATTCAAGTGTCCGCAGTCTCATCTTGCTGGGCACCTCTAATCAGACCAGAAGCACATGACCCTGATGCCCTGTACAGCTATTACTTGTAGAAATCATATTTCGCACTGACCAAGTAGTAGTATTGCATGTAGCAGTAAGAAGCAATGTTAACTTTGGTTGAAAAAAAAAAAAACGCACACACACACACACACATTTATTTTTTATATATATATATATATATATATATATATATATATAATTATTATAATTAAATTATATTGTATTTCATTGTTGATTTATTTATAACATAAATTCATTGTGACATGATTTACCCTGCCATGAGTAAAATAAAACGTGCATAACATTGAATAAAACATTTTCAAACAGAGATTTATTCTACTCTACTCTTGCTAATGCAATAAACACTGAATGAATGCAGTGACTAATGAGTGTTTCATTACTTTTTAAGATACAAATTGTGGTTTACAACAAGAGAATAAGCAGTACGTAAATAGTGGAGACAAGCATACTATTATCAACTGAATATATAAATGGTAATGTTAATAGACAGTATTTGAGATGTTGTGGAAGGAACTAGTATTATACATTGGGCAATCAGGCAGCTAAACATTTATCTCCAGCTGCAGTGTCCTGGTTGGGGCCTGATTATTTTGGTCATGGGTGGCCATTTGATTTCTGACTGTCTGCACATCTGCCTATTCAGATGTTAGAAAAAGGTGAAACTTCTGATGCAGAACAGGGCATGTTTGTGCATTGCTCCATGTTTGCAAAGTACATACATAAAATCTCTCTACCTGGGGCACGATAAAGGAGACCTTTTGAAATCCAGACAGGCAAGACCTCTGTGTTTGTAGGACCAGATGTAGAAGCAGGTGGGGGAGTGCGAACAGTTCATGGCAGCACATGTACGTCTCTTCTGTGGCCATGCCACTTCCTGATAAGGAGACCCTGGAACTTGTTTATAAGCAGCAATTTGAAAACTAATTGAAAATTCCTGCCCGGAAGCCGATGGATATCAAAACATGATTATTTCAGAAATAATCATCTGCCACCGTCGGTCAGCAGCTAATCTTCACGTTGTTGGAATTTAAATTGCCCAGCCATGTTTACATTGCTACAAGAGTGGGGCCGGGGACCAGGGCTATGAAGGCCCTATTGAAAGAGTAAATGCATCCCAAATACAAATAATAGCTGCAGATAAATGTTCCACAAACTAATAATTTGTGTAAAATATTGGACAAAAATACTATTATTTTATTATTATTATTTATTATTATTATTATTATTATCATTTTTTTAAGTGTACTCTGAGCTACTTCAGTAGACTTGTGAAAAGACTTGCACGGTGAGTTTAAAGAAAGTGGTGCTGTTAATATTTGATGGTGCATGTGTTTTGACGCGGGGTGAGCTTTTTCAGGGCTTTTGGCCCTGCTGTCAGCCTCACTCCGGCTCAAATTGCTGGTGTTTATCACTTATGCCTGTGCTGGCAACAAAAGATGACACACTATCCCAGTTCGAGAGCTGTCAGTCAGCACGGCCGGGTGCTAACACTTAGCACAGGATGCAGGGATATTGTTCTGCATTACACAGACACTGATACAGAGTGTCCCTTCTTCAGTTAAATGGTTCCTCTGTGGGGATCAAAGTAAATGTAAAATGAGTCACAGGATCACATAAAAAATTATTCAAGTCAACAGAGACAGAATCTACTTTGTTTTGAAAAAAAGGCTTAGTGTTTATGCTAGTTGTTGAGATGCTTACACATTTATATCTTTCAATATCTGAATATAAATTCATATTGCTCTGGTATCCTATTGCTCTGCCATCCCAAAGAGGCACATAATCTCTTTCACAGACTTTTAAATTAAATGTTCCATTCTGGTGGAATGACCAGCCCAACTCAATCCAAGCAGCTGAGTCCTTAGCCATCTTCAAGAATTGGCTATAAACAAATCTATTTCATCTGTATTTGACTCTCTAACTCTAGCACTCTCTATTCTAAATTTATTCTTAAAAAAAAAGAAAACTCATTCCGTTTAACTTGCCCTTTTTATTAATTTACTGCTTGTTTTCTTAAAAAAAAAAAACCTTTTCTATTCTATTTATATTTGTTTTCTTTTGATCTATTATACAAAAAAAGCCTCTAATGCTTGGTCTATTTGTTTTTTTCTATCTATATTTATATATATATATATATATATATATATATATATATATATATATATATATATATATATATATATATATATATATATATATATTATAAAACTTACAGCATGTACTGTATTAAGATAACTGAGACTTGTGATGATTTTGATCGCTTCTTAGCCTCATTTGGATAAATGCGTTTGCTAAATGACTAAATGTAAATGTACTTCAAGGCTTCTTAAAGTCATTGGGAGAAATTTCTTTTCAATGAAAGACTTTTTTATTTTTTCTAAACAAGAGACAGTCACAGCAAAAAAAGTTAATCTAAACTAAGTTTGTTCAAAATATTTGCCTCTCAATGACAATTTTACATTTGCAGTATGGTCTGTAAAGTACAGCATTAAAGAAAACTTGCATTAATTTGTCTCCGCTCAGCACTGACATTTGTGTTGACGTTAGCATAATAGAATGAATTGATTAGAACTTCCACCCTAACAGAAACATCAATTGAAAAAGACAAAATACACATTTCTCTTTTTGACAGTGGTAAGGTGTATATCTTTTAAAGCATAACACTCTCCATCATCAAATAAATCTTCCTGCTACAATAGCACTTCACAGATTCTCAGAAGTCTCATATGAAATAAATATTCTGGAGGAAGAGCAAATACAAATGCAACAATTCTGTGCATATCAACAGTGAAAGCCACGTATACAGTGTTTTGGATGCTGATAGACTTCCTGGGTAGACCAGAATCACCATCTAGATTAGCACCAAGCCAAAACAAGCTAGTTAATGCAAGATGGTTTAAGTCAGACAGGTTAATGCAAGATGTTCTTAGCAGGTTAGCTTAAATATACATATATATGAGCGGTATATATATATATATATATATATATATATATACATTAAAGCATCCAAATACAAGACGCGGAAAAGCTTAACAGAGTAGTTATTCGCGCGCTGTGTTCAGTGCGCACGCAGAGAGAGAGCCGCGTATCAAGGACAGCAACACTGAACCGAGCTCTAATCTGTGAAGTTCTCATCGAAGGCCCTCCTGCACCTCAACAAACAAAAACAAATCGCAGTTTGAACAAACAAAAAGATGTGAAAGAGGCCAATTCCGTACCCGCAGTGTTCTGTTGTTCAGGTCTCACGCAGAGAAAGGCGTCTCAAAACGCTTGAACACCGAATTTGCTTTTTTTTGCTCTTGTGCTGTTATTTTTCAAGGTTCCTGTACCTTGACACCCACAAACGTGAAAAAAACAAAAACACTGTAAATAGCACAAATATATAAAACTGAAAGAACATACAATATACAGTACAGACCAAAAGTTTGGACACACCTTCTCATTGAAAAAGTTTTCTTTATTTTCATGACTATGAAAATTGTAGATTCACACTGAAGGCATCAAAACTGTGAATTAACACTTGTGGAATTATATATGGAATTATATACATGACAAAAAAGTGTGAAATAACTGAAAATATGTCATATTCTAGGTTCTTCAAAGTAGCCACATTTTGCTTTGATCACTGCTTTGCACACTCTTGGCATTCTCTTGATGAGCTTCAAGAGGTAGTCACCTGAAATGGTCTTCCAACAGTCTTGAAGGAGTTCCCCGAGAGATGCTTAGCACTTGTTGGCCCTTTTGCCTTCTGTCTACGGTCCAGCTCACCCCTAAACCATCTCGATTGGGTTCAGGTCTGGTGACTGTGGAGGCCAGGTCATCTGGCGCAGCACCCCATCACTCTCCTTCTTGGTCAAATAGCCCTTGATGCCTTCAGTGTGACTCTACAATTTTCATAGTCATGAAAATAAAGAAAACTCTTTGAATGAGAAGGTGTGTCCAAACTTTTGGTCTGTACTGTATATATATATATTTTAGAAAAAAAGAAAACCTAGTAGAGAACCAAAAGATTAATAAATTGTTTCAACCAAATTAGTGCCCTGACCTCTTTCCCACTGATTTTGGTAGAGCTAAAGTGCTGCATGTCTCATCAATTCACAGCGGGTCTAACCACATTGAATAGAACTGCTAGGAGCTGAGGCCATAGTTGCATCATTTCCTCTGACTGTGGGTGGCAGAAGGTCACTGCAATGATACCAGTCATGCTCCTGAGAGCACTCTTGCATCTCAGAATGACTGACACCTGGAAACGGCCTGTTCCTGTTCATTTGATGCATGAAATGGCTGCATCAGAATGAGTCTTTCTTTCTTTCTTTCTTTCTTTCTTTCTTTCTTTCTTTCTTTCTTTCTTTCTTTCTTTCTGTCTTTCTGTCTTTCTTTCTTATTTGTGGAAAAGTCACAAAGTAGTACATATATTCTATCAAAGATCAAATATTGGTTCATTTAAAATTCATTTATGGTTTCAAAATAATTGTTCAAAGCTGTTTGATGTTGGCAGCAGTAATTCATTTATCGAATTGAATGCATTTTAGTGGGAGTTTAAGTAGATGACGCATGATGTACTGTAAAAGGAGTTCAGATTTCAGCATGTGTGAATAAGTCACAGGGTGGGAACTCGCAGAATGATACCATCCTACACACTTGCGGTTAAACAGGTACAGCTTTACAGGAATTTTAGCCACTATATGTTTCTTTGGTGTTTCGATTTCATCTTCGGCTGGACTTCCACAATTTTTGACACACACATCACACTGTCTTGTGCTGTTGAGGCAGCCTGATCTCACAATCAAAACGTACATATTTAGACGTAAATTAAAACTGTCCAATACGTATGTGCCTTTACGTATTTACAGTGTCATTTACGTATTATCTGGACGTAATTACAGGTTCGACACGTATCGAAATTTACGTAAAAACAACCTCAAATACGTACAGATAGAACGTGTTTTCTGACCAGTCAGTTATCAATTTGCTCATGAAGCTGCTTTTCAATGCGTATCGGATTAATTTTTTTAATATTTATGTATATTTTCCCTTTTTATAATTTTTTTGTGATAAATGTAAGATCCCTATACCTCACCCGAACCTAAACCTACCCATTTTATACAGAATGTTAAAAGAATGAAACATAATAAAACACAAGTTTTGTAAAAATATAACATTAAAATGTTATTTTGAGCCACTAACGTTAATCTTACACCTACCCCTAAACCTACCCATAACCATTTCTAAAAACTACATAACGCTACTGTTATAAATAAACAAATAACAGACAAACAAACATAATGTTAATCATTTATTTTTTGCGAAAAAATATCAAAAGTGGTACCAAAAGTAGTTCAAATGATAATGAGTTCCAGTCGCAGTCCCCTCTGGAGGTAATAGGTTTTATAGGGTACAGAGCAGAATTTAATTTAATTTATCAATCCGTGAAATTGCCTCTGTCTTCTCTCCGTGAAGGCGCACTGGCGCACAGGCGCAGTAGCAGTACTGATTTCAAATGTCTATCAACTGAAACACGACATGTCGCAATCTGTGACGAATTATGTGAGAACCAATGAGAGTTCGATATTAGTGCCGTAAACCATGTCGTAACGTTCCTGTGGCGCACTGGCGCTATTTTCAAATTCAAATTAGTGATGGGAAGTTCGGATCCTTTTATCGACTCAGACTTTTGAGTCTCGTTCAGCAAAATGAACAAATCTTTTTTCGAGTCATTTCGTTCATTTTAGCAAAATTTAATGAAAATGTTACGTGTTACTTCCCCAACACATCTAGTACTTACGCAAACGTTGATCACACTAAAAACAATACAAAACTAAAATGCTATAAGCTATATATAATACATGCTATATATCTTTACCTGGGTCTTTAGTCTGTGATTAGCTCACCTCACCTCTTATCTGACAAGAAGTCCTCGGGTTTAAGTCATTCCTTAATCACGTGACAGACCCATACGCAAAACTAACGCAGTCTTGAGCCGGAAAGAGAATTGATTAGTTCATCTCATGAGTCTTTCGGGTCTTGGGTCGAGTTTGACTCGTTCCTTAATCATGTGACAGACCCATACGCAAAACTAACGCAGTCTTGAGCCGGAAAGAGAATTGATTAGTTCATCTCATGAGTCTTTCGGGTCTCGGGTCGAGTTTGACTTGTTCCTTAATCACGTGACAGACCCATACGCTATTTCTGACATTTTCTGTCACTGTGTTTTTGTTACTGTTTGTTGAGAATCTGTTTTTTGTTATTATTTTATAAATAAATAAAACCCTGTTATAAATAAAATATTGATTAATTTGTCTTTTTGACTGTCTATCGGTAAATAAACACTAGGCTATATAATAATATAATAATCCAAGCTTACAATTAAAAGTTTTTATAGACTAGTTTGTTCATTTTTACTCCAATTTTGAGTTTGCTGGTATAATAATTGCTTTTCCTAGGCAGACTTGACATATTGGTGTAATATATGTATAAGAAGATTGCTCAAATAAGGACATAATGACATATACATTAAAAGCAAATAAAATTTTGAATTTGAATTATTAATGTTAGTTTAAAACATTAAGGTTATGATAACTTCAGCTTTAACAGTTTTAACCCAGCTAAGAGTGAGGAGGATAGTTCAGATCCCGGTGCGACTGCCAGTGCAGGGGCCATGTTTTGGGAAGACTTTGATGAGAGGGTAGCAAGCTTGAGGCCTTCTGCTACCTCTTCTAAGACATCAGATGCTATAAAGGTGCAGGCCTACCTTGCAGAGCCACTCTTACCCCGCACATCAGACCCTCTGGCCTGGTGGAGGAGATGTTCACCAGTATACAAAAGCCTTTCTGAAGTCACAAAGACAAGACTTTGCATTGTGGCCACATCTGTGCCATCTGAAATATTTTTTTCTAAAACTGGGCAGATTATTTCAGATCTAGAAACAGACTCAGCCCATCCAAGGTCAGGGAGCTTGTTTTTTTTTTTAAATGCAAATATGCCTTAAAGCAAGTCCTAAATATATTGCCACAGTGTGTTGTTTATTTTAAAGCTTATTTATTTTTATTTATTTAGAAAAAGACTAGCTTGTTGTGCAATATTTTTGTTGTTGTTGTGATTTTAAAGGTAATTTGTTATTGTTATAAGGCTCCGTAGCTTATCTTAATTTTCATTTATTTTTATTTAAATGGTTTAAAATTATTTGGGGAATAGTTATCCTCTTTGATATAAAGTTTTTATTTTGGCACAAAAGTGTTATTTATTTTAAAACGTATTCATTTTAAATTATTATATAAAAAAAGCAAAGCTTGTTGTGCAATATTTAGTTTTTCTTTTTTTTCTTTCTTTTTTTATATTGTAATTTTAAAGTTCATTTGTTAAGGTTACTAGACCCTGTGGCTTTATTATCTTTTAATTTTTATTTTATTTTTAATTATTTACTTTTTTATTATTTTGATTTATTTTGGAATAGTTGTCCTCTTTGTTACAAAGCTTTTCTGGCACAAAAATAAACAATAAACAACAATTCAAAAGTATGTACACGGTGTTTTTTAATGTTTATAAAGTGTCATATGTTACAAAAGTATGGTTTATACAGACAATCTGATTTAATAATTACTCTAGCCAATGTTGTCACATCACGGGACAAAAGAACAAACAACCCGAACTGTCTATGGTTTTAGCGTATGGGTCTGTCACGTGATTAAGGAATGACTCGACCCGAAGACTCATGAGATGAACTAATCAATTCTCTTTCCGGCTCAGACTGCAATTGGGTTTAGCGTATGGGGCTTTCACGTGATTAAGGAACGAGTCAAAAACCCGATAATCCCCGAACTAATCAATTCTCTTTCCGGCTCAAGACTGCGTTGACTGACAGGTGAATCACTACTACTAGAACAGAACCTATAGAATAATGCGCATGCGCGACTGAACGAATCACTCCCCGAGACGACTCGTTCTTCCCGAGTCACATTAAAGATTCATTCAAAATGAACGAATCGTTCAAGAACGTACTCGGTTACTAAACGTAACCTCGGTTCTCTCTAGAAGAGCGAACGAGTACTGCGTCTTAGCTAAGACGCTACGGGAAAAGTCTCTTTTCACGAAATACTGAAGCAAAAAATTATCCTTAATTTTGTATTTTTGTAAAGCGCATTTGCAGCAGTACACAGCCATAGGCGAGACGGCTCGCTCGCTCACTGGCTTGTTCTGCGGCAACTGCACAGCCTATCGAGCGCAGGCTGATGCAACATCAGACCAATAAGGGCGCTTCGCGCCCTTCTTGCCACTTCCCGCCGAAACGGGTGTGGCCCAACCTATAAAAGGAGCTCGAAAAGGCTGACTCACCTGATTTATTTCATCGCCGAAGCGAACCAGAGTGAATCGTACGCACGGCAGAGAATGCAGTACTCGTTCGCTCTTCTAGAGAGAACGAGGTTACGTTTAGTAACCGAGTACGTTCTCTTACGAGAGCTCTCTCGTACTGCGTCTTAGCTAAGACGCTACGGGAACCCGATGTAAAACGCCCTGCACGCAGGGATCACACACCGATAAACCTGAAGCAACGCCCAGGATATACAGTGCACAGTCACCTGAGGGACTCACAGAGAGTCCGGGACAGAAAAAAGGGGGAAAAACCCTCCGTCCCATATCTAGCAGCATCCGTAGATGCGGCAATATGACATCACACAGCCGAGGCAAGGCCTGACCAATGTGGCAATGCGGGTCTTACGCAATACTGCCCATATAACAGTCGGCAGCGCCTAGCGCTCATGAATTCAGAATTCCCCTCAGGGCCCTGATTCTTCTATACCGACAGCAGCCTTGCTTGCAAGGCGGGAACCTCCAGGTTATAGAACCTGATAAATGTAGACGGGGAGGCCCAACCCGCCGCCATACATATATCCTGCAAGGAGATCCCAGTAGACCACGCCCACGATGAGGCGACGCCTCTTGTGGAGTGTGCTCTGACGCCCAACGGGCACTGAAGGCCCCTGGAAGCGTAAGCTAACGCTATGGCGTCAACTATCCATCTGGATAGAGTCTGTCTCGAAACAGCCATTCCTTTGGAACGTCCACCGAATGAGACAAATAGCTGCTCCGTCTGCCGAAAGGCAGCAGAGCGAGACACATAAGCTCTTAAAACCCTGACAGGGCAAAGAAGACTCGAGTCTCCATCCTCCCCTGACACCGGCAGGGCGGACAGGGCAATAACCTGAGCCCGAAACGGTGTGTTGAGGGATTTCGGCACATAACCGTGCCTAGGTTTGAGTATGACCCTTGAGTCATTGGGCCCAAACTCCGAGCACGACTGGCTCACCGAGAGCGCGTGCAAATCACCCACACGCTTCACAGAAGCGAGAGCCAACAAGAATACTGTCTTGAACGACAGATGCTGAAGGCTAACCGATTGGATAGGCTCAAAAGGGGGACCCTTCAAGGCCTCCAAAACCGCCGCGAGGTCCCACATAGGGACTGACGGAGGTCTGGGAGGATTCAGCCTCCTAGCTCCTCTGAGGAACCGGATGACTAAATCGTTCCTTCCTATTGACTGACCGGACGCCGTTTCAGAAAACGCCGCGATGGCCGCCACATAAACTTTGAGCGTGGATGGGGCTCTGCCCTTATCCAACAGCTCCTGTAGGAAGGAGAGGACCTCCGTCACCTCACAACTAAGGGGTGAATAACCTCGAGCTGTGCACCAGCTGGAGAACACCGACCACTTCGAGGCATACAGACGTCGTGTCGACGGAGCTCTAGCCTGAGTGATGGTATTTAGCACTCCCACTGCGAGATCAGCGGGTAACCGTTGAGTGCCCATACATGGAGGGACCACAACTCCGGTTGAGGGTGCCAAATCGAGCCCCTGGCCTGCGAGAGGAGATCCCTCCTCAACGGTACCGGCCATGGGGCGACATCTGCTAATTGCATCAAATCTGGGAACCATGGTTGGTTCTTCCAAAGAGGTGCCACAAGCAGTATTGAACATCTCGTTTCTCTCACCCGTTCTATCACCTGCGGAAGGAGGGAGACGGGAGGGAACGCATAAAGCGGGCAGCACGGCCATTTCCGTGACAGCGCGCTTTCGTTCTTGGAAAAGAATGCGGGGCAGTGAGCGTTTTCGTGGGACGCAAAGAGGTCCACCTCCGCCATGCCAAATCTCTCCCACAACAGCCGAACTGTTTGCGGGTGTAGAGACCATTCGCCCGTAGGGACATTGCCTCTGGACAGCCTGTCTGGACCCAGATTCTGCAGTCCAGGCACATGCACCGCTCTCAGCGAGCGCACGTTGCGTTGAGCCCAAATCAGGAGGCGTTCCGTCAGCCTGTACAGGTTTCGGGACCCGAGACCGCCCTGGCGATTTATGTAGGACACCACGGACATGTTGTCCGAACGGACTACGACGTGGTGATCCTTGATATGGGGACAAAAGCGCGTCAGCGCATTCTCCACTGCCAGCATTTCCAGGCAGTTGATATGATGGAGCTTTTCCCGTTCTGACCATAGGCCAAAGGACGGTCTGCCTTCGAGCAGCGCTCCCCATCCCGAAGTGGAGGCGTCCGTCGACACCATTTTCACACTCGGGGAAGTCCCCAGGCTTACACCTGATCGGTACCAGCCGTTCGCTGTCCAAGGTGCTAGAGCCGCAACACAGCTCTGATCGACCTTGAAATGCAGCCGGCCAGACGCCCACGCTCTGCGCGGCACCCGAGCCTTCAGCCAGAACTGCAGGGGGCGCATGCGGAGCAGGCCCAGCCGCAGAACCGGAGATGCTGAGGCCATGAGACCCAGCATCCTTTGACAGTGTTTGAGCGACACAGTCGCGCCGCAGCGGAAAGAACTCGCTGCGCGCTGAATGCCCATCGTGCGCTGTGGTGACAGTCGGGCCGTCATGGAACACGAGTCCAGAACTATACCCAGAAACAGGATCGTCTGACTGGGGTTCAGCGAACTCTTCGCCCAATTGACACTGAGGCCGAGCTTCTCGAGGTGATCGAGTAAAACAGCCCTGTGGTCCACGAGCTCCGCTCGTGATTGGGCCAGAACTAGCCAGTCGTCCAAATAATTCAGCACTCGTATGCCTCTGAGTCTGAGAGGAGCGAGCGCTGCATCCATGCACCTCGTAAACGTACGAGGAGCTACGGACAAGCCGAATGGCAGGACTGCAAACTGGTATGCCTGGCCCTCGAAGGCGAATCTCAAAAACCGCCTGTGGTTTGACGCTATCTGTATTTGAAAATACGCGTCCTTCAGATCTATTGACATAAACCAGTCCCCTCCGCGAATCTGCGCGAGGAGCTTCCTGGTCGTGAGCATTTTGAAACTGCGTTTCATCAATGCCTTGTTCAGCTGCCTTAGATCCAGTATGGGCCTGAGACCCCCGTCTCTCTTGGGCACCAGAAAGTATCTGCTGTACAGCCCCCCCTCGCTTTGAGCTTGAGACACAGGCTCTACAGCCCCTTTGCTCAACAGTTTCGATATTTCGGCCCGAAGTATGTGTGCTACTTCTGTTTTGACCGTAGTTTCGACGCGCGCTGAGAAGCGCGGTGGGCGTCGAGAAAACTGTAGCGAGTAGCCTCTCTTTATAATGCCTAGCACCCAATCCGAAACCCCTGGAAGCGCTGACCATGCATCTGCATGAATGGCTAAGGGCTGGATGTGACACGCGCTCTGTTGACTGGGCAACGGCGGCGCTCGAGTGTGCTGTGCATCTGAGGCGGGGAGCGCGCTGATCACAGCGGGCAGATCGCTCATCCTCGACCCCGTTCCGGCGCTTAACCGACTGGAGGGAGGCTGAGCGGGTCCCGTGGGACTCAATATATCTGCGAGTAACCGTGGGCTGCATGTGTGCACTTTTACCACTTCCAACTCGCCGTCTGCCTGTGCAGAATGTACGTGCACGGGCCTCGTTTTTACAGAAGCCCCGCGCCGTAAGTGACATAGTGTATGTGGGCACTGGGAAGTGGGCACGTTTACTATGCGGCGCGCTCGACCGATCTGTGTCGATCTTATGTGCGCCCGCCCTGTGTGCAGGGCTGTGCTTACATGTGGGGATGGGCACTGGGTAGTGGGCATCGTCACTGCATTTAAAGCACCATCGGCCGTGGCCGGACGAGCGTGCACGGGTTTCGTTTTTACAGAAACCGCATGACGCGTGTGACATAGTAATTGTGGGCACTGAGGGGTGGGCACGTTTACTATGTAGTGTGCGCGACCGACTTGAGTCGACATTATGAGCGCAGGCCCTGTGTGTAGGGCTGTGCTTACATGTGGAGATGGGCACTGAGGAGTGGGCATCGTCACAACATTAATAGCACCATCGGCCGTGGCCGGGACACCAGAAAAAAACGCTGTTTTTGTGAAACATCTGGGTAGCCGTGATAACGGCTTTTGTGTGCAGGCAAGCGGGCACTCGTGCAGGCTTGCGCATTGCAGAAGACACTGAGGCAGTCGCAACTCTTGGAACTGCAACAGCGGCGCGCTTGGGTGAGAGCTCGGCCGCAGCGGAACTCGAACACCGGCGCTTTCCCAGCAGTGCTAGGATGCTTTCGGGGCTTCTGGCTTCACCGCAATCCTCTGCCGCGGCTCCCGCGGCGCGGGGCGACGGCTCGAAGAGCGAGAACGGGGTCCCGAGCTGCGTTGCTGACGCTGTCGTGATGGCGCAGCAGGAGGCGGTGGGCGTGACTGAGAGCTCTGTGGGGCCGGTCTAGAGCGGCTAGCTGCAGAACTGGAGCGCTTCGGCAAGAAGTGCTTGAACGCCTGTGAAGCTTTCTGGTCCTCGGCGAATCTCTCCACAAACTCGTTGACGGAAGATCCAAAGAGGCCGGCAGGAGTTAGCGGAGCGTCAAGAAACGCAGCGCGCTCAGACTCCTTGATGTCAGAAAGCGTCAGCCACAAATGCCTCTCAGCCACCGTAGCGGAAGCCATAACCCGTCCCATGGCCTGTGCAGCGGACTTAGCAGCGCGGAGGGAGAGATCCGAAGCACTCCTCAGATCCGCGAGACAGATCGCTTCAGGTCCCATCTCATCCAGCTTGCAGAGAAGATCGCCCTGGAAAATCTGTAGCGTCGCCATGGTGTGTAACGCAGACGCAGCCTGCCCAGCAGCAGAGAATATCCGTGTGAGCAGCGATGACGTCATGCGGCAGGCTTTGGATGGCAACGCAGCCTTAGTCCGCCGTCCAGCAGAGGGCGGGCAAAGGTGCGCTGCTATAGCCTGTTCCACCGGCGGAAGTGACAGGTAGCCTCTGTTCTTAGCACCGTCCAGTGTGGAGAATGCTGGCGAAACAGATGAGCGGATTCTCGCCGAGAATGGAGCGTCCCAAGCCTTCGCCACTTCTTCGTGAAGCTCAGGAAGAAAAGGGGCGTGTTTTGAGCTTGAGGAAGAGCGCTCATCCGGAAGATAGCTACCATCCAGCCGGGAACGTGAAGGGGGCGCTGGTGCAGACCACTCGAGGCCGAGGCTCGCCGCGGCCAACGAGAGTACACGCATCAGCTCCTTATCGATATCCCCCCGTCTGCTGGGCCTCTGAGCAGCTGGCGCGAGATCCACGGAGCTCGTCCAACCCTCACTGCCCGAAGCAAGCAGAGACCACGTGTCTTCTTCCTCCAACGCGGGCCTGAGATCCACTTCCTCCGATGACGCGTCGGCAAGCAGCGGACACTGAGCATCGGGAAGCGATGCAGGGGAGACCGGCGAAGCGGAGGGAACCGGCGAGCTCGGCCGAGCTGGAGGCGGTTCTGGTAGGCGCTGCGAGCGGCGCTTCTTACGGCGCTGCGGCGCAGCGGATGATGCAGGCTTCGAGAAGGATGCCAGGCGAGTCCTCAGAGTCACCATAGGCATCAGCTCGCAATGAGGACATCCGCCATCAGCGAGCGCGAGCGCTGCATGGTCTTCACCCAGACAGGAGACGCAGATGACATGACGATCTCCTTCGCTGAGCGGGGTTCTGCACGAGCCGCACGAAGGCATCTTTAAAAAGACGCAGCTCTTTTGTGAATGTGCGTCGCAGGGCGAACACACACACGGATTATGACAGAACAAGGATATAAAGGATATGGGCGCCGGATAGCGCAGCAGGAACGGCAGTGGAAGGCGGCGGTGCCAGCGGCTTCAGGATGGCTCGTCCTGCTGATATGCTCTTCCAGACGGCGCTTGCTTCCTCGTGATCCAGCGATGCGTGAGCTTCGCTGAAGAGATGAAAAATCAGGTGAGTCAGCCTTTTCGAGCTCCTTTTATAGGTTGGGCCACACCCGTTTCGGCGGGAAGTGGCAAGAAGGGCGCGAAGCGCCCTTATTGGTCTGATGTTGCATCAGCCTGCGCTCGATAGGCTGTGCAGTTGCCGCAGAACAAGCCAGTGAGCGAGCGAGCCGTCTCGCCTATGGCTGTGTACTGCTGCAAATGCGCTTTACAAAAATACAAAATTAAGGATAATTTTTTGCTTCAGTATTTCGTGAAAAGAGACTTTTCCCGTAGCGTCTTAGCTAAGACGCAGTACGAGAGAGCTCTCGTAAGAGAACGACACATCACTAATTCGAATCATAACGAGCGCGGGCTTTGACTGTGACGGACGCTGTTGCTGAGAATGAAGATGAAGATCGATTGATATGGTTATGTTCCTTGCAAACATCTGGATTCTAAAGATGGAGTACAGCAAACAAATAAAATGGATGTGATTTGTAATTGTATGCTGCTGCTGCTTTTGTGTATCTATGTGTTGCAGCATGCACAGAAATGTTATTTCCTATTAAGTAGATGAGTAAACTGCTTTCAATAAATTTAATAAAAACATTTATTGATATGACAATTAAATACAACAGATTTTAATCATTAAAGCCACGATTTTAATATTAATACATGTGAATTCATATAAATTCACACTTTACGTTAGATTATTTACGTTTTTGTAGCTGCTAACACGTAAGTATTTGTACGTTTTACTGCTATAAATACGTCTATGTTGTACGTTTTTATTTGCATGAAAACGTACGTAAATGTACGTGTGGTAGAACCACATTAAAATAAAAATACACACGTATTCTCATGAGATCACGTTGGTTGAGGTGTTTGATACAAGATGTTAGTTTCTAATTAGCACACTGAACATATTGTCATAATTACATTGTTCATGTTGTTTCATATCCATTTATATTTGATCTTAACAGTAAACATGCTGTCTAGCTAAAACATATATTCATTGCAAAATGCTTTGTGAATTTGATGTCAACCTTGCAAGCCACTTTAATAACTCAAAAACATTTGTCACAAAGAAACATAAAGTCTTGTTTTATTTACAGAGTGTGAATAATAATAATAATAATAAATGTTAGGCAGTATCAGTTTAAATCACACAGCAAAAAATTGTGAGATAAATATACTGTGGTTTGTGAGTAATTTGTTTATTACTAAAATCACTCACATCTGTTTAAAAATTGAAATACAGGGTGTAACAATAGAATAGAAAGTGAATAAATTTGAGAGTAAATCTGTCTGTGATGTGTACATATAAAAATAATTTAGATAGTTTAGCCACAATTAAAAATTTGGTTAATATAATTGAATAAGATTGATCATTTTGATTAGATAATATTTTATATGCAATTTGAGTGAAAAAAAAAGAAAAAAAAGGAATACATGCTATACATTGTGTGCAGACATTTATAAATGTAACATTTAACAACCATTTCTCTCTCTCTGTCTTTTTTTATTGTTCTATCTGCTGTGCACAATTTAGTTTACAGAGTGAGTGAGCACACGTACATATGTCAACTGTGAGTTCACTGCAGATTTACTTGTTAGGAAATCTGAATTCTGAAATATAAAAGCTTGGCATTGCATTTACAAATTTTACAGACAAGAATATATCAGTATATATGAGTAGAGGATACACATACATCCGTAAACATAGAAGAAGAAGAAGAAGAAAGAAACACCTCTCAAGCACACTGTCAAAGTCCATATGAAGATACATGACAACACCAGATCTTCTCACTTTGATTACCATGCAGGCTGAGTCATTTTGTGAAATTTAATATATCACGCAATATACTCTGTATGTATGAATGATTAAATGCAAATAATGTGCATAAAAAAGTTTTAGCAACTCTGGTAATATAATTCAAAGCAAGCTAACAAACAAACCTAATTATTTTAGCAACAGAGACATAGAAAGACTGAAACCATAGTGATCAAAACAAAAATCAGCCCCTCTCTGTTGTTTTGATCATTTGTGAGTAATCTCTTCCCTGGCATTTGAAAGTAACTTACATCACAGATATTTCACACTTTTACTGCTCATCATATGAGATTACAGCAGCGATATACATGTTGAGTAAATCTGAAGCTTGCAGGCCATCCTGGTTATTTGATGGGCTAAACTCTTATAGTGTTGTTATTGTTTTCCCCACAACAGATGCACCATTCTTCTCTCCCTCTATCAGCGTGTTCTCATTGTGTCGAGAGTTGTCGCTTCTGTTTAACCTGCTCCAATTAATTCATTACACTCCCAGATAAACCAAAGTACAGCGCAGTGTTCTAACTTTATTATTATTGTATTGTTATTATTATTAGTATTTTTTTTCAAGAAAGGAATAAAGAAATAGTCTCTCCAAGATTGTGCTGAATTAAAAAGTTGAATATAAAGTATATACTATATATGTATATATATGTATATATATATATATGTATATATATGTATATATATATATATGTATGTATATATATATATATATATATATATATATATATATATATATATATATATATATATATATATATTTATATATATATATATATATATATATATATATATATATATATATGTATGTATATATATATATATATATATATATATATATATATATATATATATATATATATATATATATATATATATATATATGAAGCATCTGCGTCACCTTTGAGGTAAAAAATAAATAAAAACATTCTCTGTCATCGTTCGTAAGAAATGAATCATTGTCCAAGTAAGTTGGTATCTGGGTTACATTCCTTTAATGGGTGACCTCTGAACTAATCTTTTAGGCTGTGATGTACTTAATCCACTACACAATTCCACACCTCTATACAAAGGTTAAATTTGTTGAGCTATCAGTTATTGGAATTAGATTTGTATAAAATGACTTCATGTTGCTCAAGAGCTATTCATCTACTGAGCGTAAATACTCTCGAAGGGAGTAAACTGTTCTCCTATGTGTGCCCTCTGGAGGTGCCTGCTATCTGTCCAAACAATGATAGCCCTTTTCAAAGGTTTCCTCTGCAAGGCCAAATAGCTTGTCGGACTAAACAAACACTGTAGCCCATATATCTGCCAAGGATTGAAACAGAAGCAAATGACTGAAAGCAGGAAGAAAAACCTCCATCCTGTGGAAGAGATGTGCACCTTTCACTGAGGAAGAAGGAAGCAGTGAAGGATGGTAGACGGTATATAGAATAAGGAATCACTAGGTCAGTTTTGTACAAAAAGGCCCTTCTATAAAAACATGGGACAATGACCATAATACCTTTTTGGAAAGAAGCCACATTCACTTAAGAGGCCATCTGACTGGACAAACATTACTCAAGATGAATACAGAGTCTTGGTTTGATGTGTTTCCTGTCCTTGTGACCTGTTAAATGCCATTAGAAGGCTGCTGAATCTTTACAACATTCAACTTTTTTTTTTTTTTTTACAATCTTGGCTGTTGCTGGAAGCAGGCGTGCAGCACTGGAGAACACGTGTCAGCCCTGTGGCAGTAAGGCTTGTTAAAATGTTGAGGTGCTGAGCCTTTGATGCTCTCCTTATGGAACATGACCTGTTGCTGGAGCAGATATCCAGGATGGCCATTTCCTCACCTCCAGGCCTTCACCAACATCAGGAAGTCATTTATTCTCCATGTCTCTTTTCTATGCAGACAGAGAATTCTGCTGATGGACTGATTGTAAATCAAGAAACAATGGATGTGTCTATGTTATCCAGTTCCTACATAGCATGAAACACTTGCATCCCTACATAACACATAAACATGTGACTTACAGCTCAGCTCATGGTGCTGGACTTGGATTGGGTTGGATTGCATAACAAATCTAAATCATAATTGTTCAAATAAATATGTCTATAATGGAAGCACCTAATGTTGGAAAATACTTTTTCACTCTGCATTGGGCACAACAGGACTAAAGGTGTGATGGGGTAAAAGGTTTATTAGAATATTATCCCCCTCCAAACCACTAGATGGCAAAACAATTTGCTGTAGCATTTTTCCTACACATTTGCATTTTACTGTGCACATGGAAATGTGTCAGATCCTTGATGCTATCATGGGCAACAATGCAAACTATTTGTCATGCTGTTGTTTTAAATGTAGATTTATTCAGCTGTTGAGCATCTTATCTATTAAAATATCAGATTAATTGTTACTATACTGTAAAACATGTTATCATGTAACATGTAACTTGAGGTATCTGCCTCAAGACATATAAAAAGATGTCAGAATATGTATTTTTTTTTTCATTTTCATTTTTTTTACATTATCATTCAGCTCATAGGTTAGTGGGAAATGCAAATTGATTCTTAGAAGGAATAAACACCAGCACCAGCTCCATTTACCAGCTGGGTCCAAGGTGCTTGTTTTGGATAAGTCCCCCCCCCCCCCCCCCCCCAATTAAAAAATAAAATAAATAATAATTAAAACTCTCCCAAAACATCCAAAGAATAATACTTGTTGTCAAAGTTTTAGACTTTCAGCATCAGATGCTCAGAGACCTGACCTTATCGCAGTGGAAAAGCCTCCTAGGTAATTGCTGAGTCAATATTACTGTAGACTTTCTCATAGGGGTTCCACTGTTTGACCCAGCATTCATGCTGCATACAGTTGCAGATCATTGTGTTTTTCTTCAACAGGGAAGCAAAGGCTTTGGGTGGTCTTTTATAATGACTTTGCCCTGAGGCCTGGAGTCCTACACTTTTCTCAGGAAAATAAAAATAAATGAATGAATAAATAAAAACTGTCATTGACACTGTAGAATTAAAAAGTGCAAAGACGTGTGGCATGCCAGAGGCAAACTCAAATGCTGACTTAACAAAAATGATGTGCCAAGCTAAAGGTTTGAAAAGACTCCATCACAATTAAATTAATGTGTCTAATTCATGCCGTGGATTCATGCTTTAAGGCATTCTTGTGGTAAAGCAATGATCATAGGACTAGATAAAAAAAATAGTTTTTTAAATAATCTTAAATAATTAAACAAATTGATTGAAATCAGTGGTTCTTGAGGTTGTTCAGAATGGGGTGATCTATCATAAGATATGAATACTGTGTGTCGATTCTGTTTAAATTTCTCATATAACTTTAGGGCCTTAAGTGGAACATGTCCACCGAATTTCATTCCAACTGGTCTTTATTAACCATGTCTAATAGGTGCTCAGATGGCGGCCACATTTTTTTCCAAATACATGAATGTGCTCATAGACAGCCATGGAATTTTGAACACTGATACTGATTGATTTTGTTTGTCTTGAACCAAGGATTCCAATGTAATATACAATGTATAATAATAAAAACTTGTATGTGCTATACATCATATGTACTTTCTGTTAATTACTAAGGACATTTGGTTATATTTGGTACATTTGTTAATGTTAACGGATGCATTATGAACTAACAATAAACAATACTTTTCCTGTATTTAATATTAATAACTTAATGTTTTTCAATGATTGATGTGCTAAATTCTGTATTATAAATAATGTTGAAACAGTTGAAACTGGATAGTGACAGTCCTAACATAAATGGTATGAATGTTATAAAACAGATATACTACCAGATCATCCATGTAGAAGTCCAGAAAGAAGGTTAGATACATGAATTTGAATGTGCAGAGCTTTATATACTGTATATTTATGCAACTTTACTGCCACAGCAGACTTCTGAAGCCACCTGTACAAAAGCATGTGATGCTTATGCCTTATGGCTTTTTATTTTATTGTATTTTTTGCAGTTTCCAATGATTAATGAGACTTTGATAAATCAGCAGTCTTTCATTAGGAACAAAATAATAAAATGCTGATTGTAGGACTCTGATTGCAGGTGGAATGTTGTGTATGTTTGTGTGAATGTGTGTGTGCCATGTGTCTGAAACGCAAATATGCTTATAAGTCACAATGATTTTTGCTGGGCTGCTAAATCAAGTGATAGAGAGAAAACTGGACAATGAACAAAGATTTTGTCTTTATTATGTTTAGTGTACATACTTGCATTTTCTGTTGAATTCTTGCATACTATTCATACCACATGCAGCATTTTGCGCTTTTCATGCTTTCATGTTTTTTGTTAAGTAATTAAGGATATAGGGTTTCACATTTTGTTTATCAAATTTTTATCTAAGGCTCATTTCAGGTGAAACATAGTAAAGGGTGCTATGTTTAGATTAAAATTATTTGATGGGCATGACATAAGCTATAACTCAGACACATTGAAAAAAGGTGACATATGTCACGGGTGTCACAGCCAAGCACCATGATCACAAGTGGAATGCTGTACCAGGTGAGACACTGAGCAAGTTTACTACATAAGAAAAGTCATACATAATGAGCTGGTTATGTGATGCAACCATCAAAATGTTTTAGTTTGCACTATGGGAAAAATTTAAAGAGCCTTGCAATAATAAGTGTTGTTGATGTTTCCTTGCCAGTGTTCATTTCAGCTAGAAATTGCAGTGAATTGTATGAAAAAGTAGGTAGAATATATATATATATATATATATATATATATATATATATATATATATTTTTTTTTTTTTTATTAATTGATGAAACATTTACCTTGACTACTGTATGTTTTCTCACACATCGCATATCAAATTTATAGTGTAGCATCATGTAAATGACTTACAGCTATTCATAATGAACTATTTATAACATTTTATGTGGGTGTTGATGCATGTATGTACACAACGGTGAACCATTGTAATTCATAGCCTCTGTCGACATATTGTTTTATTTTACGCTATATAAAAAAGAAGTATAAATTTAGTAAACTATATACTGTATCATGACTTACAAAGAAGACCATAACATGGCATAGCATGGGAGAAAAGAAAAATATAATTTTGGGAGTTTCACAGCGTCACACAGCATATTTAATGTCACCACACGCAGGTTAAACACACAGGAAGGAACCTCCTGAGGATATGATACTACTTTCATAAAACCCCTCTATCTTGCCCCCCCCCCCCTCTCTATTCCCTTAAGAGCATTAGCATTCTTCACTTCCCCCTATCCCAAGTCTTCTGCAAAATAGAACTCTCACTGTCTATTGAAGGACACAAGAAAGGAAAAAAAAAATTGCATCTTTGACAGCATAACTTCAATGATAATAGTCAGAACACAGAGAAACAACTGCTGTGGCAGCCTATCCACAATTTTTATTTCATTATCCTGAAATCAGTGTGACACATGCACAATGCACAGCCATAGCTCTAGTTAAAAAGTTAATAATAATAATAATAATAATAGTAATAATAATAATAATAATTATTATTATTATTATTATTATTATTATTATAATAAGTTAAACAGAATTTTAAAAAGACAGCTTGGAGTTTTTGTTGAAGTTCATGCTTGCCGGTCACATACTGTACATGGAACATCACACTAAATAAATGCATAGTAAATTGATGTATAAATAGGTGATATGATATAAATATGGAAGCTTAATATTATAGACAGTGGGCAGAGAGCAGAACTGGTTAAATTCTTTTTAGGGTTTTATAGCATGTTAGGTGGCTACTAGGTTATTGCTTTGGCTAAGATTCCTCCTTTAGTGTAATTCTATGGAATATTTACACTAATTTATCATCTGGTAGGCAAATGTTGTTAGACTGATTATTTAGAAAATCATGTGATTTAAAGAATGAGCAATAGCAATATTAATGATTGATTTAATAAGCACCATTAAATAACAAAAAATTCTAATCAGTTCAGGCAGAAGCCATGTCAACCACAGCCTGAATATTCTATGAATGTCTTAGGATGTGGTTGGCCAAGTAGGCTGTTGTCGATGGTATGTGTGCGCCATACATGTGTGACTTTACTGTGTTTAAAGACAATGTGAATGGGCTCAAAATAAAAAGAAAATAATTAAATGAGTCAATCACAGCAAATAAATCATTGCACAAGTACCATATTTGGATTATTTATCTTTATTTAGCCATATGTTATATAGTGAGCTCTGAGCATTATCTCCGAACGCCTCGGCTGCTGTATGACTTTCCGTGTTTGAGGGTGAGAACAACAGAGGAAAGAGAGAGAGACAGAGACAGAAGAGTTCTCCATCTAAACCCTCAACCACATCCTCTAACACATCTGTCAGTAGCAACTTGCTACCGAACTAAACGCTCACACACACCTCTATCTTTCTGTTTCTTCTTCACACACACATTAAAACTGTGAGTTCCGGGAAATCACATTAACATAAGTGTGACTGTTAACCAGCAGCTGCTAATCACTCACCATCTCAATATATTCAAGCCTGGAAGGAGTTGATGCAAGGCATCACTGCATGACAGACATGTCAAAGCATTTGAATATATTCCATACACAACCATAACCATAAAAAATGTTAATTAATACATTCTCTGACATTTACTTCAACCAAT
This sequence comes from Carassius carassius, assembly GCF_963082965.1. Classification (NCBI taxonomy): domain Eukaryota; kingdom Metazoa; phylum Chordata; class Actinopteri; order Cypriniformes; family Cyprinidae; genus Carassius; species Carassius carassius. The sequence goes on along the minus strand of NC_081777.1, from coordinate 10,787,959 downwards.
AATATTCACATGATTGATCCTAATTTTCTCCTTTTTGGCAACTATCCCACCTATATGCTGCAGAACAAATCCATAAAATTTTACTGTCTTTTTGTCCATCGGGTGCCAGTCCTATTGCTTAGCTTAACAATAGGTCAAACAAACTGGGATATTTCATATTTTGTATATAATTGCATAGATTGGAGATTTCACCATACACCATGAAGTGGACAATGATTTTACTAATATATAATAATAATATCTATAATCTATTATAGTATATATATATATATAATATTTTATAATATAATGATTTATTTTTAAATGTTACAATCACTAAAAAAGTTGTCTTTTGAAAATTTTCAAAAAAGTCAAATTAATTTATTTACTTTCAATTAATTACAAATTCAACTTTCTTTCTTTCTTTCTTTCTTTCTTTCTTTCTTTCTTTCTTTCTTTCTTTCTTTCATACTGCATTAATGTTTAATAGTAGAGGACCTGTATAGGAACACAGGGGACTGGGGCTAAATCTGGTGGGCTGACAGCAGAGGTCAAGGCACGGGCTAACAGGAGAAGAGCTAAAAGATAATTGGAGAGTTTGAATAAAGCACACCAAAAGAGAAAATATGCTCCCCCAGAAACGATATCTAAGAACTGTGGCTCTTTACATTCATTCATTCATTATTTTTCTTTCTTTCTTTTTCTAATATGAGGTATAATATAGCAATGGGTCGAACAATATAGAATAATTCATATTTATTCCACAAACTGCAAGGAGATGGATTATGGACAGAAGTTTAATATTTGGGGTTACATGTACATGAGCAATGGTAACTGCATTGGTTGTTTTAATTTACAAAAAAATCTGTCAAACAGGCTAATTGTTCTGCTTCAGTTTACAGAAACAACTCAAAAACTGCCCACGTATGTGACCATTGCTGAACATTTTGAAGTGGCATGCAAAGAAAAAAGCAAGGTAGCCTTTTAGTAGTTTTTTTTTATGGTCTCTTCAAAAGACTCTGAAATGCCTCTGTAGTGTAAAAGGCAACAGGTGGCATGAATATTATGATGCTGTAAAGTTTCTTGTCTGCAACAAATTTTAAACTCTGAGCATCCATTGATGCATATCTCATTATACTCTCACAATTAAAAAATCTAGATCAACCTCTTTAGATGAACTTTCCATAAACCGAAGCTAGTTTCTCATTGTTGTTCTTACTTGCAAGCAATATTTTACTTCAAAGACTGAGAGTAAAGAGTGTCATGACTTTAGCTTTGTTTATCTGTTCCAAAACCCAGTCAGATGTCAGCCTAAATAGCTCTTTACAGACTTGTGTCTGAGTTTGAAAACTTATGTAATGTTCCTAACTGTTCAGTTCCAACACTTAGGAGATTAGTCTGGTTTGGCTGTGTTGTAATTGTACTTGCAGTGTAAAAGAGCACAAAATGTACATTAAGTTTCAGGATCTTGTCTAACAATCATGTTTAGTGAAACCACAATCTCCTCCTCCACTTCAGCCTCCTCAATCATGACTTATAGATCAGTGTCGCTTCCTGTTGGACTAGTCCATTATTTCAATTTGGGGGTGTCAGGTGCACAAAGTGTTATAATAATAATCTGACATGCTATCGTTTCTCATTTTTGATGCTGACTGTGGGCTAGTGGTAAATATAGCCATAACTGACTTCTAAATACCATGTTTAAAAATGGAAATCAAGTTGAAACAGTGTTTATATCTCAGATCTACTTCACAGCTTCTGAAATATAAAACATGAATATAGTGTTTGACCCACAGTTTGTTTGTTTTAGTTTTATGTATCATTTACAGTATGCAATGTCTGTAATAGTTTATTCAATGAATGACTGAATGAATGAAGGAACGAACCTGTGCTTGTCAGTGAAGCAGCACCTTCACAGAAATATTGTCACACCTTTTTTCCCCTTAGCTTTATAGTAGTACATTAAGGGTACATATAATCTAAGGTAATAATCTAAGGTAGTAATATGCACATTTTAGGGCTAGATAGAGTATAATGTTGTCCCATTATTAACCCAGTGACATGCTGCTGTACACCTAGAGATACAATATGTGCGCATTGTCTGTGATAACATAAAACAAATAAAATAACATAAACCATAAAAACACTTGTTTGCATGATATACAATTATTTCCAGGTCAAGCTGGTTGTTGTCCAGCCTGAAACATGTGACTAATGTGTCCCAGTTCTTGAGCTACTTTATATTTAGCTAGAGCAAAAGTATCCAATACTGCTTATAGAAGGCCAACATGCATGCATGCAAGTATATAGTGATCCTTGAAGACCTTGATTAGTTGGTTCAGGTGTTTATCTAGGGCTACAGCCAGTGGTGTCACTAGGAATTCTGGGCCTATTGCACCGATTTTGCTTTGGGGCTCCCTCAAATTAATCTTCATTTTGAACTGTTCTGGTGGGCTTGTCATGTAAAACACATTTGGCGTCACAAATTCACATTCAGGAACTAAATTTGCTGGAAGTTGGCTCTCCAGGAGCAGGATTATATAATTTGTTTTAAATAATATTGCATCAAATCATTTCATTTTCTGCCCATGATTTCAACGTATACTTTGTGCACTTCCCAATTTTGTGCTGCTTGGCAAGTTCGCTAAATTGTAATTATCTGATTCTATCTGTTGTGCTTTTTATGTGGAGGTCAAAGTGTATTCAGACAGGAACTTTAGTCTAATGCTAGTCAGTTCTAGTCGTATGGGATAAGAACAAACAGCACTGCATTTTGGGTTCTGTGATTATCATATACATTGCATTTATACATGTATACATGTATTGCATAAACATGACATTTTGGAATTACAGTAGCATATCCTCAGCTGTGCAAGCATCAGACACAAATGCATAACTTGTGAAATGTTTTAACTGTATCTAATTTAAGACGCCCCAGCACAGACTAACACATACTTACAACAGTCCCCTGGGGCACAGAGGGCAAAGCTGGACAACTCAGCCGAGGCCTTTTTATGACAAATATTGATCCTCTTGCCAGGGTGCGCCGCAAAAACTCTGCCCAGACAGACAACAAAAATAACTGTAACTATATCACAACTTCCTGCCAGAGGGAATAAATCTCTAGATATGAGCCAGTGTGGAGGCTATTTCTGTCCACAGTGGGGGGCTAAATGCAGGAGACCCATGCACAGGACCCTTTCCTGGAGATGTGTGAATGTGTCAGGATGCTGCAGATTACCGTAATAAGAGTGTGTAAAGGTTTAGAGGTGTAAGGCCAAGTACTAGTACAAATATAATGGACTGCAAGCAAAAGTGTATGTGTCAGAAAACGGCAGCATTGATGGATTACAAGAAGAAAACTGGAGGGAGGGTGGGCATGTGAACAGGGGTGCAAATTACAGTGAGGAAACTCAGGGGTGAAATGTCACATTGTCTGCAGATAGATATAAAATTTCCCTTCACCGTTTCTGTTGTATTTCAGATCTTCCAAAAGCAGATGAACTGCTCACAAACTCCTGTGGGTAAATCATAGTCTTTATATCAGTTTAGAAAAGATGCCTTTATACACACATACAGACCACACACATACTGTACAGAACACTTTGTGGTCAGGGTTCAAGAATACAGTCTTACGGATTTAAGTGTACTTGTGTGCACTTAAAAGCTTTCACGCTAATTATTTACAAGTGTGCCCTCTACCCTGCCATATGCTTCAGATTTGGTTTAATTATGATAATACTGGAGTCTTTGTCCAACAAACTCCATTTAAGTAATAACTATATTTCTATAATGTTCAGAGCATTTTTTAAAGCCCAGACCCATTTAATTAAGTCAAATGTCAGTTAAGCAGCTGTTTGAAATATTAAGTTCATCACAGAGAGAATAAATGTGTTTATTTGGTAGTTCTGCTGGTTGTGCAGAGGGAGCACTTGCTATGTCTTTGATTTTGCAAGGGATGTTTGTGGTCTCAGTAGGAGCTGCATAATTTACATTTGAGTTACAGGAATCCACAGTCAGGTTGACAATCATACAACTACAACGTGTAGGCTTAAGGCCTATTCTAAACAAACAAACCAATAAATTAATAGAAAACTATTAACATGTGAGCAAAGCAAAAAGTCAAATTACAAAATGTGAAAGTGTTCACATCAAAGGTGAGGAAACAGGCAGGTGAAGGCAGAAAGGCAGAAAAAAGGTGTAAAGTGAATCATAGTTATTCACATCAAGAGCAAAACTACCTATCATATTTAAACATATTTAACTAAACTAACTAAACATTTGAATGGTGTGACAGTCCTACTATATAGAGCATTTTCATGGTTATTGTTAAATCTATGTATGTGTAATATGACATTTCATTTTATATGACATTTTATATGAAACTAAAACTGCCAGTAGGTGGTGGCTCAGTCACTCAGTCATTCAACAATTTGTTTGTTTGCAATTGTGCAATTATTAAGGAGAAAATAAAAACAACACTGTAATACTGCTAAACTATATAATATGATCAGCAACTGCATGCAATGTAAGATGGCCTACAGGTCTGGACTGGGGTGAGTGTTAAATGCATTAATAATAATAGCATGTCATTTTTGTGTGGGCACATGACCCAAAAGCTAGGTTATTGGCCAGTAATACAAATTAAAACCTGTTAAGACCCTGCGGCCTCATATGAGGACATTATATTTTTTCTGAATTTCTCAGAGACTCTACATGACACAGTTTTAAGTCTGGATTTCCTGTACAGAGTACAGGGCTTTTCAGAGAAACCAAATGATTAGATGTTTCACCATGACCACTCCCTCTCCTTGGTCATCAAAAATGTCTGAATTCATTTGAGTGACACTCTTTTTGGAAATATGATAATATTTTGTAATTATCATTTAAAGCTGTCTATTTTTTAAAAACTGTGTGTCATGAATCAAGATTTTAGGAAAATGTTATGGGGTTTAAAATCAAAATATGACTTTTTGTTATGAAACATGACGTCGATTTCATACATGTCCTCATATGAGGACACTGGGACTAAAAGCATGTTTATTGATTTTTGGAGACAAAATATTGTCAATTATTATTTCCTTTATTACACCTCTTCTTATTTTTAATTTTTTTAATTTTTTTTAATTTTTTATTTATTTTTTATATTACATGTTGCCCCAAAAAACACATTAATCTGCAAATTAGATTTAGTTTATAGATACATTGTATATAATCATAAAACCCATTTATGGCCATTTTACACAAAATTTGCAGAAATATTTTTTTTTTATTTTGAATTATTCTGTTATAACATAGTTGAGAATTAACTTTATACAAAGTTTGGTAAAAAAAAAAAACAAAAAAACAAAAAAAAAAACACCTATTCTTGAAACCTAAAAATGTATTAGTGATTTATAAACTCAATTGTTTTTGCACATTAGTTGAATTTAATTTTGTTCATTCATATCTTTTATATATATATATATATATATATATATATATATATATGTATATATATATTTATTATTTTTTTAAATAAGAAATTGAGTCCCGATGTCCTTTATCGAGGACAGCATAACTTATGAATGCAATATCTATTTTATTTATTAATCATTTTTGTTGTTGTTTTTTTGTTTTACACTATTTTTAATGCTCTAAACAATGCAAAAACATGAAAAAATCTAACTTGTCCTAAAAAATCTTTCTCTGGTCTTAAGAGGTTAAAAATGTGTTATTTAAAAGAGAGAAAATGAGAGAAGATAAAGATTCAACCTTACCTAGTAAGCAAAACTGAAAGAAACGTATAAAGACACAAAGGAATAGTAAAATCTTTGAAGTGTGTGTTAACTGTTCTTGTTATTAAATGACTGAAAAATCCCTTCTTCCCCCTCATACCTGATTTGCTTTCAACTTCACAGACACATTTGAATTGACACATCCAATTCAAAACAAGAAAAAAAAGGATCCCACAGAAAATGTTTATTGGTAAAGCAGCCATGGGCTCTTTACTGACCCCAATACTTTCTGGAACTAAAGTGTTTGTGTATTTGAAAGGGCATTATCAAAGCGAAGCACGCTCTTGCATCCTGTTATAAAACTTACAGCAGCCCCACAAACTAAGACCCATTTTCTACTGAAGACACAGATTTGCTTTTTAAGTACAAAGGCATATACTTCAAATTATGTTCTGAAATTATACTTTTAGGTGCATTAGACTATGGCACTGAACAATTGCTATTTAGATAGATTACTGTTCTCTTACGAGAGTTCTCTCGTACTGCGTCTTAGCTAAGACGCTACGGGAAAAGTCTCTTTTCACGAAATACTGAAGCAAAAAATTATCCTTAATTTTGAATTTTTGTAAAGCGCATTTGCAGCAGCACACAGCCATAGGCGAGATGGCTCGCTCGCTCATTGGCTGCTCTGCTGCAACTGCACAGCCTATCGAGCACAGGCTGATGCAACAGCTTCGCGCCCTTCATGCCACTTCCCGCGGAAACGGGTGTGGCCCAACCCTATAAAAGGAGCTCGAAAAGGCTGACTCACCTGATTTTTCATCTCTTCAGCAAAGCTCACGCATCGTTGGATCACGAAAGGAAGCAAGCGCCGTCTGATAAGCATCTCAGCGGGACGAGCCACTTCTGAAGCTGCTGGCCTTCGCCGCCTTCCACTGCCGTTCCTGCTGCGCTCTCCGGCGCCTATATCCTTTTATATCCTTGTGTGTGTTCGCCCTGCTCCAGCTCAACCGAGCTCGCCGGTTCACCCTGCTTCACCGGCCTCCCCTGCATCGCTTCCCGATGGGCAGCGCCCGCTGTCTGCCGCCGCGTCGTCCGAGGAAGTCGATCTCAGGGCCGTGTCGGGGGAAGAGGACACGTGCTCTCTGCTAGCTTCGGGCAGTGAGGGCTGGGCGAGCTCCGGGGATCTCGCGCCTTCTGCTCAGAAGCCCAGCAAACGAGCTGACATCGAGAAGGAGCCGAGGCGAGTGTTCACGCTGGCCGCGACGAGTTTCGGCCTCGAGTGGGTTGCACCAGCGCCCCCCCTCTCATTCCCGGCTGGATGGTAGTTTCCTTTCGGATGAGCGTACTTCTCAAAGCCCGCCTCATTTCTTCCTGAGCTTCACGAAGAGGTGGCAAAGGCTTGGAACGCTCCATATTCAGCGCGTTCTCGTTCGTCTGTCTCACTAGCATTCTCCGCACTGGATGATGCTAAAAACAGGAACTACCAGTCACTTCCGCCGGTGGAACAGGCGATAGCGACGCACCTTTGCCCGCCCTCTGCTGGACGGCGGACGAAAGCGGTGTTGCCATCTAAAGCCTGCCGCATGACGTCATCTCTGCTCACGCAAATCTTTTCTGCTGCTGAGCAGGCTGCGTCTGCACTACACACGATGGCTGCAGATATTCCAGGGTGATCTCCTCTGTAAACTGGACGAGATGGGACCTGAGGCTATCTGTCTCGCGGATTTTAGGAGTGCTTCGCTAGGGCTGACGCTCTCAGACATGGCAAGTGCTCCGGTTCTTCAGCAAGTCGTGCTAGACCGGCCTCGCAAAGCTCTCAGCCACACCCCCCGCCTCCTGCTTCATCGAAGCGCCGGTGTACGAGCTCTGCTGTGGCCGAGCTCTCACCCAAGCGCGCCGCTGTTTCAGTTCCAGGAATTGTGACTGTCTCAGCGTTTTCTGCAACGCGCAAGCCTGCACAGTTGCCCGCTTGCCTGCACACAAAAGCCCGCTCTCGCTCTACCGGCCGTCGCCCCGCACCGCGGGGACCACGGCAGAGGATTCGGTGAGGCCGGAATCCCCGAAGCCATCCTAGAGAAGCGCCGGTGTGCGAGTCGCCGCGGCCGAACTCTCATCCAAGCGCGCCGCTGTTTCAGTTCCAGGGATTTTGACTGTTTCAGCGTCTTTTGCAATGCGCAAGCCTGTACGGTTGCCTGCTTGCCTGCACACAAAAACCGTTATCACGGCTACCCAGATATTTCCCGAAAAGGGTGTAATTTCTGGTGTCCCGGCCACGGCCGATGGTGCTATAAATGTAGTGACGATGCCCACTGCACAGCCCTTCACACAGGGCTCGCGCCCATAAAAGCGACTCAAGTCGATCGCGCGCACTGCATAGTAAACGTGCCCACTCCTCAGTGCCCACAAACACTATGTCACACGCGTCATGTGGTTTCTGTAAAAACGAAACCCGTGCACGTTCGTTCTGCCCAGGCAGACAGCGAGTCTAAAGCAGTAAATGTGCACGCTTACAGCCCACAATTACTCACAGACAGCACGAGTCCCACGGGACCCGCTCAGCCCTCCCTCACTCGGTTAAGCACCATGGGGGGGGTCAAGGACGAGCGATCTGCCCGCTGTGATCAGCGCGCTCCCCGCCTCTAATGTCACAGGCTTAACGTCCATGTTAGAGCGCATCGAAGCACTGCCGTTGCCCAGCAACAGAGCGCGCTTCGCATCCAACCCCTAGCCGTTCATGCAGACGCATGGTCAGAGCTTCCAGGGGTTCCGGATTGGTCGCTAGACATTATAAAGAGAGGCTACTCGCTACAGTTTTTTCGACGCCCTCCGCGCTTTTTAGCGCGCGTCGAAACTGCGGTCAAAACCGAAGTAGCACACATACTTCGGGCCGAAATATCAAAACTGTTGAGCAAAGGGGCTGTAGAGCCTGTGTCTCAAGCTCAAAGCGAGGGGGGGCTGTACAGCAGATACTTTCTAGTGCCCAAGAAAGACGGGGGTCTTAGGCCCATACAGGCCCAAGACAGCTGAACAAGGCATTGGTGAAACACAGTTTCAGAATGCTTACGACCAGGAAACTCCTCGCGCATATTCGCAGAGGAGACTGGTTCATTTCAATAGATCTGAAGGACGCGTATTTTCAAATACAGATAGCGTCAAGTCACAGGCGATATTTGAGATTCGCCTTCGAGGGCCAGGCATACCAGTTCACAGTCCTGCCGTTCGGCTTGTCCGTAGCTCCTCGTACGTTTACGAGGTGCATGGACGCAGCGCTTGCTCCTCTCAGACTCAGAGGCATGCGAGTGCTGAACTATTTGGATGACTGGCTGATTCTGGCTCAATCACGAGCGGAGCTATTTTACTCGATCACCTCGAGAATCTCGGTCTCAGTGTCAACTGGACGAAGAGTTCGCTGAACCCCAGTCAGACGATACTGTTTTTGGGTATAGCTTTGGACTCACGTTCCTTTTATTGTTATAATCCAGTGAGATTTTTGATTGCACAAGGAGTCTGACAACATCCAATGCTCCACACAGAGATTTGATCTCATAATCATCTAGTCTGTCATGTTAGAAGATCGTGTGTTTCATTGTGAAAGTGAAACTACTTTGTTTGGCCTTCCGAAAGAGGACGACTAGACATCAGTGGTTAAATTGTATTAACAACACTGCTCCAGAACAGTTCAATCCAAATATTTAGATGTGTGTAGCACATTTTATGGAGGACTGCTTCCTGATCCTGGGAGAGTATGTTAGACTACAATGCCCGCTGTTCTGACTCAGTCTGTAAGTACGTTTTCATATTTAAAGAATTTGCCACTGATGATTCAAACGCGAGTTTTGGGCTGTGTAGAGAAGTGCATGTTGTTTGTCATTTCTCTGATCACAAATGCAAATATGGGTTTATGTTTACGTAGCTTGATGCAACGCAATGTGTTAAAAGACAGTATAAGTCATTATGATCCGTAAATATGTTCAGACTGGATGCAACTAAATGCCTTGTTTATGATGGGTTTTATTGGTTTTGTCTCGTGGTGCTGGGAGACGGCATCACAGTATGGTAAGGGACATAAAATTTCCGTCACATGCTTGAGGTATTCGGCCATTCACAGCACACAGGATATCTGGCCAATCAGAGCACACTTTGCTTTTCAGAACTATGAGCTTTGTAAAACCTGGTGTGTTTCAAGAAAGGCGGGGCATAGTGAAGAAACAATAGTGTACAGTATGTGGAACAAAAGTGTTTTTTGAACCTTAAACTGCATAAACTAAATTTAATTTCACCAAATACACAAAATAATGTTCTTTTTAGCCACATCATATGACCCCCTTTATGAAATGATGGATGTTGTCTTCAAGTGATAGGCCAAGTAAATTAAATAATATTATCTTGCTGGATGTGTGTCGTTTGCTTTACGTGTTCTGACTAAAAGCAAACAAAAAGCCATTTTAAAGTGGTTAAGCAAATAATAATAATAATAATAATAATAATAATAATAATAACAATAATAATAATCGGCAGGGAATCCCAGAGTGTGCATCCTCTATTTTAAAACCCACGAGCTGCCACGAGCTATTCTTTATCAATTAACGTCTATTAGCTAAATTAAATTTGGTGTTACCATCCTTTGCATTTAAAGCAATTTTTGCCCTAGGTGCACTTGCGCATAGTTTTTCAGCCAGCTTTGCAGTTCCAGTTTATTAGTTTATTATGATAAATGAACATTAATTAAAGTAACAGACTGACTCCAATATTTTTTTTGTCCACATCATGCTAAAGTTTTACAGACTATGAGACTTTCACACTTCCCATAAAGGACTGATTATGATTCTTTCTTTACCTAGCCTTATCTCCAAATGACTACAGCCCTATTGACTCCCTCTGCCAATGCATTGATGAAATTAATAGTTGGATGTGCCAGAACTTTCTTCAGTTAAACAAGAAAAAAACTGAATTCATTGCATTTGGAAACAAAGATGAAGTTCTCAAGGTGAATGCATACCTTGACTCTAGGGGTCAAACAACTAAAAATCAAGTCAGAAATCTTGGTGTGATTCTGGAGACAGACCTTAGTTTCAGTAGTCATGTCAAAGCAGTAACTAAATCAGCATACTATCATTTAAAAAAAACATTGCAAGAATTAGATGTTTTGTATTCAGCCAAGACTTGGAGAAACTTGTTCATGCCCTTATCACCAGCATGGTGGACTTTTGTAATGGGCTCCTCACCGGCCTTCCCAAAAAGACCATTAGACAGCTGCAGCTCATCCAGAACACTGCTGCCAGGATTCTGACTAGAACCAGAAAATCTGAGCATATCACACCAGTCCTCAGGTCCTTATACTGGCTTCCAGTTACAATTTAGGATTGATTTTAAAGTACTTTTACTCGTATATAAGTCACTAAATGACCTAGGACTGAAATATATTGCAGATATGCTCACTGAATATAAGCCTAACAGACCACTCAGATCACTAGGATCGAGTCAGTTAGAAATACCAAGGGTTCACACAAAACAAGGGGAGTCCTCCTTTAGTTACTATGCCGCCCGCAGTTGGAATCAGCTTCCAGAAGAGATCAGATGTGCTAAAACACTAGTCACATTTAAATCTAGACTCAAAACTCATCTGTTTCGCTGTGCATTTATTGAATGAGCACTGTGCTATGTCCGAACTGCTTGCACTATATTTTCACTTTTTTTTTTTTTTATGTAACATCATTTTCTAACTGTTTTAAAATTAATTTTAAGTATTTAATGTTTTAATCATTTAAAAAGCTTTAAAATTGCTATTTTTGTTATTATTTTTCTTCATGATTATTTTACTTTCTTTTATTTAAAGCACTTTGAATTACCATTGTGTACGAAGTGTGCTATATAAATAAACTTGCCTTGCCTTGCCTTTTGTATTGTAAACATTATACTTGACTCTGAACTGCTGCTAAACATTTTATTTTGTCTATAATATTCTGACCATTGGTGCCCGTCTCACATCAAGATTGCCTTCACTTCATCATTTAATCTTTGTTGTGTTTAGGGGATATGCGCGAGAGTCGCGAGTCATGTTTACATTAATCTACATCCTGCCTCCAGAACCGCCGGGGTTTCGGAATGTTCCAAACGGTATACCTTCGCTCTATGGAATTACATATGCTTCAATAAAAATGAACGAAACTTTATAAAACTGAACAGAACTTTTTCAGAAACTATCAAAAAAACACTGTCGCGCATATTGGAAATCTCTTGCGATGATTTGTATTTTCCTTCAAGGCAGCTTGAAGTAAGCTTGTGTTACAATAATTACAAGCAACAAATTGTTGCACACTGTAACATGAAAAACTTGTATCTATGTTATTGATAACTTCAGTAATAAAAGCTTACTTCAAGCTGCCTTGAAGGACAAGCGGAGGAGGAAAATGATGACACTCCGTGTCTCCTGAGAGCTCAACTTTACAGATTAAGACGATCGAAGGTCAAATATTATTTAAATATTTAGTAATACAAGGCATGACGTATTGCATACAAATCACCGCCAGAGCTTTTTTTATTTTTATTTTTGTATTAATGCAGAGAACAAAAACATACAAAAGTATAAACATACATCACATAATATCAACCACAAAAAATAAATAAATAAATAAATAAAGAAAGAAAAGAAGGACAAAATCTAAACAAAATTACACAAGGAGATCAAAGGTAGAGCAAATTCTAACTGTCCTTATAGCTTTCTTATTAGTAGATACTTAGATTACATTCAAATAGTTTTCCATTTCTTTTAGGAAAACAGAGAAGATAGGTTTACAGTAGGAGAATTTGCATTTGTGAGTGTGAAAAAAAATAAAATAAACTGATATTTTCGTTTTGTGGGGTCGGAGTTATAATAGCCAAATATAATGTTTTGCATATGTACTGAGAAGCCTGGCAAACTCTTACACTTGACAAACACACCAATATCATCCCAAGAGTGTTGTGACATGACCAAAATAAGCGTACCATATTTCTTCAGAACTCAAACAAAAAGAGCATGTAAGATCAATGTCAGATTTAAATCTTTGTATAAACTTCTTTACAGGGTAGAACCTGTGTATGAGCTTAAAAAAAAATTATTTCACTTTGTCTGTGAAAAGGAATTTTTGCAGTAGAGACCATATTTAATCAGCATGAGAGCTTTCCAATATGCGTGCCACTGAGTGACGGTACTTTCCGGTCAGAGAGCACCTGTCCATCAAAAGCTCACTATCCAATCAGAGTAGATCACTGGTAAACCCGCCCCTACGAGAAGTTTGTGTCAAAACACCAAACGAAAACTGCGAACTGTAAGCAAAATCTGTTGCAATGCATTCAGAATCCACGATTAGCAAAAATGAATCTTTGAAAAACATTAACAAAGAATAAAGCATATTTGAAGAGCCTGTTAAATTTGTGCGACTGAGTTAATTTTTTTCATTTTCATTGTGTTTTTCTTCATTTGTAATGGCATATTTTTGATAGTTTCTGAAAAAGTTACATTCACTTTTATAAAGTTTAGTTCATTTTTATTGAAGCAAATGTAATTCCATATCGCTCAGCCTTTTCAAACTTCTTTTTGCCCCCAAACGAAGAATGAAAACCGATTTTGTTTGAAGTATGCTGGGGCCTTTAGTCTGTCTCAGTTTGTTCTGTTTCTTCATGTCATTCCAGACAGACTGCTTGATGATGAGATCAGATATCTGTGCTGGGCACTGGCTGCTGTCAGACTCCTAATGCAAACTAAAATCTCACTGGATTATTACAATTAATTGCAAAATGAATGTTTGGAATAACTGACTTAAAACCATTTATTAGTGTTCTAATAATGGCCAACACTGTATATCATTCTAATTTTTATATATTGACTTTGAGTTCCAAGACTGCTCTGACAGGCCTTGAAGACAAACACTGAGGCAGCTCTTTGCTGTGATGTGTCAAAAGTGGTTGGTTTATCTGTTTATTATGAGTGACACTGTGGTAATCAGCTGTTATCAGTTTGATTTGAGGTCTTCAGGACAGAATCTCTTAACCATACTCAAAGACCCCAGACCCCTTCTCAGAAAAAGTGTGCCAGTATCATGAATAGAAAAACAGGTTTTTCAATGAAGTTTCCTTTTGAATTCAAGTGTGAAAACATATTATATGTTGTTCTATTTTTATATCAGCATATGCCTTCTCAGCAAATGGAACATGACCTTGGCCTTGCTAGAATTAGAATGATTTATTAATATTATTATTATATTATTATTTATTAATAATATTATTGTTGTTGTTATTATTATTATTATATTTTCCTTTTTTAAAGAGAATAATCTGTAAATACATATCTGGCTGGAGTTTTTCATGATGGCTGGTTAGACTTAAGAATTCACAAATGCACAAATTAACCTATGCTATATGAAGAGATATCATATAGTCTTCCTGCTTTGAGCACGATAGGAATCGAAGGGGTTGGGGGAAATGGAATATTAATTTTCTCTTCGAAAAGAAGAACCCCACAGGGGAGTGGGATTTTCTGCACAGTCTGCAGTACACTGGTTAATATCTGGAGGAGTTTCTCTGCGCTGGGGGCCTCTTATTAGACTCTTTTAAACAACAAAATATCTTCTAGATTGGACTCGTGGTAGAGGTATATTGCAAACTCTTTTCTGAATTTGGTGTAAATCAATATTTTAAATTGGCTTAAATAAAAAAAAGTTTTTTAAGAGACTTGATCTAAATTGAATTTTCTTCAATCTGAAATATGTATTCATTGTAAGTAATATAAAAGGCTTCACAATTGGCATAATAGAAAAAAAAATAAACTCTCAAAAAAATATATATATATACATATACACATATTAAATGAGTCAGATCAAACGTTCTTTTAAAGATTTATTAAATCTTGAATGAAAATCACTGTTTTTAAGATACTTTTTTGGCTAAACAAACATTGAGACAGAGATCAGTTCATTTCAAGCTGAATTTCATATATAGCAGTATTAAAATGTGATTATATCATAAGAACAAATAAGAACAGGAATAAGAAATAAGAACAAATACCTGAAAACAATTGGTCTGCTTCTCTCAGGAATGAAAATTTTTGGCAGAAGAAATAAATGTAAATCAAATACAAAACAGATATTGCCACATCCAGTAAACGAAGAACAACTACTGAACAATTATTACGATGTAGAGGAGACTTGGGTGAAAGCATTTCTGCCATCCTGTGTGTTTGTGTGTGTGTTCATCAAAGCACTGAAATGGAGGCTGTCAGTCAGTCATTGACTATGCAGCAGAGTGCAGAGGCAACATATTTTGGGGGTCATTTTTCTTGTGTCCAGTTCCATTAAAAACTTTCTGAAAAAACTCAAGTGAATTTCAGATCTTTTGGATACTCGAGGTTTAGCTGATATGTCAGTCCAAATACCATTGCTTCAGCAGCTGTGGTTTAGGGCATGTTCCTGAGGACCTCTGTGGACTCAATGAGAACCCTGGTGTCTGTCTCACTGATTAAGATGGCCATTGTTTGCTCCAGTCCATCATCTGGCATATCCTGGCAAGACAATACATAGTAATGAATAAAGAGCGCTGACCAGACCCAGTTGAGTGTGTGAGAGACACTCCTGCTTATTCTACATTTCCTGAACTGAGTGAGTATGAGAAAGACCCTGTTATGTGTGTGCCTGTATTTATATGACATCCCTGCTTGAGACAGAGAGAGAGAGAGAGAGAGAGAGAGAGAATAAACAGTTGAAAAGCAAATTCAACAAGTTCCATTGCTAGCCAGCTGTAATTTCACAGAATAGACGATGAAAAGAAAGTTAGTCAAAACAGTAGAGGCAAAACTTTGAATTAAATTGCAGCAAAGGATAGTGAATATATTTAAGGATAGCCTGAGCTAAAACAGGAGAAAGTTACTGCCAAATTTAATGTTCGACAGTAAAGGAAAAATGTTTGTCTATTCTGAAGTAAATATCTGGTTTCAACTTTATGACACTCCTTCTTGTTGCGTGTGCATGTGTGAGACACCAGTTGTGTGTGTGCCTTCTTGTGTATGAGAGACTACTGCTTGCACAGCTCGTTCTGAACCAAGCATGTAGCCAAATACCCTCCTTGAAACATAATTGTCATGAATCAACTTTGTGACATGCTGACGCGTGTGTGTCTTAACTCTCTCTCTATGTGTGGGATAAAAAAATCTGAATATAGCCAAAAAGTTCATAAATTTCAATAATTCAAGGTAAAAAGTTAAAACTTGTATATAACATTGATCCATTACACAAAGTGAAATATTTCAAGTAAAATTTGTGTAAATTCTGATGGTTGCGGCTTTCAGACAATCAAAACCCCAAATTCAGTATCTAAGGATTTGTAATACAGAAATGTATGCCTTAAGAAAAGTATGTTCATCTCATCAGTGATCAGTTGATCTATTTTGTCTTTGAGTGGTTGGTAGCACTGTTGTGGTCGATTGTTTTTGTGTACAGATCTCGGAGCCTAGGCTGTCTACAGACACACATTTTTTGACAGCCTGCTTATGGGGTGTGCAGCTAGTGGATCGTGAGGATGAATATGATAATTTATGTTTGGGCCTGCAATCGCTGATACAACTCTTTGAAACAACCTGGGCATCCATAACACTTCAGCTGTGCCACATGCAGATTGCCTCCATAAAACACCACACTGATGCAGCAATTCATGCAAAAGGAGGCCAAAATACTCAACCAGGTATTTAGTGCATATACATGAACGCAGCATAGGCTGCAATCAACAGAAGTAGTAGCACAAATAATTGCTTGAAATATTTCACTTTGTGTAATGAATATATATAATTAACTAGTTACACTTTTTTGTAACTTAGAAGACATTCTAATTTTTTTAGTCCTACCAGTAAGTATGTGCGTGGATGGCTGAGCAATGTACGTACCTGAATTTCCTTGATGAAATGGTGAACAGATTCACCCAAGTAGATGATTAAACATTTAAGAACGGATTCCCTCCTTGTGTTGAAGTCCACGACCTGAACAAAATGCATTCATTAAAATTAGAATTATTGAGAGATTTCTCTCAAAAAGGTTGGAAATTAAAATAGATTAATAGAGGATTTTAACGGTGATAGGATGATTGACAGGCCAGTTTACTGTGACAGGATGCACACAACAGATCAGTCTGTTAAAGGGATAGTTCTTCCTAAAATTTTAATTATGTCATTAATAACTCACCCTCATGTCGTTCCAAACCAGTAAGACCTCCATTTATCTTCGGAACACAGTTTAAGATATTTTAGATTTAGTCCGAGAGCTCTCAGTCCCTCCATTGAAACTGTGTGTACAGTATACTGTCCATGTCCAGAAAGGTAAGAAAAACATCATCAAAGTAGTCCATGTGACATCAGAGGGTCAGTTAGAATTTTTTGAAGCATTGAAAATATGTTTTGGTCCAAAAATAGCAAAAACTACGACTTTATTCAGCATTGTCTTCTCTTCTGTGTCTGTTGTGAGAGAGAGTTCAAAACAAAGCAGTTTGTCATATCCAGTTCGCGAACGAATCATTCGATGTAACTGGATCTTTTTGAACCAGTTCACCAAATCGAACTGAATCGTTTTAAACGGTTCGCGTCTCCAATACGCATTAATCCACAAATGACTTAAGCTGTTAAGTTGTTTAATGTGGCTGACACTCCCTCTGATTTAAAACAAACCAATATCCCGGAGTAATTCATTTACTCAAACAGTACACTGACTGAACTGCTGTGAAAAGAGAGAAGAACAGCGAGACGAGCCAGATAATGACTCGTTCACGAGTCAAGAACCGGTTGCATCGGTTTTCGGATCACCAGTAGTTCTTTCTGACTGTTCGATTCAATAAACCGGTTGAAGAAAACGGTTCACCGGTTCTTTTGCGCTCGACGTAATGGCGTCATTGACGATGACTGCAAGCCTTCGGTTTACCTTGGCTCATAACATTCAGTAAGAATCCGTTCAGAACCAATCACCAAAAGAATCAGTTCGGTTCAGATGCTCTGTGTGTCGGTTTGCTTCACGCTGAATCACACATGCGCAGTATCATCAGCTCCTCAATTCTCGAATCGGACGCGTCTGACAGAAACGGTTCTTGACTCGTGAACGAGTCATTATCTGGCTTCTCTCTTCACAGCAGTTCAGTCAGTGTACTATTTGAGTAAATTAATTACTCAGGGATATTGGTTTGTTTGAACCCAGAGGAAGTGTCAGCCACATTAAATAAGTTAACAGCTTAAGTCATATGCGGATTAATGTGTATTGAAGACGCGAACCGTTTAAAACGATTCAGTTCGATTTGGTGAACTGTTTCAAAAAGATCCGGTTACATCGAATGATTCGTTCGCGAACCGGATATCACAAACTGCTTTGTTTTGAACTCTCTCACAACAGACACGGAATAGAAGACAATGCTGAATAAAGTCGTAGTTTTTGCTATTTTTGGACCAAAATGTATTTTCGATGCTTCAAAAAATTCTAACTGACCCTCTGATGTCACATGGACTACTTTGATGATATTTTTCTTACCTTTCTGGACATGGACAGTATACTGTACACACAGCTTCAATGGAGGGACTAAGAGCTCTTGGACTAAATCTAAAATATCTTAAAGTGTGTTCCAAAAATAAACTGGGGTCTTACGGGTTTGGAACAACATGAGGGTAAGTTATTAATGACATAATTTTGCAAATTGGGCGAACTAACCCTTTAAAGATGACAAAGTAGTATGTCCCAAAGCTTGCATACTCTTTTGATACACACTCAAAAGTATATACTTTTTCTCCACAAAAAGAGTACATACTTTTAGGGGTGTAGTTTAAGTAACGTTAGGCGAATTGGGACGCAGCATATGTAATCATTTGCTCCAACCATGAATCAGTGCAATCAGTATTGAATGTAAAATGTACTTACCAGTCAACGAAGACAGACAAGACAACCAAAACTGGCACCGGGATTTAGGTTTACCAAGCAACAGCTTTCCTAAAATTCAAATCAAACATTAATCCGTTTTAGTTTTACAGTTTCAAAGTGTTAATTCATGTTCCTCACATTCATTTCCGCCTTCGCAAATTTAAAACATAAAGCATATAAAATCCTCGTTAATTTTGGAATTGAGCGCCCGGAGCAGAGACTGTTAGCCTAAACTCTGAGCGGGAAACGTTACACGTCACTGGCATATTGAGGTAATTCATTTAATGTTAATTGTCGGCAAAGAAATGCAATATACTCAAGCCTTAGTCATGAATACAACTTTTTTTTTCAGAATTAAAGTTATAATAACTTCTAATCTGCGTGTCTGTTCATTAAAATTATATTACGTATGTTATTCAAGTATTTAAATGCTGAATGAGTTTCCCCTTTAACATTAATGTTACGCTAGATAGGTCGCACTAGCCTGTAAACGCTTATGTTAACGGTCACTGCCATTGGCTAACGTTAACCTGGCTATCAGTAAAACTGTACCAAGGAAGTCACCTTCTAAAAAATTATAGCGTGAGTGCTGAAATAAAAGGCAAGGATAACGCAGACGTGCAATTTTGGTTAATTCCTCCCTTACCTGATAAACGTGTCCTGTTCGCCTCGCGCTGTTCACCAGATAACCAACCAGCCTCCTCTGACTTCAGCTGCTGTTCGATCTCTTCCAGAACTTTCTCTCTTCGCTTTTTCATGTGTGCGCATGCGCAAACCATGCTTAATCTAATAAAAATCGTTTTGATCGAATGTAAAATTTTAATTTCATTGTTATGTTATAATTTTATATTGTATCAATCTAAAAAAAATAGATTGAAAAACACATACAAATTACAAAATGTAGTTTTACTTAATCTAATAATTTTAAGCTATTGGAATGAAAAAAATATATATATCAAATGAAAAACAGCAATGTTTTACTTTTTACAGTGTAGCATGCTATTTGTTGTAATAAAGTCCTGTATGACACTCTGCATTTGTGTTTTATAATTTTTTTTTCCCATGTTATTGTGTAAAATGGATAACATGTCCTGTCTGTTTAAATCAAACACTGTTACATTAAATTAATACAATTCGTTGTGAACACTGTATAATGCTTCAAGTTTTTAGATGAGAATAGGATGAAAGAGAGTGAAAACGCACAAGTACATTAACACTTTCGTGTCGCACATACATTTTTACAGTATATATAAGTATATGTCTTGGCAGTCAGATAGATGAAACTACTCGTAAATCATTACTAGATCTCTAAAAGCATGTAAAAGTAAAGTGTGGTAAAAAAAATTTGGTCTTGGACAAAGCTCATCATTCGGAGCAGTCTGGAAAATATCTTGAACAGTGACGCACACCGGTGGGGGTTTTCACCCAGTGCATTGCAGGTTATTGAGTACTCTTGGATTTCCTCTTCCACCCACTCTGACCGCTTGAGGCCCAGGTCCAATTCAGTGATGAGCACTACACGTTCCACACATGCGAATGAAAAAGTCTCCATGAAATGTTAAAAACATCACTTGCTTATTCATGCACTGACCTATGAAAAGACAAACTTCTAAACTCTGTAATATCTATTCTGGATCAACAACATTCATAATGGTAAAACAATGATTCATACCAGAATTGTATTAAATGTCAAACTACATCATCTTAAATAACTCCTCTGAAAATAGAAAATCACTAAAGACTCCATGAAGTTTGCTTGATGAGTGAAGTTTTCTTTCTTGTGTTGATGTATTTTCTCTTAAAATAGAAAACTGATTGGGACATATGTGAAGAGCCATGGGTTCTAAGGGGGAGATTTTCTCATTCTACAATGTTACCAGACAAAATAAAAATAAATAAATAAATTTCCAAAGATGACTGACCAATATTGGTCTAGCTTTAGCCTATAATAAATTGTTAATTTTAGCCCTACACTATAGCTACTGCCTGTGGCGAGAGGTAACGAATTACAACTACTCACGTTACTGTAGGCTAATTAAGTAGTTTTTTCGGGTACTTGTACTTTTTTTGCGTATATTTTTAAAGCTGTATATATATATATATATATATATATATATATATATATCTACAGGTATATGGCAGTATACAGTATAGTATGTGGTAGTTTTGCAAATGGTATCGAAAATGATTGTACATCATGAAATCAAAAATAACGCTACTTGCTTTTTTAGTCCACAGTACTAGTCTTGTTGCAAATAGTTGAACCATGCAAGTCAATAAACTGGGAAAAAAAAAATGTCTGCCGTCGTTTCCGGATCTGGAATGGCGTTCTTGCTCTGATGAGGTCAGTTTGATGGCTTGGGAGAATTCTCTTGTTAATTATGATGTAAGGACTGCTGTTTCCGGGTCCAAGCCTCTACTCATTTCACTTGAGAATACTATCTCAGCAGCCATTTATTAACACTATTTCATTAATATTACATATTTAAGCTAAGCATGATTTGCTGTGCACACTACAGTCTCTGTGCTCACAGTGAATTTTAGTCTGTGTGTAGTGTGTATGTTTGGTCATAACAAAGATCTACAAAGTTACAAATCTCAAAGTCCAGTCCAAAGGGAGATATTTAATTTTTTTAATCCCTTTTCAAGAACTATAATAAACAGCTTGTTTGGACTACAGTGTTGTTTCCCAAAACAATATCAAATTGATATGGCAGTATTGATGCCATCCTTATCAGAGGGAACTTGCTTCTTTTTGCAAGGGGTGGGCAGTACTGAAACATCATCTGAGCTGTTCACCAATCACAACACACTGGGACAGCTAACCAATCACAACACATTTTATTTTTCGGAAGGCAGGTCTTCATCAAACCCAGAACTAATGAAGACATTTGTGCCAAGCTGGGGAGAAAGGTATTGTAATAATGTCAATTATGTGAAAAATAATGTGTTTTTTTCAAACCACAAAGCATGAGACCATGTTCTAGTACACCCCCAAAACAAATTCAAGTCATTGTAAAAGAGCATAATAGGACCCCTTTAACCACTCCTATCCAACCAAGGTATTGAAGTTAGAAATCCCTGTATCATGACCACTAATATTAACATATTTTGTCAGTAAGATAAAAAGTGGGTTTTGTTCAAAGTTGCTATTATCCATCCACATAGACTTTTGATATGAATTTTTTCGGTAACTAAATATCGCCAGCTAAAAAGTAACTTGTACTCTGAGTATTTTTTGAGAGGAGTACTTTTTACTTTTATTTAAGTACTTTTTTGACATCAGTACTTTTACTTGTAATTGAGTATTATTACATCAATGTAACAGTACTTGTACTTAAGTACAAATTTTCAGTACTCTTTCCACCACTGCTCAAACCATAAAAACCATAAAACTTTGATTATATGACATTACACTGACATCACAATTTTTGTTTAATAGCAGGGATTGGCCATTATTTTTCCCTTTCTGTTTTTGTACATGGATTTTATTACTTTCAAGTATAAGAGTTTGCAGTCCACAACAGATGCCAATTTTTGTGGGAAGTAAATTATTATCTGTTGTGGTTTTGCTGCTGGTGTTTGTTTTAACAGGCGATTATAACCCAGAATGTGGACACAAATATTTAATGTGCTTCAAATGCCTGAAAAAGACGATCAAAAGGCAATGTGACCATTCAGAAGAGCTTTGGTGGTTTCCTTTTTAATGGCACCCATGAAATCAATATGCCACATGGGTGTAAAGCTGTCTAGCCTCTAACAATGTGTGTCAAAACATTTCCTGAAAGAAAATATAATTTCTTTCTAAATAAAATTTACAAAAATGTTGGAATGGATCTGTGCTGTAGCAATCAACCTCTGCAGTGAATACAGGAGACGTGTTTAAGGCTGCAGCTCTAAATTAACATCAAGAGCTGCATGTACTCTAAAGCCTTTTAGACTCTGCAGTTCAATGTCCATGAACTGCAAAAAAGTGAAAGTTTATCCTTCCAGCTGTCAAACTCAAATGGTGCTAATGCTGTAACACTTGAGTTGTGTGACGCACCATTTCCTTTCTAATAATAAGATTGTTAGTGCTCACTAATAGCAGAGCCAGTCCCAGCCAAAAGCCTGTTTTGCTTGAGAAACTTCACAAATCTATGTTGGCTCATTGGGATCAAATTGTACAGCTAGTTCTAATGTAGAACAAGATATATTTTAATATATATATATATATATATATATATATATATATATATATATATATATATATATATATATATATATATATATATATATATCTCACAATCATTCTTTGTCACAAAAAGCAGACTATTCTAAAGTTACCTTCAGTAGGGGTAGGCTGACCAATACGTGTGTGTGTATATATATATATATATATATATATATATATATATATATATATATGATCCTGAAGAAATGTGCAGAATGTGTGATTTGAAATGTTGTCCAACCAAAAAATAGTGAGTGCAGATAGCAGATAAAAACATATCTTAAAAGTCTTTTGATGCTACTAACCTGGAAAAGTAGCAAATTCAGTTTTTGGTTCTACCTTAAAAGTACTCTTTGTATTTTACCTTGTAAAAATGGCTTTGTTTCCTGATGGACTGATTTACAGGATTGAGTAAAGCCCATCCAATTAGACTGAAAGTGATGATTGTCAGTTCTTGCCATTTTTGTATGCAGCATACTTTAGACAGTCAGTGACTCGATTGTGGGCAGGTCATGGGCGGGCCATCAGAAGCTGAGACTATATTGTAATTACATCAAGATGTAGATCACTGACACACTTGGATAGCAATCTTTATCTCTGGGTAAAATGAATGAGCCACTTAGAGTGACTCAGTGAGGCGTGAGCTTTCCCTAATCTTCTCTCTTATATTTGAAAAAGAGGCAATTTTCTGCTAAATGTCATTGCAATGTTTTTGCACAAGTATAGCAGCAAAGTGGCTCCATTAATTGTGGTTAGTTTTGAGGAGATAATTTCCCTATGTTAAGCAGGCTGTAAAAACACATGGCTTAGAGTGTAATTACAGGCACAGACGCAGACAAATTTAACTGCTGCTTACATATACTAAGATGCCGGGACTCATGTAAAAAATAAATTTTCCTTTTGAAGAGCCGTTAAGCGCACGCCACACGTCAGCTCACACTAAAAGAGCAAGCAATTCAGCAAGTCCTACCAGATATGGGTGACAGCTTTTATGCTCAAATAAACTGAGGGCATGGCGTGTGTTATTTAGCTGAATATTTCAAACAACAAATTAATAACACAGAGGATGAAAGGAGAGGATGAAGAGCAGGAAGCGACAAAGTGCTCAAATTTCAAGCAAATGTCATGGGTAAATTTGCCTTTCAAATACAAATTTATGCATTAATAGCTAGGAAAATCCTAATATATTGGGAAATATACTTGTAAAACACTCACTATAACATAATGAAATATCGCTGCTTGTGAAAATGTATGTTGTCAGAAACCAGGCTTATAGTCAGCAAAACTTTAATCACTTCCATTGTTATAAAACAAACATAATCCAAAAAGTAAAACTTAAAAAAAAAGAAAACTGAAGCAAAATCAATCAGAATTTTCTAAAACGACTAATCATATAATTAGTTGCTATGAAGGTATTTATTTATTTATTTTTTACTTTTTCACTCGGTTGGGGATGTTCTGGTACAATGCACTCATGGAACAAGACAAGGCAGGCTGCTAGATTCCCAGCAGGAGGCCACATAGACAGCTTCAGGAACAACATTCTGCAAATTAATCAGCAACTGCAAGAAAACATTTATAGCTGAAGTTATTTTCACCTGTCATAGGTAAAGTGACATCACAGAGGAGATACTAGGAATATCTCTGTTAAACCAGTACTGTCATATAGTAGTGTGTGTGTGAGTGTTTGTTCAGACATGTGGGTGTGTCTGCATGAACAGTGAATTAATATAGTTTATTTATTTGGCATGAGGGTGTTCAGTTTAGACTGCTGAGACGGCCAGTGGCCTGTTTTCCTACGTGCAGCTAAAACAGACTCTCACAGTGGACAGCCACTCAGACTTGGCTATTTACAGAACACACACTGCTTATGTATACTGTTGCCAAGGCTATTTGTGCATGCACATTCAAACTAAAATATATGAAAATGCACCATATAATGTAAAGTTATAATAAATATTATTCCTCACATATTTGAACTATTAGGAAAATAATAATAATAAAATAAAATGGTTACCAAGTTCTCTAGATATACAGTATAGTTGGTTTTGACATGATTGTACAAAAGATGTAGAGAAGCAAGGAATCCTCCTGTGTTTTGCTTTTCTACACTTTGTGACCCAATAGTTAGTGTATAAAGAAGTGAGAATAATAATAATAATAATAATAATAATAATAAATGTAATTTAACTAGTAAAATCATGTTCACCTGCAGTATGTAACTAGTAAAACGTAAATGTGATCAATTTCACAATAGTCTACCTTCAGACCTTGTATCTAAATCTTTGAACAGTTTTATTCAGCAATTATTTTGTAATTTATCATCTATAATCTTGTTTTCATAACTAAATTAACATCTAAGATCTGAATAAAATGTACAATTTATGCGAAGAGTAAACATCTTATTTGCAAAAACATAGAAGGAAAATTCTATAAAGACTTAAATAAGTAAAAACACAGGATTGACCTTCATGTACTATACTGTGTGGTACTGTAAAGTGTAAGATAGACATGAGAACCTGACAAACAGCCAGGAAGAGACAGTGTTGACCACAGATACATAAGTCACTGACAAAAGCACTTTCAGCGCTAACCGTTAATAACACTTACGACTACAGATTGTCACATTAATGTAACAGCGGATACCAGCAGCAGTCACTTACAGTGCTGACAAACATAAGGGCACATTGCTACAGACGCGAGAGGAAAAGCTACATAACGCCTCCATTTCAGAAAAAAATAAAATAAAATAAAACTACCGATTGGCATCAGGGATCATTCCTTCATTTAGCATTTTGATTGTTATTGTTTCTCTATTTTCACTATTTGAGAAATTGTATGTGTGTGTGTGTGTGTGTTTGGTAACACTTTATTTTAGTGGCCAATTCTCACTATTACCTAGTTGCTTATTAGCAGCATGTGTATTATTAACATTATAGGTTGTTTATTAGTGCTTATAAAGCACTTATTCTGCATGACCATATTCTGCATTCCTAATTCTACCCCAAACCTAAACTTAACAACTACCTTACTAAATATTAATAAGCAGCAAATTGGGAGTTTGAGGCAAATTCATAGTTAATGGTTTGTTAATAGCGAGAATTGGACCATAAAATAAAGTGATACATATTTGCATGGATTAAATGTATTTCATGTTTATGCGTTTGGTTTGACTTTGATATGCTTCCTTCTACATATGGAACTTTACTTCTACTGATTTTTTACAAACAATTTAAGTATATTTGGCAAATTACTAAACATTTTTTTGTATATATAGTCAATTAATATGTTCTGCATGTGATTTTTAACAATTTAATTTTATATCTCTATAATTTTCTAAATGTTCTTACTTTTTTTATTTATTTTTTTGCACACAGCTGTGAAGTAGCTTCAGATCTTGCCTGCATTATAGTTCCATATCATTTCACAACATTATTTTACTTATTTCAAACAGCCTGAAAACCTACCTAAAAACACAAATATTAGCTAAATAATTTTTAGACATGAAAAGCATGCTTCCTCACAAACACGTACAGAAAATATTTCAATTGATATTTAATTTAGCAATCATTTGCAGCAAACTGGTACTGCAAATAATGTGTCATATTGATAATGCACATGATATCTGGTTAAACTTTAAAAGATCAAAGTACATTGGTCATATTTTATTGTTGTTTGTGAATTTTGTGGTTAAAAATTCAGTGGAACTAACTTTTGCGACATTTACTTGTACATTAAGTAATTTTAATGTATAGTAAATTATTTGTTATGCTAAAAAACTGTGAGTACCTACAGATACTAATGAGATTACCGTGTTCTTAGATACATAAATGCTTAAAAAAAGGATTTGTGTGTTTGTCTATATGTGTTTTCAGAGAGGAAGGTTTCCCTTGCACAAGGCAAATGCCCAGAGATCACATTTGAATTAATGTGAAATGTATTATTATTATTATTATTATTATATTAACACACAAACACACACACACACATATTTATTATCATTATTAGTATTATTATTATTATTTTTATATAAAGCTGAATAGAATTACTTAAAGACCAATCCTATTCAAAATCCTAATCACTGAAGGAACACACACACACACACACCCATTGCCAGAATGTGTTTCACTTCACTCCATCTCTTGATTTAGATGATTCTATACATTATATGTGGTTTATGTCTGTCTCTCTCTTTCTCTCTTCTCTGGTTGTTTGTTTATCCTCTTCCCTGCTGAACCGTGGCAGGCCTCTGACTGTGAAGCTGAAGCAAATCTTTTATGTGCTTGTGTGCGGTGACAAGGCTGGAATTAGGAGGGATTTGTAAACATTAGCCAAAGAAAAACACTGAAGTGTTTGAGAGCCTTAAGAGCACTACACTGCAGAGTGAGTGTGGGTTTTTCCTGCGCAAGAGCATATGTGAATGTTGAGTCTGAGGTTGATGAGAGGTTTTCATGGAAGAGTCGATCTCAGGAGAGGCATGCTGTCAAATACCAGAGGTTAAAAGTAACAAATTACATTTACTTGCGTTACTGTAATTGAGTGGTTTTGTGTACTTCTACATTTTTTTTAAAGTAATTTTTAACATTTGTAATTATATTTTTCTTTTAAGTATTGTACTCCACTACATTTAAAAAAAACATTAATTACGGAGTTCAAATAAAAATAATCACTCCCTGGGAACTAGTGCAGTAAGTAATGTGCAGGAGAGCAAACTGGCGCTAAAATCACAAAAACAAAAAAAAAGATGCAGATAGCCATTATGGTGCAACCCCATCTGAAAACCAAACTTTGCTGTATTCTGCTGAAGTTGAACTCGAAGGAAATTATATCACCTGTTTTTGCTCTATTTCGACACAAAAATAATTCTAAACGCAGCCACCATAACACAGTCTCAGAGCAACATGAAGGTGTTTCGTTCCTGAATTAATCAACAGTTTAAATGATTCAGTTTAATCGCAATAACTTACTTATTAACAGTGACTTGCTGACACCTACTGACAGTTTTGATTTCACATGTAAAGTATCCTTTGAGAAATTATATATATATATATATATATATATATATATATATTAGTGGTGGGCATAGATATATTTTTTTTAATCTAGATTAATCTCACTGTAATCTTGGAATTAATCTAGATTTAAATAGCTCATTTGAATTCTGCCAAAGGCATTCAGAATATGTGTGCTACCCAAATAAAATAATGATTAAAATTAAGTCTTTTAGAACGGGGTTCTCAAGCCAGGTGGTGCATTAGACCAGGGGCTCATCTCCTGTTTCCAAAATGCATCACGAAAGTGCTTGAGAAAGCTGTAAACTAATTTCACATTGCACAAGGTGCAAACAACCTTACGCCGGTTTTACACATACTCCGTCTGCAGTGTGTATGCGTTTCGTATTTTTTTTACGCACCTATGTTAACGGATTCCAGCGTTCACGCGGTTGCGGTCCGTCAGCGTGTTCCAGGAGCGGTGTGTCTGCAGCAGTGCAGCGATCGTTTACGTACTGAGTAGCGGACTGCAAACGCATCCTGTGTGAAAGCACAATGAGTAGGAGTCCGTGCTGCTTCAGCACCACATACGTAATACACACGGACTGCAGACGGATTATGTGTGAAACAGACGTGCGGCTTGTTGAGGTTTCCATTGGGAAGCTTCTTAAAAAAAAAAAAATCCCTAAAGCAAACCCGGCGGCTTCCGCTGCATCCATGTTAGCAAATTGCCTACAGTGCAATTCGGTTAAGCATACATCCGCGCTAAAATATCAAGTGAAAGTCATCATAGCTCGCCTAGTAAAGACCCAGCTCTCAACCCAACTTTGAGAATAGATTAACAGCGATATACAGGTCCTTCTCAAAAAATTAGCATATTGTGATAAAAGTTCATTATTTTCCATAATGTAATGATAAAAATTAAACTTTCATATATTTTAGATTCATTGCACACCAACTGAAATATTTCAGGTCTTTTATTGTTTTAATACTGATGATTTTGGCATACAGCTCATGAAAACCCAAAATTCCTATCTCAAAAAATTTGCATATTTCATCCGACCAATAAAAGAAAAGTGTTTTTAATACAAAAAAAGTCAACCTTCAAATAATTATGTTCAGTTATGCACTCAATACTTGGTCGGGAATCCTTTTGCAGAAATGACTGCTTCATTCATTCATTAGAACAAACACCAGAAGTAGACCGAGTAATCAGACAATACACAGGTGTCAGCGCAAAGCAGCGATAGCGCTGATTGCGATGATCAACAGGTGATGACAGAGCGCAAACGAGAAAGGGTGTGTGTGTGTGCGCTGGTGAGTGAGTGAGATGAGTGTGTCAATGCGTGTGTGTATGTGTAACCCCTGTTTCACACCGCAAGCAGCGCGTATTTTTTTCGGCGTCCATATTAATCAATGAGTGCATTCACACCGGGACCAGGAGCAGCGCGTGAGCGTCAAGCAGGAGCGTCGCGTGAACAGCAGTGAAGCGGGAGTTTCGGCGTCCGGTCTATTTTTGTTGTGCTGCTCACGCTCAATTAAAGTGAAAGCACACTTTTGATGGAAAAATAAATATGATTTTACACAAAACTTGTTAAAAATGCACAGAATAAGCATGCCAAGAGTTTTAACAACAACGCGATGTCTAGTGTTTTAACAATTATGCCAGAAAAGAAAATTAAGTATAACAAATATGCATTAACCCATTTAAACTTTTTGATTAATCGTTTTGGGTGAAAGTATGGTGTATCGTTATAAAAACAAATGTTGAAAGAATTATACCCATTGTTTGAAATGGTTATATTTTCTGCCGAACACGCTTTGCAGCAGCTGCTCTGACGCTGTACTTATATGCTTCCAGTGTGAATACTCGCGAGAGTCTGCTGCTGCAGTGACGGTGTAGTTGTGCGGACGCGCTGCTCGCTCGCCGCTCACGCTTGCGGTGTGAAACAGGGGTGAGAGTGAGAGAGAACAAAGAAGCATCCCAGATCCTGACATATATAAAATTTCAAATGAGTATTCAACACTTTATGTCTTATATTTCAAAACATTATTTCTGGAGTTGTAACTGCAGGTTAAATACATTCATACCCTGCATTAAACAGTGTGTAATCTAAATTCCTCTTCAGATGAAGCTTTTGTGTTTCCTCTGCATTTCAAAGATGAATTTTGTTGATACTGATTTAAATTGCCTGGTAAAACCCCAAATGTCTTATTATTCTAAATAACTAATTAATTTATTTAAAAACAGCTAGTTTGAGCTATAGGCCTGTCCCAGGAGTGTCTCCAGTTCCTGGAGGGCCGCAGCCCTGCAGAATCTAGTTCCAACCCTGCTTTAACACCCAAACCATGTGGTTTTCAAATAAACCTAAATGATTAGATTAGCTGGATCAGATGTGTTAAATTAGGGTTATATCTAAACTGTGCAGGGATGTAGCCCTCCAGGAACTGAGTTTGACACCCTTGGCCTATTCCATTTTTGCCTCCAACTGATAAAATGTTACTAAGCAATTTTTACTTTTGAGTAAATTTTTAATTAGCTACTTTTTACTTTTACTTGAGTACATTTTTAGACTGCTACTTTTACTTGTACTTAAGTAAAATTTAATTAATGTAATGGTACTTTTACTTGAGTAGAATATTTTTGTACTCTTTCCATTTTTGGTTAAGATGTCCCCAGGTCAAGGTGACCCTATGGAAAATATTTATCTATGACATTGTATTATTTATTTATTTATTTATTAATTATTATATATATATATATATATATATATATTTTTTTTTTTTTTTTTGTTGAGAAAATATTTGACCCTTGGGGAAAGATTTGAACAAGTGAGTATATGATTCAGTATTTATTTTAGTGTGATTTTTATATTTGACAATAAATATAGGATTGAATATAATAGCTTGTTCTCTGTTGTCTAATTGTAATGGTATAGTAATATACCATATGAGAGGTTTCTGTGTATAGTTTACAGTGTTTAGTTGGGAGAGATCATAAAAAGCTATTGGAATTGGCAGATATCATTTTGAATAACTGGCGAAGAAATGTAGTATTGGTGAATTGCTAGAATAAAATGTTTTGTGTGACTATATGTAAGTGGATAAAA
Source organism: Carassius carassius (assembly GCF_963082965.1). NCBI lineage: Eukaryota > Metazoa > Chordata > Actinopteri > Cypriniformes > Cyprinidae > Carassius > Carassius carassius. The sequence goes on along the minus strand of NC_081777.1, from coordinate 10,757,029 downwards.
GCATAATAGTTGCGATGTAAGTTAATATGGAGATCCCTTTAAGTCATCTTCGATGTTATGTCGACACTGATGTTATGGGTCTTACTTGGGAGCCCCAATCACCTCTAAGGATTACAAGATAAGGCCAATGACAACTGGCGAGTAGAATTTGCATGCCAAGCCACTCCTCATACATACAGGTATATAAGATGGTGGCATGCATCCACTCATTTAGATTTTTGCTTCGGATCTCTCTCTGAGAAGAAGAGCTGCAGGATTTTCTAAGCTTTGTTTCTCCTCACTGTACATTTAGTGGTGAGATTGCACTGCAAAGCACAGATAAGTGCTGTGGTTCTCCCCTGCACACTCCAGCTAAACAAGCAAATCCCTATATCTGGCATGGTCGAAAGTAGGCTTGGGCTGATGATAGCTGACAGACATCACGATGTTAAGCTGACATCGTGATTCCAAATCAGAAGACATTTCTCCATACTCTGTGTATGTGGTAAGTGAAGATTCATGTACTGTAATGAAACAGTCTACCAAAAGCAAGCAGCTAAATTTTAGTGGCTCTGTAGAACGTGTTATTTGTTACACGCTTCAGGCACACCTTTAACCCCGCCCCCATTCGGCACGACATACCCAGAGATGAAAGAAATTGCTCTTTTAATAGAACGTGAATACCGAGCTATTTTCTTCATCTCTGGGTCTGTTGTGCTGAATCAAAGTCCTTTCAGGCAAGTCGTGCCACTCGGCCGCCATCTTTAGAGTCATAGAGGCATAGAGTCAGAACTGCACTTTCACTGGTCAAGGGGACATAAAAACAGCATGTATAGAAACAGCAGTGAAATATGATAAAAATTGCTGAAAGATTTTTATGAGTTTGCCCCAAAATAAGGTTTAAAACGCCCCACACAGGTTATACCTTTACTACGCTTGCGCAAGTGTTCCTCAACTGTGCGCATACATCAGTGGAACCAGACGATAGGCTTAAATGTTTCCCAGCTTGAATGTTAAAAGCAGATGATTGGCTTTCCAGCGGGAGGGGCGGGACATGTGCACACAACCGCCATCTTTGCCGTTACAGGTTTTCCTTATATAGTTGTATTGAGGATTGAGGAAGTGGCAAGTCTCTTAGAAACTGTCTCTGGCTGAATTCCATTTTTGAGCTATGCACTGCTTCCTCACAGTCAGTCTTGGCACAATATATAGCCACACAGGAGGATGCGGCTGAAGGATGCCTCACTACCTCGCGCTCCTCTTGCCATTTCTCCACAGGATTTGGAGGATCAGGTAAGAGCTGTTCCAAACAGCTTTCCTTTACTTCAGGATGTGGCACTTCCCAGGTTGAGGCCAACTTCCTCTCTTTGTCACGGTTCATGAATGCACTGTTTCCTGCTCGTCTCATGTTACATCATGTTGATTGTTTCATGTGGGTGTTACCGCTGATCATCTTCATTCCACCAGCCTACTTAATGCCCTGTCTTTCGTCTCTTGTTTGTCAGATCGTTGTTTGAGGTCCTCCGTGATTCTTGTCTGTGTCCCATCTGCTCAGCTACTCCTTGTGTCTTGTTCCTGTTCGGTCGTTGTGGATTACCATTCATCTCACGGATCCCTCATCATCACCCACCTGCACACTCAATCACCTTCTCACCAGTCTGTGCTGCCATCAAGGTCCCTGCGTCACCCACCATCTACCCAGCCTGACCATACTTCTCAAATAAAGGATCGTTTACTTGCAACTTGCTTCCTGTCCTTTATGCGATCGTGACATTCTTAGCTGATAGATAGATAGATTAGCCGACCAGGCTATGTGATTCAGATCGCCATGTGTCTACACAAGTTCAGGGATGTCCTCTTTAAGCCTGACATGGACAAAGATGCTCCTGTCTTGTGTGCATAAGTTTCAGTCTTCTTGGCCAAGGAACACAATAGAGCGTGTCCAACCAACCGAGATGATTTCAGGATTTTATAGTCCCTTCCTATTTAATTGTACCCAAGCAGAGTGGCGAGTTACGGCCTATCCTGGGTCTGCGAGTATTGAACTGGTCCCTTTACAGGCTTTCATTCAAAATGTTGACGCACAATCGCATTCTCTCATGCATTTGAAACCTGAATTGGTTCGCAGCCATCGACAGAATAGCAGCTACTTTAAAACAATTTCAGAATCTTCTGGGGTATATGGTAGCTGTGGCCGTGGTGGTGCCACTGGGGTTGTTATATATGAGACCGCTTCATCACTGGCTGCATGTCCAGATCCAAAAATGCGATCGCACCTGGTTTGCCAACCTCATGCTTCTCACGACAGCCCCTTCCTGGAGATTTCCCTTGAGGAGAGTGACCTTCTGTCTCAGTGTATGGGCACAATTTGGCACCCATGCCCCAATCTATGGAACCTGTATGTGTGGCTTCTGGATGTAAAAGTTGGAGCAGTGGCTGTCCCCCTCCACTTTAAAAGTGTATGTTGCTGCCATAATGGCAAATCACAATGCAGTGAATGGTACATCCCTGGGAAAGCATAACCTGATCACCGGGTTCCTGAGAGGTGCTAGGAGACTAAGGCCCCATCCCAATTCTACCCCTTAGCCCTTCCCCTTTGTCTCAATTCTCTTTTGGTTGGAGGGGTAGGGGTAAGGGGAAGGGCCAGATAGCCCTTCAAACTAAGATTTTTCGGGACCACACTTCAAACGAAGGGGTATGAATTATCTGGGCAACATGGCCGCTACAGCAAACAAAAAGACACATATGTAAGCTTTTTTTGGAATAATTAAAGCTTTTAACGAAACATAATCATTTGTTTTATGTTACATTTAATTGTGAGTTCATATTAACGGTCATGTTAATCAAAGAAATGTTTGCAAAAAATCGCTAATATTTGCTAACATCATATCATTACAGACTGTGCCACAGCATATGTCTGATCAGGGCGATAACTGCTGTAGACATTAATGGGGGCTAACCCAGGGGTAGGCAAGTTCGTTCCTAGAGAGCCGAAGTCCTGCACAGTTCAGCTCCAACCTTGAAAAAAAAATCACCTGCCTGTATTTCAGTAATCCTGAATGGATTGATGAGCTTGTTCTGGTGTGTTTGATTAGGGTTGAAGCTGAACTCTGCAGGTCTGCGGCTCTCTAGGACCGAACTTGCCTACCCCTGGGGTAGGGGAGGGGCTATAAAATAGAATTGGGGTTGGGCCTAAATCCCTCCAGGCCACACCTCATCCCTTCTTGGGATCTTTCTGTGGTCCTGGCAGGTCTGCAGAGAGCATCCTTTGAGCCACTTGAGACAGTAGAGCAGAATTTTCTGTCTCTCAATACTTCACTCCTGGTCGTGCTTACATCAATCAAGAGGATGGGGGAACTGCAGGCCTTGTCTGTAAATAAATCATGCCATGAGTTCGGTCAGGCTGATATGTGCAATTGTTTTTCCAGTGACTTCCCCTGTTGGAGAACCCTGGATTCCTCTAGTGCCCTGCAGTCTCAGACTTGGCGCAGAAGTCTTGTGCTGCGCTCTGTTTGGGGTTACTATACCATCAAGTTAACCCTTTGGCTGGACTTGGTACTTGATATCATGGATATCCTATGCTCTGCAGTATGCCCAATTAGTACTGTGTCTCACCTAGACAGTCTTCTTGCTTGCTTGTCAGCACTTGCATCTTCAATTTGATGCAACACAGTTCGTGTTGTGGCATTTTCCATAGGGTTCCCTAACATCAGTGTTGATGTATTGTTGAACATGACAGACTGAAAGGGAATGTCCTGGTTAAAGGAACACTCCACCGTTTTTTGAAATAGGGCTTATTCACATTATTTCCTACATTTAGATAGGTGGGCAAATGCATTTTTGTGTCAGTGCATGCATTGTTTTAGTTTGACTGGGTCGGCGTTAGCTTAGCTTAGCACAATGAATGGAATCCTTTGTTGCCAGCTAGCATGGCCTGAGTAAAAGTGATCAAAAAATTTAAAAAAACCCACCTAATTACTTCTTGTGGCCTGCATATTCACAACGAGTACAAATAGCGATCCAGATTAACACTAGGCGATTTCCTAGGCAGATATTGACTTGGGACTATATTATGGGGAAGCACAGGCGAAGCACTGCTTCTTAGGCAAAGCACTGCTACTTCGGCGCAGAGATATCACACAACACATGAAATCCCACGAATTCCGTCAACATAGCGGCGTGCAACGCGTCAAAAAAACAGAAGAAGAAGAACATACCGGCGTGACCTGCACCGAGTGTCTTCGCTTTTGGATGATTTATTTTGAGAAGTTACAGCAAACATGGTTATTACCTGCATAGCAAAAGGTTGTGAGAACAAGCAAAGGACATACACGAATGTAATGTTTCACAGAATTCCATCTAATGTGGAACTGAGAAATAAATGGCTAGCAGCTCTGGAGATCTGTAGTTCAACGCCTCTCAACAAAATAAAGCAGTATCGTGTTTGCGAAGAACATTTTGCACCAGAGGACTACTTTGAAAAAATGGAATATGGGTCCAGAAAGACGGTACTACGTCTGAAAGATACGGCCGTCCCATCTATTTTCAAAGCACAGGAAGAACAAAGTGCACATGTAAGTTGTATTTTATTTCTCTTCCTATATAACCTATATTGCCTGTGAAAACATCAACTCTATGTGAATACAGGTATAATATGGGTCGATCTATACATGCGTCATGATTAAAATAATCACTTACTCTGTGGACAGCTGTCCATTTGGTCCATTCGTGGTGGGGCGTTTTTTCCAGTTCACTTTGTCACACCGGAAAAAAAATTGAGTACTGCAGAATGGATCATCGCCGTGAAATCCTCTGTAGATGTGACACAACTTCGGGCACGCTCATCTTGATCTGACGTGTTGAGTCTGGTCATCAATGGCAAAAACATGTCCCACTCTCTACAGCACAGACACTCTATTTCCGTCGGCATAGATTGGCATATTCCCCCACATTCACACCACCAGTTCATGTTGGCTCTCATCCTCACGTCCTCAGGCTGTTGAGCGATCGCAACCTCCTCCTCCTGTCGTTCTATTTCCAAAGCACGCAGCTCGTCTTCTGTAAACTCTGGTTCAAATAGGTATGGTTCTGGTTCTTGACTGTCTGAGAAGTCACCCTCTTCGTCTCTCTCAAAATCAGCCATGTTCATCGGCATTCATGTACTGTAAGGAAAATAGCCAGGCAGCTACTATTCACGCCGGTATGTTGACGGAAGTCGTGGGATTTCATGTGTTGCGTGATATCTCTGCGCCGAAGTAGCAGTGCTTCGCCTAAGCAGCAGTGCTTCGCCTGTGCTTCCCCATAATATAGTCCCAAGTCAATATCTGCCTAGGAAATCGCCTAGTGTTAATCTGGATCGCTATTTGTACTCGTTGTGAATATGCAGGCCACAAGAAGTAATTAGGTGGGTTTTTTTATTTTTTTGATCACTTTTACTCAGGCCATGCTAGCTGGCAACAAAGGATTCCATTCATTGTGCTAAGCTAAGCTAACGCCGACCCAGTCAAACTAAAACAATGCATGCACTGACACAAAAATGCATTTGCCCACCTATCTAAATGTAGGAAATAATGTGAATAAGCCCTATTTAAAAAAATGGTGGAGTGTTCCTTTAAATATGTACTTGGTTATATGTACTTGGTTTACAAGCATTTGCACTTAACAAAACTCCCTTTTCGCTTTTCAGTGATGACTAAGCTGAATGGCTCTGATTTGCCATTGCATTCATAAGGGCAACATAATCTTCTGTGATTTGTTATAATGCACAACACATTAAAAAACCCTGAAAAAAAATAAATAATAATTTAAAAAAATTTTAACTTTTCAATTAATTTTCATTTAACCTTTTCAGTTTAATTGTAAAGAGATATATATGTCCAATTTCTTAAGGTTTTTTTTTGTTGTTGAAATAAAACCCACCCAATTGTTATTCCAATCTAGTCCATTCATTTATTATTTTTTTTTTTTCAATTTTTAACAATTTTGTTGTAAAGGGCTTGCTCTCTGTCGAAGTGGCCGATGACAAAAAAAAATAAATCAATAAATAAAACTTGAAAATAGTGTAAGTCCATGTGTCCAACAAACCATTTTTTCCTGAGGCTAATCTTTTTTTTTTTTTGCGCCTAGAGAGCGAATGCTCAACATTGGATGCGCAACAGTAAATATTACTTGTCTCTCAGTATTAATGTCTTTTTACCAGATGGAATTCCCGGACTACCACAATATTGTTATATATATATTTTTTTTAAATAACCTTTGTTTGGTGAATCATGTTATTGTAGATGCGTCTGTCATATTACTTTACTGGATATTCTGTTCCATAGCAACTACAGTGTTCAACTGAAAACACTGCACCACAGAAGCATTCAGTGCACCTTGTGTTTTCAGCAAGCTTAAAATGCTTTTGTGGACACACAGTCAAGTTCCCAGTGCATATAACAACCAAGGAAATGTGATAAAGATTAACTCAGTAACTTTGTTTCGGTAAGCCTTTTTTCTGAAAGCATCTGAGAACACAAGCGTGTCAGAGTTCGATCCCTTCGTGACGTGGCAAAGGGATGACATTATAATATTACCGCCCATTGATCTTTAAGTTTATACCGATGATGCCATTATTTTTATTTTGCAAGCCACTATGGTGTACCAGTTATAATGCCATGATGAAAGTTTTATCAAAACATACTAACTGTTCTGCCTTTGGCTGCACAGACGAGAACAGAACTTAGTTTAGTACTCGCATGCTGTGACTAGGGCTGTGCAAAAAAAATATTGTGATTTTCATGCTCATCTCACCAGTAAAGGGGCTCTGTTATGTCTTGGGATAGGAAAACCTCAAGGATGGCTTTGGTGGAAGGACTCTTGGGTGAGTTGCTACCAACACCATCACCACATAAATTAGCAGCTAAACGTAAACGTGCTAAAGCAATGTGTGCTTCGGCCTGTAAATGATGTAAGGAAGATCCTTAGCCAAGAAGGTGGATGTGTTGACTGCTGAGTTTGCTCAGATTAAGTTCTCTTACGAGAGCTCTCTCGTACTGCGTCTTAGCTAAGACGCTACGGGAAAAGTCTCTTTTCACGAAATACTGAAGCAAAAAATTATCCTTAATTTTGTATTTTTGTAAAGCGCATTTGCAGCAGTACACAGCCATAGGCGAGACGGCTCGTTCGCTCATTGGCTTGTTCTGCGGCAACTGCACAGCCTATCGAGCGCGGGCTGATGCAACATCAGACCAATAAGGGCGCTTCGCGCCCTTCTTGCCACTTCCCGCCGAAACGGGTGTGGCCCAACCTATAAAAGGAGCTCGAAAAGGCTGACTCACCTGATTTTTCATCTCTTTAGCGAAGCTCATGCATCGCTGGATCACGGAGGAAGCAAGCGCCGTCTGAGAAAGCACATCAGCAGGACGAGCCATTCTGAAGCTGCTTGCATCGCCGCCTTCCACTGCCGTTCCTGCTGCGCTATCCGGCGCCTATATCCTTTCAATTCTGTTATATCCAAGCTGTTCTTTATGTGTGTGTGTGTGTTCGCCCTGCGACACACACTCGTAAAAGAGCTCGCGTCTTTTTTAAGATGCCTTCCTGCGGCTCGTCAGAGCCCCACTCAGCGAGGGAGACCGGTACGTCATCTGTGTCTCCTGCCTGGGTGAAGATCATGCAGCGCTCGCGCTCGCTGACGGCGGATGCCCCCACTGCGAGCTGTTGCCATGGTGACTCTGAGGACTCGCCTGGCCTTTTTCTCTGAGCCTGCATTCTCCGCTGCGCTGAGGTGCCGTAAAAGCATCGCTTCCAGCGGATTCCGGAACCATCTTCAGCTCAACCGAGCTCGCCGGTTCGCCCTGCTTCACCGGCCCCCCCTGCATCGAGTTCCGCTGTGGCCGGGCTCTCACCTAAGCGCGCCGCTGTTTCAGTTCCAGAGATTGTGACTGTTTCAGCGTTTTTTGCAATGCGCAAGCCTGTACGCTTGCCCGCTTGCCTGCACACGAAAACCGTTATCACGGCTACCCAGATATTTCCCGAAAAAGGTTTAATTTCTGGTGTCCCGGCCACGGCCGATGGTGCTATAAATGTAGTGACGATGCCCACTGCTCAGTGCCCATCTCCACATATAAGCACAGCCCTTCACACAGGGCTCGCGCCCATAAAAGCGACTCAAGTCGATCACGCGCACTACATAGTAGACGTGCCCACTCCTCAGTGCCCACAATCACTATGTCACACGCGTCATGTGGTTTCTGTAAAAACGAAAACCGTGCACGTTCGTCCGGCCACGGCCGATGGTGCTATAAATGTAGTGACGATGCCCACTCCTCAGTGCCCATCTCCACATGTAAGCACAGCCCTGCAGACAGGGCCTGAGCCCATAAAAGCGACTCAAGTCGATCGCGCACACTGCATAGTAAGCGTGCCCACCCCTCAGTGCCCACAATTACTATGTCACACGCGTCATGTGGTTTCTGTAAAAAACAAAAAAAAAAACAAAAAAAAAACCCCGTGCACGCTCGTCCGGCCACGGCCGATGGTGCTATAAATGCAGTGACGATGCCCACTCCTCAGTGCCCATCTCCACATGTAAGCACAGCCCTGCACACAGGGCTCACGCACATAAGATCGACACAGATCGGTCGCATAGCTTCTGTAAAAACGCCCTTATTGGTCTGATGTTGCATCAGCCCGCGCTCGATAGGCTGTGCAGTTGCCGCAGAACAAGCCAATGAGCGAACGAGCCGTCTCGCCTATGGCTGTGTACTGCTGCAAATGCGCTTTACAAAAATACAAAATTAAGGATAATTTTTTGCTTCAGTATTTCGTGAAAAGAGACTTTTCCCGTAGCGTCTTAGCTAAGACGCAGTACTCGTTCGCTCTTCTAGAGAGAACCGAGGTTACGTTTAGTAACCAAGTACGTCTTTGCTTACGAAATTGCAAAGGTCTGAGAAACGTTTCTTCAGTTGAAGCTCTTACTTTGGAGTCACCCATTTCTGAAGAGGATGTCACGTCTGACTGCTTCTCAGAGTCAGTTTTATGAGGATGAATAAAGGGAGGTTACATCAGAGATTCAGTCCCAGGTCCCATATGAGGACTCCCAGGATACTGATTGGGGATCTTTGGATGGTCCACAATCAGATCAGGAAGTTGTGAAGCGGGCTCTTCGGCTGCATTGGGTCACCTACAGTAGGTCTTGATACAGCCCCGGCAGCAGCAGCTTCCACTAGTGCTTTTTTTTTTCAGAGGTTCTGCTCAACCATCTCTACTTACCTTTCCTCCATTGAAAGATTTTATTGATGCATTGCAGAAGTGTTGAGCCAACCCAAAATCACTTATGCACCACACTAGTGCAAGCAGAGCTTTGGCTGTGATGCAGGATGCAGAGACCTTTGGCCTGGTCTCGGATGCCTAAGTTTAGTCCAATTATTGCCTCTTTGTTTTCTCTTCAGAAGAGGTTTTGAGACCTAATGTCCGTTGCCCTCGGCCTCAATTCTGGGTTACGTATGATCTTCTTATACAGGCATATAACCTGGCAGTGGGTATGGGTAGCACTGGCAATTCTCTCCCTCATCTTATGTTGATATTGCCCCAGTCTCTTCAGTCTTCTGGGAGTGATGCTACAATCTAGGACTTAAGTGACGCTATGTTACAGTCAATAGTATTCTTGACAAGAAAAATGGGTAGGCTTATGTAAACACTCACAGAGGCACGCTGACAAGTCTGGCTTGCACAATCACCCCTGTCTGAGGCCTGTAGGAAAACACAGATTGACCTTCCGGTCATGCTGAGTGTGAGCTCTCCTGAAGTCAACAACAATCTCCTTCATCTTCTCCATGTTCAGAGAGAGATTGTTGTCACTGCACCACCTGGCCAGGTGGCTCACCTCGCACCTGTAGTTTGTCTCGTCTTTGTTGCTAATGAGACCCACCACAGTTGTGTCATCCGCAAACTTAATGAAGAGGTTGGAGTTGTGTGAGAGTGTGCAGTCGTGGGTCAGCAGAGTGAAGAGGAGGGGGCTCAGCACACATCCTTGTGGGGCCCCAGTGTGATGGTGCTGGATGTGTTGCTGCTGACCCGTACTGCCTGAGATCTTCCAGTCAGAAAGTCCAGCAGCCAGTTGCACAGCAAAGTGTTGAGTCCCAGCTGGACCAGTTTGTAAATTCAATATTCAGTGTGAAGCACTGCCTCTGCCGGTCATCCAGAACTCATAGAACTGCAGTTACTCGCTTTCTATTCTTAGTCAAAGAGAAATGTGTAATGCGATTAAGTAGTAGATAAGTAGTAATTCTGACTTTTTTGAGAATATCAGTTCTCAGTGCTCAACAAGACAAAGGGAGTTGTTTTGCAATTCCGAGGGCATGCAAACAGTTGCATTTCTCATACTGCATACCAGTTTTGGTTTTTAGCGTGGAATATTGTGCTCCCAGTAAAGCCTGCCTCCTCACTGACCCCATCTGAGTTTGTGACCCAAACAGAGCACATGAGAGCCATTAAAGAGAAGAGACAGTATCAGAACTTACACTGTTTGCATGATTCCAAAACCACACTCCATAGTGAGGCTAACCAACATACACAGAGAACAAGCAATTAAAAGTCTGGAGTGAATGACTCTGTCTTTCTCTGCAAACATAAGCCCTGTCCTGCTCATGGGGAATAACTTCTGACAGGTCTTTATAACTGAATGCCTCCAGTCATTTTTTGAGAAGGGTGACAGCAAGGCTAACCTATAATTAAACACAGAAAGTGCATTCTTTTGGCTAGTAAACTATTACTATGAAATGAGAGAGAGAGAGAGAGAGAGAGAGAGAGAGAGAGAGAGAGCAAAGACATTAAATATTCCCCCTCTGTCTTTTACCAACACATACACATACCAATCATTTAACAGCAAAGAGCCACTGAGCCTTGTAAACACTAGTTATGTCTGGCCTAAAAAACTTGAGGCAGACACACTGACTCCAACCATCCCGCTGTACACTTTTCTTTTTTGAAAAAGCAAATAATAATAATAATAATAATATGTGACATATAGATTCAAAATGCACAATGGCCCTACATGGAAACACAGTACTACTGTAGGACAAAAATATGTTACAGTATGTAATTTACATGTATGGATATCATCCACCAAAGCCAGTGCAGGACTGAAGAGCGGACTGATTTTACTTTCTTAAAAAATGTCCCGAGTTATATTGCAATATATGTAATAATACCTCACCTACCAGTAGGGAGTTTGTTCTAACTGATACAATCAAATCCTGCTGAATGTTGTGAATGGTGTTTCCAGTTGTATTGTAACCATGCAGCATCACACGTACTGTAAAAGGATTTTTTTATACATTACTGTATCTGGTCCTGAGTGGAGGTCACCCTTTCCTTGCCGCAACAGCTGCTGTTATAGCAGACAGTAGAAAGGACACAAATGACTGATTAAGACCTTTGATTAGAGCAATTATAGTGGTGCTGCAGGGCTTACCCTAACACACACACAGACATATACACACACACGCAGAGTGAGAGAGAGAGAGAGAGGGAGGGAGGGAAAGGATGTAGGGACACACATTCTGCTCTGGATGATAAAATCCGTGGGTGGATAGGATTGAGAAATTTTGCTAGGAGACTGAACAAACCATGTAATGAATCAAACCACAGGACTCCTTGGAGAGGCAATGCTCACTTCCAACACATAATTAAATTTAATAGAAATTTTAGGCAAACTAACTTTTAAAAACATTGTTAATCAAATACAGTTGCTACCTTTTTATTCTGTGTCAAATATTTTGTGGTTATGGTTATTGCCTTAAGTATTGTGTGGTTGCTGTATTATGGAAGGTATAGATTTGAAAATAAGATGTAGTAGTATTATTATTTATTTATTTATTTATTTCTTTCCTTTTTTTGCTGTACAATTGATCAAAAGTTTAAATCGAAAGTAAGACAAACCTACAATAAAACGTTTCTCAAGTTTTTAAATATATATATATATATATATATATATATATATATATATATATATATATATATATATATATATATATATATATAATAAAAATATTTTTCATTTTTAATTTTTATAAATGAATAAATAAAAATCACAGTTTATAGAAGTGGCTGCCTAAAATAAACCCATGTAATCTTACCATTTGCTAAGTTTTAAATAGCCAGTCTTAGCGAAAGTTCCATTATGATATTATCAACAATTAACTATATAAATATTCTTATTAAGTGTATAAATTACAACATGGCATGACAATTCTTTGTTACTGTGTTTGTAAACTAATCCAGCTACTTCCATTCAAAACAGTAAAACAAGCCTGAGTATATAATATGCTTACATATGAATTTCAGAGCAATAAAGACTGTGATCTGAGGTGCCATTCCCTGGTGGTAGTTATTAAAAATTTATATATTTGGCCTGGAAAAATTAAATGTGGCCTGGAAGTAAGGTGCACTTACGCAAAGGACAGCAGATGAAAGCCATTTATGATGTCTGACACACAGTGTTGGGAAGGTTACTTTGGAAATGTAATAGGTTACAGATTACAAGTTACCCTGTTTAAAATGTAATAGTAGTGTAACTTTTTCAATTACTTTATTAAAGTAATGTAACTAATTACTTTTGAGTACTTTTTGATTACTTTTGTAAATTTGTGAAAATTAAAGAATAATAAATAAAAGCATATACATCAACTTAAATACAGTTATCTAATAAGCATGTGACGTATTCTGTGTAATAAAATCCTAAACATTGGTGTTTCTTTTAAACTGCTGTCTCTTTGTATATGATGATAGTTTTCAAAACTCAAAATAAGTAAAATGCACATGAAGTGACACAGAGCAGTTCTAGAAATTATGTTTATGTGCTCGTGTACTCCTATATTGAGGCAGCAGAGGTTGAAAACACCACGAGCTTCAGCAGGCCTATGTGTAGTAAATGAAGCCATGTCTTTGCCATTAATTTACATTGTCTGGAAAATTCAAACTCATACAAACAAATTCATGGACAAAACTATTTTTTATCTATTTTAAATCTTTAATTTGGGGACATGCAAAATAATTAAAAGTTCTCTCCTGAACTGCACCTTCACTTCCATTTTTCTCTTCAGTCTTTTTATTTTGCCCTGTTATGCATCTCTCTCATGACTTTAATACTCAAGATTAAACAAAACTATACTTTACAATACAATACTCTCTACAATACTACAATATCTTTATAGAAAAATCCTATATATAATCCATATTCTTCCCTTACAAAAATTAACCATGCTTTTATTAGCCTATATAAAAGTAAAATAACCATGAGTAATTTTCTTTTTTTTTTTTTTTTGCAAATGGATTTGTATTTATTTTTAAATAAATACATTTGTAAAATAATTTTACATTTTTGGTTATCACAGTTAAACAATAGTAACCATTTTCTCTGGATTTATAGTTAAATATTAAAACGTTAATTTTCGTAAGGGTTGTGTTGTTGTCTGTCGTAGCTCCCCCTAAACCTATAAAAAAAATCTGAATTTTTTTCAGCTAAATTACTACTGTAACATTACAACAGATAATAATGGTGTCCTTTATATAGTATTTTGAGTGATGACTGATGAGCAACGTGCTGCTGCTTGATTAAATAAAGAAAAAAACAAAGACAAAAAAGCATCTTTACAGATGAAACTGACCTGAAACCCTGAACAGTAGTTCTGCTTCTCTGCTCCAGCTGTCCACTCTATTCTTTCTTTCTTTCTCTCTCTCTCTCTCTCTCTCTCTCTCTCTCGCATTGATTACTCGGAGTCTGATCCAAACCGTTTGGCGGAGGCGCAGAGAGTGCGCGAGTCATGATTAACAATTCATGACTTATTAGAGATTTAATTATCAAATGGCGGATTCGCAAATGATCGCTTTAGTACATTCGGCAGGCAATTATACAATAATGATATTAAATAGTGGGGCAAAATCGGCTGCCAGGTCACCGGGAATTGTCCCGGTTCTCCCGGTGTCCAGTCCGCGCCTGATTTCCACAGACACGCAGAATGTGGAAGTCATATATTGCATTTTTGGGGCTTAATATTCACAGACACTAGTCCATGTCATGTTTTGATTCAAGTGTACTGACCTACTTTTGATTTAGTCATCCAAAATGTGGCATATTGCGTCCGCGTTAGGCATTCCGTTTTTATGACTGGATTCTACGAACCAGACTGTGTTTCCGCATCCCGGAAATTATTAGGGCGTATGTCTCAGAATAGTCAGTGCAATTTGGGAAATAAATCAGTTAAATCTGTATGTGGATGCGTAAATATTCAAATGTAATCCCCTTTGTAATCGTTAAAAATTTCATAAGTAACTGTAATTTAATTACTCATTTTTTCGTAGTAACTGTAACTAATTACAGTTACAATAATTTTGTAATTAAATTACGTAACGCCGTTACATGTAACTAGTTACTCCCCAACACTGCTGACACATTACCACCAGGCTGTATAAATGAACAGGAGATACTGTTTCTGAAGCTCCTTTTTTCCCCTTTTTTTTTATATATATATATATATATATATATATATATATATATATATATATATATATATATATGTATGTATATATATATGTATATATATATTTTTTTTTTTGGCAATAGATGCAATTGAACAGAAAACTGAAGAGTGTTTGACTCTCTCTCTCTCTCTCTCTCTCTCTCTCTCTCTCTTCATTCACCTTTGGCTCTGCCTGCCTCCCTGGTTAGGTAAAACAGATGGTGTTAAATTCAATAACAACACACTCCTGTATGTGATCTTTAGTCACATTTTCTTAAAATGTAATTTACATATTATTAATCGTAGTGTAAACAAGCTTGTGTCAAAACGAATGAATTCATTCTGAAAAATGTGCAAGTTTCCTCAGCTGCTGACCACACTTTAACCATGGAAAGTTATGAAATGACATTTTCAACAGAAAATCTCGCTCTCTGCATTTTGGGATCACCATATACATCATATTTTTCACAGCATTTTTGAGCTGTCTTTTCTTTGTTTTGGCTGTCATTGATATCATCACAAAAACACTTAGTACTTCTTCACAAGCCCCTGAAATTAGGAAAATTTGACAGTATTAGTCAAATAAAACAAACTGTTGTTCTGTCTTTTCTGCCATCCATGTTCATCGTGCTAATATGGCAGAGGAGATCATTTAATTTCATGTTCACTTTTTAAAATACATTTTTCCAGCATTATTACCTCTCAGAATTTTCCAGAATGCTCTGAACTCTGAACAGCGTAATCCTGCTGCCATTACATTCACATTTGTATACAACTCACCACAGGATAGAAAAGTACTTGTTATTGAATAATAGTGGTTGTTAATATTACCAAAAACTACCTTTTTTTTTCAGTGTACCAAAATAAGGACCACACCTTGAGCTTTATTTGAGCTAAGGCCTCCATTTTATAATTTACATTAAATCATTTCAAACATAATTTTTTAATCAGTTAAGATTATTAGATATTAGATAATTTGTCAAAAATGTAATTCAAGACACACATTCAGACTAAAGTTTTTTCCTTTCTACAGATTCTAAAACATTGTGTACTTCTGCTGAGTTCTAAAATGTTCATGGCCGTGGGAACTAGGGGTGCTGAGGATGCTACAGCACCCTCCGCTGCAGAGTCCAGTCTGACATTTTCCTTGTGCCCCTCGATCATCCTCAATATACTAAATTGTTGTGCTTAATTATTTATTAAATTGGCCAGTAACTCAGAAGTGTGGTCTATCAATACCAGGTGGTATTTTGTATGTAGACAAAATGTAGAAAGACTTCAGTATAATTTCACTTTGAACATAAATTGCACAGTTACTTTCGACCCCATCGGTTGGGACGAAAGTAACACAACAATATAAGGCCAGAAACGCCCTCTCAAAAACATCTGGATAAAACCAGACCTCTGTCTGTCTTTCTGACCCTCACTCAGACGTATTCTTTTGGTATAATATGACGTAAACATTTGAAAGAAATGATGCAAAACACAGAAAGTCACAATACAGCATGCACTGGAACAAAATAAATACTTTTTGTCACTTTAACGGGACAAAATTAACTCAACATTTAAACTCGAAAAAATCTGAAAATGCAAACTTGGATGTGTTAAAGCACTAAATAACCTGTAGATTGATCATTACTGTGACACATGAAACAAGAAAAAAGCACTGAATAACCTGTAGATTGATCATTACTGTGACACATGAAACAAGAAAAACAACACGAGTAATTTGAAAAAAAAATACTGCTTCAGTAATTTACTTTTTGTACTCTAAAGCAGTTTTACGGACCTAACTTCGGGAAACGATGAGGAAATCACGTGATATTTCTCAGCTCCGTCAAGGATTGCATGCTGAATATGCTGTCGTAGCTGGGAATGCAAATGCAGAAAGAGGCTCTGAGAAAACTGCTTTGTTACTTTCGTCCCACATTACTTTCAACCACCCCCCCCCCCCCATAACGCCATATGACCTTGATATTTCAAACTACTAACAAATTATATAGCAATCAAAGAACATTTACATTATTAAAGAATATCACTGAATTCAGTCAAGCATGAGTACAAGCACTCTAAAAATGCTGTTATAATCAGTGATGTTGTCCGCAGTGTATGATGAATTAGTCTCTTATTTACATCGCATGTACATCTGCATTTTGTCAAGCAAAATTTTTGCTTATCAGTGCTGATAATATTTAGTAAAATCCCTTTAAATAATATAAATATATATATAAAAAAATCCACTAAAATCACAAAAGCACAAATATATTGGTTCACATATAACTCCGTCTTCATTTCGATACGAATTTTTGAGTTTAAAGGGGTGGTTGATTGCGATTTAACTTTTTTTTTTACGTTAGTTAGTTTGTAATGTTGCTCTTTTAGCATGAACAATACCTGCAAAGTTGCAGCGTCTTTTAAAATTCTGGCAGTTTAATGCCTGCAAAAATAAAGCTGGTAAGGAACCACAACAAGCTTCTTCCCAGGTCCGTTACGTCACGAACCCAGATAAACCCTGCCTCCAGGAACATGCAAAAAAGGGGCGAGGTCATGTTGTGCTGCTTTAGAGAAGAGTAAGAGAAAACTAGGGGTGCACGTAAAAATCTGTGCTTATATGAATGGAGATTCTGTCTTCTAACGATTCTAATGGATTCACAAGCTTCAAAACCAATGTTCTAAAGCAGTGGTTCTCAATCCTGTTCCTCATTGCCCTGCTCTGCATCTCTCTATCTCTCTCTCTCTGGCTCTCTCTCTCTCTCATTCAGATCGCCAGATCAGCTCCGACAAACTGTTCCATTTATACACTTATTTTCACAAAGCAATGAGAAGTGTTATACTGTACATGGATGCGTATAGTTGCTGTGTTGTATTAAAGCTTTAATCAGAATAAAACCGTACATTAAAAACTAACAGAAGCAGTAGCATTTACAAACAACAGCATATCTAAAAGTATGAGACAACAAACAAACAAACCATTAAGAGCACAGGTTACATTTACATTCAATCATTTAGCAGACGCTTTTTTCCAAAGCGACTTACAAATGATAACAATATATGCAGTCAGGTCAACAAGAGAACAACAACAGTATACAAGTGCCATGGCAAGTCTCAGTTTAGTACAGAATGCATAGCCAGGTGTTTTTTTTTAATAAATGAAAAGACAAGAAAAGAAGGAAAAGTGCTAGTATTAGTTGGTTAACTTGGTTAAAGTCTTTAGATGTTTCTTGAAAATGAGTAAAGACTCAGCTGTACGAATTGAGATTGGAAGGGTCATTCCACCAGCTGGGCACAGGAAAAGGAAAAGGTCCGTGAGAGTAATTTTGAACTTCTTTGGGATGGCAGCACAAGGTGTCATTCACTTGCAGAGCTTAAACTTCTGGAGGGCACATAAGATTTAACCAGTGAGTTTAGGTATGTTGGTGCCGTGCCAGAGGTCATCTTGTAGGCAAGCATCATTACCTTGAATTTGATGTGAGCTGCTACTGGTAGCCAGTGTAACCTGATGAGGAAATGAGTAATGTGAGCTTTTTTTGGCTCATTGAAGACATCCCTTGCTGCTGCATTCTGGATCAATTGCAGAGGCTTGACCGTACATGCAGGAAGCCCCGCCAGGAGAGCATTACAATAGTCCAGTTTGGAGAGAACAAGAGCTTGGACAAGAAGTTGGGTGGCTTACTCTGAGAGGAAGGGTCTAATCTTCTTAATGTTGTATAAGGCAAATCTGCAGGACCAGGTCGTTGTAGCAATGTGGTCTGTGAAGCTTAACTGATGATCCATCACAATTCCTAGGTTTCTGGCTGTCCTCGAAGGAGTAATTGTTGATGAACCCAGCTGTATAGAGAAGTTGTTATGAACCAATGGGTTAGCTTGAATCACCAGGAGTTCTGTCTTCGTAAGGTTAAGCTGAAGGTGATGGTCATTCATCCAGCTAGAAATGTCACTCAGACAGGCTGAAATGCGAGCAGCTACCATCGGGTCATCTGGTTGGAATGAGAAGTAGAGTTGGGTGTCATCAGCGTAGCAGTGGTAAGAAAAGCCATGCTTCTGAATGACAGATCCTAATGACGTAGAGTAGATGGAGAAGAGAAGTGGTCCAAGTACTGAGCCTTGAGGGAACCCCAGTAGCAAGTTGTTGTGACTTATTAACATC
Organism: Carassius carassius; assembly: GCF_963082965.1. NCBI lineage: Eukaryota > Metazoa > Chordata > Actinopteri > Cypriniformes > Cyprinidae > Carassius > Carassius carassius. The sequence goes on along the minus strand of NC_081777.1, from coordinate 10,738,402 downwards.
ACCCCTCCAAGACACACTGAAGGATCTATTAGAGAGGTAGGACTTAACCCACGGGAGTGCGGTTCCAGAGATGCCAAACTTTCTGAGGGTGAACAGGAGAATCTGGTGATTAACGGTGTCAAAAGCAGCAGACAGGTCCAGCAGGATGAGTACTGAGGATTTTGAAGCTGCTCTTTCTAGTCGCAGGGCTTCAGTAACCGAGAGCAAAGCAGTCTCAGTTGAGTGGCCACTTTTGAAGCCAGATTGGTTGCTGTCCAGGAGGTTGTTCTGTACAAGGAACATAGAAAGCTGGTTGAACACAGCTCGCTCAAGTGTCTGCAATGAATGGAAGAAGGGATACCGGTCCGTAGTTTTCAAGAAGCACTGGATTTAGAGATGGTTTCTTGAGCAGTGGGCTTTCCCGAGCCTGCTTGCTGATGGAAATGTTCCAGAGTGAAGAGAGGAGTTGATAACGTGATTAAGCGAAGGTATGAATGAAGAAGTGATCGATTGAAGGTGGTGAGTGGGGATCGGATCAGGTGGACAAGTAGTAGAATGATTGGACAGGAGAAGTTTGGAGAAGTCCATCTCTGAGAGTGGGGAGAAGGAGGAGAAAGAGTGTGCGTCGGTCATTGTGAAGTTGTCCTCAGTCTGCGGTGTGGATAATTAGTCACTGATGGTTCTTGTCTTATTTATGAAGAAAACCGCAAAGTCGTCTGCTGTAAGAGGCGATGGAGGAGGTGGATTAAGAAGAGAAGAGAAAGTTTTGAAGAGTATCCGAGCGTCACAACAGCTGTTAATTTTGTTGTGGTAGTAGGATGTTTTAGCCGTAAAGACATTTGCAGAGAAGGAAGAGAGGATAGGCTGATACACACTGAGGTCGGTAGAGTTTCTTGATTTCTGCCATTTCCTCTTTGCAGCCCTGAGTTTAGAGCGATGTTCACGGAGAACCTCGGACGGCCACAAGGCAGATGGGGCGGTGCGTGCTGGTCTAGACAACAGTGGGCAAAAGTTGTCCAAGCAAGATGTTAAAGTGGAGCAAAGAGTGTTCGTAGCGCTGTTCGTGTCCAGAGCAGAAACTCAGAGAGTGCAGGAAGCGAGGATGAAACCAAAAATTCATCCTGAGGTGAAGAGAGTGTGCGTAGGTTCCATCGAAATAGGAGTGTGTGCCGCTTCAGGAGTAAGTGCTAGGTTAGCAGTAATGAGGAAGTGGTCTGAGGTGTGCAGTGGAGCAACTGAAGAGTTGTCCACAAAGCAAAAGTGCGAGTAGATGAGGTCCAGTTGGTTGCCTGATTTGTGAGTCGATGTAGTAGACACTTGCTTGAGATCAAATGAGGTGAGCAGAGTTTTGATGTCAGCAGCCTGGGGTTTATCTAGGTGGATGTTGAAGTCACCAAGCAGTACCAGAGGAGTACCATCTTCAGGAAAGTTTGATAGCAGCACATCCAACTCCTCCAAGAAGTTTCCCAATTGACCTGGGGGACGATAAATGACCACAAAGTGGATTTTAACAGGGTGGGTTACAGTAATGGCATGTGATTTCAAAAGAACCATTACCTGTAGGTGATGGCTGAAGATCAAATTTCTATTCTTTTGATATAAGGAGACCGGTACCTCCACCCCTCTCAGTGGTACGAGGAGTGTGGGAACAAGTGAAATTAGTGGAGAGGGCTGCGGGAGTGGCAGTGTCTTCAGGTTTGATCCAAGTCTCCGTCAGTGCCATGAGGTTGAGACCGGAATGAGTAGCAATAGAAGAAATGAAGTCTGCTTTGTTAACTGCAGACTGGCAGTTCCAGAGACCAACTGGAATAGAGAGTGTAGTAGTAGAGATCAGTGGGACAGAAGGTAGGTTTGTCCGACAGGCCTTCCTGCGATGTATGTAGTGTGCTCTCCGAGTGTTAGTAGTGATAGTAGAGGTCTGAAAGCACATAGTGACTACAAGTGTAAGAAATAATTATTTGAGAAAAATACTCTCTCTCCGCGCCAATTCCCCAATCCACTCCCTGCCACTGGGGCGGCGGGGAGGTCTGGGCTGGCCTGTTGGCGTTGCGGGGACCCGGAGCATTTCGTGGACAGGTGTGCTGTGATGGAAGTGGGAACGATGATCCGGATCCCTGGAGCAGTCTCAGGACGAGACATTAAAACATGCTTTCCAACAGGTCCGCTCTATCGATGGCCAGCCTCTCCATCCTGCCCACCCGCTCACCTATCCGTATTTTGCCATTCTTAGAGATCGGTTGTATCGAGTGACCCAAGACGCTCTGACAAAAATAAATACAACCCAGTTGTTGATTCCAAAGAACCACAGGGAAATGCTTTTCCATGCGGCTCATTCTAATCCTATGGTGGGCCATTTGGGACAGGCAGCAACACTGAATCGCCTCCATGACCCATTTTGTTTTGGCCGGGCATTCATGACAACGTGCGCAGGTGGTGTGTGTCTTGTCCGGAATGTCAGTTGGTGAATCCACCGGGCGCACCAAAAGCACCATTGCGCCCCCTTCCCTTAATGCAGGTCCCCTTCGAGAGAATTGGTATGGACCTCATCGGGCCATTAGAGCGATCTGCACAGGGACATCGCTTTGCATTAGTCATAGTTGACTATGCAACACGATATCCTGAAGCAGTGGCTCTTTGCAACATTTCCGCTAAGAGTGTTGCGGACGCCCTGTTTCGTCTAATCTCCCGTTGGGGGTTCCGAAAGAAATCCTCACCGACCAGGGCACGGTGTTTATGTCATGTACGCTATGCGAACTTTACGGATTATTGGGCATTAAATCGATTCGAACTAGCGTCTATCACCCACAGAACGACGGCCTGGTCGAACGATTTAATCACACGCTTAAATCAATGATCCGTAAATTCGTCCAAGAAGACGCCATGAATTGGGATAAGTGGCTAGAGCCCTTGTTATTCGCTGTGCGAGTGGTCCCACAAGCCACCACAGGGTTTTCCCCCTTCGAACTTCTCTACGGTCACCAGCCCCGAGGGGTGCTGGATGTCCTGAGAGAAACTTGGGAGGAGGGGCCATCTCAAGGCAAAAACGAATTTCAGAAAGTGCTGGACTTGAGAACAAAACTACACACTTTGGGGTGGCTATCAATGGAGAATTTGTTACAAGCCCAGGACCGTCAGAGCTATACAACCAGGGAACTAGATTACGCAAATTTGCACCGGGAGAGAAAGTACTTGTATTACTCCCAACATCGAGCTCTAAGTAAATGGCTAAGTGGCAAGGACCGTTTGAGGTTGCACGACAAGTCGGAGATCTCGATTATGAGGTAATACGGTCCGATAGGAATGGGGCACGTCAGATCTACCACCTCAACCTCCTAAAAAATGGAATGAGGCAGAATCAGTGATGTTGGCAACAGTGATTGGCGGAGAGGATGATCTCGGGCCAGAGGCAAATGTCAAACCACAATCCCTCACCCTGGCCCCAGGGGGAGATCACCTCTCGCCGTCCCAACTCACTGATCTAACAAAATTACAGGCAGAGTTTGCCGATGTGTTCTCGCCCCTACCGGGCCGTACCAACCTCATTCAGCACCATATCGAGACTAAGCCGGGCGTGGTAGTTCGCAGTCGGCCGTATCGCTTACCTGAGCACAAGAAAAAGGTAGTTCAGGCTGAATTAGGCGCAATGCTGGAAATGGGAGGAATAGAAGAATCCAATAGTAACTGGGCAAGCCCGATAGTTTTACTTCCAAAAACGAACGGCTCAGTCTGCTTCTGTGTGGATTATCGCAAGGTGAATGCTGTGTCGAAATTGGATGCGTGTCCAATGCCACGGGTTGACGAGTTGCTTGATCGGCTAGGCACGGCTCGTTTTTATTCGACATTGGACTTAACGAAGGGATATTGGCAGATCCCCTTGTCTACATTATCCAAAGCTGCAGTTAATAAATACAGTTAAACACCCCTTTAAGCTGTTTAATATTTAGGATATTGTAAAAAATCCCCCACCATGGCCCTGCCCTGCAACATCAAGCCCTGCCCCCCGCACCCCTCAGATAAAATATTTCCCTAGAATTGCAATCTGTAAACTTTTTGGAGAGTATTATTTTCTGTACAACTGTTCAGATTTACAGTACCTCCATACACTGAGTTTGTAAAATGAATTATACTTTATAAAATTTGATAGACTACAGCTTTATAACACATGCCACTGAGTCTAACCCACTGCTGAAGGTTCATGACTACATCGCTCTAATTGCGTACCATTACCCTGCAGGCACATGGGTTCTGGAAAACTCTATAATGACATTCTAACTTTTGGGAGGGAATAGTCATGACCTTAAAAAAAAGAGCACAATAATTACCCAAACAAAAGGCACATGAAGATACTGTACTGAAAATAGCAGATACTATGCCTTCCATAAAACACCACTTACAAAGAGCTAGTTTAATTAGAAACACAGAATAATACTAACAAGCAGATGATGGAAGTAGAGAGGCAGAGGAAGAGGGTCGACCGCAGGCAGTGCTGGGGGAAACGGAGATGAAATTTCTTGAATACATTTTACTAAATTCAGCTATTCAGCAAGTTTAACTGATCCCAAATGCATGTTAAGATGCAAAGTTTATTTTTATTTCTTTTTTCATTTCTTTCTTTCTTTCTTTCTTTCTTTCTTTCTTTCTGTCTGTCTGTCTGTCTGTCTGTCTGTCTGTCTTTCTAAATAATAATACAAATAATTGATTATGTGTACATAATTGTATTCTGATTTCTGTATGTTTTTTTTTTCAATCATAGCCATTAAAAAAAAAAACTAGTCATTACCATGTAGTAATACATATTGACATGCTGCATATATTTGGGATCTTCAGTTCTCTCTTCAGTTCTCTCTTCACAGCAGTTCAGTCACAGTGTACTTACTGTTTGAGTAAATGGATTACTCCGGGATATTGGTTTGTTTGAACTCAGAGGGAGTGTCAGCCACATTAAAAAAGTTAACCGCTTAAGTCATTTGTGGATTAATGCGTATTGGAGACGCGAACCGTTTAAAACGATTCATTTCGATTTGGTGAACTGGTTCAATCACAATATCATTATCACAAACTGCTTTGTTTTGAACTCTCTCTCACAACAGACACGGAAGAGAAGACAATGCTGAATAAAGTCATAGTTTTTGCTATTTTTGGACCAAAATGTATTTTCGATGCCTCAAAAAACTCTAACTGACCCTCTGATGTAACATGGACTACTTTGATGATGTTTTTCTTACCTTTCTGGACATGGACAGTATACCTTTCACACAGTTTCAATGGAGGGACTGAGAGCTCTCGGTCTAAATCTAAAATATCTTAAACTGTGTTCTAAAGATAAACGGAGCTCTTACGGGTTTGGAACCACATGAGGGTAAGTTATTAATGACATAATTTTGCTATTTGGGTGAACTATCCTTTTAAGAAAAGAGCTGGTGCAGTGAAACAGCACCTACATCACCACATGTTGTTTGGGAGGGCTTCAAAAAAAAAGAGAAATCTGCATATTCAGTTTTTCAGAAATGACTGGAACTTCAAACGGGACTGGCTTCTATGGTCAGTTATAACTATAAAATTAGCTCTTTTTTTTTCTTTTTTTTTCTTTTTTTTTTTTTTTGCAGCAAACCCTCAAAATGGGTTTAGTGAACACAGGTATACAAATTAACCTATGTGTACAATGAAATATCCTGCTGCCTATATTTCTGCTGGAGTTCCTGTACATCTTGTTTAGATGCATGGCATCACTGATTATATCAAACACCGACAGATTAAAAAACAAAATCAAAAAGTGACTGACTGATCTTATAATGGGCCATGTTTGAATCTTCTAATTGGACAATAATCTAAATGCAAACCTTAAAAACCACACAAAAATGGGTCTCTGGGCACAAAGTGAAGCTTTTGCTATGAGTCCAGTTACCTTTTTTTAAGAAAAGGAAGCAAGGCTGTGCTACACACACACACACACACACAGATCAGAAGCTGAAGATCAGAGGCAGTAAGCTAAAATAGACTCGGGGTAAAGATGCTATTCAGTGCATAGTACTGTACTCTGGGCTGACTGTACATAGATATTCATATTTTTAACCTTAAAGCCCAAATACAGTGTCTGCTGCCTGCACAGCTAAATATAGACCATCAGCCTCCGTCTCCAGTTTCTCTTGCCTGGAGCAGGTGGCTGGAAGATCAGACGGACACAGCAAGTCTGGGTGCATACGTCTCAAAATCTTGCTTTGCCATTTTAGATATTGTATTGATTGTGTGTGTGTGTGTGTGTGTGTGTGTACATCCATATTATTTCATACAGTCCAATTTATTAAATAGCAGACTGTAAAAATAAGCAAAAACTACAAAACTGGCATTTCTGACTGAGCCTTTTTTCATGAGCAATGAAAGTAAAGCAAAATGTGCAAGATAAACTGACTACAGCACATTTCTAGATTTAGTTTCAGTCACAATATAATATTTAATTAAATTAGCATGTATTAAATATGACATATTCTGGCATGGATATCATATTGAAAGGTGGTTGTTGGTGAAACCCAGCCTTTCATCAGATACAGTAACAGGTTAAATTCTTATGTACAAAAGTGCCTCAAATATAGAAATTATCAGAGCTGTTATGCTGGAAGTCAGGGGAGTTGCAAAAATACAAAAGTGTGGCGGGTGTGTTATATAGTGTTTTTGCCACCACCCTTGGTAGATGACACTCCATCAGCGAGACTGACCAGTCTCAACCGCTAGTCACGCCTCACTTGGCCCTCCGTTATGTGTACTGATGTGTGTGTGTGTGTGCGCGCTAACACTGTCCTCTCAGGGATTTGGTAGTTTTCTCCTACCTCAGCAGTTACCATGTCCTTTTGTCCCCTCACTGGTGTCTGTACTATTGCCACTTGCAGTGAAGGAGTCAGGGCAGCCCATGGGGCATACTTTCTTTAACAAATGTATATATGAAATCTGAATTTGCCTTACAGCAGAACAGGTTTTCCTATTACACTGACCGAGACTTCCTAAATTTCAAACAGCAGCTGGTTCCATTCAAGAATGGAGCACCCGAGGTCTAGAACATAGCGTATTTCATTGACGACTATCATTATCAGTCTCTAAACCAGTGTTGTAGTACTCAAGGACATTTTTTTTATAATATTGGTCTTGTCAATTGGACTTCAAAATACAAAATTTCCCTAAACAATCCAAACAAACAAACAAAGAAACAGACTGGGGCTTAAACATTGTTCCTAAAAATCAAGCATTGCCATCTGATTTTAAGTGAATATTAACTGTATTGTTAAAGTTAGGGTTGTTTGAGAAGTCCTGGAGGGCCACTATCCTGCAGAGTTTAGCTCTAACCTCAATTAAACACACCTTAACCAGCCAATCATTATAGAAACTTTGTGGTGTGTTAAGGCAAGTTGAAGATAAATCCTTCAAGACAGTGACCCTCCAGGAACAAGTTTGGACAACCAGTCATACACCTATGGCAACCCTGTTAAAAAATCCAGCATATGCTGGTTAGGTATGTTTTGAAGCATGGCTGCTGGTTTGAGCTAAGCTTTTCCTTAGCTGGTCCTCAACTGGTCATGTGCTGGTTCTAAGCTGATCCTGAGCAGGAGATAGCTGCTTAGGACCAGCACATGTCCAGCTAAGGACCAGCTTAAAAAAGCTCAAACCACCTGCCATGCTTCAAAACATACCTAACCAGGAGAATGTTTTTTTTTTTCAACAGGGAAAACCACACCACTCATTGAAGAACACCCACCCATTCACTGGAAGCTGAGTCATGTGAAAAAAAGATAAAACAGTTTTCCTGCTAAAGACGAGCATCATTCTTTTTTCTCACTCACTTACATGAAAAGGCTACTCATTGTTCACTTGTGTTTTCTCACATTCTGTACATGCATAAAGTCACAAATACCATTTACTAGAACAACATTCACTATGACTGGTCTCTGGTCTCAGTCCTAGTGTCCAAATCCTCTAAAACGCTGTATTCTCAGTCAGTATAATAAGATAGAAAGACAGGTCCAAAACCAATGTTTGTGTGATATCCTATCTAAGATGCCTTCATTGTGTCAATTTCTGAAGACACGATAACCCACAATTCTGTGTGTGCGATAACAGAGCAGGTTTATGGAAGACACCTATCATCATGTTTTTCATTCCTGTGTTCTCTGTGTCCTGTCATTCCTAAGAGTTTATCCAGCACATTTCCTCAGCCGTCTTTAAAGGGCAACTAATTCACAGCCACTCCGATGGCTGTTGGAAACAACAGCACTTAAAGCACTTCATTGAACGCTGATTTGTCCTTGTCATCTTCGACAGCTCCGTCTCATTTTTCCCTGGCGAAGTTAAGTGAGGCTGGAGCCTGGCCAGCCCTGATCCTGTGCTCTACTTAAAGACAATGGGGATGGGAACACAGAGCATTATGGGAAGGGCAGCATGACATTAACATCTCATCCTCATTATGCAGATTAGTATGAGGGAGACAGAGGAAAGGGAACATGCTAAATGGACATTGGATATAAAGGGATTGGAAACTAAAGGGTAAACCTTCATCAGACCTCCTGACAAAGATTCAAGAACAACTAAGTGAACTCTTTACCTTGTTAATCATATGAAGGTGAAGAGTGGAAGTTTTTGTACTAGTCAAATAATTTATCATATTCCACCTTAATATGCAGAGACAACTTTAACTAAATCATTCCTAGTTGGATGCATAAGCAGAAACAATGCTACTCTGTGGTACTGTGTCATTTAGTTGATCATTCCAAATTTGTTTGTTTGTTTATTAATTGCATTTATTTATTAGGCCTTTTTTGACATTTTTAAGTGAATGTTTTAGTACAAGAACAGACAGGAAATGCTGCATAGACACCCGCATCCAACCGCTGCACATCACTATGTGGGCATGTGTTCTAGAGCAGCTTTGAATATGACTCCTCCATTCAGATTCAGCCTTCTTTTTTTCTGCATTTTAACATTAACATTTTAACAATGAGTACACAAGATCTCGTACTTTAGTCTTGTTCTAGAAGGCACTATGTCTTTGAATCAGTGGTTGGTCAGGCCACAGTGAATATGGAGAACTTTGCTGAATCATAAAAGTGCTTTTAGTGACCAATGTACCGCACAAACACCTTAATCCCTGACAGCTCATAGAGCAGCTTGTACCAAGTAGCGAGGTGCATTAGGTGCTCCAGAGAGATGTCATTGGTGTAGTCCTACAAGAGTACACACTGAGCCTGGAGAAAGATGGATTGTGCTTCAGCTGGCCTTTTAGAAATCCATCACCCCAGCACTGAGAGTTCGGCCTATGGGAAGGTGAATTTACACTTGCTTTTATTCAGGTGTAAAGTGAGAAAAATATTCCGTACAGCACTTCAGGAAGCACTAGCCACACTCTGAGGTAGACGTCAGATACAGTGTTAAGTACTCAGTCAACGTTATAATATATATATATATATATATATATATATATATATATATATATATATATATATATATATATATATATATTAATGCACTTTATATTAAGGCACTTTGAGATTCCTATAAAAGATCACTGCATTTTATTATTTGATAAACACTTTCTTTTTTCTTTTTTTTCCACACTATTTTGTTATTGTATGCTTTAACATTACCTTTGTTGTGTTGTATGTCAGAGATACAAGTGAAATTGTTTTACCTCATCAAGGCCAGGCGCAGAGGTTCAGAGAGCTCATGGTTACAGATGAAGGAACTTTCTGGAAGACCTGACAGAAAGAGAAAGAAAGAGATGTCATGGTACACCACAAGCTAAATGGAAATTGTGACTTCATCATGATGTAACACATTTTTATAGTAATCTATGTGGAGAGATTGCAAGCTGAACTTATATTATTAAAAACTATTATATTATGTAATATTTCTGTCAAAGACAAACAGTCAGAGACAGAAAACTTCAAGATGTTCATACTTGATTAATCTGCTTATAAAAAAATAAAAAAAAATAACAAAAAATCTGACAGTATTGTTTTTCTGATGAATAGGTTCCTCTGAGGTGTGCGTCTATAATGAAATAACAGAAGACACAACAATCTATTCTTCAATATCAATTTTTAAATCTAGTTTTACAGTAACGAAATAACACTGTTACTGTTTCCATGAAGCATTTAAATTGTATTACTGATGGAAACTGACATTTTTCTTTTTTTTTAGTGGGGGGGTGGGAAATGATGTTTGTGTGTGTGTGTGTGTGTGTGTGTGTACAGGTTTATATATCCTGCTGGGGACTTAAACCTGAATACACACAGACTCATGGGGACTAGTGTCAGGTTGGGGACCTAAATTGACATCCCCATTTGTACAAAAGCTTATAAATCATACAGCATTTTGCCATGTAGTCTAATAGTTATTATTGCTATTATAGAATAGTTATTTTTCACTGTGCAGTCCACATTCAAACTCTTTTAAGACACAGAATTACTTCACAATTAAATTATTTTTTACATTACATTTTTATTTATATATATATATATATATATATATATATATATATATATATTTTTTTTTTTTTTTTTTTTCAATTTATTATTTATAAACAATGCACTGGGTCAGTTGGCCAATCATAGCAGACTGCACTCGCTTCAAAAGGGTGTTATTCATCACAGAAATAAAATATTATGTCTGAAAGGAAAGATAAAAAAGTTAGATAATCTAAAATTGTAAGGCTATGTACCTCACACATAGGACAAGTTCAGTGTAATATTTTGAATGCTCAAGACATACGCACACTGCACCCCTTACCCAGGAACAGGATGAGGGAGAAAAAAAATTTGTGAAAGAAAAGTAAATATTTAATAGAAACAAAATAACTGCACGTTCCATACATTATGAAGAGGAACTGATTTTTCACAGCTTTTATTCTTATTAACTCAAGTGTGTTTAAATGTTCATTGTTAACTGTTGAAATTAGATAACAGATGAATTTACGTATTAGCCAGAAAATATTCATTAACACACTTGCTCTCTGTATCATACATGCATCATCTTCATCTTTATTGTGTCTTTGCATCGCTGGAAAACCCCAATACTCTGACACACAGTTTCAAAGTGTGTGCACATCTTTCTGAAAGCTCTCTCAAGTTTACCCACATCACTCACAAGCCAAAAGACTTCCAAAACTGAACTTTTCATCTCTATCTGTCTGTCTGTCATCTCTATCTATCTATCTATCTATCAATCATGGCATCATATATATTTAGTGTACATGACGTAACATGTACACCTAATTTTAATAAAGCTTCAATACGGCCTGCAGTGTACATGGGTATTGATAAGTGTGAAATTGCATTAAGTCAACTAATCAAAATGCAAAATCGGTGGGAAAATTTGTTGAGCAAAGCTGTTAGTAGTTAGCTGATTAAAAGTGAAAATGGATGAAAGGTTGCTGTGGATCCATAGGAAGTGTCATGCCTATGTACATATGCATTTGACTTAAAGTCTGGCACAGGAAATGAATAAGGTCTCCCCTGAGGGTAAAGATCTTTGTAATGACTGTGCATGTTTCTACATCTCGTTCACTGACCTCCTCTGTACACACATACACTCAAACACTGAAATACACCTTCACTAAAGCCTGAACTCACTCTTGCAAAGACTCCGTAAGAGTAGAACATTCATTGTTTCAGATAACAGATTATGTTTTTTTTTTTCCTTCCACATTAAATAATGATGAAAATAATAGGAATTAATAAACATATTTTCAAAAATGAGAATCATAGCTGCCCAGTTGTAACCGCAATATTTCAAGTAATTTAAAGCGTAATGTTTTAGGACAACATGAATACATTTCTAATTTAAGAAAGCAGATAAAATCATAACAATGTCAAGTTACAGTTTGTGCTTACCTTTATGTCAACAGTGCACACTAAGTTTAAGGAGATGTCTAGGGTTTTGCCAATTAAAAAAATCCTGAAATGTGTGCACATAAGAGAGAGATTTGCAACAAATTGCAGTTTTCGCATCCATGTTAAAAGCCCAGTTTGGACACAGCTGCAGCCATACAAATTCATGATTTATAATTTCTACATGGCTCAAGTCAGCCCCTTTCTAAGCGATTAATCATTGGGAAAATCATTTCAACTCTCCAGCTATACTCTCTCGCCCGAGTTCCTGTTCCCTCCTTTACAGCTCTTGTTTCAGGAGAGGTGGATGACAAAGCCGTCTCCTTCACATGGAGGAAAGGCACAAAATTAGTAATTAAAGAACAAATCTCAGTTCAAACCGAGCACTGTTAATCTAGATGAAGATTAAATGTATCTGTAAAATGACCTTTCTTTGTGTTGACATTTTTTGTATTCCTGTGTGTTTTTTTTTTTTTTTGCACACATACACAGGATGTGAATGTTTACCCTGACCTCCAAAAACATATTCATTGGTACAGTGGTTCTCAACTAATTGAATGTATCAATATAACACTTACGCTAAATTGTTTATCATGCAAAGGTAAACAAAATGTCCTTAAAAATCTAACTATCTGAATTTATTAATATTAACATCAACTGCTTAAGCACAGCAATATGCAAAATTATTAATGTAACAAACTAATATATATATATATATATATATATATATATATATATATATTAGTAAAAAATTTATTTGTGAATGTGGCTAAATTTAGCTAAGAGTTTCTGAGTGTTATTTTACTGTTTTTATAAACATGATTACTTATATGTGTAAATATATATATATATATATATATATATATATATATATATATATATATATATATATATATATATATATATATATATGTGTGTGTGTGTGTGTGTGTATATATATATCATTTTTTACTATTTGCATTTTTTACAGACGTTTCCCTGCTATCTGCGGCACTATCAGAACAGACCCACAACTCACCAATTGAGAACCCCCATACAGTACAGTACCTCCGCTCATGCAACTCTGCCCACTTATGAACATGTATGTCTCAGGCAGATGTGTAAAACTGCTGTTCTTTCATAACTACAACCATTTACATTTGCAGTTAAATGACTCTTTTTTTTTTTCTGTAACTCAAGACCAATACAAACAGCTGTTCCAGGAGTTTCAAGGACTGTTCTGTGCGCTGAGACATCTGTGCAGCACAACACACACAGCCTGAACCCAGTTAAAAGGGACAGCTTTTATGAATTAATCCACAATTTATCTTGTGAGTTACTAAAGAGAGATAGAATGGTGACACCTAAAGTGGCGCTAAAACTTCATTTTAAAAATAAAGCAAAGTCCATTGCATTACTATGGTGTTGAACTTTGGAATGTTCCAGCATTGTCTGCCATAAAATTCCTTATTTAAACTCTATCAAACATAATGTGATAAGAGCTCTCTGTAAATTGTAGTCTTTTCCAGAGAATACTTGAGAATTTGTTAGATAGTGTTTGTAGTAAAATTGTCATAAATCTTGAGAAAATTTTGTGGTGTTAACAAATAGTTGTCTTTTGAGCCAAACAACTATGATAAGAGCAAATGCTGTTTACATAGTTTCAGTCTGAATCTTGTGCTAGACACACTATTTTTAAGATGACAAACATGTTTTGCACAATGCATGCACTAGATAAAACTAATAAAAACAAGCTACTAACAATAATTATGATTTAAACAACTGAAAATAAAATAATAAATAAATAGATAAATAAATAAATAAATAATTTAAACTTTAACAAACAACATCCAGAGAAAGCAGACTTTAAGTGGCCCAAATTGCATTTTATTGCATATCATTATAATTGTATAAAATGAAAATAAGCATATATGAACATCACATATGGTTAGTGGGTAAAATAATTTTGCACAGCAAAATATATATGAAAAAAAAATACAGTTTTAAGAATTTATTGATGAACGGTATATCCTGATTTCATACAAGCAGGGTATCAATCCCTGACCATAAAACAATGTCCAGACATTTTAATATCGATTACTACATTATTGCCATGTAAATAATAAATGTATTAACAACATAAGAAAGAAAGAAAGAAAATCGAGTCCTGCTTGGCAATATATATTTACAGTATATCTAAATTAGATCATATCCTTTAGTTTTCAGCAAAGCCATGGCGGGTGCTTTTTAAATTAGCGTTCTAGATAGATTTCAATATGTGATATATAATTTGCTACAAGCTACATTTAGTGCAACTCATTCCAAATAGGTCAGATTTTATATCAGACTATTTTCTTTTTTCTTTTCTTTTTTTTTTCCTGAATACATGATTTTCTGTGTTGACTTAAAATTCAACTTTAATACTTTGGTTTTAAAATACAGTAAATGGCAGGCTACAATAGGAACTACAACTGTCAAACTGTTGTTTTCATTGCAAGAACATGCTGCAAAAAACTCAAGTTACGCATTATAAAAATCCAGCTGTATGCAAACTTGGAGCCTTCCAAACTTCTAACAAAAAGAAACAGGCAACATCTAAACTCTAAGTCAACTTCTCCATGTCAACCTGTGGCATGAACTACCACTAACTGTTCTTATATGATAAAAAAAGGAGTTCATTCCAGAATTATCAAAATGCAAATGTTTGACATTAAATACACAAACCGCTTTTAGCAACGACACTGTTTAAGTCCCAGAGGGAGAATTCCTTTCAGAAACCAGGTCCTTGTTCTCTCCCTCGCAACAAAGCTTCCAGTTGGTTCTCAACAGAGAATTAACTGTATGGAACGACTTTTTCATGGAGAGGATGATGGCATGATGCTCCTTTCACTTTTTTAGTCTGTATTCCAAAAAAGTGATTGGGAAATGAAAGAAATGTATGAATGCCATGCTGAGCAGAAGTTCTTTTCCAAGTAGAAGTTCATTTTCAAGCACATAAAAAAACAGCGGGGAATAAGGAACAAACAAAAAGACCATACATGTCCAGCATGCAGGCACTTCAATAGTCTTTTTATATAGTCAATAGATTCTCATGTAAGTCACAAAACAGCAAGCAGAAGGCATGAGATGATAATGGGGGAGGGGTCCTTGGACTTTGGCAAAAGAGCAAAAAATATGTAAAAATAAAAAATAGCAAATAATTGGCAAGAAACAAAATGTGAATAAAGGTCAACCTCATGAGTGTATATGCATACACATCAAAATATTAATTTGCATACACATTAAAATCTTAACTATTTTAGATAATAATATAAATGTGTATTTTCAATTTGGTTGTACAACAAGCCACCAAAACTCAAGAAGAACTGACTTCAGTTCTTAAAAAGAAAAAAAAGTCAGCCTTGATCTAACAACCCCCAAAACTAAAAAAAAAAAAAAAAAAAAAAAACTTTTAAAAACTTTATTGGTTTATTTCTCTCTTTCTTAGGCTTTTTATGGAACTCACATGAAAAACTCCGGGGATGAGGGGTGGTTGTCGCTGCTCGACGAGTTTTCTCGAAAGCCGCTGCTCACGAGCTTCTCGTACTTCTCTTTGTACGCGTCTCTTTCACGCACCAGTCGGGAGATCTCTTGTTTGAGGTGGTCCACCTGCTGCATGAGCTGTGTCTTCTCGCCCTCCAGTACGTGCCTTTGCTGGACCCTCTTGTAGCGGCACGATTGGGCATAGCCTCTGTTTTTGAGGGTTCTCCTCTTCTGTTTGAGTCGGATCACCTCCTCTTTGCTGACGCCGCGCAGCTGCCGGTTGAGCTCCCGCACGGACATGGTAACGAGTTGCTCGTCCGAGAAGCGGTCATCCAGGTGGGAGTGCTGGTGGTGGCTGGCAGAGGAGCTGTTGCTGGACTGGACCCCTGGGGTTTGGTGCTGCTGGTGGTGGCTGTGGTGATGATGGTGGTGATGGTGGTGAGGTGCCCCGTTCTGCGCTGCAGCGGCGGCAATGACTGCGGACACCACCGCGGCGGCGGATCCCATCTCTTCCCCGGCCATTGCGCCTCCCGCGCCGCCCGCGCTACTGAATTGCTGTCCTCTAGCATAGCCGTCGAAGCTCTGAAGCTGATGTGTGCTGCTGATAAGCGCTTCAACCGCGTCCTCGGGACTGAAGCCCAACGCCTCCGGGGTGAGCTGCTGTTGATAGCCGGTCATCCAGTAGAAATCATCCAGGTGCGCCTTCTGCTCGCTCCCGGAGCTAGGGCTAGGCGCCGAGAAGCTTGGGGAAGGGGGGACCGAACTACATGGCGTGCTCATCGGGGTGGAAGACAGGGAGCCCCCGGCGATCAGGCGGCTGCACTGGCTGATGCTGCGATCGGGCTCCAGTGGCTCTTTCTTCACCTCAAACTTCATCAGATCGAAGTCATTAACATATTCCATGGCCAGGGGACTGGTGGGCAGGTCGGAGCTGCTCAGTGCCAGCTCTGATGCCATCCTCTTGCTGCTGACTGTCCTCCAGAGCGGGTGAAAAGCAGCTGTCAAAGCGGGCTGGGTCGGGAGAGAGTGAGCCAGCTTGATGATGTTTAAATGTTTTACTCTTAGCAGGAAAACGGAGACCTCACAGGACTTTGCACTGCACTCCTAACTCCAGAATATGAGCTCTCGTTGGCACAGTCTATTGCAAAAATGCATCGGATCTACCTCTCCTCCCTTTACAAGTGAATTTCGGAGACCTTAGATTTCAAACATTTAACACTTTGGTGACTCCTCATTAGCAGACATCATCCTGGTCAAACGGGTGACTGGAACGTAGATAAAAGATGTGCGCTTGCTGACACAGACTGAGCTGAGATGGTTTTTAAACCTAAACTACAGTACAGTTTAAAAGCTTTGCTGAGTTTTATAGCTGCCGTGACGTATGAGGTTCGGAGATAGCCAATGGGGTTAACATATGAGTTCGGAAACCAAAACTTTTCTCGTCAGCTGACTGTCATTTTGGAAATGCTGGAGGAAAGAACTGAATGGACTTAGAGCGTTTAACTCCTTCGTCCTTCCCTTTTTCAAAATGTTCAGTTCTGTTACTTTAGTAACACGAGTGTCTGGACGTGTGTGTTTCTGTGGATTTTTTATTTATTTTATTTGTATTATTACTATTACTATTATTATTATTATTATTATTATTATTATTATTATTATTATTTAAACTTTCTAATATTATGCAGTTAGTGAGATCGTAGGATATGTAAGGAGGATAACAACTGGTTTTTCGACATAATCATTATAAAATAATTACTCAATGTCTAACTTAAAATATTGGTTTACCTGAATTAACATTTTAAAAAGTAATATACAACACATACACCCTTAAGTTATAATACAACATTAAAGTTGTTATAATTGAAATGATATAATTTCAATTAATACAATTGCAAATAATAAAAGTTAGGGATGTTATTGGATAAATAAGCTTTTTGAAAACTCAACAGTGCCACCTCTGGGATAAAAAGAGAAGTGTGTGTACGTGAGTGTGTGGAGATACCTACTTAAACAGTACTTAGTTTTGAGTCAAATTTGTACAGAAGTGACCCAAGTCTGACAACGGCAGATTAGTTGTCCATTTTGGGGACATCCCCCTTTGTCAAAGCTGTATAAAACAAAGTAAATAAAGTTTTAAGTAGTTACCGTGTAGTACTCATAACTCACTCACTATTATACAATAGAAGTCAACTGAAGTGTGTGTATGTGTGTGTGTGTGTGTGTGTGTGTGTGTGTTGGGGGAGGTGGGGGATATACCAAGCCTTTGTGTAATGTAATCAGATCTTTTGGAAAGTGAAACTTTATATTCACGTTTATGTAGATATGAATAAATGGGATAGCTGTTATTAGTTTCAACTATACAGAGAAAGGAATCAGTTGTAGTTGTACTACACTATCTATTCTTTTCGGCACAGACAAGAGGGTGAAAAAAATAAAAATAATAATAATTTCTAAATTATTCTCGCTAAATTATCTTAAGTAATTTCCAAACCAGGAAAAAATAAATCTTACAGGTAACATTTTTGGACATTTTGACAAAACAAATGCACCATCTTGATTTACATTAGGCTATAGCTCGGTGATCAACTAAATGATTCAAGCATAGACCAAGAGAACAGCTATAAAAACGTGTTTATCAGTTCTGTAAAATCTGCCTAATCTAGTCATATATTAAACTACTCTTCTGTTCATTGCTCTTTTACTGGAGGTCAGGGGTTGATTCCGGCAGTATTTCTTAGTGATTTTTCTTTCCCTTTTATTCTTTAAGTATTCAGTTAGCAGCAGCTCAATATAAAGCAATTTTTGCTTTGCATAATATACCTGTCTGATTAATTAATGATCCTGTCCTAATCTTCAGTCGCATGATTCTTACATTATTATGTCTATCTATCTATCTATCTATCTATCTATCTATCTATCTATCTATCTATCTATCTATCTATCTATCTATATATATATATATATATATATATATATATATATATATATATATATCTATAGACCAAAAGTTTGGAAACATTACTATTTTTAATGTTTTTGAAAGAAGTTTCTTCTGCTCATCAAGCCTGCATTTATTTGATCAAAAATACAGAAAAAAATGTAATATTGTGAAATATTATTACAACTTAAAATAATAGTTTTTAAATTTATTATACTTTAAATTATCATTTATTTCTGTGATGCAAAGCTGAATTTTTAAGGTCAATATCACATGATCCTTTAGAAATCATTCTAATATGAAGATTCATTATCAAAGTTGGAAACAGTTCTGCTGCTTAATATTTTTTCAGAACATGTGATACTTTTTTAGGATACTTTGATGAATAAAAAGTAAAAAAAAAAAAAGCTATGTTTTTAAAATATAAATATTTTGTAATGGTCAGTAATTTGGGGTCAGTAATTATTTTTTTCTTTCTTTTTTCAAATAAAATCAATACTTTTATTCAGCAAGGATGTGTTAAATTGATAAAACATGATAGTAAAGAAAATATATTATTAGAATATATATATTATTAGAATTTTTTATTTATTTTGAATAAATGCAGTTCTTTTTAACCTTTTATTCATCAAATATATTAGACAGCAGAACTGTTTCCAACACTCATAATAAATCAGAATATTAGAATGATTTCTAAATGATCATGTGATAGACTGGATGTTACATGTGACACTGAAGGCTGGAGTAATGATGCTGAAAATTCAGCTTTGCATCACAGGAATATATATATATTTTTAAAGTATATTCAAATAGAAAACTATTATTTTAAGTTGTAATAATATTTCACAATATTACTGTTTTTTTCTGTATTTTTTATCAAATAAATGCAGGCTTGATGAGCAGAAGAAACTTCTTTCAAAAACATTAAAAATAGTAATGTTTCCAAACTTTTGGTCTGTACTGTATATATAATATATATTAAGAATTTCAGCTCAGTGCCATGCTCTAAAAATCCATGAGTATATGTCCATGCAATGATAAGTTGGCCATTTAGGAAAACACTTTTGTGACTTGTTTTAGCCTTGACTCTCCAACCATTTCATACACTGCACAAAAGCCTATAATCATTTACTCAGTATCTTTTCTGGCAAAGTCTACAATCTCATGCTTTGGATCCTTGGTATTTTTAGAGGATGGACTAAGATGAGTGTAATGATCTCTATGACAGCTAGCCATGAATGATTACATCAATAGCTGTTACGGTATGTGTATTCGGACTGTATTACAAATTACAATCAAATCTTTTTTCACTGAAAGTGAAAATGCTGACTAAAACTGCCCAACCAAATGTGTTAATTCAATCTAATATATTAATATAATATAGCTGTGTAGAGTAGAATTTCAGACTAGTGAAATTTCAATAATAGTGTCCAATGATTCCATTCAGTAACACATAGCATTTGAATATTAGACTTCAATCTGAATATTACTTACTTCTTATTTACATTATTATTACAAAATTAACAAGTTGTACTCTGCAAATCTCAAAATTAATGTAATTTACTTTACATATTGATAGTATATTTCATACTTCTTTTCAAACCACACAAAAACCCACGCTGTGTGCTTACCCCAAATTAAATTACTGTAATTTCAATTATGTCATGTGGTGAGAAAATGAAAAGTAATAAGCATCAAGGACTTCGAGGAGAGGATATGACTCCATGACCCCAAAGCCATTCCACTGCAGTCTACAAAAGCCCCAATCATGAAAGCCTTAATCAATTTTAAAACAGTTACATGTGAAATTGAGGAAAAAGAGTCTTTCCACATATAGATTGGAGTCCCTCATAAAAGGAAAGAAAGGGCTAAAACTGAATAAACTTTACACTTTAATTCAAGAGCAAGTGGGAAGAGGTCAGGAACAATGGACCAAGGGTGGCAGGTTTTTGGAATAATGTTCATATTGCTCTTGTCCATACTTATTCGTCTATTTATTCATTTGACACTTTAATCCAAAGCGACATAGAATAAGCAGTTTGTCACAGAGAAAGACAAACAGTGTGGTCATGCAATAACCAGTACTGTAAATCTCCAGTAAGGAAAATAATCACTATTAGAGTAGTTCATATGATGAAATTGGTATGTGTACAGGCAAGACTTAAACCTGTGTGACACAGCTGCTGTGTGCAGTGAGCATGTGCGTCAGTTCTCTGAGTACAGATAAAGGATACAGAGTATATCCTGATCTGCTAATTTATTGTATTTTATGGTCACTGCTCACCCATGCCACTCCCTGGTGTAATTGTAGAACAGTGTTTTAGTCAGTACCAGCTCATTTGAGTCTGAGTAGATCTGAGTAGGTTGAGTATAAGTCAAGACTGAGTCTAAATGCCCCACACCATTACAAGACCAAGAAATATGGACTTTGACTCGGACCTGAGTCAGATAGTCTAGTCTCTCCTGCTTCTAACGCAATGGGAGGCTTCACAAAACTCAAGACTGGGTTAATGACCAGTCACAGATTGACACATGTCTAGTAAACTGCACAAATGCAAAAGGACGTTTGCCGTCAATCATGAAGAAAAAAGATTGATTGAATCAACTTAGTAATAAAAAAAAAAAAAAAAATATGATAGCAACATTTTAGGTAATTTATAAGATTACTTGTTATTTTTCACTTCTGAAAACTGCACATTTAACAGCCCCAGATTAATTACTTTTTCAACTTTCACATACTGAGTAATGAAACTTGCTGTTAATAGGTTACACTGTTTTATTGTTAAAATAAGTATTATAATGTATATATATATATATATATATATATATATATATATATAGAGAGAGAGAGAGAGAGAGAGAGAGAGAGAGAGAGAGAGAGAGAGGAATGCTCAGCTGCTTATAGGATCAGCTGATAATTACTTTATATGACTGTCAATTTCACATGCATTAAATCACATTTTGTAGATGCAATACATGCAGACATACTTAAAAAAAAGAAGAATACATTGTGTTCCAAAAGAATACATGAGTGGGCTTCTGCCTTTTTTTTTCAGATAAGATTGATTTGCCCTCATTAAAGTTTCAGGGGTAACAAATAAAAGACAAACTAAGATCATTAGCCAAATAATAATTATAGATAAATACACAATTCACAATATTTTAATATTAGTATCCTAATATATAAATATTAAATATTGTTACGTTTACTCAGGTGTCATATGGCATGCTATTTGTGTGCCAGTGAAGAGTCTTTCCAATCAGTTCTGTGTTCAATTAAGACAGAACTAGCTAACTATGTAATAACTAGCATGCATATATTGCCATGCAATGAGTTGCTTAAGGACAATAGGTTTTTCACATAATTATTTGAGCATCGGATCACCCAAACTTTTGGAGAACAGTACGATGCTCCTGGTCAAAACAAATAATGGACATCCTTGTTGTCTTGTAGACAATGAACTGTTGTACAAATGTGAAAATACTGCTTTACAGCTCCACAGTGAGTATTGTACATGATGATGATGTTACATAACTTACATGTTGTGTGCATTTCTGTCTGTGAGACATTCTGTAACAATATGAGGTTATCCATGTGATTCATTACAGGCACGTGGATAAGGTCACTGACCTCTAGTTTTAAAACTGTAGTTGTGATGGTAGCTAAATTGACTTACAGTAAAATTTCCACCAGCGTAAACTCATATTGATCGAAAGGTTTACTTTGAACCTTAACCTCATTTCTCATCATAAATAAACAGAGCTCAGATCTCAGATCTTCAGACGAAGATTGATTTCCTTTTAAAATAACTTTTCAGTAGACAGATAAATCTATATGTGTTATTTAGCTAACTGCATTGCTCAATCTGACTCTGATTAATCTGTAACTAAACTCATGCTGTTTGGTTGTTTTCTGGTTCCACTCGCTGATTTGGGAAACAAAGATAATAAAACCATAATAAATAAATACATAAATAAATAATTTGAGATTGGTGCATTGCAAGAATATTTTTCAATTAAGTACTCCTTACCCTTTACTCTTACAATGACAATACCCAAATGCAAATCCTCACTTAACACAACACAACACAGGTGTAGTTGTTCTTTTCTCAAAACGTTTCCGTTCTACAATGCCAAAGAGGTCTAAAGTGTGGCTACACTTTATAAAAGTGGATGCCGAGTCAGCAAAGTGCAACATATGCGATAAGAGTATTGCAACCAAAGCCGACATTACCACCAATTTAATGAAGCATTTGTTTGGATGAGTGTTTTGCCCTCCCTCCCTGTTTAGTTTGGTCTACTCCATTGCGTATCTTGAAACACGCCCCCTTTCACGTCATCTAGAGAGAGAGAGAAAGATTTATCCGGTACAGCGGATTTCTCTAAGCAGCAGGCCACTGTATACGTTTACCTTAAACGTAACCGACTGTGTTTACGAGAATACATGCAGAGACAATTATTTTGATATAATTGTGTGTGAATGTTTTCATTCAGAAGTTACGATACGCGAAGGATGAATTCATTCTCTGTACGCGCATTGTCTGAAATGCTGCTCGCAGCGCGTGCTTTGAATGAGTGAGCGCAAGCTCTAAACGCGCGCAAATTCTTTAAAACGCTTGAATCAGCAATATTTAGAAACAAGTGCAAACGATCAGCTACGATCCGTTTCACCCTTCAAGCGAGTGAACAAAGCGAATCAAGTTAGGAATTTTACATCACTATTCACGATAGCCCATCGGACTGGAAAACACAATAGCCCCGGGACGTGGGGCTAGCGATTTTGTGAACCCTGCAGCTCAGATCTATCCAGTTTGTGAAACACTGGTTTTCACACTGGTTTCGTTAAACAAAATAAATTATTATTTTAAAAAATTGACTCAAAAGAATCATCGGTTCACTAATCGGATCATGAACTTGTATTACCGAGCCAAAGATGATCTATTATTGAACATCTCGAATGAATAAAGACTTCAAGTTCATCTGTAAAGCACATAAAGCTATCGTTTGAGTTTATAAACTTCAATTTCATGCATGATTCGTATGGATCTGCTAACTGAATGCAAAGTGTGAGTTCTAGGAGAATGTTTGTGTCTTGATGAGCATTTATCGCTCACTAGGAGTCGCTAAATGAACAGCTGCTGTTTTTTTTTTGTTTTTTTTTCAACGAAGGATCAGTTGCCCTATTGGTTTAAATCTTTACTTAAATATTAAATTAATAATTGACATCAAAACAGGGGCGTTTGCGTTATGATGTGGTGGGCTGCTGTGGGGCAAGTCCAGGGCAACTTTTTGGTCCCAGTCTGCCCCTGATTGGCGCACCCCTATACAAAAAGCACAACCAGTTGTATTAATAATGTTATCCTGAGTGTGAAGTGTTACCAGAATTTGTTTTAATTAAGGTGAAAAAATAAAAGTTTTGTGTTTAATGTATTTGTGTTGATGTTGAAATGGATTTTAAAACATATGGTATTGAAAAAAGTATTGTTAGGAACTGGTATCGAAACTGAGGTATCGAAATTGGCCCCGGATCGAAAGATTTTGAACAATACCCAGCCCTAAACAGCTCTGAGTTTGTCCTGTAATGCCTGAAGTGTTTGGAGAACACCTGATAAGAGATCAGAGACCATTCCTCCATATAGAATTTCTCAAGATCCTTCAGATTCACAGCTCCATGTTGGTGCTTCTTCTCTCCAGTTCACCGCACTCAGTTTCTATAGGGTTCAGGTCTAGGCCATGGCAAAAGCTTAATTTTATGCTCAGTGACCCATTTTTGCGTTGATTTTGTTGTTTGTTGTGGACTATTGTCCAGATGGAAGATCGAGCCACAGCCCATTATACAATTTCAAACAATAGGCATATCCATGATCCCATGCATCCTATCAAGATGTCCAGGACCTCCGGCTATAAAACAGGCCCACAACATTAAAGATCCAGCAATATATATTTATCTGTGGGCATGGGATACTTTTTATTCAAAAATAACTTTGTGTTCCTAATATTTATAATTCCTGTGGAACAGGAAGCCAAGGTTTTTTTTTTTTTTTTTCTTTGTTTGTTAGTTTTTTTCATGCTTCTGGTCACCCTGGTGTGCTAATAATAATAATAATAATAATAAAAAAAAATATATGGGCCGTTATCGGCGTTAACGTGAGACTTTTTTCGGCGATAAAAAAAAAAATATCGCCGTTAATCTATTCTCAAAGTTGGGTTGGGACCTGGGTCTATACTACGCGAGCTACGATGACTTTCACCTTGGTATTTTAGCACAGATGTATACCTAGCCGAATATGTAGGGGGCGAGAATGAGTCTTTAAACCTGTGTGTATGCCTACTGTGAAATTAACACATCAAACGTGACATGATAATCAGGGGAAGTCGTGGCCTAATGGTTAGAGAGTCGGACTCCCAATCGAAAGGTTGTGGGTTCGAGTCCCGGGCCGGCAGGAATTGTAGGTGGGGGGAGTGCATGTACAGTTCTCTCTCCACCTTCAATACCATGACTTAGGTGCCCTTGAGCAAGGCATTGAACCCCCAACTGCTCTCCGGGCGCCGCAGCATAAATGGCTGCCCACTGCTCCGGGTGTGTGCTCACAGTGTGTGTGTGTGTTCACTGCTCTGTGTGTGTGCATTTCGGATGGGTTAAATGCAGAGCACAAATTCTGAGTATGGGTCACCATACTTGGCTGAATGTCACTTCACTACTTCACTATTCACTATAACATGGATGCAGCTAAGATGCAGCTAAGACGCTGGGTTTGCTTCAGGGAATTGTTTTTTTTTTTTTTAAAGAAGCTTCCCAATGGAAACCTCAACAAGACGCATGCATGTTTCACACATACTCCGTCTGCAGTGCGTATGCAGTCCGTGTGGGTTTCGTATGTGGTGCTGAATCAGCACGGACTCTTACTAATTGTGCTTTCACACAGGACCACAACCGCGTGAACATTGGAATCTGTTAACATGGGTGCGTAAAAAAATACGAAACGCATACGCACTGCAGACGGAGTATGTGTGAAACAGGCGTAAGGTTGTTTGCACCTTGTGCAATGTGGAATTAGTTTACAGCTTTCTCAAGCAGTTTGTGATGCATTTTGGAAACAGGAGATGAGCCCCTGGTCTAATGCACCACCTGGCTTGAGAAACACATCTCAAAGACTTAACGTTATTTTTGGTCATTATTTTATTTGGGTAGCACACATTTTCTGAATGCCTTAGGCAGAATTCAAATGAGCCATTTTAATCTAGATTAATTAATTAATAACAGTTTCCTTGCCACTGTCGCCTCTGGCTTGCTTAGTTGGGGACACTTCATCTACAGCGATATCGTTGACTTGATTGCAAATAAATGCACAGACACTATTTAACTGAACAGAGATGACATAACTGAATTCAATGATTAACTGCCTTTAACTATCATTTTTTCATTATTGACGCACTGTTTTCCTAATGAATGTTGTTCAGTTACTTTGAAGCAATGTATTTTGTTTAAAGCGCTATATAAATAAAGGTGACTTTGACTTTAGATTAATCTAGATAAAAAAAAATAATAATAATAATCTATGCCCATCACTATAGATATGAATGAGAATATACTTTTGTAGGGGTGCCAATAATTGTGGTCAACATGCATTGGAGGACAAAAAAACAACAACAATAAAAACAATCATGAGATTTTCTCCCCACTTTCAGTTGTTTTTCTTCAATGAAAGGTTATAATTTATGTAATTTTTTTTTTTATTAAATATTTTTTTGAGTGAAAGACTTATTTTCACAGCTGCCTTTCCTCATATTTGCCAAGGGTGCCAATAGTAGTGGAGGACACTGTATATATTCCAAAACATTACAATTTCTATGAAAATGTACATTTTATTAACAAAAAAAATATATATATTCAACTGTGAATCACTGTTGGGCATAATGAGAATAATCAAAATGAAAAGCAAAAATAAATGGCTATGAATGACACAATTTCTGAAATGATGTGATCTAAATCTGCAAAGATTCTGTCCTGACCTATATTCACAGTGTCTTGTGGGTTGACCTGTGTGAACATATATGTGATCATTTCAGCTGAGGGAGAAAATCTAGTAAAGGAAGTTGGAAAACAAGTACGTGAGCGAAGACATGACACTCGTGACAGAGCCTGAAACTATTCTTGCATGCACAGTGAAGAGGATGTGATGTTCAAAAGGACTATCTTCATGATCATATATGACAGAAACTGAGAAAAAAAGCCACTCAGTTGCGGTCGCATGATCTGCTCTGGTTTTGTAAAAACATGTTTTGCAGCGTATTGCATGTGTAGTACCATGTCAAGTACTCCAAACGAGAGTTTTTTTTTTTTTGAAAAGTCAAAAGGGGTTTGGAGCAACATGATGGATTGCAAATTATTGGTTATTTATTACTACTGTTTCATTGAAAACTTCATAAAATAGGGTTTAATGATTTAACTGTAGTGAGTTAAAGAGACTGTGGAAAAGCAGGGAGAAAAAATATAGCACAACAGATAATTTCAACCCTCCAGTATTATTCACAAAATTACCATATCTCCTCAGCATTTAGGACCAAAAAGCATTCTGCCAATATTTGTTCATTGTATGATTTATATCAATGTAGTCTCCATGCATCTTAAAAAGCAGAAATTAAATCAAATAGATCCCATAATTTAACACTCTAACCAAAATATTCCCCAAACTGAACATAGTTATTTGTCTTTAATGAGTTTATTTATTTATTTATTTATTATGTCCCATTATTTCAAGTTTTGCAAATCTTTTAATTACCTGAGAGTCATTATGCTTATATTCTTAGCTTAGCCTGAATTTTTAGACATATATCTATCCTCTTACACTAATAATCTTGTTTAACAACCAAGTTAACCATAAATTGTTATAATGTTCCAAGTGAAAAGGATTAAAACAGTTTAATTTAATGAGTTATCCCCAAAGGCGCCCTTAAATTCTTCCAGACCCTCAGTTATTCTCTAAACATCTACTATAATTCACTTGACAACAGTTAAAATTGGAAATGTAAGACTTCTCTGTGACAAAAAAAACATGCCATTTTGAATCAAAGATCTTCCCTTAGAGTTTACAGAGGAGCCAAGTTGGATGTTCCTACACTCAGATAAGCAAAAGGGCCCTTGTGGAATCTCAATTTTCACCCAGCTTCCAGAATGTGGGCAGTGCTGTGAGTAATTACATTAATCCATTTATCATCGACTGCCTGGGTAACCTGGGAGA
Organism: Carassius carassius; assembly: GCF_963082965.1. NCBI lineage: Eukaryota > Metazoa > Chordata > Actinopteri > Cypriniformes > Cyprinidae > Carassius > Carassius carassius. Next base: position 10,710,872 of record NC_081777.1, on the reverse strand, counting down.
CTACAGCAGGGCCAAAACCAGAGGGCCGGCACTATGCTGGGTATTTTCTGTTATTATTGACATCCATTTTGGGAGGTTTTGGTTGTTCAACCATATTTAAAGGGCACTGACAAGATATAACAGTAGTTTTTGCCCATGATTCAAAGCTGTGACCATGACTTAGCTTGTGCTCTTTTAACAAGTCTGAACAAGCAGCAGTAAGCCAACAATATGACACAACCATGAGAAAACCATCAACAGACACAAAACATTTGAGGCCACAGAGGAGTCTAAAGGATTTTGGTCAGAAGAGGTTACAGACCAATATTTGACATTAACTGTTTTAATTGCACTTTTGAATCTTTCAAGATTTATTATATTTAAAAATAAGAAAATACTCAGATACATCAAAGTTTGAAACACATACAGAACAAATTTCAGTGTAAATTATTCATGAACACATTAAGTAAACTGTCGCGTTGGACTGAATAAATCAATTTAGATCAAGGTTTTACAACAATGAGGCTATTAGTTATATGTGTGTGTGTGTGTGTGTGTGTGTGTGTGTGTGTGTGTGTGTGTGTGTGTGCGTTTGTGTGTTTGTTTTGTGTATGTGTGTGTGTTTGTTTGTGTATGTGTGTTAAGGTTGCAAGTTTGAAAGTGCACAAGGGAGAATTATGATTTCATGAATTTTCCAACAAGTAACAAATTACTGATCTTCTTCAACAAAACCTTTATGATGTTCCAGCAGTCTTTGAATCCAATGCTCTCCATTAACTTACTATTGCGGAAAGCTGCCTCCTTGTCATTTCTGACTTATAACAAAAAACAGAGTAATGGCTAAAAGCTGCACAGTAGATGTACAGTAAACAAGCTAAAAAACCCAGAACTAGTTTTTATAAGCTGTTGATCTCACAAAAAAACAAGCGTTTAAGACATAGATAGTTGTAGATGTCGGGGTATTTCACATTTGGCCATTCAGTAGGATCATTTCTCAAACAAAGGTTAGAAGAAGGGGCACTGACATAGACCAATAAAATTGTATTTCTTAATATGTCTACTCCTCTCATATTCATAGAGTGTGGTTAAAAAAAAATCCTTTGATATGGTTAAAAAATAATGAATGGTCTTGTCGCCGATTACGTTTCCCTCCAGAGTAAAATGACATATTTCTGTCTACTTTTGTGTTTGGGGGGGGGGGGGGGGGGTGGTCGACAGTACACCTGTTTACTGTACACCTTGTCACATAATGACATAATGACACACATGGGTATGGTTTTCAGAATATTACACTTGTTGTTCCGTCTCTATTCTCTTCTTACTATTCCGTTTCTTGTGTTTTTCTTCGCCAGTGGCTTGTAAATCAACATCTTGGTAGCTCTGCATTAATCTTCAAAATCAGTTTGACAAAAAAGACTGTACCTTCCTGAAATGTAGATGAAGACATGCAAGATGAAAATATATTTAGGGAGAACCAAAGTAGAACAATTTTCATTTACCACAAGAAAGCGTAGGCTACCTTTGATTCGGTCATGGCATGCCTACACTAGTGGATCTGTAGTGTCAGTAATTCAGATATGATTCACTGATAAACTTATAGTGGTTTTGTGTGCAGGAATTGTGTGTATTTGAATGCTATCGGTTTGCTACCCAGCAATGACTGCAGTATGTAATCATCTGCTTTCTCATTTGCTTTCCAGGAGATTATCACCACAGTGCCTATTTAGTAAGTTGTTCATCTTTAGTCAAGGGAAACATGTGTAAATTCTTGATCAAAAAAGATATGCTAAACCATTCTTAAAGTCATTATTGTATCATATTTTTAATTGTTTGCCCTGTTTTTTCTGGATAATATCAGCCATTTAATCTGTTTTACACTTGACATGTTGTTTTACACTTGGCAAGTAATTATAGAATGAATAAATAAATAAATAAATGAAAATGTCATCAAAACAAGGCTAATTTTGGCTCACAAGTTTGTATACCAAGTTAAAATGTATTAACTATTATTTGATGTCTATGTTTATATTTAGGTTTATTTGTACAATAACACACAAATTTGAGTGCGCACGTGACATGCCTACTCATATACGCACACCCCACATAATGAGACATCCTCTGACCTTTCCTCGCACACCCCAAGAGAACAGTGATGAATCATCCTTTAAAAATAACCTTATGTGTTGGGTCATTTAATGATTTACAGTTTTCATCCACATGTAATTATTACATTCATTATTTGGCCAGAGAGTGTCTACTAATAACAGTGACTGAGAGAACCTTCTTTTGGATGCTAGCTAAAGATTTACAGTTCAAGGGTTGTGTAGTATTGAACATGAAATGAAATGAATTTAAAAATGCTCTGGTCTTTGATCATATTAATGATTTCAATAAGAAATTTAAGTTCATAAATGGTTTTCAATTTAAAAATAATACATTAGTTAATTAGTTGTTGTGATTACATGTGATAGATATAGATGGGTATAATGCATCTGTATATATATATATATATATATATATATATATATATATATATATATATATATATATATATTTATATATATATATATATATATATATATACACACACACACAGGGCCTAAAATTAACACTTGCCAAGTGCCAAATGCGAGTAAAAATAGGCATTGGCCAATATTTAACAGTGTTAGTCTCCAGTTGGTGGGTAAAACTTTTATGAAGTATAAGAATGCAATGTAGTAAGAACAACAGCCAGTTTTTAAGGTTATTCTCTGTTTCTAAACTTAAGCGAATAAAAAAATATTTTCCGAAGACAAGATCATCGTGATTAGCTGTTCTGTCATAAATGACCACAGCGAATCAAATAATATGATACATACGTGACTGATTAGGTCAGAGCAGTGCAATGGCAAGCTTGTCCATAGACACGGTTCTAACAACTTTTACCCGAGAAGATATTGATGTTTCATTTCGGAAGCTTAACTTTTCCGTTCTTTATTCTTCATAACCCAAGAATGTGGGGACATACAACTGGGGTTACGCCATCTAAACGGTGCAGTGAAGTAGGCTTTAGTTGGAAAGGCTGCTCGATTGGCTGTAATGTACCCAGACGCTGATCCACTTTAGTAGCGCTTCAACAGATGAAAGTACGCACACACAGTCTAAATATGCGGTTTTGACGTGACATTCAGCCAGGTATGGTAACCCATACTCAGAATTCATGCTCGATATTTAACCCATCCAAAGTGCACACAGACCAGCAGTGGGCAGCCATTTTATGCTGCGGCACCCGGGAGCAGTTGAGGGTTTGGTGCCTTGCTCAAGGGCACCTAAGTCGTGATATTGCTAGTCCGAGACTTGAACCCACATCCCTACGGTTAGGAGTCAAACTCTCTAACCACTAGGCCACGACTTCCCATGAGTTATATTTAAAAGAATTATAAAGTCTAAAATGACCGTAACGATTTTAGAGAAAATAGGGTAGGCCGATGTGTCAGATCTGCGTGATGTGCATCAGGTTTTGAAGTGACATCGCCACTTTTAAAGTTAAACCCGCTGTACAAGTCTGTCATTGATGTAAATCAAAGAACACAAGAAACAGAGACATCACTAGACTGCTCTAGTTCTTATTAACTTTTGTAGCTTGAATAAAGGTTTATCTGTATAGTTTATACAAATTATAGTCTATGTGAAAATTGTTTTAAATTTACTTAATATGTCAGAGCCTATTAAATGTTAAAAATAATGGTTTATAGGCCCACTGATGTTGAATGGCTATAATTAATTGGCTAGGTAAAACTGAGGGAAAATGCATTTAATAGAGACACCAGTAGTATTGGTATCAATATTACATTATTTAATTAACATTTAAAATATAATATCTTTATGTTGATTTCTACATTAATTTGGAGGTTCAGTGTGAAATTATGACAATATAAATATGCGATAAATCATGATGATGATTATTATTATTATTATTATTAATTGACATACAGCACTAATGTTAACCTTTTATAGATTTAATTTTCAAATTTTTTAGGTCCTCCCAGAAAGAGATCCAGACTGCCCACACCCCCTTGCCCGCCTTCAAATGTTCTATTCGATAATCCGGCCATAAAATGAAGCTGAATGGATGAACTGAATAGCCCTACTCTAATCTGTTAACATGGGTGCAGAAAAAAAAAAATTACCACATATGCACTGCAAACTGAGTATGCATCTCAATATTAATATTAAAAAATTAATACAAATAAGAAAGAAACATCAATAAAAAATACTGTAAATACATTATGTCATTGTAGTAGTAATAACTGCCTGTTTCTGAAAAAAAAAAAAAAAACCCGGTTGTTAGTTTTAGGCACTATATATATATATATATATATATATATATATATATATAGCAACACCTAAATGAAACATAACTGAGGTACGCTGAATATCCGAGCAAATTATAAACTTTAAAAATTATAGATTATGCTGCTAACAGTGTCACAGTCATGGATTATTTTCCTATGAGACACATACTGATAAAGCCTATGTTTTAAATGCACTGTAAGACATTTTCAAATGCCAGAATGAATGAACGCAATGCAAACTCTGATTAGCAGTTGTTAAAATGTTACAGATTTCCTTTTGTATCACAAATACACGCAAGATGTTGTATCCGGTGAATTCAAGTGGACTCCATCTGAATTCTTGTGGTTTAGTGTGGAAATTCCCATAAAAAAAAAAAAAAAATCAGGACACCTGCACCATACATTATGAGGAATCTTCCTCCCCCATTTCTCTATGAAGAACCAGAGAACAGCTGCTTTCCCCAAGGGCCTTCTCTAGACATTCCAGCAGATTAGTCCAGTGGGCATTCGTGCAGTGCACTCGAACCCTTTCCCTCTGAATTTATTCTCTATCTATCTCTCAATAGTGGTTGGGATGATTGAATGTATGTTTGCATCTGTCATTCCTGTTCAAATTATTAACCTTAGGTAACTTTATTAGTTATCATGAACTGAAAATAAATAAATAATAATAAAACATTTTAGTTATTTATTTAATGAAAAGTTTAGTTATTGTTAAATTTAACATTTATTACGAAGCAACCAATTGCTTTCCATTTAATCTAAAAGCAGTCTAGGATAAACCATATTAAACATTGTATGTGTGATATTTATTTATAACAGTTTAGCATAGGACACGCTTTTTAAAGTGGCTTTATTTGTTGTTAGAAGATAAAGTAGCAAAAAAATAATGAATTTAGTAGATAAAAAAAACAACAACAATAAAAAACAAGAGTGATCTGTTAGTGGAGGATGTGTTTATGATCAGATAATAAGAAAAATGGGCCTCTTGCCTGGGCGGATGTCCGTTAAAATGGTCAAAATTTCTCAGAAACCCAGTGTTAATGGGCCATTGTCAGTGTACTGTATGCCACATTATTTGCATGTGTTTGAATGTGTTGCTTGTACAAATCTGCATACAAATTTGGGGTGAAGGTATATATTCTAAAAGTTTTCTTTTAGGGTTAAAGCTTGGGTGAGAGCAGGGAGCAGGTCTGATATGTTTATTAAAATACATACATACATAGATACAGTTCATAATTAAATAAATATATAAGTAGTATAGAGTGACCTAATTAACATTATCTATTTGTCTATGTGTCAAAGACTTTGCAAGAATCGTTTTGCCTCATTCAAAAGTTAGTCACTGCAGAAGCCTTGTTTCAAGCATGGATAATCTACAGCCTGTTGGAGATAAGCAAACATACACCATAAAAAAAAATTAAGGGAAATGCTGACTTTCTTTGTTTTCTAAGAAAGAAAATTACTTCAATTAGTGTGATGCATTTCTGAGTAAGATTTCAGAACTGAAACAAGGTTACAGATCGATGTGCTTCAAGAATCTTTACAGGGGGGGAGGGGTGTTTTTCTTTTAATAATCAGAAGACTGAAGTAAGTAATTTGTCAGTTAAGTTTTAAAACATTAATTCTGTCTCAGATGTTTCTCCTAAAATACCTAATATATATATATATATATATATATATATATATATATATACTTGTTTGATGTTACATTTGTGTCACATTGATTGTGTCACATTTGTGTCACTCTGAACATGAAATTGAAAGTCTCTTTGTGTGTTTTCTTGTGTGGTTAAGGAAATTAAGACACTGAGTTTCAGTGTCACAATGCCAGGCATGTCTTCAGAGCAGCCAAGGAGCCTGAATCCTCTGGCTAACTTGAACAATGATCAGCAGTGGTCTGAGATATGCACCGTTAACCAGCCAGCATTCCTGGCCACAATTACAGAACCAAGCCATATGGGCCTGTCCAAAACACCTACACATGACAAACAAAAGCTCTGACTGTTCGAAAACAAGGGAACTCTGATTGCTGGCCTTATCACCCCTGCAACCTCCTCCCAGAGTAGCGTTCAAATCATATTATCATAGTTAACTCAATAAATTGTTGAAGACATTTCCACTTGTTCTTCGATAATGAAATGTGCCATGATGTCAGGGGGGCAGGGAAGTGTGTTGCTGTGTTAACTGTGATTGACCCTGAAATAATTAAATGAGCAAATAAATAAAATTCAGTGTAGAACATTTCTGTGTAGAATATTTCTGCTCAGTCTGTTTAAAAGTTTAAAAACTACAACAAAGTCATTTGGCATTAAGTATACTGTACTGTTTTACATTTAGATTGGGTAGCTCTAAACATGTCAAAATGAGCACCACTGTCAGTCAACTACAGCAGCAGTTTCAGTTTGTTAGTTGCTCTAAAGTAAAAAAAAAAAGGGAAAGGTTTTGATTGTTCAACCACTGGCCAAAAGCTTGTATTAAGTACATGTAGTCATATTTACACAACATAATTATCTGTTAATGGTCTGCACTATAACATTCTGTGGGGAAAAACACTGGACGTAATTCCGTTTACTGTGAATTAGTCCAGATGTAATGTAGAAATACATCTGCAAAAGGTCAGATTTGACTGTATCCACAAGTCCCCATAACAATCTTATCAATGTAGAATTGGCAAAATTATTTTACTTTAATTTTAATAGTACTCAGTCTTTAAGAAGTGGAATCACAGTGGAAAGCAGTGCACAATTTCTATGGTGATAGCTAAAAGCCAGAAATATATGCAGGTATGCAAACAGACCAAATGTATTGCTAATGTTTTCATATAGCGCTTGCACCACGATTGCAGTATTTTCTCTGAAAGAGAAATTGACTACAGAAGAAGACAGAAAAAAGAGTTTAACCAGCTGACTGCATTTCTTATGACAACATTGAGAATTCAACACAACAATTTAAAACAACAACACATGGACTTAAGAATGCATATTTAGGTTCAAAGAGAGTATATTTTGGATCATAGTCTACAACCCGAATTCCGGAAAAGTTGGGACGTTTTTTAAATTTTAATAAAATGAAAACTAAAGGAATTTCAAATCACATGAGCCAATATTTTATTCACAATAGAACATAGATAACATAGCAAATGTTTAAACTGAGAAATTTTACACTTTTATCCACTTAATTAGCTCATTTAAAATTGAATGCCTGCTACAGGTCTCAAAAAAGTTGGCACGGGGGCAACAAATGGCTAAAAAAGCAAGCAGTTTTGAAAAGATTCAGCTGGGAGAACATCTAGTGATTAATTAAGTTAATTGATATCAGGTCTGTAACATGATAAGCTATAAAAGCTTTGTCTTAGAGAAGCAGAGTCTCTCAGAAGTAAAGATGGGCAGAGGCTCTCCAATCTGTGAAAGACTGCGTAAAAAAATTGTGGAAAACTTTAAAAACAATGTTCCTCAACGTCAAATTGCAAAGGCTTTGCAAATCTCATCATCTACAGTGCATAACATCATCAAAAGATTCAGAGAAACTGGAGAAATCTCTGTGCGTAAGGGACAAGGCCGGAGACCTTTATTGGATGCCCGTGGTCTTCGGGCTCTCAGACGACACTGCATCACTCATCGGCATGATTGTGTCAATGACATTACTAAATGGGCCCAGGAATACTTTCAGAAACCACTGTCGGTAAACACAATCCGCCGTGCCATCAGCAGATGCCAACTAAAGCTCTATCATGCAAAAAGGAAGCCATATGTGAACATGGTCCAGAAGCGCCGTCGTGTCCTGTGGGCCAAGGCTCATTTAAAATGGACTATTTCAAAGTGGAATAGTGTTTTATGGTCAGACGAGTCCAAATTTGACATTCTTGTTGGAAATCACGGACGCCTTGTCCTCCGGGCTAAAGAGGAGGGAGACCTTCCAGCATGTTATCAGCGTTCAGTTCAAAAGCCAGCATCTCTGATGGTATGGGGGTGCATAAGTGCATACGGTATGGGCAGCTTGCATGTTTTGGAAGGCTCTGTGAATGCTGAAAGGTATATAAAGGTTTTAGAGCAACATATGCTTCCCTCCAAACAATGTCTATTTCAGGGAAGGCCTTGTTTATTTCAGCAGGACAATGCAAAACTGCAACTATAACAACAGCATGGCTTCGTCGTAGAAGAGTCCGGGTGCTAACCTGGCCTGCCTGCAGTCCAGATCTTTCACCTATAGAGAACATTTGGCGCATCATTAAACAAAAAATACGTCAAAGACGACCACGAACTCTTCAGCAGCTGGAAATCTATATAAGGCAAGAATGGGACCAAATTCCAACAGCAAAACTCCAGCAACTCATAGCCTCAATGCCCAGACGTCTTCAAACTGTTTTGAAAAGAAAAGGAGATGCTACACCATGGTAAACATGCCCCGTCCCAACTATTTTGAGACCTGTAGCAGAAATCAAAATTGAAATGAGCTCATTTTGTGCATAAAATTGTAAACTTTCTCAGTTTAAACATTTGCTATGTTATCTATGTTCTATTGTGAATAAAATAGTGGCTCATGTGATTTGAAAGTCTTTTAGTTTTCATTTTATTCAAATCTAAAAAACGTCCCAACTTTTCCGGAATTCGGGTTGTATATCAACCAAAGCAACAATCTAAAGCCATAAGCTCTGTTGAGAATTATCTCTCTCTATAGATAGATAGATAGATAGATAGATAGAATCTGCAGTGATGGTTTGTTGGTATGCTCCCCCATCCTGACCCAAACAGCTCTAAAACAATAAACAGAGAGCATCTTAACCAAAGACAGAGCTAACCACATTAGGCTGGTTTATGATTCTTTAAACAAATGTACTTGCCTCAATAAAATGTCTTATTATTTAACTTACTGTAAATGTCCCCATCACAAAGATTCTGACAACAGTTTCCTGTTGGGACTGATGACGTTTAATGTCTCATCAACCGATGTAGTCCCATTTAGCTGTTAGCAACCACAAAAAAAAAAAAAAATAAAAAAATAAAAACCCTTCGGGAGATTGGAACAAGAAGTGCTAAATGCTAACTTATGCCTACAAAATATGTCATCCCTGCAGCTCTCTTAATTGGCTTTTTAAAATGTATGTTCCTATATAGATTGTAAAAAAAAAAAAAAAAAAAATTAGTTTTGGATTCCCTCAGCCCACCCCATCCCCAACCCCATCCCCCACCCCCAAATAGGCAACAGAGAGTTGCAGTACTTCTGAGGATCATGAAAAGTAATCGCTACATGAATTTATTTCCTTTTTGCTCTTGCCAGAGAAGGCAGTGGTGGTGACAGCCAGGGTTTTTCCTGTTGTGTCCTGGTCTCACTCCAGAAAGCTGTTAGACTCATTAAGAGACTGAAAATGCATCCCGGCCGCGTGCCATACCACCACTGACACGCTATGGGCTGGAGACACGTGGTAAGATGGAAAATAAGGCAAAAGATGTTTAAAAAGAATACGATTTAAAAACTGTGAAATGTAGCCACTTCCTTGTTGGTTCTGGAACAGTATTCCTATCAACCAATCAGATCTCAGAGACAGGCCTATGGGCTTGAACAACATTCTAACAACATCTATAATTTCTCTTATGATTTTAGGTAAAGTTAATAGTTACAGTTAGGGTTAGGGTTATGTTCCTTTGACAAGACTGACCAAATATGTCCTTTTGGCAAAATCAGTTTATAATATGCATCTATATTTTTGGTCCAAACGTAAAAAAAAATATATATATATTTTTGCCTGTAGGCATGCAATAATGTTTAACTGCTTGTTGTGCACATAGCAACAGATGGAGTTTGTTTGATAGATTCAGGTGAGTGCAAATAATCAGCTAATGGAAGAATTCTTGTACAGTATTTTCTTTAAGGATCCAGTAAGAACAAAATTTAATTGTAGTAAGTTCTTTCCTAACTGTTTAAAAATACAGATTTTTAAAAACAAGACTACCCAGCGGAATTAATCAGCTTAAATTTAAAACACTTTTCAGGTGGTATTTAGTAAGTTGGCAAACACCTGCAAAAAAAAAATAAAAATTAAACAAAAAAAAAAAACACTTGATTATACCTTTATGTGTTCTTACTCAGGTGTGCATGTTGACAGCAAAGCCTCAAGCTTACAGGGGGAAATATCTAACTACTGTCTTTGTCCTGTTTAAGCCAGTGAAATCAAAAGCAAATGTTCTTCTAATCTGAATATATCAATGAATATAAACAAATATTATAGCAAAAAAAAAAAAAAAAAAAAATCCTGTTAAAATATCAGTGACTATTACAAATATAAAACTATAAAAGAAGTCTCATTATTTCTGAGAATTCATTCTATCACATTGTTTAATTTCTCGTTTTGAGACAGAAACTGCTAACATTGGAAACATGTTACCAATTTTTTACCGTATTTGTTTTAACAATATTCCACAATATATAAAGCACAAAGCACAGACTGGCACATGATACTCACATTACCCATGTGAGAAACACATTTTTATAGGTTGTTATATTACCCAAGCACAAGCTATTTGTCACTTTTGGGCCTCTCCAGCCTTGATTCATTACATGAAATGAAGATTAGTCAGCTTGCAAAAAGATCAGCAGGAAAACTGGAGCTGACATATACTGAGAGGTCAGAGACCATGCAGGGTCAGGCCTCCACCCACAGGATAACACATAAATTAATTCCCCTAAGGCTGAGAGAGTCAAGTGTGTACATGTAAACCCTGCCGGACATGTCTTAATTATAGTGAACTTGAACATAAGACTTACTAGATAACACCCTAAAGCACTGAAGGCTATTACTTTAATCAAAGCAATAATAAAAAGAACTGTAAACTGAAGCCAGTTTTATATAGTGAAAAGTGGTAGGATACCATCAGGAAAGAAGAGGGAGGAATAAGACAAAGTCTAGTCTTCCAATTGTATTGCCCTCACAAACTTGTCAGAACATGTCCACTAACCACTGTGTCATGTACTGTGGACTACTTTTATAGGGCTTTGTATCATATGGTGGAACATGGAAGAATGTTTATTTTTTGGCAAACAATTACTAGAAAATGTCAAAACAAATGTGTGGCATTTGGAATAATCAGGGTTGGGCTAGGTCTTCAATTAGTCTTCCACCATATAATGAGCTTCAGACATGTTTAATTAAACTATACAGTCTCTCGCATCTTGTTCACTCTACTCACCTCTTATTGCTTTGCCCTGCCCCAACAATATGGAAAAGAGGGCTTTGTCTGTAGGCAGACGTCACCACTAATAATTTGTTACAGAGCTTTCGCAAGGTTCTTCTGTTAAAGCACAGATTAAAATGGAGGTGGTCACTGGGGGATGTTCTTCTGTGATTGTAGAGTTATTAACAGGATTTGCTTCAGCTCAGTATATCAAAATCTCCTACTGCGATAAACAGTCAGCACATCAGCAAATTAAAAAGTTGCCCACAGGTGTGTCATCAGTCCATTTACTGACCAAGGAATAAAACACTAATTGCTTTTAAATTCTGTTAAAGGTCCATCAAATTAAAGAAAGGGGAGAGAAGGGTTTTACTGAGATTTGAGGTGCTGTGCAAGGAAGTGTTATTATCCCAGAGTGGTCAATAACAGCAAGCAAGATCCATGCAGCTACAAGGACAGGATGCAATATGAGCCTTTGAGCTTTCTTATAACTCACAGAAAAACAAAAATAAATTGAATCAAATAAAAAAAAAAAAAAAAAAAAAAAAAAAAATATATATATATATATATATATATATATATATACTCACATTTACATTTACATTTAATCATTTAGCAGACGCTTTTATCCAAAGCGACTTACAAATGAGAACAATAGAAGCAGTCAGGTCAACAAGAGAACAACAACAGTATACAAGTGCCATGACAAGTCTCAGTTAGTCTAATATAGAACGCATAGCCAGGTTTTTTTTTTTTAAATAAATGAAAAGACAAGAAAAGGAAAAGTGCTAGTATTAGTTGGTTAAGTCATCGAAAAAGATGAGTCTTTAGATGTTTCTTGAAAATGAGTAAAGATTCAGCTGTACGAATTGAGATTGGGAGGTCATTCCAACAGCTCGGCACAGTCCAGGAAAAGGTCCGTGAGAGTGATTTTGAACTTCTTTGGGATGGCACCACAAGGCGTCGTTCACTTGCAAAGCGCAAACTTCTGAAGGGCACATAAGATTTAAAGGGTCATGAAACCCCCTATTTCAGCACAGGTTAGTTCTCACCACGGTTTTAAAAAATGCTAAAAAAGTGGGCGTGGTGTGCAGCGGACCGGGGGAGGGGGAAGAAAGAGGGGAGACAGACAGCACACAAAGCTTTGCGTTCAGAAAGTTTCATTTCGCTCCCATCGAGCTAAAAGCACAAATAAATGCACAGCCATTTGCACTCTGCATCGAAAACATATTACACATTCAGTCATTTAGCAGACGCTTTTATTCAAAGCGACTCACAAATGAGACCTATATATTATTCTGTGGCGTTTATATAAGCCTTCTGACAGGTTGTGTCACAGAGGTATAAAAACGGTTACACTCACCAAGTGAATGAATCGCGTCTGTGCCGAACTCTTATTACAAAGAAAAAACAAACACTCTTCTGCAATCCATGAATGTTTCTCTGTTAATGTGTGCGATGTCATTTCACAGTCTGATGAGTCTTTCATAGCAAATGAACACATGCTGTTGTGAATAATTAAGCGAAGCATCTTCTCATAGGATAAACACGCAATCTCATGAATAATTGAATAGACACCGACGCGTCATCAATGTACTATAGTCCATTGCCACGTCAAAAATCGTGACGTCAACACAATGTAGATTCTAAATCCGGAAGATGAAAATGGAGCAAAAAAGCTTAAAATTAACCAATTGTCTCCAACAGTTAAAATTAGCGGATGCTAACATTGTCTTCTATGATGTGCAACACAAACACCTCTGCTAAAATCTTAGAATAAGTAGTCTGGGGTTTCATGACCCTTTAACCAGTGAGTTTAGGTATGTTGGTGCCGTGCCAGTGGTCGTCTTGTAGGCTAGCATCAGTACCTTGAGTTTGATGCGAGCGGCAACTGGTAGCCAGTGTAACCTGATGAGGAGAGGAGTAACGTGAGCTTTTTTTGGCTCATTGAAGACAACCCTTGCTGCTGCATTCTGGATCAATTGCAGAGGCTTGACAGTACATGCAGGAAGGCTCGCCAGGAGAGCATTACAATAGTCCAGTCTGGAGAGAACAAGAGCTTGGACAAGAAATTGGGTGGCTTGCTCTGACAGGAAGGGTCTAATCTTCCTAATGTTGTATAAGGCAAACCTGCAGGACCGGGTCGTTGTAGCAATGTGGTCTGTGAAGCTTAACTGATGACCCATCACAACTCCTAGGTTTCTGGCTGTCCTCGAAGGAGTAATGGTTGACGAACCCAGCTGTATAGAGAAGTTGTGATGAAGCAATGGGTTAGCTGGTATCACCAGGAGTTCTGTCTTCGTAAGGTTAAGCTGAAGGTGATGGTCATTCATCCAGCTAGAAATGTCACTCAGACAGGCTGAAATGCGAGCAGCTACCGTCGGGTCATCTGGTTGGAATGAGAAGTAGAGTTGGGTGTCATCAGCGTAGCAGTGGTAAGAAAAGCCATGCTTCTGAATGACAGATCCTAATGACGTCATGTAGATGGAGAAGAGAAGTGGTCCAAGTACTGAGCCTTGAGGAACCCCAGTAGTAAGTTGTTGTGACTTAGAAACATCACCCCTCCAAGACACACTGAAGGATCTGTCAGAGAGGTAGGACTTAACCCACAGGAGTGCGGTTCCAGAGATGCCCATCTTTCTGAGGGTGGACAGGAGAATCTGGTGATTAACGGTGTCAAAAGCAGCAGACAGGTCCAGTAAGATGAGTACTGAGGATTTTGAAGCTGCTCTTGCCAGTCACAGGGCTTCAGTAACCGAGAGCAGAGCAGTCTCAGTTGAGTGGCCACTTTTGAAGCCAGATTGGTTGCTGTCCAGGAGGTTGTTCTGTACAAGGAACATAGAAAGCTGGTTGAACACAGCTCGCTCAAGTGTCTTTGCAATGAATGGAAGAAGGGATACTGTAGTTTTCAAGAAGCGCTGGATTTAGAGATGGTTTTTTGAGCAGTGGGCTTACCCGAGCCTGCTTGAATGCTGAGGGAATGTTCCAGAGTGAAGAGAGGAGTTGATAATGTGAATAAGCGAAGGTATGACTGAAGAAGAGATCGCTTGAAGGAGGTGAGTGGGGATCGGATCAAGTGGACAAGTAGTAGGATGATTGGACAGGAGAAGTTTGGAAACGTCCATCTCTGAGAGTGGGGAGAAGGAGGAGAAAGAGTGTGCGTCGGTCATTGTGAAGTTGTCCTCAGTCTGCGGTGTGGAGAATTGGTCACTGATGGTTCTTGTCTAATTTGTGAAGAAAACTGCAAAGTCGTCCGCTGTAAGAGTCGATGGAGGAGGTGGTGGCGGATTAAGAAGAGAAGAGAAAGTCTTGAAGAGTGTCCGAGCATCACAACAGCTGTTAATTTTGTTGTGGTAGTAGGATGTTTTAGCCATGAAGACATTTGCAGAGAAGGAAGAGGTCGGTAGAGTTTCTTGATTTCTGCCATTTCCTCTCTGCAGCCCTGAGTATATATATATATATATATATATATATACATATATACATATATATATATATATATATGTATATATATATATATATATATATATATATATATATATATATACAGGTGCATCTCAATAAATTAGAATGTCGTGGAAAGAAAATTTATTTTAATAATATGTTAATAATATACAAATAAAAAATAAATAAATAAAAAATAAAATAGTGAATTGTTGGCCTTCTGAAAAGTATGTTAATCTACTGTACATGTACTCAATACTTGGATAGATTATCTATGGGGTTCAGGTCTACAACACCAACACCATGGTCATTTAACCAACTCTTGCTCTCATCTGAAAAGAGGACTTTGGACCACTGGGCAACAGTCCAGTTCTTCTCCTTAGCCCAGCTAAGATGCCTCTGATTTTGTATGTGGTTCAGCAAAATCCTTGACACATCTGTGTGTGGTGGCTCTTGATGCCTTGACCCCAGCCTCAGTCCACTTCTTAATTTTTCATTTCTTAAATTTTTTTAATTGATTTTGCTTGACAATCTTCTTAAAGGCTGTGGTTCTCTCGGTTGGTTGTGCATCTTTTTCTTCCACACTTTTTCCTTCCACTCAAATTTCTGTTAACATGCTTGGATACAGCACTCTGTGAACAGCCAGCTTATGGCAATAATTGTTTGTGGCTTACCCTCATTGTGAAGGGTGTCAGTGATTGTCTTCTGGACAACTGTCAGATCAGCAGTCTTCCCCATGATTGTGTAGCCTAGTGAACCAAACTGAGAGACCATTTTGAAGGCTCAGGAAACCTTTGCAGATGTTTTAAGTTGATTAGCCGATTGACATGTCACCATATTCTAATTTGTTGAGATATGAGCAAACTCACTAGACCTGAACCCCATAGAGAATCTATCCAAGTATTAAGTACATGTACATTAAATGAACATACTTTCCAGAAGGCCAACAATTCACTATTTTATTTATTTATTTATTCATTTATTTATTGGTCTTATGAAGTATTATAATTTGTTTAGATCGTGAATTGGTGGGTTTTTGTTAAATGTGAGCCAAAATCATCACAATTTAAAGAACCAAAGACTTAAATAACTTCAGTGTGTGTGAATTGAGTTTATTTAATACTCAAGTTGTACAATCTGTGTGTGTGTGTGTGTGTGTGTGTATACATAAGATGGGTCATCTTTGTTTATACAGTCTTTGATTTGCAATAAATATAAATTATGTAGATATTGGTGTCAAATCATATGGTCTAACATTATACATGGAATTACAATCTGTTTTGTAGGGAAATGTAAATGTATATTGGGATTTCTTTAATGTGGTCTATAGGACATTTGTACATCATTTCTAGAATAATGATTTTGGTTAAGCCAAAGCAAGAGAAAACACTGAACAGAGAATACATTGAAACCATGAGATGTCTTTCAAAGCAACTGAGAGGAAGTGAGTTACCCAGAGAAAACACCTCTGTAAATTCCTAACAAATAAACCAGAGTGCACATCCTCTGTGATCCACTGCACATACATGTGTCGGCTGAACCTTAGAATATATCTGTGGTGGAGAGAGACTATGATATATACAGACTACAGAGTAGATGTTTAGTGCTAGATGACAGGATGTCTAATATGAAGTGCATCATTTCTCGGATCCTGTCTGGTTACTGAAACCCAGTGACTGACATTCGGTTAACAGTGCATAGATTTTTTTTTTTTGCAAGTCAAAATGCAGTCCAGATATATGACAATGTGTCAAATTTGTCCCTTTTGAGCTTGATTTACCACATCATCACATTCAGACCAGAGCATGTTCTGATGTAGAGTGACGGTGGCCTGTTTTTGTGTGTGTGTGTGTGTGTGTCTGTAACACCTATACTCTTCTGTTCTCAAGAGTAAAATAGCAGTTTTGATGGGATGTACCGGTAATACACACCTTCTTGGCTTACTCACTGAGAGAGAAGTGGAGGAGAGACAGGAAAAACAAAGAGATCATTCTATGGGTGGAGGAGGTCTAGTAAGAGTACACCTGCTCTCAAGACTTCTGTACAACTGCCACTCAACAACCACCCTATACTAACTTGCACCTAAACCCCGCAGGTTACTGCAGTTATACACTCTGCCCTATAATCAGAGACACTTTGACGGTGGCAAGTAAAGAGGGAAATTTATAACATTGTATTTTTTATTTATTTTTATTTTCTTCATTTTTGTTTTCCAAATAGGTTCTTAATTTATTAATTAATCATTTAATGTGTATGCCCTAAACTATTTAAAGTGTAAACGGTAACATTTTATTTTAGGGTCTCTTAACTAGTTTCTTATTAGCAAGCATATTACTAGAATATTAACCATTTTTCAGTACTAATTAAGCACACATTAATATCTTATTATGCATGACCTTATTCTACATCCAGAGTCCTACCAAATATCTAAACTTTACAACCTTACTAAGTATTAATAAGCAGCAAATTAGGAATTTATTGGGGGAAAATTCTTAGTTAATAGTGAATAAGTGTTCCCTGTTCTAAAGTGTTACCGCATAAACAAAGATTTTGTTAGTTATAACTGTCACTTAAAAATCTATTTTATATAGTAACATCTAAATCAACTTTTAAAACTGTAAAACTGATATATATATATATATATATATATATATATATATATATAATAAATTAATAAAATGTAAATGTATTGGATTTTAACCAAAATTCTGTCAATTTTTAATTTGTTTGTTTATAGTGGTTACACATTATTTTTAAAGGTCCAGTTTAGATATTCTACTAACTGTAAGTAACTTTGCAACTACATCAACTAAGTCATTTATTTGCAACTACACACCAACTAATTCACATTGGAATATAAGTAGACTGCTTAGGGTTTAGGTCAGTAAATAAGTACTTTTGATGTAATTGCAAACTAGGTTACTTACAGGTAGAATAATGTCTGTTGTAGAACCATCAAAATGAACAAACATTCATTTAATTTCTTATTGTTCGGACAAAACGGTTAGTCCCTCCCCAAACGCTGTAGGACACTAGTTAATCAACAAGCATTTCATGGGAAAAGTCATGTGTCTACGCCAGCTCTTAAACATGCAAAAAAGTGCCTGCTGTACATGATGCAACACATTATTTATACTGAAAAGAAAACAGGGAAGAAAAAGGAAAAAAAAAATCCTTTTTACCATATGAAGGGCTGTAAAAATTTTACTAGCACAAACCATTTAATTTAAGTCATATAGTCTGTGGCTTCTATCCAAAGCGGTGCAGCGTATTAATCATTTATAGCATCTGGAGAGCACAAACTACACTTCTGGAAGCTTCCATTCTCTCATTACCGCTCAACAGCACCGCAATAATTACACGCAGTTTGTTGCATGGAGACACGAAGTTCCATTTGTCTGTGCATAATATCCAAATTTTATATCTAAAGTATTTGCTGTAATCCAGATTTGTTAAAAAGACAATTACAAATGTATAGGATATTGGGATAAAGTGAATCAACACTGCATTCACACTACAGTGTCTGAGTTTGCAGTTACAATCTGTCTTGATTTAATTTATTTTGTTTGAACATGAAAATTGTAATTTATGGAAGCGTTGAGTTATCTGATAGGGCCACGGTAAATAAAAGTGAAGTCTGCAGAGCAGAACTGATCCATCTTCAATTAAAGTACTGTAGTTACGGTAAGCGATATTGTTGTATATCATTTTCTCTGCTCACATACAGTGATAAAATAACCATTGACTTTGAGGGAGAATGAGCCACCTTATAACCAACATCAATCAAACTTTTTGTGAATGAAAACATATTTAAATAAATGTTCCATTAAAATAAAGAATTACACTCATTACATTCATTCAGTACACTGAAGTCATACAAAACTTAAGAGTGTATTTGTTTAATTCAATTTTTGTTGTATGTAGAATTTTGTGAAGGCACCCTCAGCACCCACATTCTCTGCATCCCTGAGCCACACATTGACTCTCTCTTTGTAAGAGTCTTGAAAGCAGCTGCGGCAATCTTCCATATAAGGTATGCAACGTTATTGTGTCTGATTCCTTCAAACCACATCTGGAAGTTCCCCTGGTAAGTTTGAAAGGGTCTTGTTTTTGTTGGTTTGACTATCATTCAGACTTTTGATGGCTCTGTTTTGTACTTTATTTATTGAAGCATTGCTGTGGTCTGGCAGATAAAGTCAGTGGGCAGTTTTTTGGACCGAACACTATTAGTGGCTCATTGTCTTTGTGCTCACATTGTTAAAAGATAAGAAAATGTGGCCCTTAAATAACTTTTAATCAGGTCATCTCAGTTAAATCACATTATGTAGGTCTCAATGTATCATATTTAGTTAATGAACTGAAATTAAATTAAACATAATTAAAGGTTTTTTTAAATTATTATTCTTTTTTAGGAATAAGTGCATTGTGTATACTCACATGTACAAATGCACTACTATGTTAACTATAGTTACTTTGCAACTTCATATCAACTACCAGTGATTAGAGTATTAGCTGACTGTCTGCTTAATATCTACTAACACTTTCTTTGGTGGTCCCATTCTATTAACAATAGGTAAGTGCATGTCAACTTGTTTTACAAACAATAGTTCTACAGTTTGCCAATACTCCAAGGAAAGCTAGCTGGCATATATTTTCAAATGAATAAGAGCTAGTTGTAGTATACTTGCAAAGTTACTATAGTTAGTCCAATGCCTAAGATGGCCAATTTAAATGAAGTGTAACCATATTACTTAACTGTACTGTGCCATTAAACATTAATTTAGAAATTAGACATTTGTTAGATCAGAAGGAAATAATGCTTGTAAGAGTGAACACTGTGTATTTTGAAGCCATCAAGGAGTGTTACATGGACCACGTTTTCGGGATAATAAAACATTTTAATGGCCTTTGAGACTGCTGGGTCATACTTGTATCACACACTGCCTTTAATATACAGCCAACTGCTGTTTCCCTAAAATATGTCCAGACTGCATGAATGTGGGTCTCCATGGGAGAGAGTCTTTTATAGAGGAGAACATAAAATGCAACAACTAAGGAGACCAAATCATGACAAACACTCTTAAATCCAAAGTATAAACACACTAACACAGACAAGTGGTGGATGATGGACAGTATAATGTCTGTGACAATGCCTGGATGGTCACTATAGAAGGTAATTTTCCATGACCAAGAGAAACATAAAGCAGAAATAAAATGTATTGAGATCAAATTCAAGATTTCTAGTGCTACATATTTTAATCAGTTCATCAATTACTTACAAATTAAACCAATGACCTTAGTGACCTTTTGGAATTTTACTAATGTATTAAACACAACAGCATTGCCATTTTAACATAACCATCCTTGAATTTACAGTATATATCTTTACAACTCATATTTGCTGTGGTGTTTGCAAAATTCAATAAATAATACCAGAGTAATGCATAAGACAGCAATACAGGGTGCTTTGACTAAATGCAGTGTCTGTACTGCCGTGTCTAATCACATCAGAGTGAAACTCTGGCCTCTCTGGCAACTTCCTGTGGAAGGAAATGATTGATTTAAAGAGTTGCAAACATCAACCCAGTTCCTTCTCTGAACTCATATGATCCATTAATGATTTTGAACCTTTTGTTTAATATATTTGGAAATTTATAGAGAAACTGATTTTCATGGATAGGTGTACATAATTTATTGAATTATATGAAATGATGCATATAAAAACATTTTGAACAGTTAAGTGTATAACACAAATGCATAGAAACATTTAACCACTTCAGCTGTTATCTTGATTTTTTGAGAATTAGGCATATGCAAGATTGGACCCACCTGTGGGTCCCCAGAGTTGATGTGGTTAAGCTTCATGATTCATTTTGCTTTCATTTTGTGTGTACAATAAATATGACCTTTATTTAACAAAGGGCCATTTCTAAATCAAGGTCATAGTTTATAGTACATTGCTCCAGCTGGCACTGCAATGATCTCTTTAGGCTCCCGTAATAGCACTTGATTGTGTTTGACATCCCCGGATCTGTGATTTGTCAGAGTAATGTCACTGTTAGCAAAGCTATGACTTGTCAAAATAATGTCAGTTATCAAAATACTGTTCTTTTGCTAATTTTAAACGTTGAACAACCCTTAAATTGTACAAAATCAGTATGACTTTTTGGTAATGCTATTTGGTGACAATTTGGTAACAATAATGCGGCAGTTAGCAAAAGACAGTTCTTTTGCTAATTTTTATGGTAGAACAATAAAATCTCCCACTTTGATTGTTCAAAATCTGTATAACCTTTTGGTTACACTCTATTAATTCTCTATTAGTTATGTGGGTAACACTTTAGAATATGGTTTCTTACTGACTACATAACTAATAAGGAATTATTGAAGAACTAACATGTGATTATTCATTAACACTTAACTCCCTACTGTTAACTACTAAGGAAGATGTGTTAATTAATCAGTATGTAATATAATTTTATGATTATCTTAAGTAACAGTTAGCTAATCAATAACTAATGTATTCTATCAGACCTCCTGAAGAACTACTAATAATTATCTACTAGTTAGGGTTCAAGAAAAATAACTATGAAGTAACTACTAATGAACAGTTTTACACAATTACATTGAATTGTGACCCTTTCATATAAATGTTATTAGCAATATTAGTAGTAGTATGAAAATGCAATATTAATAAATGCAATACATTTTATAGAGGTTTTGCCTATGTAGTAAATTGTTTTGTGAGTGTGTTTTGTAAGAAATCAGCTTCCAACAGGAACCCCACCACGACTCCAGTGCCTTGCGATAACTTACCTTAGTTTTTATATTTTATATACAGTACTGTATGTGTGCCTCCTCAGCATATACCACATTATAATTAATTCATTTTCTGTATGTAAGGCAAAGCCTGAAGAAAAGTGAAAATACAGTTATCCAATTTGTAATTAATAAAGAATTATAAAATAATTATGCAGGACTTATTTTGAACCTGAAACATTAGGCCTATTCTAAAGTGAAAATATTGGGAACCCACTAATAATTAATAAAGAATTATCAGATAATTCCTGAAGAATTACTTAGAATGTATAACAGTATTCTAAAGTGAAAACATAGGGAACCCATTAGTAATTAATAATTAATTATCAAATAATTATGCAGGACTTATTTTGAACCTGAAACATTAGGCCTATTCTAAAGTGGAAATGTTGAGAACCCATTAGTAATTAATAAAAAATTATCAGATAATTCCTGAATAATTACTTAGAATCTGAAACAGTATTCTAAAGTGAAAACATAGGGAACCCATTAGTAATTAATAATTAATTATCAAATAATTCTGCATGACTTATTTTGAACCTGAAACATTAGGCCTATTCTAAAGTGAAAATGTTGAGAACCCATTAGTAATTAATAAAGAATTATTCAGCTGCAATGTGATCTCATGAGAATACGTGTGTATTTTTATGTTAAATGTGGTTCTACCACACTTACATTTACTTACGTTTTCATGCACATAAAAACGTACAACCTTAACTTATTTATAGTAGAAAATGTAAAAATACTTACGTGTTAGCAGCTAAAAAAACGTAAATAATCTAACATAAAGTGTGAATGTATATGAATCCCCATGTATTAATATTAAAAATCGTGGCTTTAATGATTTAAATCTGTTGTATTTGTCATATCAATACATGTTTTTAGTGAATTTATTGAAAGCAGTTTACTCATCTACTTAATAGGAAATAACATTTCTGTGCATGCTGCAAACTCGTTGCGGGGATTACATAATGTTAAATGAGACTACACTTTGAAACCTTAAAATGAATACAATTTATGTAATTGTTTAACCATTTTGTAATATTTTGCTGTGCGATTTTCTCCTATCCAATGACTGGCATTACAACCATAGATACAAAAAAACACAGCTAAAAATTACAAATCACATCCATTTTATTTGTTTGCTGTACTCCATATCTTTAGAATCCAGATGTTTGCAAGGAACATATCCAAATTCAGCCCTTTATCAATCGATCTTCATCTTCATTCTCAGCAACAGCGACCGTCACAGTCAAAGCCCGCGCTCGTTATGATATGATTCGAATTTGAAAATAGCGCCAGTGCGCCACCCTCGAGAAACGTTACGACATGGTTTACGGCACTGATATCGAACTCTCATTGGTTCTCACCTTATTCGTCATAGATTGCGACATGCCGTGTTTCAGTTGATAGACATTTGAAATCAGTGCGCCATCACGGAGAGAAGATTCATAATTTCACGGATTAATAAATTAAATTCTGCTCTGTACCTTATAAAAACTATTACCTCCAGAGAGGACTGCGACTGGAACTCATTATCATTTGAACTTCTTTTGGTACCACTTTTGATATTTTCACAAAGAATAAATGATTAATGTTACGTTTGTTTGTCTGTTATTTGTTTATTTATAACAGTAACGTTATGTAGTTTTAAGAAATGGTTATGGGTAGGTTTAGCGGTAGGTGTAGGATTAACGTTAGTGGCTCAAAATAACGTTTTAATGTTATATTTTTACTAAAATTGTGTTTTATTATGTTTTATTCTTTTAACATTCTGTATAAAATGGGTAGGGTTAGGTTTCTTGTGGGGTTTAGGGATCTTACATTTATCAAAAAAAATTATAAAAAAAAAAAAAAAAAAAAACAATAATAATCCGATACGCATTGAAAAGCAGCTTCATGAGCTTCTATGGATAGCTGACTGGTCAGAGAAAACGTTCTATATGTACGTATTTGAGGTTGTTTTTACGTAAATTTAGTTACGTATCGAACCTGTAATTACGTCCAGATAATACGTAAACGACACTGTAAATACGTAAAGGCACATACGTATCGGACAGTTTTAATTTACGTCTAAATAAGTACGTTTTGATTGTGAGATCAGACTGAATTATTAGATAATTCCTCAAGAATTACTTAGAATCTGAAAAAGTATTCTAAAGTGAAAACATAGGGAACCCATTAGTAATTAATAAAGAATTATCAAATAATTCCTGAAGAATTACTTAGAATCTGAAACAGTATTCTAAAGTGAAAACATAGGGAACACATTAGTAATTAATAAAGAATTATCAGATAATTTTGCAGGACTTATAGAACTCTAAAGTAAACCTATTAGTAAATAATAATAAACTACATCATTTTGACTAAGAACAACCTATAAAAGTAATCATAAACTTTGTAAAATACTCTCATCTGTTTATTTCAGATGAGAACATTTCTTAATACAGCATATTTTATTCCATTTTAACATGTATACTGCCCACATTTGAACTAATTTAACAAACCTTTCATAATCAAAAGTTAAACATTTAGAAGCAAACAAAATCCATATTTCATTTCCATTATAGGCTAATAAGTGGGCTGTAACAAAGTTACTGTAGTAGTACTTTGTACTTGTCCTTTTACTCAAGTAATTTTGAAAATGAATAGACCTACTTATAATTTTACGTATAACTGTTCAGTAGTAGTTATTTCATAGTTATTTTTCTTGAACCTTAACTAGTAGATAATTGATAGTAGTTCTTCAGGAGGTATGACAGAATATATTAGTTACTGATTAGCTAACTGTTACTTAACACAATCATAAAATTATATTACATACTGATTAGTTAACACATCTTTCTTAGTAGTTAACAGTAATGAGTTAAGTGTTAATGAATAATCACCTGTTAGTTCTTCAATAATTCCTTATTAGTAATGTAGTAAGTAAGAAACAGTATTCTAAAGTGTTACCGTTATGTGTAGTTGCACTGGCACAAATCCCCCAACTTCTCAATACACTACAGCAATCCCAGTAACCTAAATGATATAATGTATAAGGATGAATGTAATTCATTTAATATGAAACAAAGACACATAGTGGTAAACAGCATTACACAATTAAAAATTAATAAATAGATATGGAGAAAGAGAAAAAGACAGATTCAGGCATGATATCAAGCAAATGTTAACTGACACAGACGTGATGTTGGTCACTGAAGCTCAGTTCTTGGGTCGTAGCCAAACCATGCGATGAGCCCCTTCACCCGCAGCAGCCACAAGAGCTCTCACATTACGTCAGAGTGATATCTTGAACTCTAATCCCAACTCATAACCGAGCCTCCTTTTCTCTTGCTTTTTATCACTCGCTCCACAAGGCCAAATTGTTGCGGTAGGCCGGCATCTCCAAGTCCCGATCTTCTTACATGAACTTGGATTTCGCCCAACTGAGTGTTCTGGAGTGTTATGGTAAGCAACATGGATGGCGTAAAAGAGCTGAGAAAGAGAGAAATGATAGGGGTTGTAGGGAAGATATCAGAAAATAGTAAAGTGCCATTTTATCAGAATCTCTTGAAAGTTCCAAAAATAGACTGAAAACAGATATATGGGATACTAGATCTTCATTTTACCAATTTTTCCCATTTATTATGGGAATGGAAATTCACAGTAGGGCCCAATGTCTAAAACCACTAGTGATTTTAACAGACAGTTCACTCACCATTATGTTGCTACAAACTCGTGAGACTTTGGTTTATGCTCAAAACACAAATTAAAATATTTTTAAACCTGAGAGGTTTCTGTCCCTACATTGAAAGTCAAGAGATATGATCGCTTTATATAATTTAATTTTAACAGATTCAACTAGGCTTTATTTCACATATAAAAACACATAGAGCATCATTTCATAAACATGGAAGTGTGTGTGAATTCTAATTGCCCAAATACTTTTTGAGATACCTGTATATAATCTGAAATACACAAGATACTATTAGAAATGCAATAAAAAGAGCAAGGTACAGGGTTGACACAATGCATGTTACCTCTGTGCAGTGGTGCTGGGCTAATCACAGTCATCCTGTGATAAAGATCTTTGAACCATTGACTGGACAAGACATGATTGCTGCACTGAGTATGGTCAGTCAACCTAGACTTCAACCTAAACCCAGTCTACCTCACTGACCTCCAATGCATCACTGTTTCTGTCATGGGATTATATGAACACAGGATGTGGTTTCACTGTGGGTAAAGCTTCTAATACTTCTGAGAGTGATATCAAAGAGATCTGGCCAATACATTGTAAGGTTTTCTCATAATGGAAATTTATAAAGTTATTTTCAAACAAACTGACTCATTGAGAAAAAAGTAAAAAAGCTCAGAGGTTGTTCTTTCAAAGAACAGGAATATTTTATTTGTAACATGCATATTGTAACACGGAGGTAGAGGAACGTTTTGTCTACACCGCCCAATCCACCCATAAAAAAAGGTACATTGCCTGGTTTCCTCAAGAGCGTGGGACACAAGGACCAAGACATAGAGCAAGAAAAGGCTCTTTTGAAAGTAAACAGATACATAATTGTGAAAACAAGGAAGAGGTAGGCATCTAGAGCATGTGGGCATTCCTGGAATGCTGAAGCATCAGGACAAAGAGTTGCAGTGATGATGGTACTGGTCTGATTGCAGTGCTCCGAGAAAAAAAAAAAAAAAAAAAAACAGATTGTGAATGAAGAATTTTTCTCACAGTGAAAAGGGGTCAAAGGATTCTAAATGCTCCTTCTTTGGCTGCCCTTTCTCCGCATGGGTGTTGTGGGGGCAGGCAAGCCAACATTCTCAGCTTCCTTTGTGCATTAATAAATGTACAAAGATGAAATTACAGGTTGATCCCATTGAATTCCGTGAAATCTTTGCATTGTTACAAGGTCTTCATTGTTCTGTGGCATCAGAAAGTCAAATGTTTCAGCACGATTGCCAGTTCCATTGTAAAGTGAATATTATTGTGCCTGACTCAGTAAAGGCTCAACATATATGAAGTTAGGAATATGTGTCTTGTGGTAGTGCTTTTCATAAAGGAAGTACTATATTCTTTCATTTAAAATGACCCTAACAATATCATTCCCTTTCTGCAGAGAAAAACAGAAAAATGGCATTCGTCATTAGAAATTTATCTGGTCCCAGACACAAGACACCTTTTATTATTACTACTACTATTATTTAATTTTTTTCCTTTAAAGGGTTACTTCATCCAAAATTTAAACGTGACAATTATTTTCATTAATTATTCACCCTCATGTCATTCCACCCAAACCCATAAGACCTTTCTTCATATCCAGAACACAAATGTAGTAAGGACATGTGGTATGACTGCTTTAATCTTAATTTTATGAAGCTATGAGAATACTTTTTGTGTACAAAAACAACAACAACAACAAATCTTTCTTCAACGATTTCTTAGCTTCCATGTCAGTCTTCTATGCATTGACGACATTCCACAATGCATGCAAGTCAATCCCTCACTAAGATTTTTAATTTAGCAGTACTTTTTATTTGCAAAATAAAGGCAAAATTATAAATAAACAAAAATCACATCTGCATAATGCTATAAATACAGTCTATTTGTTAAGGAGTAGGAATTTGTTAGACATAAGATAAGTATACACTTTTTTCTATTTTATATATATATATATATATATATATATATATATATATATATATATATATATATATATATATATATATATATATATATTATTATTATTATAATTAATTAAAAATAATTAATGATAAATTATATTATCATTATAAATAATAATTATTAAATAATTAATTGGTGTTCCCTGATTTCATGTCAGCCCTGTTACCCTCATAAATAAATAAAATTTATAAATATTAAAAAATTTACTTTCAAAGTAATGGTATATTCAGTGACATCACTTCTAGGAAGTAACACCATCTCAAACATCATGCAATGCCAATACAGTTAACATTTCTTTCTTTTTTAATGTAAATTCATACAATTTATTTATTACATTTTACATATTCAATATATATATATATATATATAAGCAACACACTTTCAAAGTGTGCAACATATGTTTTGTGAAGTTGACTATTAGCAAGAAGTTAGCAAATTAGTTTGAAATTGTCAAACGTGTTACTGTCAGCCCCTTTACTATTCAGAGTAACAGGTTTTGACATTTGGGTAACAGGGTTGACATAGATTAGGTGTCATTTATTTTTTATTTTTTACAGATTTTCTGTTTAAAATGCAAACATGTCATGCCAAAGATGCAAAAGGTCACCCTGGGTGTATTATTGAGCTAATGCCTATGTCATTCAGGATGATGACATAGGAGCATATGAGCATCAGTTACATATTTTAGTTAAAGGGGTCATCTGATGCAAAATTCACTTTACATGTTGTTTGAACATAAATGTGTGTTGGAAGCGTGTGTACACATCCACCATATAATGATAAAAATCTACCCAGTATTTATTTTTTAATCCCTATTTTAAAATCCCCTTTCTCAAATCAGACTGTTCTGAAATTCCTCTCAGAATGATGTAGTTCTGCACAGGCTGCGTTGATTGACAAGGCCATATTACCTTAGACCCAACCTGTGAGCTGTGACTTATTTTGAACCAAATTAACTGACAATAACACTTACTGAAATTAACCTGGCTTATTTGGTAAACTTGTTTTATGAAACAGGCCCCAGGATACAAAGATCATTCTCAATAAATATTTTTTTTTTCCTCCCATAATTGATCATCGATAATGCATCCATGTAAATTCAATTACAAACAAGAGCAGCAAGGTGACTGCAGACCCTCACCCCATCGTCTTGTAAAGAAAGTGAAACCAAATTTTTATATATATATATATATATATATAAACTGAACAAAATTATGAACGCGACACTTTTGTTTTGCCTCTATTTTTCATGAGCTGAATTGAAAGATCTAAGACTTTTTCTATGTACACAAAACACCTATTTCTCTCAAATATTGTTCACAAATATGTCTAAATCTGTGTTAGCGAGCAATTCTCCTTCGCAGTGATAATCCATCCACCTCACAGGTGTGGCATATCTCCAAAGGTGTTTCTGAAAATTTGGCAGTACATCCAACCGGCCTCAAAACTGCAGACCAAGTGTAGCCAGACAGGCCAATGACCTCCACATCCAGCATCTTCTCCTCCAAGATTCTCTGAGACCAGCCACCTGGACAGCTGCAGCAACAATCGTTTTGCATTACAAAATAATTTATGCACAAACTGTCAGAAACCATCTCAGGGAAGCACGTCTGCATGCTCGTCGTCCTCATCGGGGTCTCAACTTGACTGCAGTTCGTCAGCATAACCGACTTGAGTGGGCAAATGCTCACCGATGGCGTCTGGCTCTTTGGAAAGGTGTTCTCTTCACGGATGAATCCCGGATTTCACTGTACCCCACATAGCAAATGTCTTGTGGCCCAGATCCGGGCCAAACAATTACTTTTCCCTCGCTCAAGTGCCGCAAAGAATGACGCCCCTGAAGTGCCCCAGAACTGGATTAAAGACAAGGGCCACACATGGGCCATAACTGGTCGGAATCTCAGCCACTTAATCACCCTTAACTGGCCCTGAACTGGGCCAAAACAAAATATTTCTAAATCCAATGCCAATTCTCCGCCTCAAGTAAGCCATAATACCCAAATCTGAGCCACACCTGAGACTTGTATAGCCCAGACCCAACCCAGACAGCAAGCAGTTTCTGCCCAGATGTGGGAGGCCCAGATGTGTGACACAAACTATGCCAATAAAGTACATTAAACTTTAATAGAAAATCAGACTTAAAACCCACAAATCATGTAACTGTGCAATAAAAAAAAATATTGCATTGATTTTTTCTATTTATTTTTTTATAAAGAACAAATCAACCAATAAAGAGTTAGTGTATAAAGTACCCAGTCTATAAGAGAAATGCAACAGATATACACATGTAACTTAATCATAATAATGTATTGCAGATGTGTCAGAGAGTAGTACCACAGTAGTCCAAATCACTATACATTGCAGTTGCAGTCCTCTCTGGCAGAATATAATAGTAGTGCGAGGATTAAAACATTTTAAAGTTATTTTTCTCAGTTTCACACTCTAGCGAGTTAAGGTCTTTTAGCTTTGTAGGGCAGCATTGCTCTGTGCCACTCCTCCACGACAATCACCTCATGTTGCACCATGATAATGCAAGGATCTGTACACAATTCCTGGAAGCTGAAAACATCCCAGTTCTTGCATGACCAGCATACATTCACAGGACATGCCACCAATTGAGCATGTATAGGATGCTCTATATAGGCTTATACGACAGCGTGTTCCAGTTCCTACCAATATCTAGCAACTTCGTACATCCATTAAAGAGGAGTGGACCAACATTCCACAGGCCAAAATCAACAACCTGATCAACTCTATGTGAAGGAGATGTGTTGCACTGCGTGAGGCAAATGGTGGTCACGCCAGATACTGACTGGTTTGATTCCAGTCCACAGTAGGGTTATGTTGAGTAAGCCACAGATGGCCCAACACGACAGGCACCAGTGGAGAGTCAGTGAGAAAAAACTTGATTACCTCTGTGTGATTGATTACCTCTGTGTGGGAGTGGATTGAGAAACACCAGGCAACGACCGTCCATTGAGCTCCTTGACAAAAATCCTCTGACTAAGAGGAACCATCAGAATGAGAAGGTGTCTAGTGAGTGCAAAGTCCAAAAAATGGCCTTCTGATCCTGAGTCAAGTAACGCTCTGCACTCGTGGTCCCCGGTTGCCCATTGCAGTCTTACCGGGAGGAGAGTACTGGATGAGAGCTTCTTACGTGAGGCTCCACCTGACAGTAGCCCTAAATCTGCTGTCTGGCTTGTTTTTTTACTGGCCATTTGGCTAAGAGATGTCCCACGGCCCCACAGTACAGACAAAGCCCTCATCTTCTCCGGCACTCTCTTTCCTCCTGGGAAACCCAAGCTCTCTCTACCTGCATGGGCTCATTTTCGAAGGAATGGCTGATCGCAAATCCAGGTTCCATAGCAGAACAACAAGGAAACCTCAAACACAGTGGACTCTGATTACACTGGTCTCATTGTTGCAGGTGTGAATCCACAAGTAAGGCTAAATCCATGAAGCTGTCCAACTTTCCTGGTAACTCCAACACAAATATTTCCTTTTGAATGCGATCAGCCAGCCCATGCAGGGCCATGTCCCACTGCAACTCCTTGTTCCAATTACACTCTGCTGCAAGAGTCCAGAAATCGATAGAATAGTCTGAAACAGTTCTGTCTCCTTGCCTGATATCAGCCAGTCTCCTAGCCGCCTCGTACCCTGCCATGGCGTGGTCGAAGACCTGTTTCAAATCCTGGGACAGGCGGTGGAACGAGGAGCAGCACGGATGTTGGTTCTCCAACACCGCTATTCCCCACAGTGTGGCCTTCACTGACAGCAGTGTCAGCACGAACGCAACTCTTGATTCCTCCGTGGCGAATGTTGTGGCTGAAGTGAGAAGAACATCGAAAACTTGGTTAAAAGGCTCTACACATATTAGGTTCACCGCTTTACCTCTCTGGTGTGGGTTGACAAGGTTCAAAGTAGGGGTGCTCTCTAATCAGCGGTTAATTCCATCAGGTGCGTGATTTCACATAGAGCAGCTGTTACTACACAGAGCCGTTGTTAACTGAGAAGATGCGCCAATAAACGCTGAAAATGAACGTGGATTTGCGCATCTTCTCAGTTAACAATGGCTCTGTGTAGTAACAGCTGCTCTATGTGAAATCACGCACCTGATGGAATTAACCGCTGATTAGAGAACCGGCTTTACTGACGAGATGCGCATAACG
Source organism: Carassius carassius (assembly GCF_963082965.1). Lineage (NCBI taxonomy): Eukaryota > Metazoa > Chordata > Actinopteri > Cypriniformes > Cyprinidae > Carassius > Carassius carassius. Next base: position 10,679,284 of record NC_081777.1, on the reverse strand, counting down.
ATCGGCCGATCGTGATCGGAGCACCCCTAGTTCAAAGTATGGCACATAGACCGTTGGTCTAAGGGGAACGGACGGTGTGGGTAGCGCAGTGGGCTATCTCAACAGCTATACTTGGGTGGTGAGCTCAGACACCTGTGCTACCAGTGTTTATACTGCCTGTCCCAACGCTAGCATCTGCTCCTCTGCCGCTCAAGACAAGCATTATTGTTGGTTAAGAAGCTCTGAAGATCAGATACCTCTGCTGAATCCATGGTTGGTCAATTCCTTCTGTCACGACACAAAAGAGATAGGATTCAATTGCGGTTTAATCAATGCTTTATTGACAGTCTCAACAGACAAATGGTAGGGCAAGGAAGATTGTGTCCGGCTCGGTGGCAAGGTAGTGCAGGGATGCAATGGTCAACCTCACTGAAGACGGCAGGGCAGGAATTCCAACTCGGAGAATACAGTTCAGGAACCATGAGAAGCATCGAACAGACAGGACAACTGACAATAGGAACTGACAAACAAGACAGGGTTAGCTCTCCTTAAATAGAGCCTGAAAATGCAGCTGAAACTGATCGGCTCACAGAGAGACTTATATAAACTCTAAACATATAAAACACATATAAAACGCTATATATCCACTTTGATTAAAAAGAGGCAAGATGACACTATTTTCTGTTTCACATAGAATAACAATAACAATAATAAAAAATAATAAACAATAATATAAAAGTTTTTATTATTATTATTTTTTTTCATATTGAAACTGTTGAAAAGTATTTTTATTATATGTGTTTTATTTTCTGTCACTGTTATTCTGTTACACTGTGAAAGCTTATGTCACAAAAACAAATTCCCCCTATGTGTAAACACCTGGCAATAAGAGCTCATTCTGATTCTGAAAATATACAACAGTTAATTAACATATGTTACCCTTTGAAATCGGTCAATGCTATTCTTATATACAGGCACTGGAATAAAAATACATTCTTCAGTCATTGCTTACAAAATGAATTCAATGGGTCATCTTGTTAATGCTATAAATTAATTTCAATAATGAGACGTGACGAGATGTGTATGACAATCACATGCGATTCATCATGCAGTCCTAAGTTTGTTTGTTGATCACAAAGTACAAAGTAGATGAGGAAAACTAAGAAGAATATATATATGGAATATCAAATTGAATATTTAAACAATGTCCTTAATACTTTTCTTGACCTTGAACTTGGTAGTTGGGTTGCTGTATTAGGGTCAGAAAGCTCTCGGATTTCTTGTAAAAAATCTTAATAGTGTTCCAAAGATAAACAAAGGTTTTATGGGTTTGGGACAATATGAGGGTGAGTAATTAATGACAGAATTTGCATTTATGGGTAAAATGACCCTTTAAAGATCTTTTGTGTGTGTGTGTCTGTGTGTGTGTGTGTGTGTGTGTGTGTGTGTGTGTGTGTGCGTGCGTGTGTGTGTGTGTGTGTAGTTGTTATTCTTCTTTATCACCTGATAAAGTGCTTCATTTATCCAGAATGGCAATATAATTGGTATGCAGGTATGATGAAAGGTGATCATTCAATATGCTCTCTTAAAGTGGTGAAAGTTAAGCTCCAAGATACAGTTAACTCCAAAAGTCAAACAGAGGATAGATCTTGTACAACTAAATGTATACATAAGACCTGTACCATTGCTGGGGGATATGGACAACCACATGGTCCCTTGGGTTCCCTTTAGTTGGGTTCTGATTTTGAGCCTTACATTCCATAACCCAGCTAATGGATGCAAAAGTTTATGAACCAGGAACACCGCAGATCCATCGATATCAATGGTTTTGCATAACCCAGCTAATGGATGCAAAAGTTTATGAACCAGGAACACCGTAGATCCATCGATATCAATGGTGTATTGCATGAATGTAGAAGAAAAAACAGAAAACTACAGTTGCCGCAGTTTATAGATGTCATTTCCCTTTTGTAAGTATTTTTCTAGATGTTATCAATGTTTTATGTTTCAATGACATGCAACTAAATGAAGGATCTTAAGAAAAAAAAAATAATAATAATCACTTCCTTCCTGTCACATAAGCTTTCAACTTCCTACCCCTAATTCCAGGAAGCATGTCGAAGGCAAACCCTCCCAAAGAAGTGTAATTTTAATGTTACTAATAAGTATTTTTTGTTGACATAATATATCAAGCTTCTCAAAGTGCCATTTTAGTCTTCAGTGCTGATAATTCATTAAATGTACTCCTACTTTCAAATTTAAGTATAAAGGTATCAAATTTCTTAAAGCTCAGACTCACTCTTACTCTCCCTCTTATTTAAGACAGCTTGATGGGTCTCTCAAGTGGTTAGGGGTTGCCAGTTGGGGCTTGTGATGGCACTGAGGAGACAGAGACATGCACAAATCTTTCAGGAGAGGAAGAATGTTCCTGAAATATTTGACGACGAGAAGTTAATCGAACTGTTACATTTCCTCAGTTATTCAAACAGAAAACAAGCAATGAATATTTACATTACCAAAGAACATTATAACTTCAGTTATTATAACTTCATATGACTTCAGTCTAGCATGATTATTATAAGCTCTTTTTAAATACTATATATATATATATATATATATATATATATATTTTTTTTTTTATGTTATTATTTTTTTTTTCAGGATTCTTGGTTGAATAAAAAGTTATAAAGAAGAGAATTTATTTAAAATATAAATATTTTCTAATAATATACCCCAAAGTACAAAAGTTTGGGGGTCAGTAAATTGTTTTTCTTCCTTTGTTCTTTTGCAAGCAAAGATGCATATTTTGAATAAATACTGTTCTTTTTACATAATTTATTCATCAAAGAATCCTGAAAAAAAAAGAATTGTAGTTTCAAAAAAAAAATAATAATAAAATTGGCTGCACAACTTTTGCCAACATTGATGATTCTAATAATAAATCAGCATATTATAATGATTTCTTAAAGGGATGGTTCACTTTGAAATTAAATTTTGGTATGTTTTAGCTTACCTCAAAGTCATCTAAGATGTAGGTGTCTTTGTTTCCGCAGTAGTTTCAATTTTTATATTTTTAGGTCAAACCGTTCTTGTCTGTCACTCATATAACGGAGGTCTATGGTCACCACCTCAAAGAGCATGCACAGAGAAGTTCAAATTTTTTTCGTTCTACCAAAAATGTGCCTGGAGTCCACCTTTTAAAAACAACCACATAATCTTACACGAATAAATAAATATACTTTTCAAATCAGTCATAAAACAGTTGCTCCTAGCAACAGGTATAGTACTGTATGTTTGCTTAGCATTGCATCAAACACGACAGTTTATGAGACTAATATCATGTTTTGCGCCTAAATCACTATAGCATCAGTAATGATTGAATCAATTCAATTCAATTCAATGTTATTAAATAACATACTATACTCTTATACTGTGATACAAGCTAAGTCTCACTTTTGAAACTGACATTTTTTTTCAACTCACTGTTGATGAATTGCAATAAACATGTATTAACATTAGCATATTTGTGTCTAAAGCTGAATGTGTTTTATAATCAATAGAGAACACACCTATAGATTTGATTTTAATATTTAATTTTAAGAATTGCATTACTAGATTAAAATAATAATAAAATAAAATGCAGTGTTTCATTTTAAACTCATAAATGGCTTATCATATATTGCTGGCTGTCTAGTGCAGTCTTAACAACCTGGAGCTAAACACACTCAAAACTGTGGAGATGATAGTGGACTTCAGGAGGAACCCCCTGCACTCGTCCCATTCACCATCATGAACAGCACTCTGACAGTGGAGTCATTTAGGTTCCTGGGCAACACCATCTCTCAGGACCTGAAATGGGACAATCACATTGACTCTTGTGAAATAGGCCCAGCAGAGGCTGTATGCACACACCTCAGTACTGCACATATGTAAATAACTCACTAAACCTTTATCTGTAAATAGCACATTCACAGTTTTGTCTATGAATATTTTTAATTTTTCTGTATATGTTTATTACTATTGTTATTTATAATTTATAGTCTATTCTCTCATGTTATGCATGTCTGGACTTTGTTTGTATTTTTCTGTATCAGAAGCTCCTAACACCAAGACAAATTCTGGTAATACTTTGCAATAATGTTCCACTAGTTAATGTTAGCTGATATATTAACAAACATGAACGAACAATGAATAGAACATTTATTACAGTGTTGTATGCTGGCCAAGAGAGCTCAGTGCACTGCAATTTCAGAAAACACATGCAAATAGAAAAAGCACCAGCAAACCAAGAACACTTCTTCATCAGTTTGAAAGCATGTGCTGCAAATGCTAGCAATGCAAAGACATAAAGAAATTCGCTGCAAATGCTCACAACACAAACATATAACTTTTTTTTTTATTTGCAGCACATTTTTATTAAATTTTTTGGTTGTGTTGCGAAAACTTGCAGTGTGTTTTTATTTGGTTGTGTTGTATTTGCAGTTTGTTGTCAAATTGCTGGTTTTCATAATTTGCAGTTTCTTTATTTGTTTGCCTTGTGACCATTTGCAGCGTGTGTTTTGTCAATCTGATGAAGGAATTTTCTTAATTTGCTGGTGCTTTTTCTATTTGCTTGTGTTTTCTGAAGTTGCAGCTTCTTGAGCTCTCTTGGCCACCATAGTATTGCTTAATCTTTGGTAATGTTAGTTAATGAAAATACAGTCGTTCATTGTTAGATCATGTTAAATCATAGTGCATTAACTAATGTTAACAAGCACATCTTAGATAAATAAATGCTGTAGAAGTATTGTTCATTCTTAGTTCATGTTAACTAAAGTAGTTAACTTATGTTGACTAATGGACCTTATTGTAAAGTTTTACCCAAATGCCTTGTGTGTGAACACACTTTGCAATAAAGCTCTTTCTGATTCTGATTCTGAGAAATTACTGATTCTTACTCTAATCTCCATTAATGCTCACTCACACTTTTTACAGCAAGAACATACGAACAAAAGCCTGCTGTGAATTTAAAATTCAAATATGTATGCAGAGGCTTCTATTTCAGAACTGTGAAAATCACACAAATCTGTTTTAACCTTGTCCTTTAAAATGTCCTTTAAATGAGTGCATTAAATTATTGTAAACAGAGGCCCTGTCTGAATTTATACGAGGTGTCTGAGAAAAGGAAAAAGAGGACGTCACAGCAGGTAGACTTTCTGGTTTAGAGATGGCAAAGTCTGTATGTCTGATTCCAACATTGCCTAGAGTGACACCAGCAGTTAACAGCTTTTTCAGATGGTAGCGGTCATGGAACATTGAAATCTGGCCATTGCCCTGTCAAACAGTACCAGACGCAAAAACTGCCAACCTGAGACCTGATTCAGACTTACTTCTTCAAATACTGTGGAAAAAATGCCTCTTGACATAAGACATTAAATCCTGCAATGCACTCTCTCAAAATTGTGAATAATAATAATAATAATAACAGTCATGATGAAAATGTCTTGCGGTATCTTAAACTGAAAGACAAATCTATTAAAAGCTTTACTGGGTTTTAATATGCAGTAGGTGCATCTCTGTATTATCATTTATAAAAGAATTTGTCCTCAAAAAGTCTCAGTTACATTTGGTATCATCTGTTTCCTGTGGTCTTGTTCCAGTGGTCGTCTGAGACCAGGTTCTTACAGGGGATCTGTATCTGGGGCTCATCTAGTTGTCCTGGTCTCCACTGAAATTCAGGACTGTAGAGGTCCTTTCTAAGTGCTGATCCACCATCTCGTCTGGATATGTACTGGATCCGGGTGACTGCAGTGACCCTCTGATCTGGATACAGACTGGATCTGGTGGCTAAGGTGACATCGGAATAAGAGAGAAACAGACTAAGATTAGCATAGATGCCCTTCTTCTAACGATGTAGCAAGTACATTGGGTGTTATGGAAAGTGTTCCAGGGTCCGGTTTACGTAATTAATGCAGCCTAAAAATCTTATTATAGATTATATAGATTAACTTTAATCTCTTTAATCTAGATTTAAACTGCAGTGTGAGTATAAGAAGGAAGCAGGTGCAATGCATACCAGGTTTTCATAGAAAAGTTGAGCCGGTGACCCAGCCGCTCAGTGGTGGTACAGCAGCTGTGGCGACGTGACGTGACGTTACGTCTATGTTCCCTCCTTCAGGGAACCAGGGTTACCATACGTAACCGAGACATTCCCTTTAAGTTGGTCACTCTCAACATTATGAATTGGGATTCCCAAAGCACCATGTATGCTGTCCCTTCAAGTGCCCTGTGTGAGCAACCTGTGCCCCTTTTTGGTGTAGACCAGAGCTCTCAACAAGTAGTTCCAATCACCATTGTCGAAGCACTACCCACACAGTGAGACTGGATAACACTGGGAAAATGTACCCATTCTACTTGGAACAGGGACGCTGTAGAAGCTCCATTCTTCCTGAAGGAGGTCTCGGAAACAAATACACATATGAAGATTAATTTAGGTTCATATGGAAAGTTGGAGGTGATTGTAACCCTCTTGGAATTGGCGGAAGTCTGCTGGGAAAACACAGGCTTTAAGGCTATACCATGGACTTTACACATATGGATCTCAGCCTTCTACCGGGTCTCAAGAATTCAGTGAGTAAAGGCCTGGTGCAGGATGCTCTGCCACATCTGTCTGCCGAAGGGGACAGAGGAGCTCGACAGTGTCTACGATATGGACTGTCTGGAGTGGTTTTAGCAAGCTGACACTAACCATGGCCTCTCAGTGTCACTACCCTTTTGAGGTGAGAACACAGGAGGATACCAGCTCCCCATGAAGGTTAACGAATGTAGCGAACATGTTGGGGGTCTCCCAGCCCACAGCTCTACAAATATCTGTCAGCGAGGCGCCCCAAGCTGGATGCAACACTTCTAGTTGAGTGAACTTGCAACCTGAGTGGGCATGGCACTCCCTTTGCCTGTTAAGCCGGGGTGGTGGCATCCACAATCCCACAAGCATCTCAAGGCTTGGACGGGACGGAGCAAAGCAGTGGCTGTGTCTGCCCCCTTCGTGGGCAGCACTTGCAGGCTCACCACCTGATCCCTGATGGGAGTAGTGGGAACCTTGGGCACAAAGCCGGGCTGGGGCCTCAGGATTACCTGGAAGTCAGCTGGCCCAAACTCTAGACACGAATCATCGACCGAAAGTGCGTGCAGGTCCCCTACCCTGTTGATGTAGGCCAGTGCAAGCAGGAGCAGAGCTTTCAATGAAATAAACTTTTGCTTGACTGAGTGCAAAGGCTCAAATGGGCCCTGCTGTAGTGTTTTAAAGGTCCCATGATGTGGATTATTTTCTTTTTTTAAAAGCTTTTTTAACGTTTCCTGAGGTGTACTTATATTGTTAGTATGATTTATACATTTAAAATTTAGAAATAAAAAAAAGGTGGAGACTCAGAGTAAACGCCAACTGTTGTGATTGGCTGACATCTTTGCATTCGAAATGCATATTATATGTGGACTCCATCTCAAATTACTTTTATTCCTTTTTATTTTTTTATTTTTCTACTATTACAGCTGTCGAGATTAACAAATTGTGGAAGTGTTGATTATAGCATTATTTTTTAGATCTTTTCCTATCACATTAAAATCTGCAGTGATGAGCATTGAGTAGACAGAGTCTGTTTATCGTGTGAATGCAGTGATCTCATCATTGCAATGCGTTTTCTCTCAAAAAACACAATATCGACATGAATACAGTAAGAGCTTTGTTGTGCAGGATAACAGCGTCACTCATTATAACGGAAGTTTGGGCAAGTGTGCAGATATATTCGCGATATGTGATTGACAGCTACGAACACTATAAAAGGAACATCCTTTGATCGCTCTCTGTAGTTTAATCACAATTTAAATAACACATTTGTTTCATGCTATGCTACTAAGAGAAACAACGTGAAGTTGATTGTTTAGTCACTGGCTTGATTCACTGATGCATAAAAAGTATTAAACGATTTAGAAAATAAAGTCAGTGTGAACTTGAATAATTAGCTACACATCAGAAATCACTGATCACAGATCAGGCATTAATGAACACTGTTACTCACTCTTTGTGGCGGTCCTGACGAATCCATATTGTAAAAGTCTGTTTGTAAAGCCTGTGATGACATTGCAACTGAATTAAATGTAAATGTTTGGGCAGGCAAAGCAGAGAAAGGGGAGGTAACCTTTCCCCTTTTGATGACATAAGGGGAATATTCCAGATTGGCCCGTCTGAGCTCTCATTTTCTCAAAGGCAGAGCAGGACACCCAGGGCTTGGTTTACACCTATCAAAATTTCTATCCACTGGTGGTCCATAGACAGGCTAGGGAAACTCATATTTGTTACGTCTGGTGCAGAAAAAAAGGCAGATTTAGTTATACTCAGGCACTAGTGAAATGTTAATGTCAGATTCGCTGGGTGAATCACAGATGAGTGAAGACGGGCTCTGAGGCAGGCAGGCAGGCAGGCTGAGGATACCACCGCTCAGGACCATGACGCAGGGAAGCAATGGGCGAGTCGGACCGGCGGGATCCAGGAATCCGAAATGGAGAGTGAAGACCAGAAAGCGCATGAACAGCCAAAACCCCAAGCACACTGAAACGAACTGACCACACGGGGAGGTGAGAGACAGGTAATTATAGTCCCAGTGATGAGTGCAGTAGGTGGCGGTGATCAGAGTGATAGGTAATCAGTAACCACGCCTCCAACACAACCGCATGCACAGAAAAGGTGAGACAGTGAATTTGTGAACCGTGACAATATTAATGTTAAAAAACCTCATAAAGTGACATTTTCATGTCATAGTACCTTTAAGCACTAGAGACAGGTCCCAAGAGGGTATGGAGAGGGGCCAGGAAGAATTTAACCTCCTGGCCCCTCTAAGGAACCTGATGGCCAGGTCATACTTATCTAACAAAAGCACAACCCTGATCTGGCATCTCCAGGGGTCTTCTTGATGAGAAGCACAACACTCGACGGTTCCACTTCAAGGCTAAAGCGTGTCTCGTAGACACAAGAAGAAGAATATAAGATCTGACCACTAGGTTTGGCGACAGGCCAGTGTAACTTGGACCCGGTGAGTGCCACGCTTCCACACCCACTTCAGGACTCGGCCATGAAGCCAGTGCTGAAGTGGCACTTCAGATGCCATATGCCCCAGGAGCCTCTGAAATAGTTTCAGTAGGACCGCCGTCCTGGCCTTGAACGAATTTAAGCAGGTCAGCACTGACCGCGTACATTCCTTTGTGAAGCGTGCTGTCTGTTCGACCGAATTCAACTCCATTCCGAGAAAAGACATCCTCTGTGTTGGGGAGAGTTTGCTCTTTTCCCACTTGACCCATTCTCTGAGGGGAACAAGAGCCACCTCCCTGATTTTCGTGAAGGATCGTTATATGAAAGTATGCTTCCTTCATGTCAATCACTGCAAACCAATCTCCTGAAGATGCATTACTGTGTCAACATCTTGAATGATAACTAATGAAGGGCCCAGCTCAAGACTTGCAGGTCCAAGATTGGCCATAACCCACCGCCTTTCTGTGGTACAATGAAGTAAGGGCTGTAAAACCCCGTCCTTATATTGGCTGGAGGGACCTGCTCTATCGCGTGCTTCACCAGTAGGACTGTGATCTCCACCTGCAAGACAGGAGCATCTGTCTCCTTCACTGATGTGAAGCGGATGCCGTTGAACTTCGGGGGATCCTTGGGGAACTGAATCACATAGCAGAGGCTGATGGTCCTCAGAAGCCAGTGAGAGCTGGGTAGAGCTAGCCAGGCACCAGGTACCATGCAACAAGAGACCAGCGGAACCACCGCCATTCCCGCAGTGGGGCAGCGAGGTGGAAAGCAGGACCCAACAAGGGTAGCTTGTAAGCGGACCAGAGATGGGCCTGAGTGTGTTGTGCAATGCTTACCTGGTTCCACAGACAAAACAAATGATTATCCTCCCCACCCTCCTCTGGGGGAAGGTGTGGTGATTTTACCATCTCTCGAAGAAGACATCCCTCCATCTCTGGGTTACCTGTCTCAGGGCCACGTATTCTTCCGCTTGCCACCAGGTTTGACAGGGGCCATGACAGGTGGGGCGGCCTACCTATGCCCGGCTCCATGACACTGCTTTGCTGGATGCTACTGTGGATGCTGTGTGGGAGCGGGGGTGGACACAGGAGGCCTTCCTTCTATGATGAGCAGCATTAATGATGAGCAGTGCGGCTGGCAGACGGGTGGAGGCAGCAGCTGCCTGCTGGGGCAGAATGTGTCAGATTGCCTCCGACAAGGTACGGTTCCACAATGCCCCTGTGACAGTGTCCCTCATATCAGCCAGACACAGCCAGAGAATGTGTGGCAGCGATCATGACCATCACCCGGTGCCAGGTAACGACTGCATCAAAAAACGCACGGCTTCCTGAGGTGAAGAAGGCGTGGGATGAAGTAGAATTTCATTCATCATTATAAGTAGTAATAGGCTGAATTGCAAATAGGTAGCCTAATTATATACACGCAATGACTATCCATCATTACATTTTTATATTTATGCAGCCTAGACAATAATATTAAATTTACATTTTAATCCTTTTGTTTTTAATATTTGGCATGTTTGTGTGATGCACATCCTTGTGTGTAATAAGCAATGTCTATGCACACTGTGAACCTGCCCAGAGCCGCATGTTCTTTCAACGCGCTCTTTAAATAACAAAAGCATATTGCTCCACTGATATTAGACTTTAGACCAGGTTTGAGTTAGTCTATGGCGCAGTCTATTTTCAGCTCCTTAAAATAGCAATGCACCAGCAATGCGCCTGAACACACCTCTTTTTTAGACCAGCACGCCCATGGGCACACAAATGGGGGCAAATGCATTTGTTTGTACCTTTAATACCAACATTTTGTTGGTATTAAAGGTACTGCTCTGAAGTGGTTTAGGTCCTACTTATCAGACAGGACTTTTTCTATCCGCCTTGGTGACCATGTTTCCCCATCAGCACCCCTTCCATTTGGAGTCCCTCAAGGCTCTATTCTCGGCCCAATGCTGTTTTCCTTGTATATGCTCCCATTAGGGTCAATTCTCAGGAAATATTACATTTTGTTTCACTGTTATGCAGATGACACACAAATTTATCTGCCACTGAAACAAAAAAATTACAGTCCTTTAAAACTTCTTTTTGACTGTGTCAAAGACATTAAGGATTGAATGGCCTTATTTTATTTTTTATTTGTTTTACATTTTAATGAGAGCAAGACTGAAATCATGATATTTGGTCCAAACTGTACTAATAAGACCTCTAACATTGATTTGGGCCCTTTTGGTTCCCTATGTTAAATCCACTGTTAAAAATCTAATGGATAAAGATTTTAAACTTGACAAACAGATAAACTCGGTAGTCAGGTCAAAGCTTTTATCTAAAGTTAAGCCTTTTTTGTCATTTAATGATGTTGAAAAGCTTATACATGCTTTTATTTCATCACGTTTATACTATTGTAATGCTCTCTATGTTGGTGTCAACCAGGCCTCTCTCTCACACTTGCAGTTCAAAATGCAGCAGCTCGACTTTTAACACGAACACGTAAACGGGAACATATTTTGCCCATATTGTCTTCGCTACATTGACTTCTGGTTCATTTTAGGGTTGATTTTAAGGTTTTACTGTTTGCTTATAAATCCTTAAAAGTCCTAGCACCAACTTACCTTTCTGACCTTATACAATTGCACGTCCCATCAAGGTCTCTGAGGTCTGCTGATCATATGCTGCTGACGGTCCCTAGAGTATGACTGAAGCACAGGGGTGATCTGCATTTACAGTAGCTGCCCCTAAACTCTGGAACTCATTACCTCTGTCTATGAGGATGACCCCAAATTGAACTGCTTTTAAAACTAGTCTTAAAACATATTTTTATTATATGGCGTTTAATAGAGTCTGTGAGCTGTGGGGTTTGTATTGTTGTTGTTTGTTTTATGACCCTTTTATATGTACAGCACTTTGGTCAACTACTATTGTTTTTAAAATGCTTTAGTAATGAATTAAACTTAACACTTTATAAAGACACATCCGTGAAGCTCTTTTTAAAGAAAATTGCTCTTTCAGGGAAATGCTCTTTTAGTTCTGAGGCGCACAGGGGAATTGGCCGCTTGCAGCACAACAAAGGGGTAGTGCAGCGAAAAGTTATGCATTGCACCTGCTGCTTTCTTATAGCTGGATGCAGTCATCGCATGCCAATATGCATTGGCTTGTTTAGTTTACACTCGAAGTAGATTTGTCTATCAAATCGATATCCCAATTTGTCGGTCACCGACACATTGTCGATAGTGACCGACTGAAAGGGAACTAGGGGGCTCGAGAGACTGACTTTGTTCTCAAATTATAAATATTATATAACTTAATTCTCAAGTTATATAATAATAATAATAATAATAATAATTATTATTATTATTATTATATGTATATGGTTTAACAAAATGATCAGTTTTATAAATGCAGACAATATAGTCTTCAGAGAAAAAAAAAGAGAGATGGAAATTCAACATATTTTGTTCAATTAGGCTGTTTTGAAGTGGCAGAGGAGTATCCATTTTCCTTCATCTCAGTCATATGTCTGGAGGCCAGAGATTGCAGCCCAATTAAGTCCAGCCGTTTAATCAATATGCTGCTTATTCTTAGAGCAGAATGTAAAGAAGTATTCTCATGAGAGCTGCAACTCAAACTACTCTGCTGTCAAAGGGGTGGAAAGACGCAGACCCAGAGCTATTCAGTGAAATTCATTCAAGCTTTGTAACCACCTAGGATATCACCAGATATCACCTTTTACCTTCTGAGCTACATTAAATGGTATCTTGACAAATGGCTTCTTGTTCATGAAAGGGATCATTATGTAAGGCCACGTAACATCTGGTTTTCCAATACACTTCGTCTGGAGTGTAAAGAGCACAAATGTTTAAACATTTTTTGAGGAAAAAGTCCAATGTCTGTTATTAAATATCTTTTTTTTTTTTTTTTTTTAAACAGTGTGACAGTATAGGTTGTATTTGATTCTTCACAAGTCCAAGGCCGGTCAACTCAGTAGGCAACATAAGCAACCACCAACCCATTCCCGAGGTGGCCACAATTTTTTTGTGGTCCTGGCAGTCCGATAACATATTGCCAGTCTTCCCAGAGCCAACTAAGATCACTGATACACTGGGGGGTGGGGGGCAAGGATTTTTTGGTTCATATATATATATATATATATATATGCAAGTTAGCCACAGTGATCAAATTTCTAGAATATAATGTTGCTATATGTGGAGCTTAGCCTATGAATGTCAATAGCTGCTTCAGGACAACACTGCTGGTTGATGATTCGATTCTAAAAAGAAGGAAAATATAATAATAATAATAATAATAATAATAATACAATTCAAGTATGCAAAAATATCAGTTTAAAAAATGAAATCCATATCCACATTTTGACATGTATCAGGGCACGCTCTTATAAGTTTGATGATCTGTGTTTTATCAAAACTATAGTTCCAATGTACATTCACAAACAGCATTGCATCAAACAGTTTTGTAGTTGGAACTACAAATCTCCACCTGTTAGTAGTAACAGTTAGTAAATACACAATCACATTTAATTTAAATAATAACAACTTGTAATGTATGTAAAAAGGTGACAGTGGCATTATTTATACTTTAAAGGTCTGTTACATTACATGGACAAAAACAGCCAAGGCCTTCTCCAAAATATATTAATTTCTATAGAAGGAAGCAAGTCATATGATTTTGGAACAACATGGGGCTAAATGATTACATAATTTACATTTTTGAGTGGCTGTATTTTTATTTTATTTTTATTTTAATAGTAGTAATAAACTAGCTGTACATACATATATATATATATATATATATATATATATATATATATATATACATATATATAATTATTATTTTAATTTTTTTAATTTTTTTATTTTTTTTTTCTTGAAGTGAGATGGGGGGTTACCTAGACTGCCAAATGGGGCCAGACCAGCAGTAATGCTAAACTCTGTAGACAAGCTTAGACTCTTTTCTGCCCTCCCTTTTCTAGTCCACCAAAAACATGTAGCACAAGTGTGGTCATATTACGGCATATGTAAGACAAAGGCGTTTCCTGAAAAAATGACATGTCAGGGGCATATCCTTACCCTCTAACCATACAAACACTTCAATTTGTCGTTTTCATGTGCCGAGACAAATTAACACACTGATTGTGAACACATCCAAGCTTTCCACCAGCCCACCAACTGGGATATGTGAAGGAAGGGAAGACAAATATTTAGGTATCAGTGTCTTGGAAATAATGACAAATGTCTTGGCCATAGATGCCTAAATGAGGTGAATGTTCTCTTAATTAGGGGACTTTTTCACAGTGCAACCAGAGACCAGTGGAACCACCGCTGTTCCCGCAGTGGGGCAGCGAAGTGGAATGCAGGACCCAACAAGGGTAGCTTGTGAGCGGACCGGAGAGGGCCCTGAGTGTGTGGTGCCACGCTTATCTGGTTCCACTGGCAAAACAAAAGATTCTCTGCCCCGCCCTTCTCCGGGGGGAGAAGTGGTGAAAGTTGTTTCTGAATATTTCCTATTATCTTATATCTTTACAGGTGTAATTTATATCAAACACCTACATGAAGTAGTTGAATATAAGCTACATTTAGCCACATCTACATAGGGATGCATTTCCTTTATCTGTTCTAGTTTTGCAGGAGTTTTACAAAATTAGGCCCACTCTAAGTTCATACCGGCTCTCTCGCTGAAAATTAATTTTGTTTGATAACTTTTTAAACCAAGTGACTCCCTATGCTGTACACCATTCTCTGCTGTTGGCTGCCCTATCCGTGTGTAAACTTTCAACATATGAGTGTAAAAAAAAAAAAAAAAAATATATATATATATATATATATATATATATAAATATTTTTTTTTTATTATTGTGCTGAAACTCTCCAGTGCCAATCATGAACCAAAAAATCATGAACCAAAAAGCTTGCTGTTACAAACAGCAAGCTTTACTAACATGTTTAGAAGTAAAATATGCATGAGTTTGCAGAGAAATATATGAATGTGCAAGAAAACATGTGGAGAGCACTTTATAGTAATTAAGTTTTAGGTAACACTTTACAATAATGTTCAGTTTGTTATATTAGTTAACTAAATTGGGTAACATGAACAAGAATGCAAAAATACTTTAATCATATATATATATAATTGAATGCACCTGAGCTTACATTAACTAACAACGTAAGAATGAACAACTAATGAACGGAAGTTCTTTTGTTATGTCCCAGTCATGAAATGACAGATTTATGTGAATCATAACTTTGTATGTTATGAATTAATTAAATACACATTCCCCCTAGGCCAATTTTTGGTCTCCGTAAAGTATTTCCAAACTAAAGATTGTTCATCGTGCCTAATCCTGCCTCCATCCTTTGGCCTAGTTCCTCTGCTACCTGATCACTGTATTTCAGTAATCGATACTTTAAGGAATCATTCAAAGCAGTTCTTTATCAAAGCATGCTAATCAGGAGGACAACTGGGTCCAGCAAACATCTGTGGATAGATTTTTCCTGTCTAATGCTCTGCTCAATCAAACATTACACAGGAAGTGAAAGACCAAAGGATCAAAAGAAAGGGGTTGGGGAGTGATACACGTCTCTGGTGGATTAAGAGAAAAGAGACACATTTAGCCTGGAGAAGAAAATCTGCATATATAGTCAAAGGAAGCAAAGTTCATATTGCTCTCAATATGTTATTCACTCTAACTAGGAAATTCACAACAAGAAAGTTTCTGTAACAAAGCATAGAAGAAAATATACTGTGGTTGTTTTGAAGTTGCTCTTTCAGTGCTCAGAAGATGAATTGCTCAGAAGATGAGTTCAATCATTTTACTAATTCAACTTTGATAGCAAACATCATCAAACTAATTAAAGCCTGTTCTAAATCAATTACCTTATTAACGAAGTATAGTTTTCTAAGTTGGTCGCATAATGCAAGACAACTTTCTTTCATTTAATATGGAAAATCATAACCATGAACTGCTCATCCCATTACGGAACACTGGAGTGGAATAAAATGGTAACAGTCTGAATAGAGGATATGGCCTTCGGCTCACTTTTGGTGTGTGTGTGTGTGTGTGTGTGTGTGTGTGGTCTCCAGACCAAAGTCTTCCTTCTAGCCCTCCAAAGCCCCTCTGTAGACTGGAGAGGGTGTCTCAAAGGGCAAAGCAAAGCGGAGCCCCCTTTTTTTTTAAAAGAAATCACTGTAGACACAAAATACAATCCAAACAAAACATGACTCAGGGATTAAAGCCATTTAATGCATGTTGGTTGAATTACACATCTGTAGTGCTGCTGAACAGCCCAGACTAAAAAAAAAAAAAAAAAAAATGTTTTAACAATTAATAGATCATGTCACCAAAAAAGCAGAAAACATCTAAAAGAGTATTTGGTGGGTATATATGATAATATATAAGTAGTTAATTGATTCAATTTTATTTCATTTAAATAGATAAATAAAAATGTATGTCATTATTTTACACATCTGTGAAGCTCTCATAAAAATAAATAAAAAAATAACGTTATTTGCTGTAGTTTTCATGCCAAACATGGCACCCAGGTCACAGATTAGATGTCCATGACATCATACATTATTGGTGCCCTATTTTATTTGAACGATTAAAAACATTATTGCTTTAAGAGACAGACAAACTGACAGACAAAACTACTCTGTTGTAATTGAATTTCACTAAACACCTTGATTTAAGCATACTACGTCTAATGAAACCACAACACATCTACTTTTTTTGTATTTGAGCTGCTGGCGTGTAGTGTTAAGCTCTTTAGCGGTAGGGGTTAATGGGGGGGGGGGGGGGTGAAGACTGTTCGTCTCTGGTTCATGGAGGGCCGCTCACAGGCTGAAAGGGGGCATTGTGCTGCTAAGGGGAGGGAAGAGGAGAGGGGCCAGTGGGTAAAGCTTAAACACTCGTCTGCTCCATTCTAAATGGGCTGTGGTTTGGGGCCTGGCGCTGTGGTCTGGCCTGGCCCCCTTACAGTCGCCATAGAGACAATACCTGAGTTGCCTTGCTGAGAGAGAAGAGAGACAGAGGGAAAGAGGCAGAAAGAAGTAAGTTGTTTGTTCAAACACTCTTTTCTCTTCATCTCTTCACAGGCTGTTATTTCTGCACTTAGCTTGTCCAGGCACAGACAGAGAATGTAGACCTTCATGAGAGTTAGTTTCATTCATTGCTTCACTGGGCAGGAAAAATAAATAGTGAGAGGGAATTGTTAAAGAAATTAGCAGTGTTATTAGCAGTACATGCATAAGCCATCATCCAAAAAAATAAAAATAAACTCAGTCACCATCCTTCATTACAAGTTTCTCCTAACCTCCTCAAAACCTTCGCTTCTCAGAATTTTTGTGTAAGAAAAAAAAAAATAAATAAAAGAAAATAATTGTATGTATGTATATATATATATATATACATATATATATATATATATATATATATATATATATATATATATATATATAATTTTTGAAGAGATCTCAATAATGTCTCAGACTTTGCTTCGATTTACGAAAACACCATATTTCAGTGAAGTCTCAGAAGATCTCATTGAGAAAGCAATATGGATTTCTCTCGGGATCAAATTATCTGAGCTCTAAAGTCAGCACTTGTATGGTTTAGTCCACTATGTCATGCAGCTTTCTTCACAGCTGTATTTGTAATGAAGAATATTGATACACTCTATGAGGTATTAAATAATTTGAATAGTGTTTTGAGGATTAAATTGTGCCATGTCATATTAATAGTGAAAGAAAAAAAAATAATAATTTCTGTCTTTTGCTTTATTTGCATATATTTGTGTCTTCAGAAAATCCCATAGGAATTTGATTGTTTCAGGCCCGGGTCCTCTGAGAGCGTCTTTATTTAGGAATTCCATTCTAGTTCGCCTTTCACAGGTTGATGTGTCAGTTTGGTGTATTATGATAAATTCAGCACAGGTGTCACCTCCGCGGAGCCAGGTGAGAATTGATGTGCTGCAGACAAAGGCCATCCATCAGCTCTGTGTATCGGGATTTGAAGAATCTCTTCCCAATCACACCCTGCTGTTAGGCAGCGTGGTAACGACCCCTTTCTGTGCAACACCACAGGAAATCAATGCCAGGTACTCAAGGTCAATGTCCTTTTGGAAAACTACTTAAGACCTGATGGATGGATTTCACTCCAAAGGAAGTTGGTTATGGAAACATGACAGGAGAGAACACAATGACCCATAATGCAATGATACATTAAAATATTGAATTGTACATACAACATCTCATTTAATCAAATTTACATTTAATGATACATTTAATCAAAGCCAAGGGAGGGGTGACCAGGAAATCTGGATGCAGGGCCCTGTGATGAGGTGGCCCACTTAACAGATGTTTGTATGGGTATGGCCTGTCCATACATATTTTGCCAAGATTGCCATGCGTAGCTGACTGCCAGTAATGTTTGGTGAAGCCTCCTCTGTAGATGCCAGAAAAAGGTTATGCGATTATGTCAAGTGAGTGCACTGTTGAGAGATCTTCATCCTCTCCTCTAGAATATGTCAAGCTTTAATAGTCTTTCTTTAACCATATATATATTTTTTTCCTATTAATACTATCTGAACACAGTGTCGACCTAGGTCCACCACTCATACATGTCAGTGGTACCCACATCTAGGAAGAGTGAAAAGTTTGTAGGCTTCAATAACCAAATTATATTCCTTGTACTGATGAACAAAACAATATTTTTGCTGTTTGTGTGCTTTTTTTAAGTTCAGGATGCAAAATTGTTGTGATTGGAGAAGAAGAAGAAGAAACAAGGTTAAATTATGACTGGAAGTATGTGTTATTTCATATGGTATTATTTGCCCATATTATACCCACACCACACTTACTGTAGTATCTTGAGTCTGGGATAAAATATTGCAAGTAACCTACCTTAGAAACTAATTAAGCCTTTTGGTGACCTACAAAAATGTGTTTTTAAAGGTGATTAGTCTCTACTAAGCTTCCAAGTGACGGACTGTTTTTAAATTAGCATGTAGGGTAGTTTTATAGATAAGTAACTATTTCATTGTTTTATTTATATACAAAAAAATAAAAAATAAATAAATTTTAAAATGCATGTCTTTTCAATAATGTAGCATAGGCCTACAGCAGGCATTGCCATTAGAGCAGTGCTTGATGTGATATTCCATCTTGGTTATGTATCTAACTCTGGTTCCCTGATTTGGGAATGAAACACTGTGTCAGTAGCTGACAAAATGAGTACACAAGCCTGGTGTGAAAACTGTCTTAAACCTGTATAGAATCATGCCAATTCACTGCATCACCAGTGCCTGCAAATTATGTGCAGTGCCCTCCACTATTATTGGCACCCTTGGTAAATATGAGCAAAGACGGCTGTGAAAATAAATCTGCATTGTTTATACTTTTCATCTTCCATTGAAAAAAAAAAAAAAATTCTAAACTTTCATTGAAGAAAAACAATTGAATGTTGGAGGAAAATCTCATTGTGAAATAAATGTTTTCTCTAATTCATGTTTGCCACAATTATTGGCACCCAATTACAGCAACATCCTTTTCCCAATATAACATCTCTGAGATTTCTCCTATAATGCCTGAATAGTTTGGAGAACACCTGATTAGAGACAGAGACCACTCCTTCAAGCAGAATTTCTTTAAATCCTTCAGATTCACAACTCAATGTTGGTGCTTCTTTTCTTCAGTACACCGCACTCAGTTTGTATAGGGTTCAGGTCTTGATTTTAAAGGTGCTCTAAGCGATGCCGGGAGTCGTAACTTTTTGTTGACATTCGAATTGTTGTCAAACAAAACGGAGGCTAGCTAGACCCTCCCTTCTCCTCATCCGTGCACTAACCCCCCAAACCCCACCCCCAAATCTTTCTTGTCGGTTATTGGCTGGAACAGTTTGTTATGTTTCATGGTGCGGGTGAGCCCAGTTTGTTTTTCTTGTTGTTTGTGGAGCCTGTGGTGTCTAGAGAGACCCCGCTTTTTTACAGTGTGTTCAGGGGACAAGCAGCTAGCGGATAGTGAGGAGATGTTTGCTGGACATGACAAAAAATGTTTTGGCCTAAAAAATGTGAGACATCACTTAGAGCACCTTTAATATTTATTTTGGATTATTGTCCTGATGGAAGATCCAGCCACAGCCCATTATAAGATTTTCAATGGAGGCTGTCAGGTTTAGATTTTTTATCTTTTGCTACCTGATTGAATACATTATGCCATGTATCTGAACATGACGTCCAGGAACTCCGGCAGTAAAACAGGTCCACAACATCAAAGATTCAACAGTATATTTAACTCTGGACATGGGGTACATTTTATCCCTGTTTCTACTATCTGGTGGGTTTGCTGATCAAAAGTTATCTCTGACAACTGAATATGCTGGGGTTTTTATTATAATAATAATAATAATAATAATAATAATAATAATAATAATAATAATAATAATAATTATTATTATTATTATTATTATGCATTAATTAAAAATCAAAAGGAAAAACAATGCAGATTTATTTTCACAGCTGCCTCAGCTCATACTTACCAAGGGTGCCAATAATAGTGGAGGGCACTGTATGCAATGAGACCAAGCCTACTATCACACAAATATCTTCCAACGATTCACCCTTATATAGCACCTTGGGAAGAAGAAATGTTTCTAATAGTAAGCTTTCTAATAGAAAACTTGTATGTCAAGAAGTGAAGTTAACCCAAGCATTTCATAAGAAAGATAAATCATACTTCAAATCCTACAACATCTTTTGTATTATAGCAGCAACACACCAGTATTATGGCAAAACAAGCAACTCAAAGGGCAGATAAGAAAACAGAACAACTTGAGAGTAAAACGAAGTGAAAGCAATCATCATCTGGAGAGTCATACCTATAAAAGGGAACCAGAATGCTCCTATGATAATCAGTGAATACATCCAGTGGTTGAATAGTAAATCTTTAAAAAAGTGAATCTTTTTTTTTTTCTTTTTTTTTTATTATTATTTTTAGGGTATGTGGGTCCTGTAGCTAATTTTACATAATTACTACAAAATTTGTCAAATTTTTAAAGAGGTTTTTATTTAATGAAAAAAAAGCCTTATCAAAAACAAAAAGCTTTTTTTTTTTTCTTGAGCCAGAAATTTAGAAATGTTGGTCAATATTGATAATTAAACAATATTTAGCAAAATGTGCTTTTGTGCTGAAACTTTGGCTGGTTCAGGCCTGTCATGGAAAAAATACACACCAGTCGATACCCGCATGCCATTGTTTTGATAAATTATTTATTGAATTGTTCAAAATTAATGAGTCATTCAAAATGGCTCTATTAGAAATGTAACAAGCCTGCGTCCCACTATGCATAATATCCATATTAAATTCTATGTGATATTAGTAATTTCCAATACTATTTAGGGCAGACAGGCTGGATAGAATGCACATTGGGATGCAGGGAAGTGTCCATCTGAGTGGGCCGTTGAATTACTGCCTCACTTGATTCATTCAAAAAACTAAAGTCATTCATTCAAGGAACTAAACATCATGTTACAATGTACTGTTGTATAAAATTAATAGCACATTTGTAAACGCGCATGTAGGCCTACTGATATTCAGAAAAGAACATTGCTTGTGCAATGAATTAAAAAAAAAACATAAAAACTCATATATGGGTATTTTTGTCTTTAATTGCTTGAATTATAAAGTTATTTTACCTGTATTCTAATAGGCTTCATCACATAGTGAGTGCTTTTGGACTCTCAAGACATGTTTTTGTTTGATTTTTGCAAAGTCAAATCAATCACGTACAATGTTCAAACACATACACATACAGCACAGTGACATAATGTAAGGGGAATGTTTTTAAATTCTAATGAAGAAAAAATCATAAATTTTCTGTTGTCTTCCTTTTAAAGAAATTAAGTTGTGCTTGAATCATTTTGTGCGAAAAATTATGAAAACTTGCTTCCGATTGTGTGTGCAGCTTGTTACAGAACCAAGTTCTGATTGGCCAATTACCATTATTTGTGAATAATCTTAAGAAGATAATTTTACCATTTAATTTGCATTATGAGTGATAAGGGGATGCTTTTTTAGGTAAGGGCCATTCCCCCGCAACCCCCTCTCAATTCGAGCCCTGATTATTTCTACACAAAAAGCGGTGTGATGCCTATATGATACATACATGATGCAGTTAAGCATTCAGGTCCTATATCATCGATCTTGGATTCCTGCTTGAGCAATTAAATATAATGACTGAAAACATGTTGTATAATTGAGCATTATCACACCATTGTTAGAATGTCAAAGTACAGCACTAAGTAGACTGCTGCAAACACAGCGTGAAAATCCAGAATTCTAAATTGGCATTGGTTACCTTGAAATTTGTCAAGCAAAAACAAGTTAATATACAAAAAAATTAAATAAAAATAAAAAACATAACATTAAAAAATAACTTAAAAATGTGCAATTTACAACATATAGCTAACCATCCAGGTATCATAAATTTATATTTACCACAGAGCTTGTTTTATTCATGAATTGAAGAAAAACTCATAGTGAATAAATCTTGTTCCTTTTCAGGAACTCGAGCTGCGTCAAGCGCTTTGGGGAACGTCCCTGACGAGACCGACTCTGAATATCGTATGCAATCAGTCCATCGGAAACGCGTGACGTCACGGGCGGGGTGACGTAGCGACCAGGAAGCTATAAAAGCACGTGCCGTGCAGCTGGCCTCAGCTTCGCGTCTGTCAGCAAGCGCTCTGTGTGTGTCAAAGTCAAAGTCAAAGTCACCTTTATTTATATAGCGCTTTAAACTAAATACATTGCGTCAAAGCAACTGAACAACATTCATTAGGAAAACAGTGTCAATAATGCAAAAATGATAGTTAAAGGCAGTTCATCATTGGATTCAGTTATGTCATCTCTGTTCAGTTAAATAGTGTCTGTGCATTTATTTGCAATCAAGTCAACGATATCGCTGTAGATGAAGTGTCCCCAACTAAGCAAGCCAGAGGCGACAGCGGCAAGGAACCGAAACTCCAATCGGTGACAGAATGGAGAAAAAAACCTTGGGAGAAACCAGGCTCAGTTGGGAGGCCAGTTCTCCTCTGACCAGACGAAACCAGTAGTTCAATTCCAGGCTGCAGCAAAGTCAGATTGTGCAGAAGAATCATCTTCAGAAGATCTGTCATCGAAGCCCGGAAGTCCATCTGGATCCTGACGCCAGGATCCAGATGGTAGCCCCTGCTGGGGTAGAGCGCGGTCCACCTCATTATACGGTGCCCGTCTCACCCCAGTGCCCTCAGGAGGTCGGTCTGCCAACCCTGCCAGAGTTTCAGGGCGCAGCGGCCTCCAGCGAGCGCCACCCCCAGTTACTTACGCCCGTGAGCGTAGCGGAGCTGGGATGCTCGCCGCCCCTTCGGGGGCCTCTTACACCAGAGGTCAGTCTCGAGAGACTGATTCCCTTAGTAGATTATTTAGCAGGGTGGAAGCTACTGCCAAATGTATCTCAGTGGGTCCTGCATACAATAGAAAGAGGCTATTGCATTCAGTTCGGTCATCCACCACCGAAGTTCAACGGGGTTACACCGACTGTGGTCGGCCCCCAGCAGGATATGGTTATGGAACAAGAAGTGAATACCCTTTTAAGGAAGGAGGCCATCGAGGTGGTCCCTCCTCTAGACAGGGAATCCGGATTTTACAGCCGGTATTTCATAGTTCCAAAGAAGGATGGGGGGTTGCGTCCGATCTTAGACTTACGTCACCTGGACCGCTCAGTTATGTCACTGAAGTTCAAAATGCTCACTGTCAACCAGGTTGTAGCTCAAATCGGATCCGAGGACTGGTTTGTCACAATAGATCTCAAAGACGCATACATCCACATATCCATCCTTCCACAACACAGGAAGTTTCTGAGGTTCGCTTTCGGGGGCAAAGCTTATCAATATCGAGTACTTCCCTTTGGCCTCGCACTCTCACCCCGCACGTTCAAGAAAAGTATGGATGCGGCTCTGGTATCCCTCCGTATGCAGGGCATCCGCATTTTAAATTATATCGACGATTGGTTGATCCTAGCTCAATCAGAGCAGATGGCGGCTCGACGTCGAGATGTCCTTCTCGCACACATGGGGGAGCTGGGTTTGAGACTAAACGCCAAGAAGAGTGTACTTTCTCCAGTTCAGAGAACCACCTATCTAGGCGTAGTGTGGAATTCACCACGATGCAGGCACGTTTGTCTCCTGCTCGGATCAAGTCGATCCTCACATCAGTCGAGAGAGTCAAAGAAGGCCAGTCACTCACTGTCAAACAATTCCAGAGATTGTTAGGGCTGATGGCAGCTGCGTCCAACGTGATAGGTTTTGGCCTGCTGCACATGAGACCCCTACAGTGGTGGCTCAAGTCCAAGGGCTTTTCCCCGAGGGGAAATCCACTTCGAGTTATCAAGGTCACGCGGCGGTGCCTTCGTGCCTTAGACATGTGGAAGAAACCTTGGTTCTTGAATCAGGGCCCGGTGCTGGGAGTTCCTTGTCGCCGTGTAACGCTAGCGACAGACGCGCCCCTCACCGGTTGGGGTGCGGTCATGAGTGGCCACCCTGCCAGCGGTCTGTGGAGTGGTCGCCATCTGACATGGCACATCAATTGCCTAGAGATGCTAGCAGTCTATCGAGCGTTGAAATATTTCCTCCCAGACCTGAGAGGTCACCATGTGTTGGTGCGCACCGACAACACATCAGTGGTCTCTTATATCAATCACCAGGGGGGTCTGTGTTCGCGCCCCTTGTACAAGCTGGCACACCAGATCCTTCTGTGGTCCCAGGGCAAACTCCTCTCGATCAGAGCAGTGTATATTCCTGGGAGATTGAATGTGGGAGCAGACATACTGTCGAGGCAGGGGCCGTGGCCCGGGGAATGGATGCTTCACCCCGAGGTGGTGAAGCAGATATGGAGAGTATTTGGCACAGCCCAGGTGGACCTCTTTGCGACTCAGGAGACATCGCAATGTCCCCTCTGGTTCTTTCTAGTTCATCCAGCTCCTCTGGGACTGGACGCTATGGTACAGACCTGGCCGAGGCTTCGTCTGTAGGCTTTTCCCCCTATCGCTCTGCTCCCGGGAGTTCTGGTGAGAGTACGCCGGGACAGGGCCCGTCTACTACTAGTAGCCCCGTTCTGGCCGGGCCGAGTATGGTTCTCAGATCTAGTCTCGCTCCTCGACGGCTCTCCGTGGGAGATACCGATCAGGACAGACCTACTCTCACAGGCGCAGGGCACGATAATTCACCCTCGCCCGGAGTTGTGGAAGCTGTGGGTGTGGCCCCTGAGGGCGCAGCTGTTAGCAGCTGGTCTCTCAACCGAGGTTGTTGAGACCCTACTCCAATCCAGAGCTCCCTCTACGAGGAAACTGTACGCCCTGAAGTGGAAGCTCTTCACTTCATGGTGCAGAGACCGCCAGCTTGACCCAGCAGACTGCCCAGTTGGTACAGTTCTGGAGTTTTTACAAGCCAGGCTCTCTGCGGGGTTATCCCACTCCACCTTAAAGGTTTACGTGGCGGCCATAGCTGCTTTCCATGTCCCTTTCAATGATCAGTCAGTGGGTAGACACCCCCTAGTTACACGTTTCCTCCGTGGTGCGCTGAGGCTGAGACCTCCAGTACGATCCCGTGTTCCCCCCTGGGATTTGGTTGTGGTTTTAGAGGCTCTTTGTAAAGCTCCATTCGAGCCAATACAAGATATCTCAGATAGACATCTGACACTTAAAACTGCCCTGCTACTGGCAATCACCTCACTAAAAAGAGTTGGAGATCTTCAGGCCCTTTCGGTGGCCCCTACTTATCTAGACTTTGCCCCTGGTATGGCCAAAGCATTTTTATACCCTCGAGCGGGTTATGTTCCGAAGGTTCCCTCTGTTACACCACAACCTATCGTACTGCAGGCCTTCTGTCCTCCTCCCTTTCGGGAGCCAGACCAAGAGAAGCTAAACTATATGTGTCCAGTGCGAGCACTGGACGCATACGTCCACAGAGCTGCCCTGTGGAGAAAATCCGACCAACTGCTTGTTTGCTATGGTCCTTCTAACAAGGGTTCTCCTGCCACCAAGCAGACCCTTAGTCGTTGGATAGTCGAGGCTATCAACGTCATCTATGAGTCCTCTGGTCTTCCGCCTCCTTTGGGGGCCAAGGCTCACTCTACTCGGGGTATGGCGGCCTCTAAGGCCTTCTCAGCAGGTGTGTCCCTCTTGGACATCTGCAACGCTGCGGGGTGGTCCACGCCCTCCACATTTGTCCGATTTTACGATCTTGACATGCGAGCCACGCCGGGCTCTTCTGTTCTCTCGTCTTAGCTGTGCTCTTCGGATACACACTAGGCAGGGATTTGGAAGTCTGGCAGCGTGGGCACATCGTTTCCCAAAGCGCTTGACGCAGCTCGAGTTCCTGAAAAGGAACGTCCCAAGGTTACGAATGTAACCCTAGTTCCTTGAAGGAACGAGACGCTGCGTCGCAGAGCCATACTCCCGGCACCCCTGCCGGCGCTTGCTTCCCTACTCGAAGCTGAGGCCAGCTGCACGGCACATGCTTTTATAGCTTCCTGGTCACTACGTCACCCCGCCCGTGACGACACGCCTTTCCGATGGACTGATTGCATACGATATTCAGAGTCGGTCTCGTCAGGGATGTTCCCCAAAGCGCTTGACGCAGCGTCTCGTTCCTTCAAGGAACTAGGGTTACATTCGTAACCTTGGGACGTTTTTCTATATATGGTGAATGTATGTCTTGGAATGTGTTTGTCCACAGTTGCATACTTAAATAACATGCTTCATCGAAGGTCATCAGTGGTAAGTTGACGACTTACGTACATCCAATCCAGCAACTTAGACACAGAAACAGAAATAAATATTGCATTATTTTGTTAAAATATTTATATTGTTACATTATTGTAATACATGTTATGAAATATATATTTTCTATTGCTTTAAAATTCAGTACAGGCATTTGCATGGGGACACAAAATTAGAGCAGGTTAATTTTAAAGAACTTTATCGAACAAACAAATTGATAAAAATGAATCAGATTCCCAGCTCTTTATTTAACAGACAAAGATAAGAAATTTTCTTGGAAAAGCTTAAATCTTAGAAAGGTTTTTTTCTTCTTTTTTTTTTACTCCCAAACACCTATACCTAGATGACAACATTTAGCAAATGCCAGTACACAAATACATCATTGGTTTCTTTGTATGCTGCAAACAGAATTATCGTTCATTGTAAGTAAACAAGTTTACAATATCACTCAGAAATGCATTATATAACAGACTTTTCCCAAAAGTATAACGTAACTTAAAAATACTTTTGTATTCCTCCCATTCTAGAGTCCAGATCTAGAGTTTGCAAATGGTTTCAGTTTGAAAGAGGGAAATTATAAATATTTTATACTGTACATTACAGTTAATTATTTTGCTACATTAACAGGAATTTATACAGTACATTTAATGTAAAAGATAAGAGGATAAAGAGTGCCTTGTCTGGATTCCTCAACGTGTTTATCTTTGAAATAAGAGACATAAATAAATCCATCTGGGGTATTGACGAAGATTCCTTGTAGACAGCTAAATATAATAATGCTTTAATTAAGGAGGTATTAGGGAATGTTCAACCTCAGCCAAACATAATTTAAAATGACCTAATCCTGATAGGTACATAATTACCCATTCCTGTGTGGACAAACCACAAATCACACAAGAGGAATGTACCAGACATGACTGTTTGTAGTTTTCTGCATACAGTCATAATCCATTAGATAAGAGGTTTTAATGCTAAGTTAAAGTAGCACTAAATTCAACTACAATGCTGTACCTTTAATATTCCGCCACAGGAACTCACAACAGATCAACAGCCGACATCATACTCAACTCTCCTCTGTCCCAGGAAAACCAAAGCCCTCATAACTCTCCACTTCTCTCTGGTCTGCGGGAACACTGGTATGTGTGTTTATGTGAGTGTGTCTGCATGTATAAAGATACCATGAATAAGGGCGCTCATTTGGACGAATTAGTGGGCTAACCTCGGCCTTGGCAGCACTATCGAGTGCAGCCACTGAGCCGATGAGGATCGCATTTCTTTTTCCAACCTCCACTTCTGCAGCCAGCCTCAGGCTGCGTCACACTGGAGTCAGGTTTCCAGCTAGCGTCTTAATTACAGCCGCCTACTCAAACAAGGTCAATGTGAACGTCTGCCAGGACTTATCTCTGGCTTCCTGTTCTCTTCGTCTAAACTGAGCATCAACCCCCAAACAGTTTCATTTATGTACTTGAAGGTTAAGTACACTGGTCTTTGACTTTAAATTAACTCAGCTACCGCTGGAGAGGTTTACTCTTGAGTGAATGATTCTGTCCACAGTGAGTTTTCTAGTAGGGCTACAGAAAATAATCAGGAAAATAATCTAAATGGCACTATAGCCTAGCGTGGTTATTAAATTGCAAGAGGTGGAATTTAATTAAACAACTATATAGTCTGCATGCGCTGCATGCTTCATAGTGCTGGGGTGGCACAATGGGTGGTGGGCTTCCACAGCTTAAGACCTGAATGTTTTTTATTACTTTGTCAAGTTTCAAGCCCCGTAATTTTGTCACTAATAAAATCATTCAGAGCTGCAATCTGCTCTATAAATCTGACGTAGTGTCGCACATAAAATCTGCCAGATATTGTAGTTTATTCTGCAGCAAAGTAAAAGCTAATTTTAATTATTGCTGAGCCTTCTGTTCTGTACAAAAGGAACCAATATTTTTTATTTTATTTTACTTTTATTTTTTTTTTCTGTTGTGCTCTGTCCAAATTTAAAATGCACCCAATATTACAGTGTGATAAATCAATAACAGAATATGACATAAACTTGTGCTCCAGAAATGTGACAACAGTAATACAGTATATGCACTTGACCACTTCTAGCAAAGCCATGAACTTCTCTAAGAGGCCCCTCACACGTAACATGCTTTTCAATTCCCCTGCGCTACTTTTCCATTGTTTTTCTCTAAAAAGAAAGAAAAAAAAGGTGCTAGATGGACATGTTGACATGTTTGACCATTGCACCCACATCATTCTAGTTCAAATTAGTTAATTTTTTTTAAGCAAAAACATGTTATTACTTTAGTTTAGAAACCAGTTTTCTCTATGAACTAGTTGCTTATTAACATACAGTACAGATCAAAAGTTTGGACACACCTCATTCAAAGAGTTTTCTTTATTTTCATGACTATGAAAATTGTAGATTCACTGAAGGCATCAAAACTATGATTTAAACATGTGGAATTATATATGGAATTATATACATAACAAAAAAAAAAAGGGCGAAACAACTGAAAAGTTGCCACCTTTTGCTTTGATTACTGCTTTGCACACTCTTGGCATTCTCTTGATGAGCTTCAAGAGGTAGTCACCTGAAATGGTCTTCCAACAGTCTTGAAGGAGTTCCCCGAGAGATGCTTAACACTTGTTGGCCCTTTTGCCTTCTGTCTGCGGTCCAGCTCACCCCTTAACCATCTCGATTGGGTTCAGGTCCGGTGACTGTGGAGGCCAGGTCATCTGGCGCAGCACCCCATCACTCTCCTTCTTGGTCAAATAGCCCTTGATGCCTTCAGTGTGACTCTACAATTTTCATAGTCATGGAAATAAAGAAAACTCTTTGAATGAGAAGGTGTGTCCAAACTTTTGGTCTGTGCTGTACATATTACCAGCATATTAGCCATTTTTTTCTTAGTACTTATTAAATGCATATTAATGCCTTATTCTGCCTTACCATATTTTAGATCCCTTACTCCTACCCCATGCCTAAACCTAGCAACTACCTTAATAACTATTAATAAGCAGCAAATGAGTAGTTTATTGAGGTAGGGTGTGGTTTCTTTTGTGAAAAATAGCAACAGTATAAAAAAGAAAAGAAAAAAAAAGTAACACAAGCTTTAATTAAGTTTGTTTGTTTCTTTTGCATCAGTAATGTAAGTAACACAAGCCTTACTGACATGTTCATAGAACTGTTGTTTAAAAGCAATTTCACACTCACAATTATCCTGGAGTCCTATGGCCTTTATGTCACTTAGCTATGCTTATAGACAAATGACAGCACTGCTGACATTCAGAACAACAACACTTGCTCATGTGATATTGCTTTATATATATATATATATATATATATATATATATGAATAAATAAATACATTTTCCAATTATTTTTTCTTTTCTTTTTCTTTTTTACTGCATAAAAGGGCCATATATATTTGCTAACAGGCTTAATAAATGAACCTCATTTGATCTCAAAATCATATATCTGTAATAACTAATAATGATATGTTAACCACTTCAGCTGTTATTTAGATTTTTTGAGAATTAGGCATATGCAATATTGGACCCACCGGTGGGTCCCCAGAGTTGATGTGGTTAATTTATGTTAATGATAATAATGTATTATGTTAATTTACTTTCCCTTAGAATGCTTGCCTGTCAATCATCATAATAATACTAAACCTAGATCCAAGATACCAAGAGTGCTTACAGGACCAATTCTGCTGCAGAATGTCCCAGCTCTATTAAGCACCTACAGTTAGCGACCTGAAGAGCTTTGTCATCGCTTATTTCCTGTCAGGGTTGTGGGATAATTTGACACTACCACACCAAGCCCACAAGGTACTTTCTGTGTGGTCACGCTTGTTAGTAAATCAATAGATACAAACATCAACTTTGACATCCTGTAACTCATGGAGCGACGCTCTAGGTGATGCGTCAAAAAGACCCTGCTGATATGCACATCAGATTTGCTTCCGCTAGCATACTGTCTATCTCACAAAGAGACCACAGAAACCTACTTATTGTCTCGGTATGAATGATTTTTTTGTACATCCTGATGTTTGGTAAATGCGGAGTTTCTCACAGAGCTGTCAAAATTCTGGCAAATTGGTGTATTTATGCAGAAACATATATACTAGCAACTAATATGGGAATCTTAAAGCTTATAGCATAATTTAACCTTTCCTGTTATTGGGTTGGGTTTTAAAAGAAACGGGGATAGTTTACCCAACAATGTAAATTGTGTCAGCATTTACTCATGTTATTCCAAATGACTTTTCTTCTGTGGAACACAGAAAAAAAGTGAAAAAATTATTATTATCATTATTTATTTATTTATTTATTTTACCTTACAGAAGTGTTGTGTATTTTGTTCAGTTTTCTGTATTCTGTCACTGTTGTGGCCACCTAGTTTTCAAGTTCGTTTTTATGCTTGTTAGTCCCCGCACCTGTTCCATTTCTCCCTGATTACTATCCTCTTGTATTTAAACCCACTATCTTGATCAACTGTCTAAGGCATGCCTTCCATCAAATGTTCCCAAAGGGAATGCAGAGAGGAAAGAAAAGTATATCACCCCAGAACCCTTCAAGGAGTATGACCAGGTGTGTGAATTGGCAACCATGTGCATCACCCAGGAAGTGTTAAAGGGTGTAAACGTTTAAACATATATACACAAACATGCACGCACACACACACTAACACACACACACACACACCAAACAACTGGTAGAGACCTCAAAACAGTCATTTACATCATGGATTATATGGAATTATTTATTTTGTATGCAAAACAAATTATTTTGCCCTGAAATTTATCTAGCTTTCAGCTTCACCTAAGCCAGTTCAGCTCAAAAAAACATTAAGTCAAGAAGTCATAAACAGAAAATTAACAAATGCAATCTTTACATCGAGCCTCGCATTCACAATGGGTACTACACATGACTTGAGATGTCTCAGTATTTTCTTTTTGCTGTCACATTAAACGCCCTACTCATATTTGTGCTAAATTATGACAGCAGTAAGTACGTAGATGTGAGAAGGTACACAATGAACATGGAATTAATGCCACACTCCTGGCAAGGCCTGAAGAAACCTAAGTGACTTTAGGCCTAGAAAAATGAAGAGGAATAGGAGGAGTTGATGGCTTGAGAGCTTTACTAAAGTGTTGCCAATGCTATGTTGAAAATGTAATTACAAAACACTACATCAAAGCTAAGGGGAGGATATATTTCAAGGAGCAGCATAGATCTACAAGTTACTCAATCAAAACTCATTTTCAGACATGCCTGACAGTCACTCCAACTGGAAATGAGCCAATCTTCCAACGTAAATGTTCCTATGATGCTGTTTTTTGCCAACTCATTCAGTGCTCTAATTCCTCAAACAGTACACTGAACTGCGGAAACAGTTCCAACTCTGACCAAAGACTAATAAGCTGGTGATATCCAAATGTGTGAACTGAGCACTTGAATCAAGGGGCGAAACAAATGTTTTTATGGTCTCTCATTATGTAAAAAGGTGCTGATGAAGACTAGTTTATTCACTTCATATGCTTTAGACACATGAAAACATCAACGTTTCACATCATTATTTATTTAATAATATAATTGCGTATACCTTATATCACTGCATGATTTCATAAATGAACAAGTTAACTGAATGTTTTATAGGGCAACACATCCAAATTTATGGTAAACTCAAGTGAGAAGACATTGTGGCAGTGACTTAGGAAGGAATAATTCATATATATATATATATATATATATATATATATATATATATATATATATATATATATATATATATATATATATATATATTAGGGCTGGTAATATAACACGTTTATTAGATTCATTAATTATGGAGAAAAATAACGCATTAAAATTATTAACGCATTTTACGCACTTGACCCGACCCAGACCTATCTGAATCATCTGCCATTTCATACAGTCGATTGAAGACTAATATTTAAATTTTGTCTCATATATACATCACATAGTTAAGAAATATCAAACGAGAAGTAGGCTAAGTGCAATATCACACAAGTGCAAATGTCATTCTCATCTTATACAACAGTTCATTATGAAGTTAATATTGTGTTATTTTAGACACAATGTTGTCTGTTTTGCTCAATTTTGCCAACCAAAATATAAAGACAAATCAGAACTGTTCATCCTAGAGCAGCGGCATTTAATTTCTTAATCCACGTTTTGAACGAATTTGGTGAACCATTTGGAACATTGAACCACAGGCTATAGTCACGTTGGATTTGAAGTGGAGCTGCACAGACCGATCGGTGTATGACATCAAAGTACCACGAGAGCGATTCTAAAGCTCTTGCGGTTCTTTGATGTCACATACCAATCAGTCTGATGGTGATGATCTGCTTCAAGTCGAACAAGCCTAATGATTCAATGAACCATTCATAAAGAACAATTTACTTCACTCCTAAATCAATCAGCCATTTGAACGAATCAAACGAATGAATAAATGACTCTTGAATGAATGATGACTTAATCATTAAGACATTTACCACCACCAACTGGCAGTTTTAGTTTATTATTTAGATTACAATTTCATTTAAAAAATAATTTAATCTTTTAATAATAATAGTAATAATAATACAATTAAGAAACTTAATTAGTAAAGTTATAGTTCACCCAACCGAAAATGACAATTCTGTCATTCATCATTTATTCACCTGGTCCAAAAGCGTAGACTATATGTAATAAATTTTATCAAACAAAATATTTCTTGATGAACCTACTTTTTGTAATCTCTGTTTGATGCTTTGCACAACAATGACTTTAAATTATCTTTTCAGAGTAATTTATCCAAATTTTGTAGTGCGATTAATTAGATTAATTAATCACCATATCATGTAATTAATTAGATTTAAAACAATTTTATCGTTTACCAGCCCTAATATACATATTGTGACGCGTGTCCCGAGCACTCATCAGCGTCACCCTGGAAACAGAGAGGAAACACCTGTGCACACTCAGCACGGGCTGGCTGGCTACAGCTGAAGCTCATCAGAGCATGGCTACAAAAGCCACCGCATGACACACACACTGGTGAGACATGGATGTCAACCCACATATGTCGGATGACCAAAGACGGAGTTGCAACACCTGATCTGTCAATTCTCCAATGTGTTCTCCCCCCTCCCTGGGCAGACCCACGTGCCCTAACATGATGTATGCACACCACAAGGAACGATCATCAGGCAGCTCCCCCTACCATGTCAAGGAGGCTCGGCAACACTCCATCGAGGAGGAGGTACAGGATATGCTGAAGATGGAGTGATAGAACCACCACATAGCCTGTGGTACAGCCCCATCATCATGGTACTGAAGTTGGATGGCACCCTCCACTTTTGCAATGACTTCCGCCGCCTCAACGAGGTCTCCGAGGTCTGGACGAGTTGCTGGATAACCTAGGGAGAGCCCGGTTCATCTCCACCCTAGACCTCACTAAGGGATACTGGCAAGTGCCATTGAAAGAGGAGGACAAGCCGAAAACTGCGTTCTCGACCCCCATTGGCCACTGGCAGTACAGGGTTATCCCCTTCAGCCTGTACGGGGCCCCGGCAACCTTCCAGTTCCAGAGGAACACTTAGAGCAGTTGCAGAGGGTGCTAATAGAGCTACGCCGGGCTGGACTGACCGCCAACCCCCGGAAATGTCATCTTGCCCTCTTTGAAGCTAAATACCTGGGCTTCCAGGTGGGTTGTGGCCTCATTAAACCCCAGGAGAAGAATGTGGCAGCGATCCTCTCTGCGCCGTGACCCACCTTCAAAACCCAGGTACAGGCCTTTTTGGGGTTGGAAGGCTACCATCGCTGTTTCATCCCTAACTTCTCCTCCCTAGCAGCTCCACTGACAGACCTGACCAGGAAGGGGCAGCCGGAGAAGACTCTTTGGGGAACCACCGAAGACGAAGCATTTCAGCTAATGTAGGTGGCACTCACCTCTGAGCCGGTCCTACGAGTCCCGGACTTCAACAGCCCCTTCCTGTTGCAGACAGACGCCTCCAACACCGGGTTGGGAGCTGTCCTCTCCCAGGTTCAGGACGGTGAGGAACACCCGGGGATCTACATCAACCAAAGCTGTTCCCTCGCAGAACAACGATACGCCGCCGTCGAGAGGGAGGCGCTTGCCATCAAGTGGGCAGGCTTGGAACTCAGGTACTATCTTCTTGGGAGAAAATTCACTCTTGTCACTGACCATGCTCCCCTGCAGTGTATGGCCCGGACTAAGGACACAAATCCAAGGGTGACTCGCTGGTTCCTGGCGGTACATGTTTTCTCATCGGTGAATGAAACATGAGATAATATGACAGCGTTTCATTCAATCCTCCACCAATGCTGTATCTCATTGTGTGGCAGGTTAGTCTCTGGTCTTGCTGAGCACTTTAATGTGTTTTAAAGGAGGCGTGACTTTCCAGAGTGATTATGCAGGAAGGGTAGAGATCTTGCTTTCAAAGCTAAGTCACTTAGAGCCCTGCACGGGCCTCAAATATAGGCCCTAGCCTGACTCATGTCTGACAGCTTATTAGAATATTTTTTATTTTTTTCCCCCATCTTCTCCCAAAAGAGCTTATATTACTGTAGAATTATATTAAAAAACATTGTGCTTTTATAAAATAAAGGAAACACAGGCCTAAAGGATGTGTTTTCTGGAGCTCTTCACAATGATGGACAGAAACTCAGTGAATACTTGCCTCACAGACTTGCTAAATATATCTACAGAAATTACTACTTTAAAAACTAAATAATTCAAATAAAAAAAAAAAACTCTTTTTACAGATTTTATAAAATATGTATGCAATGAGGAGATGGCGGGTCAAGATCGTCATCTTCATCTTCGCTACACAGACTCAGAAAACACTAATTTAGTAATAAATAATTAAAATATCTCCTTACTATTTCCCCCTAACACATCCATGGTGATTACTTTTGCTGGGCAAGTTCAAGGCATCATCTGCTCATTTCACTTTTAGTTTTTTCAGCCCAGCCAACTTATGTCTTTTAGCATCTTGTTTCCACATCTTACATTTGAAAGACTGAATGTTATTTCAGACTTTTATGTAATTTACAAGCAGCTTTAAAAACTCAAATTATCATCTTCAAATGGGACATGCAGAAGGCATTGCATTCGCTTGTAGTCTGTAAGAAAAAAAATAAAAAACTGCAGAAGCAAAAGGAAAAAACATAAAAATTAGCCCTGCTCTCAGACACTAGTTGTTATGCGGCTACTGCGTGGCTTTTCCTATGACCACAGGCAAAAGGAAGCGCCAGCCGGCTTGCTATCAACCCTGCATGCTGGCTATTCAAAAAGAGAGAGAGAAAAAAATGGTTCCTTTGGAAGAAACCGTCATGGAGAGAAAGACTGGCAATTAATGGTATCCAGAGCGAGTGTACGCCATCACCAGGGTCTGTCCAGGATTTTTTTTTTTTTTAGCAATGCCTGCATCTCTCATCTCTTTGAAAGGATCAGTTGGCGACAAAGCTGGGAAAGTCTTAAAACTAGTTACCAAAAGTAACTGTGTACTTTTGAAATGCATTACAGGTTTCCTCTATTGCTAAAACACTATAACTGATTCATTTGGCCCAATTTTCCAAAACATTTATACACTTCTCAAAACAAAGATATGTTTATTAAACATGTTCCTTTGCAGACACGTTTCAATTTGCGCAGTATTTTCTGCAAGACTCTACACAAAAATGCCATAATTTTGCACAGGTTTAACCATGTTCTCATTCAGAAAACACAAAAACACCACAAGATTAACTCAAGCATCAACAATGAACTCAAACAGCACACATTTATTCATGTGTGAACATTAGGGATACTCCACCCCAAAATGAAACTTTTGTCATTAATCACTTACCCCTATGTCGTTTCAAACCCACAAAAGCTTTGTTCGTCTTTGGAACACAATTTAAGATATTTTGGATTCTCAAATTCTATTATATATATTTTCTGTGTGATAGTCTTACCCCTAAAAACATAGTCATTAGTTCATGATAATGAAAGGACAAGGCTTATAAAGGCAGGATAATTGGGGAAACACAGGTGCATGGAATATCTAAATTTACAGGGACACAGAACACATGTGGAGGGAATACGTCTCAGGTTACGAATGTAACCATGGTTCCCTGAGTGGGGAACGAGACACTGCATCCTCTAGGGGGCGCTATGGGGAACACCTCGTTGTGACCCGTGTCTGAAGCATTACTTTGAAAAAACACCAACGAGTTGGCCGGCGACAGCCTCTGACATCACTACCGGCGTGACTATAAATAAGCGCCAGGAGAACACGTCATTCACTTCTTCGTCTGAAGCTTGTGTCCGAAGCATAGCAGGGAGCTAGAGGACGCAGTGTCTTGTTCCCTACTCAGGGAACCATAGTTACATTTGTAACCTGAGACGTTCCCTTTCAAGGGAACTTTGAACTGCGTCCTCTAGGGGGTGCTATGGGGAACAGTATACCCATGCTGAGGGGAGTGTAGGCCAGAATCATGGCAAACACTAAGTACTGTGAACTCTACCATTTCCATAGGAGTTGCCCCTGGGACATTTAGACGGCTTTCCATGACATTATCCCTTACGACCAAAGGCCTAAGCTATATATCCAGTTTTTATTTGCTAGGGCCTCGGCCCAGGGTAGAGCTAAATGCTTGGAATCAGGAAAGATTCCTTTAAAGGGATATGGCTAAGAACCCAGTATTTATACTAGGTCTTGCCTGTCACACAGGGGCTACCGCTTGTTCTCGCATAAGCTTGCTGAAGGAGCTGTCTCAACAGATCCCTAGTAGCAACACCCTGTTTAGATAGGTATCCGAGGATACATAAATGGAGTGGTGCCCAAGATGAACGGGGCTTTTACCAACTCAAGAACGGGCATGAAGCAACCGCGCAAAGCCCTCACCATAAAGGATTTTAGAAAGAACACAGAGCACTAGCGTGCAAACTTACCACAGTGTGGATTTTAGAATATATGCAAAGCCTTCACGTGCACACTTACCATAACATTGGTTTTGAAATACTGTTCTAAGGAGGGGCTCTCGTGGAACTCTGATTGAGCAGCAATTCGATCTGTGGAAATAATGCTGGAGCGCTCTGGGGAAAAAAAACAACAGAGGAGAACTCCGAATTCAGAGAAGCCCACTCATAGGCGACCCTTCCTGGAAAATGGGACTGCTGCTAAACTACCAGGAGAATCGCCCAGATAGCCCCTCACATTGAGGGAAGCGATGCTTTAAGTGTATAAACAAGGAACCAAGGTCTAACCATCTCGAAAAGGGAACGAAGTTGAGCACGTAACACTTACCGTACAGGATTTCAGAAAAGTGTGCAGAGTCTTGCATGCACACTTACCACTTACGTGGATTTTAGAAAGTACACAGAGCTTAGCATGTGTACTTAAAGGTTCGCAGAGGTGCTGAAACACACGGGAGAGGCAAGCTCAAATTTTGCAAACCATACCATTGCAAACTAACCAAACCATACACAGAAGACAGAATGTAATATCCTAATTATTATAATTTTTTTGGCATAAAATAAAAATCTATTATTTTGAACCATTACGTATTGTTGGCTATTGCTACAAATATACCCGTGTAACTTAATGCTGGTTTTGTGGTGCAGGGTAGGGATAGTCCTAATTTAACCTTTTGAGCGGTACGGTCCCACATATGGGATTCTTATTTCCATGCTCCTGGGAGTCTGGTCGCACATATGGGATTTAGAATGTTCGGTGACGTCGCATAACTGCCAAATTCAAACTGCGTTTTCGCGTGTTGGCTGGCGCGGAGTAAGAGAGAGACGTGCACTGAGCTTGTCATATTATCACAACTATGCAGTGTTATTAACCACATAATGCATATTTTAGGTTTCAGACATTTAAATACAAATAAATACTAGTAACACAATACATTTTGAGTTTGAAAAATACACGCATATGTCTATGAAAGCAACAATAATAATACACTCAAATTTAATTTGCAGATGTTTTTTTATTCATATCAGATACACATAGTGTAAGTAACTATAAAGTTCACTCTATTCTTCACCCTGGCCACTTATTACTTGTATTTCGGGAGAAACTGATGAATTCATGGCTGTAAATCTGACTGACAGGACTCACTGCAGTGTGCAGCGTGAACAAACATGGTGGCGCCTATCTCACATTACAGATCACGATCAAGATCATTTAGAAAGGTTTTCAAATGACAAAACACACTCATTTACATATATTTATGAATCAGAAAATCAGATTGTTCATGACATGGTATTCAAGTTTGTGAATATTTTAAATTAAAAAAAGGAAAAACTTAATAAAAGTGATCCATCTGCCATACAGTGTTATTGTAGATGCGGTGTGTTGCGTGACAAGCCTGGCGTGTCGCCATGGAAACAGTAAGGGGAACGTTCTAAAATAATGGTCATCTTAACAAAACGCACTCATGGGGGACCACTAGAATAATTTAAACTCACCACTAAAAAGGTTAAATAAGATGTGTTGCCCTCATGACTGGACCTACTGCATATCGACCATGACACATGCTGTTCATAATGTTACCACGTTCAAAACTCTGGCTTCCAGTTTCAGTATGGTTAGGGTTGGGGTAGGTGTAAGGGTGGGCTTTAGGAAATAAGACAAGCAGGGTTCTAATAAAGCAACATCGGTTTATGATTTTAACAAATATGCACGAGTATGTTGTTAGTGTTGTGTACTGTTTTATAATGTACTACAATAGAATGAGCTGCAGATAGTAAATGTCACTGTTTGTTTAAATAACATCTACAGCATTTACAGTTAGTGCAAATTGTGTCTATCAACTATTTACACTTTGTACAAGAAAAATACTTTGCAACTTTGACATGTCAGCAAACTCATATTCAGTGTTGTGCTAGTTACTAAGAAATAGTAACTAGTTACAGTTACTCGTTACTTCATTCAAAAAGTAACTCAATTACTTTGTTGATTACTTACACCAAAAAGTAATGCAATACTGTTAAAAGTAACTTTTTAGTTACTTTTTTTAAAGAACGTTCTTTAATGTTCCCATTAATGCCCTTTTATGCGTTATGGTCTATACAAACACAAAACTGACTTAAACAGAAAGTAATTTTTAAACACTATTTTGATTAAGTCAGACCAGCACAAACTGAATATTGTATATCACAAGGATTTCTGATATAAATGGCAAAACA
The DNA here is from genome assembly GCF_963082965.1 of Carassius carassius. Classification (NCBI taxonomy): domain Eukaryota; kingdom Metazoa; phylum Chordata; class Actinopteri; order Cypriniformes; family Cyprinidae; genus Carassius; species Carassius carassius. The sequence continues at coordinate 10,639,208 of NC_081777.1, read as the reverse complement.
CCTGAATAATATATTCAGAATCAAAAACTAAAGTGGCTTCTGCATCATAAAAGCTGTTGTGTTGAGCCCTTAACAATGTTCCTTTCACAGCTTAAGTATGAAAACTATCAACAATGTACAACATAAAACAAAACATTTTGAAACAAATAAATGAAAGCAATCTCAATTATTCAGAATCATTACAGAATCATTATCTCGGATTTGTAAACTCAGGCTTTGTGGCTCCGCCCCCACCGGCAGATTAATTTCTCTTTATTAAACATTATTTTTTCTTAGTATCATATGAGACCATGATCAGCTTTTTTGCGTTTATTTTACATTAATCACCAATAGGACAAGACATGGCCGCCTGTGTTTTATAGCCTAAAATAAAAGCTAAAAAGAAGAAGAAAAATAGGTAAAAAGCAATACAAAACAAATAATGTGCCGGTTATGTTGTCATTTCTTTTCTAACTGAATGTAATATTATAATAGGCCTAATTATTTAATAATAACATTAACAGTGAAGCATACATCTGTCACAGTGTCTGGGTTGTGTTCCCTGGGTATCCACTAGATGTCCTCCTTCCCCACGGTGTCTGTCACTTCATTAACCACATTCCTCACGTCCCTGCCTAAATCATTGCATCCAGCTGTCACTGGTTATCAATCATTACACTCTGTCAATTCCCCATTAGCATTTGTCTCTCCCTGTGTATTTATACCCGGTCTGTCTTGGTATGTGTCACGGAGTCCTTGTTTATTCACGTCCGTCTCTTGTTGTGCTCTTGCCTTGTGTCCTTGTTTGTTTATGTTTGGTTTTGTTTGGTATCGACCCCTGCCTGGACTTTTATTCTTTGGATTGCCCCTTTAATAAAGACGTACTCGCATTTGGGTCTCTCATAGTGTCTCCTTGTATCCCGAACATGACAGAAGGACTCCGTCACACAAAGAACCAGCGGTATGTCTGCTTATGTCTCCTCCCCAGCCACAGAGCGGGAGAGGAATGGTTTTGAGGGAACTCGCCTGGTGGTTTTCCGGGGAACCAGGGGAGGTCGCCGAGGAGGGAGCGGTCGAGAGGAGGCTCAGCATCGCTCTCAACCATGGCCTCCCTTCAACCCGGGGCTCGTGTGGGATGGATCAGAGCCACCGTCTCACCATGGCGGACAGAGAGGGGAGAAGAAGCGCGCATCCGCCATGGTGGCGCCACTGCCCATGATGGCCGCTAGTCCAGCGCCACGAGGCAGGATGGACGCCAGCACAGCGCCACAGCACAAAGTGGTCACCAGTCCAGCGCCACGGTGCAAGATGGCCGCCAGCTCAGCGCCAACGCCCAAGATGGCTGCTGACACATTTTTGGATTATTTCTCCATGCTGTCAAAGATCCTAGAGATTCCCAAAACTGTTCATGTCACGGCTGCTGAGCCAGCGCCACAGCCAAAGATGGCCGCCAGGCCAGCGCCACAGCACCAGGTGGTCACCAGCCCAGCACCACAGCACAAGATGGCCGCTAACCCAGCGCCAATGCCCAGCGCCAAAGCACCAGGTGGTCGCCAGCCCAGCACCACAGCACAAGATGGCCGCTAACCCAGCGCCAATGCCCAAGATGGCCACTGGTCCAGAGCCACGGCCTAAGATGGCCGCCCGTCCAGAGTCATGGCCCAAGATGGCCGCCAATCTGGCACCATAGCACGAAATGGCCGCCAGCCCAGTACCACAGCAGGCCGCCAGCTCAGCGTCACGAAGCAAAAGATGGACATCAGCCCAGCACCGCAGCATGGGATGGTCACTGGCCCAGCGCTACAGCACACTATGGTCGCCAGCCCAGCACCACAGCACAAGATGGCCGCCTATCCAGAGTCATGGCCCAAGATGGCTGCTTGCCCAGCACCGCTGCACAGGATGACAGCCACAGCTGACCCCCCAGAGTCGAGTCAGGTTCCTATTGACCCTCCAGAGTCAAGTCAGGTGCTCGTGGACCCTCCAGAGTCGAGTCAGGTGCTCGTGGACCCTCCAGAGTCAGGGTTAGTCACCGATGACCCTCCAGAGTCAGGGCTAGTCACCGACAACCTTCCGGAGTCAGGGCTAGTCACCGATGACCTTCCAGAGTCAGGGTTAGTCACCGATGACCCTCCAGAGTCAGGGCTAGTCACCGACAACCTTCCGGAGTCAGGGCTAGTCACCGATGACCTTCCAGAGTCAGGGCTAGTCACCGATGACCCTCCAGCGTCAGGGCTAGTCACCGATGACCCTCCAGAGTCAGGGCTAGTCTCCGATGACATTCCAGAGTCAGGGCTAGTCACCGATGACCCTCCAGAGTCAGGGCTAGTCACCGATGACCTTCCAGAGTCAGGGATAGTCACCGATGACCCTCCAGAGTCAGGGCTAGTCACCGATGACCCTCCAGAGTCAGGGCTAGTCATTGATGACCCTCCAGAGTCGAGTCGGGTTCCAGTTGACCCTCCAGAGTCAAGTCTAGTCACTGTTAACCCTCCAGAGTCAGGGCTAATCACCGATGACCTTCCAGAGTCAGGGCTAGTCACCGATGACCTTCCAGAGTCATGGCTAGTCACCGTTGACCCTCCAGAGTCAGGATTAGTCACTGTTGACATTCCAGAGTCAAGTCAAGTCACCGGTGATCTTCAAGGACAGAATCAAGTCACTGGCGATCTTCAAGGACAGAGTCAAGTAACCGGTGATCTTCAAGAACAAATGCAAGTCACCATTGATCTTCATGAACAAATGCAAGTCACCATTGATCTTCATGAACAAATGCAAGTCACCAATGATTTTCATGAACAAATGCAAGTCACCAATGATCTTCATGAACAAATGCCAGTCACCAATGATCTTCAGGAGCAGAGTCAGACCACCAAAGACCTTCAGGAGCAGAGTCAAGTCAGCATTGATCTTCTGGAATCTAGTCTTAACACCATGGGATTACCAGAGGCTCTCCTTGTCTCTGCCGAATTACCGGAGCCTCTCCTCGTCTCGGCTGGATTACCGGAATCTCTCCATGCCTCTGTGGGACTTCCAGAATCTCGTCAGGTCTCAGTCGAACTCCATGAGCATCCGACTGATCCTGTTGTGGCCACGGAGGCTACTCTTAACTTGTTCAGATTCTTTGTTTCGGACTTGCCCAACCAGACTCGTCCTCCTGTTGGTCCGGCTGCACGGATGTGGTGGTCTTCTGCTCCGCCCTGGGGGACTCCGGTCTCCACCACACGGACGTGGTGGTCTTCTGCTCCTCCCTGGGGGGCTTCCGCCCTGACCACACGGTTTGTGGTGGTCTTCTGCTCCGCCCTGGGGGGCGTCCGTCCCGACCACACGGTTGTGGTGGTCTTCTGCTCCGCCCTGGGGGGCTTCATTCCTGACCATATGGCTGTGGTGGTCTTCTGCTCCGCCCTGGGGGGCTTCATGTTGTTTTTTGCTTTTTGTTTTTGTGTTCACTCCTGTCCCTGTTCCTCTCGGTTAGCCTGGCCCTCCGTCCCTCCCCCTGAACCTCCTCCGGTCCACCTCCGTCCTTGTCTCCCTGGTTTAGGTTTGCACTTCTGGTGTCTGTTCCCCATTTTCATGTTCCTCTGGTCTCTGGTTTCCCAATTTTTTTTTTTTTTGGCCTTCCGTCCCTCCCCCTGAGCCTCCACCTGTCCGCCTCCCTCCTGCTCTCTGTTTTGTAGTCTTGTCATGGAGCGTCTGGGAGCCGCTCCGTAGAGCGGGGGTATTGTCACAGTGTCTGGGTTGTGTTCCCTGGGTATCCACTAGATGTCCTCCTTCCCCACGGTGTCTGTCACTTCATTAACCACATTCCTCATGTCCCTGCCTAAATCATTGCACCCAGCTGTCACTGGTTATCAATCATTACACTGTCAATTCCCCATTAGCGTTTGTCTCTCCCTGTGTATTTATACCCGGTCTGTCTTGGTATGTGTCACGGAGTCCTTGTTTATTCACGTCCGTCTCTTGTTGTGCTCTTGCCTTGTGTCCTTGTTTGTTTATGTTTGGTTTTGTTTGGTATCGACCCCTGCCTGGACTGTTTATTCTTTGGATTGCCCCGTTAATAAAGATGTACTCGCATTTGGTTCTCTCATCGTGTCTCCTTGTATCCCAAAAGTGACAACATCTAACTCTGTTTGGAGCTTAGTATAATAAAATCAACAAAATAAGTCTTAAATGTTAAGAAAGAATAGTACACAAACATTTCCAAAACTGTAAAAGATTATTTAAAAACAAGGCATTCATGAATTATTTTATGACAAACATTTTTACTATCTTAAGTGCACTCATTGATTAAGCCTATAAATTAAAATAATAATTAAAATAACTATTATTTTTATCAGTATTATATATTATTATACAGTTTATGCATAAGAAACCTTTATCCAAAATGACTTACAAAAGAGGAACAAATTACTCCAGAGTCAGTCACAATGCCAGGTTTATCTTATAATAATAATCAAGTGCTAAGGTTATCACAAATTAAACAAGATTTTGATGCACATCTTTCTTATTAAATCGTTGTATTCAACCTCGTACTACACTTGATAGAGAATCACTTAAGACACTTTGCTGTAGACCTATTCCACATAATCTTCAATAAAACTGTATTTTAACACGTAGGAGCTTGCTGCATGAATCCGTGAGTACAGTTTACAAATCCGAGGGAACGGATTGCGAAAGCATGCGCACAGATAATGAATTCGCGGGTACAGATTCTAAAACCGAGGGTACGGTTTACAAAATCTGAGCGCACGGATTGTTAATCCGTGGTCACGATTTGTTAAACCGAGGGAACAGTTTATGAGTTCGTGAGTACGGTTTATGAACTGACAGGACGAATTGCAAAACCGTCGCCAACGAATTTTTTTTTTTTTATAAGAATAAAACTCGCCATGACTGCCGCACATGCTTAAAATAAACGGAAACACGCCCACAGTGCGTCTTCGTGTTTACACTGGTTGGCATCCACCGATCCTACAATGCGTTGCTGCTGCAAACAGGTTAGGCTGTAGGCTACACTTCAGCCAATTAATTAATTAAAAAAAATTAACAGACAATGCACCATGTGGTAACGGTAACAGAGTTAATTTATTTAAAAAGTAATGCGTAACAGTATTAGTTACTTTCAAAAGTAACTGCGTTACAGTAACGTGTTACTAATAACGCGTTACTGCCAAACACTGCTCATTTACATTTACATTTACATTTAATCATTTAGCAGACGCTTTTATCCAAAGCGACTTACAAATGAGAACATTAGAAGCAGTCAGGTCAACAAGAGACCAACTACAGTATACAAGTGCCATGACAAGTCTCAATTAGTCTAGTATAGAATACATAGCCAGGTTTTTTTTTTTTTTTATAAATGAAAAGACAAGAAAAGGAAAAGTGCTAGTGTTAGTTGGTTAAGTGCAGGCAAAAAAGATGAGTCTTTAGATGTTTCTTGAAAATGAGTAAAGACTCAGCTGTACGAATTGAGATTGGGAGGTCATTCCACCAGCTGGGCACAGTCCAGGAAAAGGTCCGTGAGAGTGATTTTGAACTTCTTTGGGATGGCACCACAAGGCGTCGTTCACTTGCAGAGCGCAAACTTCTGGAGGGCACATAAGATTAAGTTGGTGCTGTGCCAGTGGTTGTCTTGTAGGCAAGCATCAGTACCTTGAATTTGATGCGAGCGGCTACTGGTAGCCAGTGTAACCTGATGAGGAGAGGAGTAACGTGAGCTTTTTTTGGCTCATTGAAGACAACCCTCGCTGCTGCATTCTGGATCAACTGCAGAGGCTTGACAGTACATGCAGGAAGGCCCGCCAGGAGAGCATTACAATAGTCCAGTCTGGAGAGAACAAGAGCTTGGACAAGAATTTGGGTTGCTTGCTCTGACAGGAAGGGTCTAATCTTCCTAATGTTGTATAAGGCAAACCTGCAGGAGCGGGTCGTTGTAGCAATGTGGTCTGTGAAGCTTAACTGATGATCCATCATAACTCCTAGGTTTCTGGCTGTCCTAGAAGGAGTAATGGTTGATGAGCCCAGCTGTATAGAGAAGTTGTGATGAAGCAATGGGTTAGCTGGAATCACCAGGATTTCTGTCTTCATAAGGTTAAGCTGAAGGTGATGGTCATTCATCCAGCTAGAAATGTCACTCAGACAGGCTGAAATGCGAGCAGCTACCGTCGGGTCATCTGGCTGGAATGAGAAGTAGAGTTGGGTGTCATCAGCGTAGCAGTGATAAGAAAAGCCATGCTTCTGAATGACAGATCCTAATGATGTCATGTAGATGGAGAAGAGAAGTGGTCCAAATACTGAGCCTTGAGGAACCCCAGTAGCAAGGTGGTGTGACTTTGAAACATCACCCCTCCAAGACACACTGAAGGATCTATCAGAGAGGTAGGACTTAACCCACATGAGTGCAGTTCCAGAGATGCCCATCTTTCTGAGGGTGGACAGGAGAATTTGGTGATTAACAGTGTCAAAAGCAGCAGACAGGTCCAGTAAGATGAGTACCGAGGATTTTGAAGCTGCTCTTGCTAGTTGCAGGGCTTCAGTAACCGAGAGCAGAGCAGTCTCAGTTGAGTGGACACTTTTGAAGCCAGATTGGTTGCTGTCCAGGAGGTTGTTCTGTACAAGGAACATAGAAAGCTGGTTGAACACAGCTCGCTCAAGTGTCTTTGCAATGAATGGAAGAAGGGATACCGGTCTGTAGTTTTCAAGAAGCGCTGGATTTAGAGATGGTTTCTTGAGCAGTGGGCTTACCCGAGCCTGCTTGAATGCTGAGGGAAATGTTCCAGAGTGAAGAGAGGAGTTGATAATGTGATAAGTAAGCGAAGGTATGACTGAAGAAGAGATCGCTTGAACGAGGTGAGTGGGGATCGGATCAAGTGGACAAGTAGTAGGATGATTGGACAGGAGAAGTTTGGAGACGTCCATCTCTGAGAGTGGGGAGAAGGAGGAGAAAGAGTGTGCGTCGGTCATTGTGAAGTTGTCCTCAGTCTGCGGTGTGGAGAATTGGTCACTGATGGATCTTTTCTTATTTGTGAAGAAAGCTGCAAAGTCGTCCGCTGTAAGAGTCGATGGAGGAGGTGGTGGCGGCGGATTAAGAAGAGAAGAGAAAGTCTTGAAGAGTGTCCGAGCGTCACAACAGTTGTTAATTTTGTGTGGTAGTAGGATGTTTTAGCCATGAAGACATTTGCAGAGAAGGAAGAGAGGAGAGACTGATACACACTGAGGTCGGTGGAGTTTCTTGATTTCTGCCATTTCCTCTCTGCAGCCCTGAGTTTAGAGCGATGTTCACGGATAACCTTTGACAGCCAGGGGGCAGATGGGGCGGTGCGTGCTGGTCTAGACAACAGTGGGCAAAAGTTGTCCAAGCAAGATGTTAAAGTGGAGCAAAGAGTGTCCGTTGCGCTGTTCGTGTCCAGAGCAGAAATCTGAGAGAGTGCAGGAAGTAACGAGGAAACCACAGAAGATAGGCGAGATGGAGAGAGTGAGCATAGGTTCCGTCGAAAGGTGACCTACGTTGGAGTGTGAGGAACTTCAGGAGTAAGTGCTAGGTTAGCAGTAATGAGGAAGTGGTCTGAGGTGTGCAGTGGAGCAACTGAAGAGTTGTCCACAGAGCAACAGCGCGTGTAGATGAGGTCCAGTTGGTTGCCTGATTTGTGAGTCGCTGTAGTAGACACTAGCTTGAAATCAAATGAGGTGAGCAGAGTTTTGAAGTCAGCAGCCTGGGGCTTATCTAGGTGGATGTTGAAGTCACTAAGCAGTACCAGAGGAGTACCATCTTCAGGAAAGTTTGATAGCAGCACATCCAACTCCTCCAAGAAGTTTCCCAATTGACCTGGGGGACGATAAATGACCACAAAGTGGATGTTAACAGGGTGGGTTACAGTAATGGCATGTGATTCAAATGAACCAGTACCTGTAGGTGATGGCTGAAGATCAAATTTCCATTCTTTTGATATAAGGAGACACCGGTACCTCCACCCCTCCCAGTGGTACGAGGAGTGTGGGAACAAGTGAAATTAGTGGAGAGGGCTGCAGGGGTGGCAGTATCTTCAGGTTTGATCCAAGTCTCTGTCAGTGCCATGAGGTTGAGACCGGAATGAGTAGCAATAGAAGAAATGAAGTCTGCTTTGTTAACTGCAGACTGGCAGTTCCAGAGACCAACTGGAATAGAGAGCGTTGTAGTAGAGGTCAGAGGGACAGGCCGTTGGTTTGTCAGACAGGCCTTCCTGCGACGTACATAGCGTGCTCTCCGAGTGTTAGTAGTGATAGTAGAGATCTGAAAGCACATGACTACAAGTGTAAGAGATATTTGAGAACAAGGTATACAAAAAGTAAAGAAAGAGAAGAAGCAATACTCAAGTGCCCTGTCGGTGTCCTTCCTCGGTGGAGTCGCGCAGGTAGAGTCGATTGTCTTTACACTCGTCGGTCTTCACAAGAGGAGGGCTCACACGAGGGCTGCCGCAACCGCTGCCGCGGTGAAACCTAACGCTTGTGTATTTGCCTTATTACCTGTGATTGAAGTCAGCTGGCCACGCCTCACTATTTAGCAGATCGAAACTGGGCAGTCGCGCAATAGGCAAACGCAAAACCAAGTGCCACTTTCAGCACGTATTTACCAGGGTAAGACACACAATTTAAACCAAAAACTTTCCTAGCAATGACGATCTCACAGTAGTCTAATGAGAAAATGACACAAAACACTCACAAGCTGCTGTCCTTCTCTGTTGCTCGACTGTTTCTTCTGACAAGTGCTTGCAAAAAAGCTAATTAAGTACTTTCACTGGCTTTGGCCACGCCTCACCATTTAGCAGATCGAAACTGGGCAGTCGCGCGATAAGCAAACGCAAATCCAAGTGCCACCTTCAGCACGTATTTACCAGGGAAAGACACACAATTTAAACCAAAAACTTTATGATATGAACAGGAGCACAAGTGATTATGTGTTTTGGAAAATGGATCCTGGAAGTGGTAGACGAAGAGGAATAGGAGGAGAAAAGCAATATGAAGGGAATCAGGTTGAATGTTATTTTTTGCTGATGAAATATAAAGCATTATAGTTGACCATGTTCTTGATGGATTGATTTGTAGTCAAGTATATACTGTATTTGTTCAAAACCTAGTCTGCCTCCTCCAGGGGCAGCGCTTGCAAGTTCACCACCTGATCCCTAAAATGAGTGGTGGGAACTTTGGGCACGTACCCAGGCCGGGGTCTCAAGTTAACGTGAGAGTTAGCCGGCCCGAACTCCAGGCACGCTTCGTCAACTGAAAATGCATGCAGGTCCCCGACCCTCTTCACCGAAGCCAAAGCCGTCAGGAGCGCAGTTTTCAAAGATAAAAATTTTAGCTCAACTGAGAGCAAGGGTTCGAAGGGAGCCCCCTGTCTCTGAGAAAGAAGGTCCTTCCTCAGAGGAATTGGCTAGGCAGGGGCTGTCGCGAGGAGTACAAGTTCGGGGAACCAGGTCCGGCCGGGCCAAAAAGGCGCAACCATGAGGACCTGCTCCTCGTCCTCCCTGATCTTGCAAAACGTCTGTGCAAGAAGGCTCACTGGGGGAAACGCATACTTGCGCAGGCCCATCGGCCAGCTGTGTGCCAGGGCGTCCGTGCCGAGAGTGCCCTCGGTCAGGGAGTAAAACAACTGACGGTGGGAATTTTCTGGAGAGGCAAACAGGTCTACCTGAGCATCTCCGAATCGTTCCTGAATCAGCTGAACCGACTGGGGGTGGAGTCTCCATTCCCCGGGGCGAGACTGCTGCCGTGAGAGCCCGTCGGCTGCATGATTGAGCCTGCCCGGAATATGAATGGCACGAAGTGACCTCAGATGCTTGTGACTCCACAAGAGGAGATGGCGAGTGAGTTGCGACATGCGGCGGAGCAGCTGCCGGAGCAGCTTGGCCTGATAGACCTGAAGTGAGGCCATGGCATGCAGGGCAGAAGCAGCCTGGTCCGCAGCTCTTTAAGCCTTGGCCACAGGCGTGGATGAGAACTTTGGCTTTGGAGGGCAGCTTGGGACCACAACGGCAAGCGGAGGCACTCTGTGGACACAGTTGCATCGCAACAGAACGCTCCACTGGGGGAATCCCAGCATACCCCTTGGCTGCCCCACCATCGAGGGCAGTGAAGGTGGAGAAAGTAACAGAACGGTTTCGGGCAGTTAAAGGTGCCTTCCATGAACTGGTTACTTCCTGGTGCACTTCCGGGAAGAAAAGAACCAGAGGGGGGTGCTGGCGAGCCAGAGTGAGTGGCTCGCCAGCAGAGTGAGTTGCGACATGCGGCGGGAGCGTAGACCACCCTGACGGTTGATGTACGCTATGGTCGCAGTGTTGTCCGTACAGACCAGAACGTGCCTGTCCTTCAGCAGGGCCCTGAAGCGGTGCAGAGCAAGCCGTACTGCTAGCAACTCAAGGCAATTGACATGCCACTGAAGTCAGGGTCCTTTCCAGGAGCCAGACGCAGCATGCCCATTGCACATGGCACCCCAGCCTGTGGCAGAGGCATCTGTTGACACAACAACATGTCTGGACACCGGTTCTAGGGGCACGCCGGCCCGTAGAAACAAGGGGTCCAACCACGGGGTGAAGTTTCGGCGGCAGGCTGGAGTGATGGTCACTCGGAGCATGCCCTGTTGCCATGCCCATCTCGGGACTCGGTCGTGAAGCCAGTGCTGAGGCGGTCTCATATGGAGTAACCCGAGCGGTATGGCCGCCGCCGCGGATGCCATATGTCCCAGGAGCCTCTGAAACAGTTTCAGTGGAAGAATTGAAAAGGAGTCGAATTGTCTCAGGCAATTCAGCAGTGACTGCGCATGCTCGTTCGTATGCTGCGCGAACATGGCGACCGAGTCTATTTCCATATCGAGAAAAGAGATCCTCTGCATAGGGGAGAGCTTGTTCTTTTCCCAGGTGACCTGAAGTCCCAGTCGGGTGAGGTTTCTGAGCACCAGATCCATGTGCTCGCACAACCGCTCTCGAGAGTGAGCTAGGATCAAGGGGACTACAGGCATACCCACGGTGGGGCAGCGTGGTGGAGCAGACAGCCCCGGCATGGGAGGCATAGTGTCCCTTAGCGGGGGCGGAGTGCGGGCACTCGTCTGACTCCAAGTAGCAAAGAGGGCATGAGAAGGTGAAGCGTTCTCGAGCCGGCTTTGCATGGAAACTCATGTTTGCCAGGTTCAGCCATAGGTGGCGCTCCTGGACCACCAAAGTGGACATCACCTGACCCAAGGAGCGTGCATTGACCTTCGTCGCCCGGAAAGCGAGGTCGGTAGCAGTGCGCGCCTCCTGCAAAATCCCTGGGTCAGCACTGCCCTCGAACAGCTGCCGGAGCATCTTGGCCTGATAGACCTGAAGTGAGGCCATGGCATGCAGGGCAGAAGCAGCCTGGTCCGCAGCTCTTTAAGCCTTGGCCACAGGCGTGGATGAGAACTTTGGCTTTGGAGGGCAGCTTGGGACCACAACGGCAAGCGGAGGCACTCTGTGGACACAGTTGCATCGCAACAGAACGCTCCACTGGGGGAATCCCAGCATACCCCTTGGCTGCCCCACCATCAAGGGCAGTGAAGGTGGAGAAAGTAACAGAACGGTTTCGGGCAGTTAAAGGTGCCTTCCATGAACTGGTTACTTCCTGGTGCACTTCCGGGAAGAAAAGAACCAGAGGGGGGTGCTGGCGATCCGCATGAGCAGCCCCCAGGAACCAATCATCCAGCCTCCAGCGCTCGGGACAGGGCAGAGGATTCCACTCAAGCCCGATGCTCTCCGCTGCCCGGGAAAGCACGGCCGTCAGCTCGGGATCAGACTCGGACAATGCTGGCATTCCCGAGGGAGGCAACGCAGCCGAATCCTCATCTCCCGAGGACTCAAGCCCGCCTTGTGATGCAGCGATCGACATACGGTCCTCTTTCATGATCCCCGAATGAGATGTCAGGAGCCTGAGCGGGTCCAGCAAACTCATCCGGAAACTCGACGGGCTGCGGCGTAGGTGAGGGGGGTGTGGCCCAAGGAGGTTGGCTCGTCGGGGAAGCCCACACAGTAACCCTCAGATCACCCTGGCCACCAACCGAAGTAGCTCTCTTACGAGTAGAGCTAGAACTGGGTGTGGCAGAGGGGACTCTATACCTTTTAAGGTAATCGAGTCTCGATCTCAATGCCGAGATGGTCATGTCCCCGCAATGAGAACATGAGCCATCCACGACCGCAGTCTCAGCTTGCTGGAAGCCCAGACATGTGACACAACGATCATGGCCATCACGAGGAGCGATGTATCGCCCGCACCCAGAAACACACGGGTGAAATGACATCTTTAAAAAGAAGCAAATCGGCCCGTATCTCTTTTGTGAAAGAAATTTGCTCTTTCTGAGGTGTTGAAGCGCCCAGGGGAACGCGGGAGCTGTCGCAGGAAACCCAGACGAACTGCTGAATCGCGCCGTCACATTGTTTTTAAACAATGATTGTTGATGCTTAGTCCCACACCCGAGCCCAGATTGGTTCAAACTGTCCCATATTCAACCAATAAGTCGTCTTTTGAACTACTACTAAACATATTTCTTTGTAAATATGAACAAACACAAAGTGAAAGTAAAGTCTGTCGTGCGTGCATGAATCGCGTTGTACAAAATAACAACAAAATAACACATAACACAATAACACATTTTCATGAGAAAACTCTCTGAAAAAGCACAAAAAAACTCACGACAGAGACCTCTGACATAAAACAACTCAAAACCAAGGATGAAACAGTGGTACATATCTGATAAAGCACTGGGATTTATGTTCTCGGTCGCTTGGCGATGTCCCGGTAAAATCGATTCTGACGTAGAATACAGTCAGCGGATCTATCAATTATGTTATGTCTCTTATGTTTAAATAATTATGTAAATATATAGTTCATAAAAAGGTAGTTTGCACTATTTTTTTCTGTTGCACTCTGAATATTTCTCACTTATCTTGTGTGTAGTTTGTGAATCATTTGCTCTGATTTTGCACTGCATTGTTGAAGACTATATGTGCAGTTGTTTTTACTATATGCTGCATACTGTAGTTTGTGTTTATTGTTCATATTCAGATTGAAAATATATTTCTCACAAGAAAAAAAAAAACTTTTTTTGTTTGCTTTTGTTATAAAATAACACTCTTTCCATTTTCTTTACTCGTTAAAATGTTTTTGGACACACCTCTCATTGTTTGTTAACGAAATAGGGCTGTTTTTCACGTAAAAGTATATTGTAATAAATGGCTATAACTTGCTTGGCGAATGGTATATCTAAACAAAATTTATTTGGAAGTGTAAAACACCCGGACACAACTTTCTAAAGAAAAACTTTAGGAATTTCTGTTTGAGTACACAGTAAAAAAACATTGAACTGTTGCTTGCATTTTTCTTAAAATTCAGTAATTTCATTAAGTCTTTGAGAAAACAAAATTAGAATTGAGACTTTAAATTAGTTAAACTTAAACTATAAGTCCTCCTGTTTATAATGATATATGGCACTTGATGCTGACTGCTAGAATAGGTCTGAAAAACAAAGAAAAGTGCAGGTGTGTCAGGTGCCCCAAAAATGTTCTAGGTCTTTAAGGGTTAATATACCAAAGCAATTATATCTTGAAAGAAAAATAAATTACCTGTGCTGTTGTTCATATCATCATAAGATCTTGACTGATATGTCATCAGTTTTGCAAGTTACAGGTTTTTTTTTTTTTTTTTTACGAATGTTTAAAAAACAAACAAAAAAAAACCCACCTCATTTTGTCAAAACACTAACCACAATTAACACATCCACAAACACAAGTATCAGAACATCTCAGATCTTTTGCAAAACCAAGCACTTCATTCAAAACTTTACAATAATTTAAAAAAAAACAATTTTGGTAACATATGGCACACACATATTTCATACAGTTGGATTCTGTTTGAACCACTTAGACACTTCTAGGAGCAATCTTAAACACTTTCTATTTTTGATGCAGTTTTTTTTTATTTATTTTTTAGTTATTGTTAAAGTACATCAATATATTTACCAAACACAACACATGAGACAAATACTGCACATTCATGAAAATGTTTATTTCTTACCACATTGTAAAATCTTTCAGTACATCAGTGCAATTAGGCTACATTGTGCACTGAAAATCAGAACGTTTTCCAAATACAATATACAGTAGTACATAAACTTTTGTGAAGATGGGTAAGCAACACCTTAGTGTTATCTCTTCATATTGCTGGGTATGGCCACTTAATCCATATCAAAGTCAATGTCATCCCTTGAAAAACTGAAGCTCTACACTCCAAACCATTCACTCTTGCTGAAATACCAAACTTTGCCCTCAGACTTCAAACATAAGCCCTCAAAAACACACACACAGCATAGTACCAAGGTAAAGAGATACCTCCAGTCTTTTTCCCCTCCCTAGAGATTCTCTAGCCCTCCCTGACTGCGGGTGTCACTGTTGGACAGTGTTTTCTCTGCTTCCTGTTTGCCTGCTGGCCTAGCTGTAGCTAATCGTAGCTCCGTGTAGCTGTTTTTTCTTGTTCTCTAGAATCTTTATCTCACTATCACTCTCTGCTTTTTAAAGTGATAAAATACAACTTAATTCACACCATATTTCTGATATTATCGATCAATCTTATCAGATTAATTTTGATCATTCACTTTTATTTTATATAAATAATATGATCACTGATCATAATGCAGATGTGCTCTGTTTGACAGAAACCTGGCTAAAACCTGATGAATACATTATTTTAAACAAGTCCACCCCCCAAGATTACTGTTATAAACATGAGCCGCGTCTAAAAGGCAAAGGGGGAGGTGTTGCTTCAATTTATAACAATGTTTTCAGGATTTCTCAGAGGGCAGGCTAACTTGTTTGAAGTAATGGTGCTTCATATAAAATTATCCAGAGAAACAAATGTTAATGATAAATCCCCTGTTATGTTTGTACTGGCTACTGTATACAGGCCACCAGGGCACCGTACAGACTTTATTAAAGAGTTTGGTGATTTTACATCCGAGTTAGTTCTGGCTGCAGATAAATGTTTAATAGTTGGTGATTTTAATATTCATATAGTTATCTTCCTGATGTATCCGAATTCCTTTGCATATCCAAAACCTCAGAACAACTTGATGATTTAACAGAAATTATGGACTCTCTCTTTTCTAGCATTTTAAATACAGTTGCTCCTTTACGTTTAAGGAAGGTTAAGAAAACCAGTATGACACCATACTCGCACCCTAAAGAGAGCAGCCCGAAAAATGGAGTGCAGCTGAAGGAAAACAAAACTAGAGGCATTTCGTATTGCTTGGCGGGAAAGTAACCTATCCTACAGAAAAGCATTAAAAACTGCTAGATCCGATTACTTTTCTTCTCTTTTAGAAGAAAACAAACATAACCCCAGGTATTTATTCAATACAGTGGCTAAATTAACGAAAAATAAAGCCTCAACAAGTGTTGACATTTCCCAACATCACAGCATTAATGACTTTATGAACTACTTTACTTCCAAAATCGATACTATTAGAGATCAAATTTTAACCATTCAGCCGTCAGCTACAATATCGCATCAGACAGTGCACTATAGACCCCCTGAGGAACAGTTCCACTCATTCTCTACCATAGGAGAGGAAGAATTGTATAAACTTGTTAAATCATCTAAACCAACAACATGTATGTTAGACCCTATACCATCTAAGTGTCACGTACAGGGACACAGGAGACGGAAGATCCATGTGCAGTGATAGTTTAATAGGGTTATCCAAAATCAGAGTCAAAACAAGCTGGGGTCGTAATCAAACATCAGTCCAAAACAGAAACAAACAAACAAACAAACAAGAACAGGAACAGGAACTTGAAGACTAGGAACGCGAGGACACTAGGTGATGGAAAGTAAGGACTACATGCAGAAAAACAGAAAAGGACTGGTAAATATAGGGAGGATAATGACTAACAAGTGAAGACACCTGAGTGCAATTAACAGGAGAGCAATTACTGTGATAAAGGGACAAGGCTAGTGGGAATTGTAGTGCCTACGGTGAGGTGCCTATGGGGAAGTGAGACCACTAGTGGACACCCAGGGAAAAAGAGACCAGACAGCGTGACATTACCCCCTCCTCCACGGAGCAGCTACCAGAGGCTCCACCCGAACCCAAGAAGAGACCAAGGAATACAGAGACCAGGAGGGAGGTGGAGCGGCGGAGGACCAGGGGGAGGGACGGAGGGCCAGGTAAAATGGGGAAACAGAGACAAGTGCAATTAACAAAAAACAAGGAACCCAGGAGGGAGGTGGACCAGGGGGAGGGACGGAGGGTCAGGTAATAGAGGGTAACAGAGATAGGAAGTGACAAAAAAACAAAACACAAGTCCAGGGGAGAACAGAAAGTTCAGTGGCCCAGGGCCGAACCGACAGGTCAGGAATCCAGGGTGGAGCATGGTGGAATTGGAGCCATGCGGTTGAGTCAGAAACCCACCAGGGTGGCGCAGAAGACCACCACATCCGTGCGGTTGAAACACAAGCCCACCAGGGCGGTGCAGAAGACCACCACATCCGTGCGGTCGAGACAGAAGCCCACCAGGGCGGCGCAGAAGACCACCACATCCGTGCAGTCGAGACAGAAGCCCACCAGGGCGGCGCAGAAGACCACCGCAACCGTGCGGTCGAGACAGAAGCCCACCAGGGCGGCGCAGAGGACCACCAGATCCGTGCGGTCGAGACAGAAGCCCACCAGTGCGGCGCAGAAGACCACCACAACCGTGCGGTCGAGACAGAAGCCCACCAGGGTGGCGCAGAAGACCACCACAACTGTGCGGTCGAGACAGAAGCCCACTAGGGCGGTGCAGAGGACCACCACATCCGTGCGGTCGAGACAGAAGCCCACCAGGGCGGCGCAGAAGACCACCACAGCCGTGCGGTCGAGACAGGAGCCCACCAGGGCGGTGCAGAAAACCACCACGGCCGTGCGGTCAAAACAGGAGCCCACCAGGGCGGCACCGAGGACCACCACAGTGGGATCGATGATACATGAGAGCAAGTCTGGATAGGCAAGTCTGAAACAGAGAACATGAACAAGTTAAGGGTGGCCTCCGTGGCCACGACAGGATCAGTCGAGCGCTCAGAGAGTTCGGCTGAGACGTGGAGAGGCTCTGGTAGTTCAGCAGAGACGTGGAGAGGCTTTGGTAGTTCAGCAGACGTGGAGAAGCTCTGGTAGTTCCGCAGAGTTTAGACTGGATTCAGGAAGATCAATGGTGACTTGACTCTGCTCATGAAGATCATTGGTGACTTGACTCTGCTCATGAGGATCATTGGTCACCTGACTCTGCTCATGAAGATCATTGGTGACTTGACTTTGCCCATGAAGATCATTGGTGACTTGACTTTGTCCATGAAGATCACTGGTGAATTGCCTTTGCACATGAAGATCAATGGTGACTTGAATTTGCCCATGAAGAACACCGGTGAATTGACTCTGTCATTGAAGATCACCAGTGACTTGACTCCTGAGGTCTAACTGTGGTAGTGCTTAACTCATGTCAATGTCAATGTCAATGTCACCTTTATTTATATAGCGCTTTAAACAAAATACATTGCGTCAAAGCAACTGAACAACATTCATTAGGAAAACAGTATGTCAATAATGCAAAAATGAGAGTTAAAGGCAAAAATGAGAGTTAAAGGGTTAAACTCATGAGTGTAAATGGTGACTTGACCTGACTCTGGAGTGTCAACGGTGACTTGACCTGACTCTGGAGTGTCAACGGTGACTTGACTCGACTCTGGAGGGTCAACGGGAACCTGACTCGACTCTGGAGGGTCAACGGGAACCTGACTCGACTCTGGAGGGTCAACGGGGACCTGACTCGACTCTGGAGGGTCAACGGGAACCTGACTCGACACTGGAGGGTCAACGGTAACCTGACTCGACTCTGGAGGGTCAACGGGAACCTGACTCGACTCTGGAGGGTCAACGGGAACCTGACTCGACACTGGAGGGTCAACGGGAATCTGACTCGACTCTGGAGGGTCAACGGGAACCTGACTCGTCTCTGGAGGGTCAACGGGAACCTGACTCGACTCTGGAGGGTCAACAGGAACCTAACTCGACTCTGGAGGGTAAACTGTGGCTTTCATCCCGTGTAAGTGCCGGACAAGCGGCCATCTTGGGCAGTGGCGCTGGGCTGGCAGCCACCTTGTGCTGTGGCGCTGGGCCGGCGGCCATCTTGGACAGTGACGCTGGGCCGGTGGCCATCTTGGGCAGTGGCGCTGGGCCGGCGGCTATCCTGGGCAGTGGCGCTGGACCGGCGGCCACCTTGTGCTGTGGCGCTGGGCTGGCGGCCATCTTGCGCGGTGGCGCTGGGCTGGCGGCCATCTTGCGCGGTGGCGCTGGGCTGGCGACTTCCTTGTGCTGTGGCGCTGGGCTGGCAACCTCCTTGTGCTGTGGCGCTGGACTGGCGGCCATATTGTGCAGTGGTGCTGAGCTGGCGGTCCTACTGTCTGTAGACCCCGGTCTAGAGTCAGCCATCCCACCGAGAGAGACAGGTGTAGCTGAGTCATCCCACAGAGATCGATGCTGTATGTAACTGGTGAACCTCCAAAAGTCCAGTATCTCCAGCCCCTTCATCTCCCACCCAGGCAAAGGGTCATCCAGGCAGTCGTTGAATAGGTCCTTCAGGGCCTCATCATTATACCCCATCCCCACTGCCATTGTCCAGAACATTTGCGCCAAGCACCCCACCTCACTCCCCTTTTGACGGAGAGTGGTTAGGTTGGAAAGTCTCCCAATCCGCTCCTCTACGGTGGCTGGGGAACGTATAGGAAATCCCACACCGCTGGATCTTGGCATGATGGAGGCCTTCTGTCACAATCGGGAACACAGGAGACGGAAGATCCAAGTGCAGTGAGAGTTTAATAGGGTTATCCAAAATCAGAGTCAAAACAAGCTGGGGTCGTAATCAAACATCAGTTCAAAACAGAAACAAACAAACAAACAAACAAGAACAGGAACAGGAACTCGAAGACTAGGAACTCGAGGACACTAGGTGACGGAAAGTAAGGACTCCATGCAGACAAACAGAAAAGGACTGGTAAATATAGGGAGGATAATGACTAACAAGTGAAGACACCTGAGTGCAATTAACAGGAGTGCAATTACTGTGATAAAGGGACAAGGCTAGTGGGAATTGTAGTGCCTACTGTGAGGTGCCTATGGGGAAGTGAGACCACTAGTGGGCACCCAGGGAAACAGAGACCAGACAGCATGACACTAAGCTCCTAAAAGAAGTGCTTCCAGAAGTCATAGATCCTCTTCTGACTATTATTAATTCCTCATTGTCATTAGGATATGTCCCCAAAACCTTCAAACTGCCTTTAATCAAAAAAACCACAACTTGACCCCAAAAAACTAGTTAATTATAGACCAATCTCGAATCTCCCTTTTCTGTCCAAGATACAAGAAAAGAAAAGGTATCCTCACAACTATAGTCCTTCTTAGAGAAAAATGGTATATGTGAGGATTTCCAGTCAGGATTTAGACCGTATCATAGTACTGAGACTGCTCTCCTTAGAGTTACAAATGACCTGCTCTTATCATCTGATCGTGGTTGTATCTCTCTATTAGTTTTATTGGATCTTAGTGCTGCCTTTGACACAATTGACCACAACATTCTTTTGCATAGACTTGAACACTTTGTTGGCATTAATGGAAGTGCATTAGCATGGTTTAAATCATACTTATATGACCACCATCAGTTCGTAGCAGTGGATGAAGATCACAAGTGTAGTATGGAGTACCTCAAGGCTCAGTACTAGGGCCGCTACTCTTCACGCTTTATAGGTTTCCCTTGGGAGATATCATCAGGAAACATGGTGTTAGCTTTCACTGTTATGCTGATGATACTCAGCTCTATAATTCTTCGCGGCCCGGTGAAACACACCAATTTGAAAAACTAATGGAATGCATAGTCGATATAAAATACTGGATGACGAGTAATTTCTTTCTGCTAAATTCTGAAAAAAACAGAGGTGTTAATTATAGGACCTAAAAACTCTGCATGTAATAACCTAGAACACTGTCTAAGACTTGATGGCTGCTCTGTCAATTTTTCGTCATCAGTTAGGAACCTAGGTGTGCTATTTGATCGCAATCTTTCCTTAGAAAGCCACGTTTCTAGCATTTGTAAAACTGCATTTTTCCATCTCAAAAATATATATAAATTATGGCCTATGCTCTCAATGTCAAATGCAGAAATGTTAATCCATGCATTTATGACCTCAAGGTTAGATTATTGTAATGCTTTATTGGGTGGTTGTTCTGCACGCTTAGTAAACAAACTACAGCTAGTCCAAATTGCAGCAGCAAGAGTTCTTACTAGAAACAGGAAGTATGATCATATTAGCCCGGTCCCATCAACACTCCCCTGGCTCCATATCAAACATCGAATAGATTATAAAATATTGCTTATTACTTATAAAGCCCTGACTGGTTTAGCACCTCAGTATTTGAATGAGCTCCTTTTACATTATAATCCTCTACGTCCTCTACGTTCTCAAAACTCAGGCAATTTAATAATACCTAGAATATCAAAATCAACTGCTGGCGGAAGATCCTTTTCCTATTTGGCGCCTAAACTCTGGAATAACCTACCTAACATTGTTCGGGAGGCAGACAGACTCTTGCCGGTTAAATCTAGATTAAAGACCCCAAGATTACTCTGTTTCTCTCTTATTCCGAGGTCACCGTAGCCACCAGATCCAGTCTGTATCCAGATCAGAGGGTCACTGCAGTCACCCGGATCGAGTACGTATCCAGACCAGGTGGTGGATCAGCACCTAGAAAGGACCTCAACATCCCTGAAAGACAGCAGAGACCAGGACAACTAGAGCCCCAGATACAGATCCCCTGTAAAGACCTTGTCTCAGATGACCACCAGGACAAGACCACAAGAAACAGATGATTCTTCTGCACAATCTGACTTTGCTGCAGCCTGGAATTGAACTGCTGGTTTCGTCTGGTCAGAGGAGAACTGGCCCCCCAACTGAGCCTGGTTTCTCCCAAGGTTTTTTTCTCCATTCTAACACCGATGGAGTTTCGGTTCCTTGCCACAGTCACCTCTGGCTTGCTTAGTTGGGGTCACTTCATCTACAGCGATATCATTGACTTGATTGCAAATAAATGCACAGACAATATTTAAACTAAACAGAGATTACATCACTGAATTCAATGATGAACTACCTTTAACTGTCATTTTGCATTATTGACACACTGTTTTCCTAATTAATGTTGTTCAGTTGCTTTGACGCAATGTATTTTCGCTATATAAATAAAGGATTTATATAGCGCAATGTATTTTCGCTATATAAATAAAGGTGACTTGACTTGACATAGTCTTACACACTGGTGAGATAAATTCAAAACAAATATTTAAGTGCAGGAATGGAAAGAACTTTTTTTTTTGCGTGCAGTGCACACATCTGAAGTGCAAGCACGAGCAGAGAACAGTGGTCTTGGTGTGGCCTGTCAAGTCAAATCACCTTTTTTTATATAGCGCTTTAAAAAAAAATGTGTCAAAGCAACTGAACAACATTAATTAGGAAAACAGTGTGTCAATAATGCAAAATGACAGTTAAGGGCAGTTCATCATTGAATTCAGTGATGTCATCATTCAGCTCAAGTTCATTTTAAATCGTATCTGTGCAATCATTTGCAATCAAGTCAACGGTATCGCTGTAAATTAATTGTCCCCAAGTAGAGTTTTTTTCCAATTGCTAACACACAATTTTTCAAACTAGTCTGGTTTTATCAAAATACTTAACACAATTCACAAAATCAAACACCCAAACTGCAAAATACCTCATATATCCTGCAAAATGATGCACTGCAACCGAGACTACACATAGCATTATCAAAATCAATTTTTTGCATGAAATGGCACACACTTCATTCATATTAACAGATTTTTGCCTAACCAACTACACACTGTTGGGCATAATGAAAAGCACCACCATCTTTAGTATGCTTTGCCATAATACTAAAATACGTATCAGACTGTTCACATGCACAGAAATATTTGCAGACACACACACATGCTGTTGCAACATTTTTTTTTTCTCCACTACAGTAAACAAGTCAGTGCAGCATATGCACAGCATATATATTTACATGGGAGTGAACAAAAATATTCTTACAAAAAAAACAGTAAACTGAAAAAGAAAATTTCAGAAAAAATATATCACAGTAAAAAAAAAGAGGCAAGAAAAATAATTAGGCAGCATCTTGCCGCACAGCCGGGTCTGGCCACAACTCCTCGTCAACATCACAGGCAATATCTTCCCTTGCCAGACATTGAGGGAAGAAGCGCCTTGAGTGCCTTATCCATCCCTGAATTGCACCCACATCAATCTCATCACATGCCTCTTCCATGGCCTGCACAAGAGGCATGCGCACAAAGGGCTGCCGGTCGTATACCTTCCACCGCCATGCCGAAAATAACTCTTCTATGGGGTTCAGAAATGGTGAGTATGGTGGGAGGTATTGCACGAGAAATGATGGGTGGTCAATAATGTGGAGGTCTGG
Organism: Carassius carassius; assembly: GCF_963082965.1. Taxonomy (NCBI): domain Eukaryota; kingdom Metazoa; phylum Chordata; class Actinopteri; order Cypriniformes; family Cyprinidae; genus Carassius; species Carassius carassius. The sequence continues at coordinate 10,616,677 of NC_081777.1, read as the reverse complement.
AAGGACAGGAAGTCTGTCCAGAAATGTGAGAATATGGGCTGTGTTGTATGGTCCAAGGTTGGCATGACAGTGGAGGACACCATGCATACTGGAGATGGCAGTGCACATTGTGATGTTCCCACCATGTTGGCCAGGAACATCTATAATGGCTCTGTGGCCAATGATGTTTCTCCCCCTTCTTCTGGTCTTTGATAGGTTGAACCCAGCCTCATCTATAAAGATGAACTCATGTGGGATTGCATGAGCATCCATTTCCAGTACTCACTGAAAACAAAGAACAAAAATCAGTCAATATGGTGTTATCCAGTACACTGGGAAACAATGTTGCGTGTAGTGTACTGCAGTCAATATTGTACTTACATCAACATATGCTCATCTGAACTCTTTGTTTCTTGTAGAGTTTCTCTCAAACGGCACCTTATAAAGTTGTTTCATTCTGATTTGGTTTCGCTTGAGAATGCGAGTCAATGTGGACAGACTGACTCGTTGAATGTTGTTGAATAAGGTGTTGTCTTGGATGATGTGGCTTTGAATTTCTCGTATTCTGATTTCATTATTTTCCAAAACCAAGTTTAAAATGGCAGCTTCCTGTACCCCGGTGAACATTTGGACCCTTCCTCCACCATGGTGTCGTCTCTCAGTCCTTTAGAAAAAATAAAATAAAAATATATATAGGGCTTGGAGAATGCAGCCTAAATATTTTTCCCCACAGTAGAGTACATTGTACACTTCACGAATGGCTGATGTCATACACTAAGTAAACAAGTGTCACCCAACTGATGCACTATGACATGGGGTATAATACATGTGTACTACATGACATTTTGGTTACATACCTGTTCTCCAGTCTAAAGGTCTGGATGACAGAGGCGACAGTAAAACGGCTCAAGTTTGGCTGCACTCTCTGTCCAGCCTCACGCATTGTCAGCCCATGGTTGATGGCAAAGTCTACTACGGTTGTTCTGATTTAATTTGAAAGTGTTTGTCTTCTTTGGCAATGAACTCCTCTACCTGCTCTACCCCTACCTCTCACTCTTCCTCCCCCTCTTATTCTCAACCTCCCTCTTCATCTTCATCTTCCTCTTCCTCTTCCTCTCTCATTTTGAATGGCAGTGTTTTGAAACGGGAAACGTGACTTTATGTCAGATTGTTGTGTCTTATGCAGAGAACTGTGTTCAGTGCATTTAAAAAGTGCCATTTTGAAATGCAAAGTGTGTAAAGCAGAAAATGTGTTTAGACTTTTGGAGACTTGAGAAAAAGCTTTGCTCTCTGTGTGTCAGTTTAAATAATTGTACTGTGCATGCCATTTTAGTGTGTTAGCAATTGGAAAAAAAACTGTAAGCAAGCCAGAGGCGACAGCGGCAATGAACCAAAACTCCATTGGTAACAGAATGGAGAAAAAAACCTTGGGAGAAACCAGGCTCAGTTGGGGCCCTTATGAAAAAGAAGAAGTTTATTCAAGTGTGCTATTAGTATACTTCTTCTAAACTAAAAATAGGAAAATATGCTTTTAGTTTACTTTTTATGTACTTCTCAGAAATGGGCTTTATGTACTCCTCAGTAATATTATTTTATTATATTAAAATTACATTTAAGTATACTTGACTTATACTTACAAAAAGTCTAAATATATTTGAGCTATACTCCTAGAATCCGTGTTTTCATTATTTCACGGTAGAGGGCGCTAGTACACATCTTCTGTACAGAATTTCCAAGAAAACACAAGTGAAGAAGAAAAAAAGAAACAACGGATACTAACACGTAATCTAACATGATCATCTGACATGAAACAGCATCAAAACTGTAACGGTACGGAATAAAATGCCAACCGATGAAGAGGTAATAATTACAGTCAAGCTTTGGAGGTGTCTCATCGTCCTCCAGTGCCCACACCTGGAATGTGTCCTCCAGTGCCCGCTCCTAGAATGTGCCCTCCAGTGGCCGCTCCTCCAAAATGCCCGCCCTCACGCCCACTCCTGCTTCCTCCACTGCTGTCATCTGGCTGCCCTTCTGCTCGCCCTCAACCCACCATCTATACTGTGCGAGCCCCGTGGGAGTGCCATCCTATAGTCCAAGCCCATAGTACCAGCAGCTCCCTCTCAGCTCCACCCTGGCCCCCCGGATCCTCAGCATCCCCCTGGCTCATTGGCTCTCCACCTCGGGCTTCTCCTCCCCCTGCTCCATTCCTCCTCCATGGCTCATTCCACTGTTGGCTACACGTTGGGCCTTTTTTATGCCTGTGGCCTGGGTCTTGCTGTGCTCTTCCTGCTCCAAGCTCCTTCGTCGCCACCTCTCTGGCTCCTTCCTCCATCGTCTCCTCTCTGCCTCCTTCCTCTATTGTCTCCTCCCTCCATCATCTCTGTCTGCCTCTTCTTTTTTTGCCTACGGTGTGAGGACGCACCTTCCGGGAGGGGGCCGAAATGTCAGGATTGGACTTGCTGTTGTGTGTCAGTTCCTGTTTTTCCTTATTTGGTCTGTTTCCTGTCCTTTTTTAGTTTGATTATAATTTATTCCCTACACCTGTCTGTTCCTAGTTATCCTGCCATTATAAGCCCATGTCCTTTCTGTTCATTTTTGTCTGGTCTACCAGTAACGTACGTGTACCTTCCTCTTGTATTCCATGGTGGATTTACCCTGGTGTTGGATTAATAAAGACTTTTCCGATTATACTCAGCTCCGTGTTTCTTCCGGCAGCGTATAGTGTGACATCTGTAGGCTGCTGATTTTTGCACATGCAATTCAGCTCCAACAAAATGCTATGTAAAAAGACACAGAATACATGTTTGACATTAAATGTTTTACCTCACTATATATATTGGATTTTTCATATTGAAAAAAAAAAAACACAACTTGAATATGAATCGATAAGCAGAATCGTAATTGGAATCAACAAAAAAAAACTCCTGGCCATTAGCTAGATAACACAATCTTTCATTCCGAAAGCACTGGCAAGGTACAGTACATTTTAGTTATTATTGACAGATACAAGAGGGTGTTTATATATATATATATATATATATATATAATGAAAGAAAAATAAAGCAATAATCATTGCCATTAGATAAATCAAATTGGAGGACTTGGTCAGAATGTCAAATGGAAAGTGAATAGTTATGTCATCCATAGTCTCACAGAGCTAGAATTTTGACTATCTGCATACAATCAGCTTGCTTCTCTTTGCACATTGTATTTATTTATTTATTTTTATTCTGACCAAAAACCACTCACTAAGACAGGAAGGGAGTCACCACATGTTAACCATATGTAGATTTAAATTTATTATTATAATAGTAATTATTATTATTATTATTATTATTATTATTATTATTATTGTTATTAAAAAGTACTGTGGGATAATCATATTCTTCTTATTATTATTATCATTATTAATTTAATTTCAATTTCAATTTATTGTTGGAATTTCATTCAAAAATTTTTTGCATCCCATGGCATACATCAACCCGCATTCAGTGCACACTATACTCCACCACAGTGATACAGTTACCTCCCAATAAACACCAACAATAATAACAACATATAAATACATAATGATATATATCAAGTATGCACAATAAATCCTCAATGGAAATAAGCTATCAAAATTCACAAGAAATTTAATAAAATTATTACACAATTTTATTTATTTATCATAAAAATCACAACATTATTCAAACATTCTTCTTCTGTGTCTTCTGGCATCATTTAACACCAATGTATGACTGTCCAGTTGGAGCAATAAACAAACTCTCCCTAAAGCAAAGAGTTTATTCAGTTTCTTCATGTTGACAACACACACTCCCTTACGACAGTGTATATGGTGTAATGGATGAAAACAACTGTGAGAATGAAAAGAAAACACACACACACAGACACACACAAATAAAAAATAACCTCACCAATTTCTGACATTTAAATTAAACATGTAATCACCCAAATTCCTTTTAATGAAGACATGATGATTTAAAGAAGTGATTTCTGCTCCCTTAATTAAAAAAAATGATTCTATAAATAGAATTAACAATATAATGATATTAGAACACTTAAAAGTAATAGGGGCGGTATGTTGTGAAATAAACCTCTGAAAACTACACACTGGAGTAAAACACTCATTATGTTCTTTTAAAATTCTGAGTAGCACCTCTTTATCTGGAGTCTTAAAACACAGTAGTTAGTCCTTCCACTGAAAATCCCTGTCAGCACTTTCACACTCTTACTATTTAATATTGATGATTCTCACAGGATCAAATAAGATAAGTCCCGATATGTTAATCCTTTTTTTTTTTTTTGCTTGCCAAAGAAGTTTATTTACTCTGGGGTGTCAACATGTTCATCAGCATACATGCAAATCATCTTCCATTTTACCACCTGAGCCCTGGTTGCGTGGAATTCAAGGTCTCAATATGTTAAAGTATCTGCACAGTACTTTCATGAAACTGCATAGTAATGGATAAATATTTAATGTCTAACTGTTGTAAGGGGTTTAAAAATATAAACGCAAATACACAATATATATTCAGCCAGATATGGTTGAATGTTAATTTTAATAACATAGATAAATAAGAGGGAGAGAGAGAGATAGAGAGAGAGAGTATGGACAAAATAGTGTGTGTGTGTGTGTGTGTGTTCATTCATGCAAAACACCACATTAAGAAAACTGCACAAAAACATGTAGTAAAGGACAATCTCAGGAGGTAAAGCCTTTCTTGCTTTGTTAATATGTAATAGTTGTTTATCCATTGATGGGACATACACCCACAATAAGAACATGCTGCTTTTTCTCTCACCTATGAATAACCATTACTGGTTGATCCTTTACACTCATTAAACCCATTCTGCCATTTAGTCGTTAAAGGGTATGTCAAAAACATCCCTTTACTGTAGAAGACACTTTTAAAGCCAGAATCAAATCCTGATTCAATATTACACACGCACACACTCACACACACACATACACACACACACACACACACACATTATATATTTTAGGACTGGTAATTTAACACGTTAATTAGATAAATTAATTGCATTGAAAAATAAAATTATTAATAAAATAAAATTATTAGCACATTTAACACACTTGCCCTCCTACCACAGACCTATACTGGTCATCTGACATTTCATACAGTTGATTGATAACAAATTTGAGGCATGGCACCATCTCACTGCTTGATGGAGCCTAGAGAATGTAGTTAGAATGTCCCTAAAATTCAAGATATGGGGCAAAAAAGCCCCTGTTTGAGTTTTTTGCACACGAGTGCAAATGTGATACCGATCTTATATAACAGCTGAATAAATAAGAAGTCAATATTGTGTTATTTTAGACAAAATGTTGTCTGTTTTGCTCAATTTTGCCAATGAAAATATGACAACGCAGAACTGTTCGTCTCCGAGCAACACACAGCCAGCATTTAATTTCTTAATGCATGTTCAGAACTAATTGGGCGAACCATGTGGCACGTTAAACCATGTGCCAAAGGTGCGTTGCATTAGTAGTGGCACTGCACAGACCCATTTAGTGCATGACATCAAAGTACCACGAGAGCGATTCAAAAGCATAAGGAGCCGTCTGCTATCTATAGTTTTCACACACATCGATCGGTCTGATGGTGATGATCCGCTTCAAGTCGAACGAGTCTAAATATGCAATGTAGTATTCATAAAGAACCATTTCCTTTTCTCCTGAATGAATCAGCCGTTTGAATAAATCAAATGACTGAATAAATGGCTTGATGATTTAATCATTAAAAGGTTAGTTCACCCAAAAATGAACCTGTTACCTGTAAGACCGCCGTTCATCTTTGGAACAAAGTTTAAGATATTTTAGATTTAGTCTGAGAGCTTTCTGACCCTCCATTGAAAATGTATGTACGGTATACTGTCCATGTCCAGAAAGGTAATAGAAACATCATCAAAGTAGTCCACATGTGACATCAGAGGGTGAGTTAGAATTTGTTGAAGCATCAAAAATACATTTTGGTCCAAAAATAACAAAAATTACGACTTTCTTCAGCATTGTCTTCTCTTCCGGGTCTGTTGTGAGTGCGTTCACAACACTGCAGTGACGCTGCTGACGTACGACGCTGCGGACGTACGATGCTGCGGACGTGTTATCGTTGTTATTGGGCGCACCAGAAAACACGTCAGCAGCCTCATACGTCAGCAGTGTCGTGAACGCACTCACAACAAACCCAGAAACCTTAGTTTAGCCAATGGTGTGCTTTGGTTAAGTAACATCATTGATGTTATGATGACATATCTCTTAAAAAGGTTTTATAAAAATAGTTTTTGGTCAATGATTCAAATTTAATTGTTGCCAAGCGCTAAGACTGTGAACTGGTGGAATGACATTATTACAATAGTCTAGCTAGCTAGCAAGGTTATCTGCAATTTCTTAAGCTGTAATAAAAACAACATTAGTACTAGTTATATAATAATGTTGTTTAGTCCTATGTTTAAGAACTTTGTATTATGGATATAATTAAATTTAAATGGAAATTTTCCTTTGGTTAAATATGAATACAAGTAACATTACATCAGTGATTACGGCCATATTGTTTGGCAAGGTAAAGAAGGAAAGTGCAGAACTGGCTCTTCCTGCAGATGAAAAAAAAAAACTGTTAGTGATGCTTCATACATAAAAAAAGTGATTCTTCAAGGATTATGGGGGAATGGTGTGGGGAAGGGAGTTGTGCTCATATTCATGTTCTTTCTCTCATGAGATTGCGTAATGCTGAATTTGCAATTTAAATAATATTCATGAAAAATTTTAAGTAAAATATATATTTAAATCATTATTCAGCAAAATAAAAAATAATAATAAATCTATATATATTCAGAAATTCGTTTTATATATTCAGACTTTCATTCCATATATTCAGACTTTCATTCTATATATTCAGACTTTCATTCTATATGTTCAGGCTTTCATTCTATATATTCAGTCTTTCATTCTATATATATTCAAACTTTCATTCTATATATTCAGACTTCCATTCCATATATTCAGACATTTGTTTTATATATTCAGACTTTCATTCCATATATATTCAGAAATTCATTTTATATATTCAGACTTTCATTCCATATATATTCAGAAATTTGTTTTATATATTCAGACATTCATTCTATATATATTCAGACTTTCAGACTTTCATTCTATATATTCAGACTTTCATTCATATATTCAGAAATTTGTTTTATATATTCAGACTTTCATATTATATATATTCAGACTTTCAGACTTTCATTCTATATATTCAGATTTCATTCCATATATTCAGACTTTCATTCCATATATTCAAACTTTCATTCTATATATATTCAGACTTTCATTCCATATATTCAAACTTTCATTCTATATACAGTACAGACCAAAAGTTTGGAAACATTACTATTTTTGTTTTTGAAAGAAGTTTCTTCTGCTCATCAAGCCTGCATTTATTTGATCAAAAATACAGAAAAAACAGTAATATTGTGAAATATTATTACAACTTAAAATAATAGTTTTCTATTTGAATATACTTTAAAAAAATAATTTATTCCTGTGATGCAAAGCTGAATTTTCAGCATAATTACTCCAGCCTTCAGTGTCACATGTAACATCCAGTCTATTACTGACCCCAAATTACTGACCAGTAGTGTATATATATTGTTATTTCAAAATATTTATATTTTAAAAACATAGCTTCTTTTCTTTTTTTTTTTATTCATCAAAGTGTCCTAAAAAAGTATCACAGGTTCTGAAAAATATTAAGCAGCAGAACTGTTTCCAACTTTGATAATGAATCATCATATTAGAATGATTTCTAAAGGATCGTGTGATAATGATGCTAAAAATTCAGCTTTGCATCACAGAAATAAATTATAATTTAAAGTATAATAAATTTAAAAACAATTATTTTAAATTGTAATAATATATCACAATATTATTTTTTTTTCCTGTATTTTTGATCAAATAAATGCAGGCTTGATGAGCAGAAGAAACCTCTTTCAAAAACATTAAAAATAGTAATGTTTCCAAACTTTTGGTCTGTACTGTATATTCAGACTTTCATTCCATATATTCAGACTTTCATTCTATATATTCAGACTTCATATTATAAATATTATTATTTCCTGAATGGCTTGCCATAATATATATAGTACTGTAATAATTTTGGCAATTCCAATTATAAACTTATAACAATTAACTGTAGTGAGAATGTCTTGGTTATGTATGTAACACTCTTTCCCTGAAGGAGGGAACAGAGACGTCACGTCAGTGACCGATGAATTGGGATCTTGCTAAGAGAGCCCAATCTACTTAGAGTGTAAACTAAACAAGCCAATGGACAATGATTGCATCCACCTGCCGCTGATCACAGCATGAGCATAAAAGGGCAGCAGGTGCAACGCATACCAGGTTTTTGCTGAGGAGCCTAGCCAGTAACCTGTCCGCTCAGCAGTGGTACAGCAGCTGTGGCGACAGGACGTGGTGTCTCCATTCCCTCCTTCAGGGAACGAGGGTTACATGCGTAACCAAGACGTTCCCTTTCAGTTGGTCACTCTCTACATCACGTTGGTGACAGATGAATTGGGAAACCTACCAAAGCACCCTTGCCGGCAGCCATATCAACCTGGAGCCCAAGACCGGTTTCCCACTGAAGCTAAGCAGGGCTGAGCCTGGTCAGTACATGGATGGGAGACCTCCTGTGAAAACTAGGTTGCTGCTGGAAGAGGTGCCAATGAGGCCAGCAGGGGGTGCTCACCCTGAGGTCTCTGTGGGTCCTAGTGCCCCAGTGTAGTGATGGGGACACTATACTGTCAACGAGCACCGTCCTTCGGATGAGACGTTAAACCGAGGTCCTGACTCTCTGTGGTCATTAAAAATCCCAGGATGTCTTTCAAAAAGAGTAGAGGTGTGACCTCGGCATCCTGGCTAAATTCGCCCATTGGCCTCTGACCATCATGGCCTCCTAACAATCCCCATATCTGCTGATTGGCTTCATCACTCTGTCTCCTCTCCACCAATAAGCTGGTGTGTGGTGGGCATTCTGGCGCAATATGGCTGCCTTCGCATCATCCAGGTGGATGCTGCACACTGTTGGTGGATGAGGAGATCACCACCTTACTATGTAAAGCGCTTTGAGTGCCTAGAAAAGCGCTATATAAATGTAATGAATTATTATTATTATTATTGATGCTGTCCCTTCTATTGTCCTGTGCGATCCACCTGTGCCCCTTTATCGTGTAGGCTGGGGCTCACAAAAAGAAGACCAGTCACTATTGTCATAGCACTACCCACTGGATAACACTGGGTAAACATACCTGTACCACTTGGCACAGGAACGTTGCGGAAGTATGGGCTGAAATATGTGCCACCAAAAATTCAATTTCAATCATTTATATTTTAATTGCTAAACTTGAATAATTGCATTGAAAAACTGAATTTGAATAACATAATTTGAAATTGTATCGTTTAATTTGAATCGTTGCATTGAAAAACTGAATCTGAATTGTATAATTTGAAATTGTATTTATTCAAAAACTGAATCTGAATTGTAGTCCAATAAAATTTGATCCTCACTGAAAATTAAACTCTCTATATATCTTCACATTCACTTCTCACAATTCAGATTCAGTTTTCAAATTCAATTTCAAGTTACTGAGACACACATCTGGATAGTTGGAAGATGAAGGAAGAGCAATTGAATATTGCAATATTGTAACATTCATAACTAGTTGGCTTGTAGTCACATAACAAATACAATTGGTTTGCTACTATTCCTTAAATTTGGTGGTTCCTCATCCATCGCCTCTACTAGATGGTGTATGTTAACAATTTATTACATTGCTTTTGCAGAACATTGTCATTCAGGAGTGCTTAGCCAGACCGAGGGAAAGACTGCAGTGTGCCCTCAACAGTAACCCTCCTGATCTTGATTATTTGGAATACATAGTGACCCAAGAGAGGGCCTTCATAAATGCAATGGAGAATGTAGCTCTGCCTAATGATATCTGTGAAGCCCTCCATCAACTGAGCAGTTTTGTTAGACCTGCGGAATAAACCTCCCCCCTCAATATCTGTGGTGAGAAGTATAGGTTCCCATAGACGTTTTAGACTACAGGTCACAGAGGACCACCTCCAAAGTCTTCTTCATCTAGGTCTACCTGCTATATATGTAGCAGACATTCTTGGAGTCTCAAGAGGAACCATACACAGGAGGATGAAGGAGTACAAAATGTCAGCTAGGTGCCTGTATTCCACCATGACTGATGATGTGCTGGATAATGAAGTGAGAGCCATCAAATCTAGACTTGCTCATGCTGGATACCCGATTGTCAAGGGGTGTCTTGAAGCAGATGGCCTCCATTTACAATGGGCCAGACTCAAGGCCTCTTTGCATAGAGTTGATACAGAGGGCATCTTGTCAAGAATGACAAGTAAAGGCTGTGTTGTTCCGCGAAAATACTGTGTTCAAGGCCCACATTTTCTGCAGCACATAGACACCACTCATAAACTCATTAGGTATGTTTATTACATTTGAATGTAGCAGGACTTAAAATAGATATCATTGGCAATATTTTTTGTGGGTAATTATCCTCTGCTTCTTTCTTTATAATAAAACCATGTCCTTTTTTTCACCAGATATAACATGGTGATATTTGGTGGCATCGATGGCCACCAAAGGTAAGTTTCCTACTGTAACAAAGTACATAATCATGAAATATTGCTTGTATAATCCTTCTTTTTTTTTTTTTGTAGGGTGTCCATGTTATGACAACCATCCCATAACAATTATTAGTATTACTCATGTCCACCCTTTAGATCATGTACCTCAATGCTAGGTCCGAAAACACAGCAAGTACTGCGCTTCAGTTTTTTTCTGGATGGACTGAGGAGATGTGGATGGCCTTACAAGTGAGTAATGCTGTTCTCATAGTATCATTAAAGCAATATGAATGATATTTCAGCCGTTTATGAAACATGAAATTATCAGGATTTATTCAATGCTGCATTTAGTTTTCATGAACCTGTGTGAGGAAATGATCCAGTATTTTTAGTAAAGTTTTGTTAATTTAGTTGGATGGATACTAATTTCAAAATCTGATGTGTTACATGGTAAGAGGTGACCAGGGTGTTGAAAATGTCAGCATTACCCAGATGATGTTCACTGTGAGAGGCACAGAACATGGAAGCTTTAAAAGTGGAAAAAGCGTGCACAAACAGAGGTGAACTTTTCCTTTTGCAATGATTATCAAATTACCTCAAGATCCAAGTAGACACATGACATGTCTTGTTATTGTTGGTGTGCCCTTCAGTGTGTTATTAACTCCAGTTGAATTGCTGTTTGGCTATTCTTTTACATGGTTTGATTGACCCATGGGGAACTTTTCTATGTACGAATTGTAGACTTTGAATTGAAACCCAAAAAATGCCACAAAAATATTGTATTTTGCTTCCAAAGATTTTGTATTTATCAGATTTTGTCAAGCTGACACAACCACAGGGAGGCGGGAAAGAACACCGTGAAGGACATCTTCTCTGACAAACATTGTAATGGTGCGATGCCCATATGGAAATGCTTTTTGAAGTGTAACATTACACCCATGAACAATGAATTGGGTTAACAGATACAAACTGGATTTCACAAAAAAATAAAATAAAGACTGCACAAATATCTTATCTATTACTATTTGAGTCTGAATATATATGCATTGTACTTGAACCATGAAAGAAAAACATTCAGCAGTCTAGTTAGCACTTTATATTTGAAACTGCAACATTTCACTTAAACCTGAAGAAATGCCTGCCCTAGATGGAAGGCCTCTGTCATCACTTGTTTGAACTCAGTAGAAGTTTGCATATGCTTAACAGGCAGGCGGATTGTATTACTACATGCAGAGACTGTTGGATATCACAGGTGTGATTAAACTGCACAAAGAGTCTGAAGTTTCTCTTCTCTTCTGGTGAGACAGAAATGCGGCCCTGTCCCGTGAGCCACTGGACAAACGTACTGGGGGATAGTTGACCTGGATAGTCTATTGTGTCACCCACCTTTGGATGTTCACCTTTTCAGAGACAGAAAGCAAACAATCATGTAAATTAAATGTTTGGTTTACCTGTACCAGCACAGAGGTAGAATTAGGAAATCTAATATCTTACATAAGTGTACTTGAAATGATAATGTAATCTACATGAAAACTTCATAAAATGTGAAAGACAGAGAAACTACGAGGGGGCCGACTGTCCGCACTGTGAGAGAGAATGTCGCAGAACGGCGGCTGCACTCGTGGGGTTCGCAAGTGGATTTGGCGGAGGGAATGGAGACGGGCGAGTCCCTATCTCCTTCCACTTCTGCCAGATCCGGCACCCAATCTCTGGAGTCGGAAGCACGCTCTGCGGTTCCTTCCACCCAGGGAGAGGGATCGACACTCCGCCTCTCTTCCTCCGAGGAGGTTGATGTGGAGTCTGTCGACAGGGATTCGCCACCCCACTCGCCACAGTATGAGGAGCTCTTGGAGGTGGTGACTCGCGCAGTGGCCAAATTGAGTATTGATTAGCCCGCTGAAAAAAACAGAAAACACGCTCTCGGCCGAGGTCTTCTAAGCCCAAGCAAGATCCGAGGGCAGTTATTGAAACTAAGAAGTCCTCGGCCAAGAAGCCCTGACGCCAGAAGCCCAGGGTTTCAGAGGGCTGCCTCTGCTGGGGTAGAGCGGTGCACACCGCAGTACACTGTGCCCGTCTCGCCTCAGCGCCCTCTAGGGGCCGATCTGCCAACCCTGCCAGTGTTCCAGGGCGCAGCGGTCCCAAGCGAGCACCCTCAAGCATGTTGTAGCTCAGATAAGGTCCGAGGACTGGTTTGTCACAATAGATCTCAAAGATGCATACTTCCACATAACCATCCTTCCACAACACAGGAAGTTTCTGAGGTTCACTTTCGGGGGTGAAGCCTACCAATATCAAGTACTTCCCTTGGGCCTTGTACTCTCACCCCGCAGGTTCACAAAATGTGTAGACACGGCTCTGGTTCCCCTGCGCATACAGGGCATCCGCATTCTCAACTATATCGACGATTGGTTGATTTTAGTTCAGTCAGAGCAGGTTGCGGCTCGGCATCGAGATGTCGTTCTCGCACATATGGGGGAGCTGGGTTTGAGACTGAACGCCAAGAAGAGTGTACTTTCTCCAGTTCAGAGAACCACCTATCTAAGCGTAGTATGGGATTCGACTGCAATGCAGGCACGATTGTCCCCTGATTGTATTGAGTCGATCCTCATCTCAGTCGAGAGAGTCAGAGAAGGCCAGTCACTCACTGTCAAACAATTTCAAAGATTGTTGGGTATGATGTCAGCTGCGTCCAACGTGATACCTCTTGGCCTGCTGTTCATGAGACCCCTACAGTGGTGGCTCAAGACCAAGGGATTTTCCCCGAGGGGCAATCCACTTCGCACTATCAAGGTCACGCAGAACTGCCTCCGTGCCTTAGACATGTGGAAGAAACCTTGGTTCTTGAATCAGGGCCCGGTGCTGGGAGCTCCTTGTCGCCGTGTAATACTAGCGACGGATGCATCCCTCACTGGCTGGGGTGCAGTCATGAGTGGCCACCCTGCCCGTGGTCTATGGAGCGGTCGCAATCTGACATGGCATATCAATTGTCTAGAAATCCTAGCAGTTTATCATGCACTGAAGCACTTCCTCCCAGACCTAAGGGGTCACCATGTGTTGGTGCGCACTGACAACACATCGGTGGTCTCTTACATCAACCACCAGGGAGGTCTGCGTTCGCACCCCTTGTACAATTTGGCGCACCAGATCCTTGTGTGGACCCAGAGCAAACTCCTCTCATTAAATGCAGTATATATTCCTGGGAAACTAAATATGGGAGCAGCAGGGGCCGAGGCCCGGGGAATGGAGGCTTCAACGCGAGGTGGTGAAGCAGATATGGAGAGTTTTTGGCAGGGCTCAAGTAGACCTTTTTTGCGGACATCATTTCAAGAGACATCACAATGCCCCCTTTGTTTCTCTCTAGTTCATCCAGCTCCTCTGGGACTGGACGCTATGGTACAGACCTGGACGAGGCTTCGACTGTACCCCTTTCCCCCTATGGCTCTGCTCCCGGGAGTTCTGGCGAGAGTACGCTGGGACGGGGTCTGTCTGTTATTAGTAACCCGTTCTGGCCTGGCTGAGTATGGTTCGCAGACCTGGTCTCGCTCCTCAATGGCTCTCCATGGGAGATACCGATCAGGACAGACCTACTCTCACAGGCGCAGGGCACGATAATTGACCCTCGCCCGGAGTTGTGGAAGCTGTGGGTGTGGCCCCTGAGGGGGCACAACTATTAGCAGCTGGTCTCTCAACCGAGGTTGTTGAGACCCTCCTCCAATCCAGAGCTCCCTCAACGAGGAAACTGTACGCCCTGAGGTGGAAACTCTTCACCTCATGGTGCAGAGACCGCCAGCTAGACTCAGCAAACTGCCCAGTTGGTACAGTTCTGGAGTTTCTACAGGACAGGCTCTCTGCAGGGTTGACCCACTCCACGCTGAAGGTTTACGTGGCGGCCATTGCGGCCTACCACGCCCTTCTCGATGGCCAGACACCCCTTAGTTAGACGCTGAGGCTGAGACCTCCAGTATGGTCCCGTATTCCCCCGTGGGACTTGGTTGTGGTGTTAGAGTCAATGTGCAAACCCCCTTTTGAACCTATTCAAGATATTTCAGACAGACATCTTACGCTTAAAACCGCCTTTCTGTTGGCTATTACCTCTCTGAGGAGAGTAGGAGATCTTCAGGCCCTTTCAGTGGCCCCTACTTATCTTGATTTTGCACCTGGCATGACCAAAGCATTCATATACCCTCGAGCGGGATATATTCCTAAGGTTCCCTCTGTCACACCACGACCTGTAATGCTACAGGATTTCTGTCCTCCTCCCTTTCGGGAGCCTGACCAAGCGAAGCTAAATTGTATTTGTCCAGTTCGAGTGCTGGACGCATACGTCCACAGAGCTGCCATGTGGAGAAAAACAGACCAATTGCTTGTATGCTATGGTCCCCCCAAAAGGGGTTCTCCTCCTTCTAAGCAGACTATTAGTCGTTGGATAGTCGAGGCTATCAACGCCACCTATGAGTCCTCTGGTCGTCCCCCGCTGTCGGGAGCCAAGGCTCACTCTACTCAGGGTATGGCGGCCTCCAAGGCCTTCCTAGCAGGTGTATCCATGCTGGACATCTGCAATGCTGCGGGGTGGTCCACGCCCTCTACGTTTGTAAAATTCTATGGCTTAGGTATGCCAGTCACTCCAGGCGCTTCTGTCCTCTCGTCCTAAGCTGTGCTCTTCGAATACACACTAGGCAGGGGTTTGGTAGTCTGGCGGCGTTGGTACTCCAGCTCTTCAAGGAACCAGGGTTACATTCGTAACCTTGAGACGTTTTCTAGAACCCCACCCTCCTAACAAGAAAATTTATTTAATAGTTGAACTCTATTGAAATGTGATAGTACTCATCACTCAAGATAGTGATTCAAATGATTTTATACCAAGATTAGATTGGCCATGGGAAAGTTCTATGTACCTGCTCCTTTGTAAATCAGCCAGCCCCCAGACACACTTTCCAGTTTTGGATAAAGATCTTTGAGGGTTGAACATACCTTAAAGAGTAATATAAATCATACCATCATATTGACAAAAGAACATTAGTCTTGATATTGGACTATGTTAAAATATTATATGACAAAGAAAATGTTGCCTCACCTCATCATGGGTGTAGTTCTATGGTATCAGCGTGGACCTGCGTCCCAAACCAGCTTGCAGATGGAAAACATCTTCACTGCCTTTGGGAGTGCGCTCAACAATCATGGGTAAAATATAAAATGTAACTTCTGTCTCTTTGATTTGATTTCTGGTGCTTTCCCTTGGATTCAAAAAGGGCAGGAAAAGACCTGTGATGAATTGATTTTTATTTGACATTACACAATACAAGTACACATCTCACTAGCTATAGTTAGACAATTTAAATTGATGAATGTAAGGGACGAGTCAGTCTGGAAATATATGGAAAGTCAATACTTAAAAATACTAACACTAATGTACCTTGCTGTTAGTGTTTGCTAGTAGCACTGAAGCAAAATCACATCTTGTGATTTTAAAGCAAATTTACTTAGAATTAAGTACATTTACACAAGAATTAAGAAAACTGCTTTATTACAAAAAACAATATTGAAAAACATGAAATTCACAGCAATATCACTGCTAGGTCAAATATTTAATCTAAAAAAACAATAAATGTGAATTAAAAAAAATACTAAATTCATACAGCAATGACATTTCTATCCATCTCAAAACATTTAAAGTGCATAGTAACAATGAGGAGAAGAATGACGTGGGCTAATGACTTCATATTTTCAGAAAATATACAGATTTGCTGTCCACACGAAAACGCAAAAGGCTGTGTTTTCAAATGTATCCACTCTGGGACCCACTTTTTAAAAAATCCTTATATATATATATATATATATATATATATATATATATTGGTTTCACTCTCCCTAGGCAGAGTTTACACTTAACTGTGACATTTTTCCTGTGTCTTTCTTTTCTTCCAGTGATTAAAGCCTGCATTCCCCTCCATTTTCCTTTATTTTGTAGCTGATTTCTTCTGAGTGTTATTCTGACACCCCTCCCCCTCTCCACCGGAAAAAAACTTGAAGAATCACGAATGTATAAGTGGCAGGTTTAATAGGAAAAATATGAACGTTAAAAAAAGAAAACTTAGGAGAATCAATGAATTGTCAATGACTTATTACCATTGTGTAAATAATACATAATCATGTAATCCATAAAAAGTAACTGTAGTTTGATTACGAGTATTTTAACTCTAATTACAAGTATATATATATAGGCTATTTCCTGAATTTTTTTTTTCTTTGGATATGGTTCTTTAAGTTCTGATGGGTTCTTGACAACAACAACAAAAAAAAAACTCTTTGCACTGAATGTCTCTATTTGAGGTAAAGAAATACTATTCTCTGTTACAACACTGACACGCATGAAGTAGATGTTTCCTTGGAAAACCTCACACTACACATCATTCCCATTTTCAGGAAAGAAACTGGATCCTTTTATTTGGGCAGACCAAGAATGGCACAAGAGCTGTTATAAAATGCTCATCTATTAAAAAAAGGTTCTTTCCTGACCACTGGGACTCACTAGTAAGTCTAAATGGTAGTATCTTATTCCAAGCTATGATGAAGGAGTATGTCTCGCTGTAGGGGACTTCTTGCTAGGTTGACCACACAGTGACAGGACTAAACCTCCATCCCACTGGCCATGTTCATCTAGGGAGCACTGAAGAAAGCATAACGTCATGTGATAGTGCCCAGACAACATGCCGGTTCCTGGATTTAGGCCTTACCTCTCAATTGCCTGTTTTAACTGGGCCATCATGAAAATGACATGGCATCTGAGGCAGATTCAGCCATTCCTATGATCTGCATGCTAATCTTCCTTGTGCTCTGTAGGGATAGAGATCTTTGACAACAATTCCCTGTTGTTTAAGTGCTACATTTTCTTTACTACCCTGTCATGTACATTATTTCAGGCATAGTCTAGTTTATTTCCTTCCTTATAGTCCACTGTGTTGATTTATACTTTAATATGTAAATATGTTCAAATTGTATTTTTGCAATTTAATTTTTGTGGTTTCTGATATGTTATGTTTAAACACATTTTACATTATCCTAATGTGATGGTAATAATTAAAATATTTATTATAGGCCCACATATATTTTTAAGACTTCATATAAGATGTATTGTATGTATTTATGAGTGTTATGTAATTAGTGTAATTATGTGTGCCAGACTCATCCAGAAATTTGTAGTGATTCTCTGTAACACTTTCTTTGAAGCCCGTATTTATAATACATTATATGTAAGTGTATTCTTAAGGAATTATAATGAATGCATTATAAAATATATATATATATATATATATTATATATATATATATATATATATATATATATATATATATATGAATAATCATAACAACATTTATAATACATAATAATACTTACGTATATGTGGTTATAAGTTTAAGAGTATGATTATTTATAACACAAAATGTAGTTTGGGTGTGGTGCAACAGTACGAGAGGTGCTAGTGTCCAAGTGACATCTGGTGGTTTATGGGTGGAATGGTCCTGAGTGGAGTGCCCTCTACTGAAGTTCATGGGCACTCCATCTAATGATCGTGACATAGCCCCCCCCAACGGGGCGGCTTCCAGATGCTCAAAACAATCTAGGAGGGCGGTGGAGTGGAGGCGGAATAGGGGGAGGGACGGAGGGCCAGGTCCAAGTGGACGTGCAGTGGCCGGGGACCGGGGCAGAGCAGGTGGAACTGAGCCTAGCATGGAGATCAGAAGCCTTTCCTGGACCTAACATGTGAAACAGGGGCCCTTCCTGGGCCTGACAGGGGAAACAGGAACCCGCCATGGGCTTAACTCAGAAACGGGGCTTAACTCGGGAACAGGGACCCGCCATGGGCCTAACTCGGGAACAGGGGCCCGCCATGGGCCTAACTCGAGAACAGGGGCCCGCCATGGGCCTAACTCGAGAACAAGGTTTAACTCGGGAACAGGAGCCCGCCATGGGCTTAACTCGGGAACAGGGACCCGCCGTGGGCCTAACTCAGGAACAGGGGCCCACCTACCACAGGTCCACCAAGGCAGAGCAGGTGGCGTGGGAGCCCACTAGAGTGGAGCAGGTGGAGCTGGAGCCCACCAGGGCGGAGTGGAGGACCACTACAGCCGAGAGGATGGGACAGAAGCCCGCCAGGGCGGAGCAGAGGACCACCACAGCCAAGAAGACGGGACAGAAGCCCACTAGGGCAGAGCAGAGGACCACCACAGCTGAGAAGACGTGACAGAAGCCCACCAGGGCGGACCAGACGACCACCATAGCTGAGCAGACGAGACAGAAGCCCGCCAGGGCAGATCAGAGGACCACCACAGCTGAGCAGATGGGGCAAAAGCCCACCAGGGCGAAGCAGAGGACCACCACAGCCAAGCAGACTAGACAGAAGCCCACCAGGGCGGGGCATGAGGACCACCAAAGCGGAGTCGATGGCACAGGAGAGCAAGTCTGCTCAGGTGGGACTGAAACAGAGAACATAAACAGGTTAATAGCGGCCTACGTGGCCGTGATGAGATGGTAGCTGGCCTCCGTGGCTGTGACAGGGTGGGCGGTGAGTTCATGGATGGCCTCCGTGGCCGTGACAGGACAGACAGTGACTTGGTGGATGGCCTTCATGGCCATGACACGATAGGATGAGAGTTCTGGAAGTTCGGCTGAGACGTGGCGAGGCTCTGGTAGACCCATGGTGACTTGACTTGGCTCATGAAGATCAACTGTGACTTGACTTGGCTCATGAAGATCAACTGTGACTT
This sequence comes from Carassius carassius, assembly GCF_963082965.1. Lineage (NCBI taxonomy): Eukaryota > Metazoa > Chordata > Actinopteri > Cypriniformes > Cyprinidae > Carassius > Carassius carassius. The sequence goes on along the minus strand of NC_081777.1, from coordinate 10,597,261 downwards.
GACTTGGCTCATGAAGATCAACTGTGACTTGACTTGGCTCATGAAGATCAACTGTGACTTGACTTGGCTCATGAAGATCAACTGTGACTTGACTTGGCTCATGAAGATCAACTGTGACTTGACTTGGCTCATGAAGATCAACTGTGACTTGACTTGGCTCATGAAGATCAACTGTGACTTGACTTGGCTCATGAAGATCAACTGTGACTTGACTTAACTCACGGAGGTTAATGGTGACATGACTTGGCTCATGAAAATCGTTGGTGATTTGACTGTGCTCATGAGGATCAACTGTGACTTGACTCGGTTCCTGAAGATCAACTGTGACTTTATTTGGTTCCTGAAGATCAACTGTGGTTTGATTTGGTTCATGAAGATCGTTGGTGACTTGACTTGGCTCATGAAGATCAACTGTGACTTGACATAGCTAATGAAGATCATTGATGACTTGACTTGGCTCATGAAGATCAACTGTGACTTGACTTAGCTCATGAAGATCATTGATGACTTGACTTGGCTCATGAAGATCAACTGTGACTTGACTTAACTCACGGAAGTTAATGGTGACTTGACTTGGCTCATGAAGATCGTTGGTGATTTGACTGTGCTCATGAGGATCAACTGTGACTTGACTCGGTTCCTGAAGATCAACTGTGACTTGATTTGGTTCCTGAAGATCAACTGTGGTTTGATTTGGTTCATGAAGATCGTTGGTGACTTGACTTGGCTCATGAAGATCAACTGTGACTTGACTTAGCTAATGAAGATCAACTGTGACTTGACTTTGCTAATGAAGATCAACTGTTACTTGACTTAACTCACGGAGGTAAATGGTGACTCTACTGTGCTCATGAAGATCGTTGGTGACTTGACTGTGTTCATGAGGATCAACTGTGACTTGACTCGGTTCCTGAAGATCAACTGTGACTTGATTTGGTTCCTGAAGATCAACTGTGGTTTGATTTGGTTCAAGAGGTTGGTGACTTGACTGTGCTCATGATGATCAACTGTGACTTGACTTGGTTCCTGAAGATCAACTGTGGTTTGATTTGGTTCATGAAGATCATTGGTGACTTGACTTGGCTCATGAAGATCAACTGACTTGAGACTTAGCAAATGAAGATCAACTGTGACTTGACTTAGCTAATGAAGATCAACTGTGACTTGACTTAACTCACGGAGGTTAATGGTGACTTGATTGTGCTCATGAAGATCGTTGGTGACTTGACTGTGCTCATGATGATCAACTGTGACTTGACTTGGTTCCTGAAGATCAACTGTGGTTTGATTTGGTTCATGAAGATCATTGGTGACTTGACTTGGCTCATGAAGATCAACTGACTTGAGACTTAGTAAATGAAGATCAACTGTGACTTGACTTAGCTAATGAAGATCAACTGTGACTTGACTTAACTCACGGAGGTTAATGGTGACTTGATTGTGCTCATGAAGATCGTTGGTGACTTGACTGTGCTCATGAGGATCAACTGTGACTTGACTCGGCTCCTGAAGATCAACTGTGACTTGATTTGGTTACTGAAGATCAACTGTGGTTTAATTTGGTTCATGAAGATCGTTGGTGACTTGACTTGGCTCATGAAGATCAACTGTGACTTGACTTAACTCACGGAGGTTAATGGTGACTTGACTTGGCTCATGAAGATCGTTGGTGACTTGACTGTGCTCATGAGGATCAACTGTGACTTGACTTGGTTCCTGAAGTTTAACTGTTGTTTCACTTGACTCTTGGGTGTTAGTGGTGACCTGACTTGACTCTGGAAAGTTGACAGGGACCTGACTTGACTCTGGAAAGTCGACCGCGGCGGCCATCTTGTGCAGCGGCGCTGGGCTGGTGGCCATCGTGTGTAGCGGCGCTGGGCTTGCGGCCATCTTGTGAACGGTCTCCGGGCTGGCAGCCATTTTGTGTAGAGACTTTGGGGATTCAATGCTGTCCTCTGCCTCTCCCACAGTGAACGGAGAGTCACATAAAATCAGTGTATAGTCCATGATGTCCCTTAAACTGCCCTTAAAATCCCCTCCAGGTAGCAATGATTTAGTTGGTTCATTGAGCCCAAAACGGAACAAGTCCTTAAACAAAACTTCATCATAGTACTTTACTTGATATGATAGCTCACAGAACTGTTGAACATACTCTTCAGTAGATATGGCTCCTTGACGAAGGTGCAATAGCTGATCTACCGGTCAACGATAGAGGGGGAGAGTTGATATGCTGACCTTGAAGTGGGAACAGACATCTCAGAAACGAAAGTATACCGGGCTGCTGGATCCTGGTATGGCGAAGTCTTCTGTAACGAGGAGTCAGAGGCGTTTGGATCCATGTGCAGAACTTTATTCAAAAAATGGTCAGACAGGCAGAAATCAGGAATGGCGTCAGGTATGTTAGGGGTAACCAGAATCGAAAACAGAACCAAGCAGAGATCTGGGCAGGCAGCAGAGAATCAGAGTCGAAATACACAATCCAAGATCAGATACGGGAAAACAAACATAAGGGAAAACGCTCGGAAATGCCAGACAGGCTAAACAAGACTTTGCAGTGAGTGAGAGTGATTGTGCTGCTTTTACGTGTGTGTAAATGAGGTGCAGGTGTTGCAAAGAAATTGGCTGATGAATGAGGTGCAGGTGTGGCAAGGTGATTGTGATGCAGTGACTCATGGGGAATGTAGTTTCGGTGTGGTGCAACAGTATGAGAGGTGCTAGTGTCCAAGTGACATCTGGTGGTTGATGGGTGGAATGGTCCTGAGTGGAGTGCCCTCTACTAAAGTTCATGGACACTCCATCTAATGATCGTGACAAGTAGAATCTAGCATGGTAGAATAAGCTGACACACTTCCAAAGACAGGTATGCCAGTTTATCTGTTGGTTGACCATCAAAATAAAATCTTAGCATACATTTACAGTTGCAGACATAAAACTGTAATGACCACTAGTATGTAGTTGCAGAGTTACTTATCAACAGCTGCCTAAAGGGTACCATCAAAATAATCAAACTGATATTTACTATAGAAATAGTTCAAAGCAAACGTGTCATATTACATATTGATCTGATTTGTTATGTAATCTTATGGCTGTTTGAGAGAAGAAAATAAGCTTATCGTTATTATTATTATTATTATTATTACTAATACTACTTATAAGTGGTCTTTGACCTCTTTAAGTAAAGTGGCATCAGAAAATGGCAAGATATGAGACTTATAATACATTATAAATATGAAAAATATAATCAATTGTAAAAGTGGATGCAACGTGTTCATTTTGTTATAAATCATCATACTCTTAAAAGCTATAACCACAAATAAGTAAATACTATAATATATTAAAACTATTCTTATGAATATTTATGAGATGATACAACATATTATGAGTTTTATTATAATAATTATAATGCATTATGCATTCATTATAATGCTTTAAGAATACCCTTATAATGTATTATAAATACAGGCTTCATAGAAAGTGTCACCTGATTCTGAAATCATTTCACCTTTATTTGTCACTACATATGGGACTATGATACATTAACAGGAACCACAACAGATCTTGGACATATATAAACTATTTACACCAAAACTAAAGATAACAAGCCCAAGAGGAAATGGATTCAGAGTACTTAGAGTTAGCTAAGTGCTCTAGAGCTCCATGATTTCAGTTATCTGCATCTCTGTCTATCCATCCTGCCCAACATCCATGGCCATGGGACAGCACAATAAGGTGTGAAAGAGCAAACAGTAGGAAATATTCAGATCATGACAGAACTCTATCCGTCATTGCCAACTCTTGCTTATAATGAATTGTGTTTTGCCATACTTACCTGAAATAAAACCCCAGTGATAATGTTGCTTCCTCACAAATAATGGCCCACATGTGTGGGTGTGTTGAGTGGGAACGCTGCCCATTTGGAGCACTGTAAGACATGCTATAAATTTACCCGGGTGTTGTTGTTTCTTTTTTTTATGAAATGGCCAGATGTGTGCATGAAGTTGGATAAACAGCTCATTATAATATTTATTTTCCATGCGCTGTATGAGAAGGTATATTGCTTCTATGAAACCACAGAATTATGAGGTGCCACCTCACCTGCCCTCCTCTGCTTTCCCACAATGCACTATGAACATATGCATGAATATTTTAATAGGACTCATCAGTGTGAGGGAGATTTCTTTGCATGGGTCACAATGATATTATTCACAGTGGTGATGGAAGGTCTACAAAAGCACACATTGTGAAAAGTGTAGCTTAAATGCTGTCTTTACTTTTGTTTGATAAGAAGAACCCTGCTGTCTGTTTCATATGCACACTGCTGCTAATGGCATAATTGTAACATATTAGACATGACACTTTGTCCTTCCATGCAAGCTTCAGCTTTGAGCCTTGTCCAATTTTACAAATAAATTTTAATGGTTGAATTAAAGGTTTAGTTCACCCAAAAAATTAAATTCTGTCTGATTATTCACCTCATGCTATTCCAAACCTGTAAGACCTTAGTTTATCTTCAGAACACTAATTAATATATATTTTTTTTTATGAAATCTGAGAGCTTTCACACCCTCCATAGAGAGCAATGTAACTGAAATGTTCCTAGGTGCAGAATCGTATAGTGAAGACATTATTAAAATAACCCATGTGACATCAGTGGTTCAACCGTAATCTTATGAAGCTGAGTACTTTTTGTGTGCAAAAAATATATAAATAAATAAATAAAATAATTACTTTCAATAATTCAATAATTATTTTCTTCCTTGTCCCAAGATTCAAGAACTTTATTGTCATATGTTCTACAGTACAATGAAATTCTTACTTTGCTCACTCCTCTCGAGAATGACAGGGTATAATGGGAACATATATGACTTACATAGGTAATACAAAGTATGTAAAACAGAAAAATAGAAAATACAGTAAAGTAAAAATATAAATAATAATAGCTTAAAAAACAAAGAGATAAAAGGAAACGAGAACCCGGTGTAAAAAAAAAAGCCAAAAAAATTATTCACAGAATAAATGTGCAGTGCAAGTAGCAATAAAGTGACAAATTTTAAAGTGTCAAGTGTCAGTGTAAAGTCTAGTGTTTAACTTGTCAGCCAGGTGCGTTATGAGTGTATGACGGTCCAGCAGGTATAGTGCAGAGTGCCATTAAACAGGCTGAGTTTATCCTGATGATAGAGGTGGGTTTTGACTATTTATCAGTCTAATGGCCTGGGGTTATAAACTGTTCAACAAACAGTCATCGAGATCACCATGAAAACAAGACACAGCACATGCATGTTCAACATCAACAGCAGCGTTCACATACATGGTGGTACTCTTGATAGCAGATTTTAATGCAGTTTACAATTATATAATTGTTTGTTGAAAAAGGAAGGTATTTGCACAGTTTGCACACTTTCTTTATATGCATGATGGTAAGAGAACAAAAACCATTTTTGAGAACAAAAACCTTTGAATGAAACATGCAAAAAGACTTGTTTCAGAAATCTACCTTTGCTTAGATATTTTACGCAAGTTTTTCACTATTTGTAATATACACAAATTACTAAAACCAATAACACATATATGGTTCAATAGCACCATAGACTGCCTTTTAACCCTCACAATACTCAATTTTGGTTTTAATTTCCAATTTGCTTTGTCATGTCATAAATAATAGGTACTCAAGTACTATATAAACATATAAGCTGAGATCCCAAAAATTTGTTTAGATAATCATGGGCCATTATTCGAAGCATAAACTATAAGATATGTCCATGCATATATATATATATATATATATATATATATATATTTAAATATATATATATATATATATATACAACCCGAATTCCGGAAAAGTTGGGACGTTTTTTAAATTTTAATAAAATGAAAACTAAAGGAATTTCAAATCACATGAGCCAATATTTTATTCACAATAGAACATAGATAACGTAGCAAATGTTTAAACTGAGAAATTTTACACTTTTATCCACTTAATTAGCTCATTTAAAATTTAATGCCTGCTACAGGTCTCAAAAAAGTTGGCACGGGGGCAACAAATGGCTAAAAAAAGCAAGCAGTTTTGAAAAGATTCAGCTGGGAGAACATCTAGTGATTAATAAAGTTAATTGATATCAGGTCTGTAACATGATTAGCTATAAAAGCTTTGTCTTAGAGAAGCAGAGTCTCTCAGAAGTAAAGATGGGCAGAGGCTCTCCAATCTGTGAAAGACTGCGTAAAAAAATTGTGGAAAACTTTAAAAACAATGTTCCTCAACGTCAAATTGCAAAGGCTTTGCAAATCTCATCATCTACAGTGCATAACGTCATCAAAAGATTCAGAGAAACTGGAGAAATCTCTGTGCGTAAGGGACAAGGCCGGAGACCTTTATTGGATGCCCGTGGTCTTCGGGCTCTCAGACGACACTGCATCACTCATCGGCATGATTGTGTCAATGACATTACTAAATGGGCCCAGGAATACTTTCAGAAACCACTGTCGGTAAACACAATCCGCCGTGCCATCAGCAGATGCCAACTAAAGCTCTATCATGCAAAAAGGAAGCCATATGTGAACATGGTCTAGAAGCGCCGTCGTGTCCTGTGGGCCAAGGCTCATTTAAAATGGACTATTTCAAAGTGGAATAGTGTTTTATGGTCAGACGAGTCCAAATTTGACATTCTTGTTGGAAATCACGGACGCCGTGTCCTCCGGGCTAAAGAGGAGGGAGACCTTCCAGCATGTTATCAGCGTTCAGTTCAAAAGCCAGCATCTCTGATGGTATGGGGGTGCATAAGTGCATAGGGTATGGGCAGCTTGCATGTTTTGGAAGGCTCTGTGAATGCTGAAAGGTATATAAAGGTTTTAGAGCAACATATGCTTCCCTCCAAACAACGTCTATTTCAGGGAAGGCCTTGTTTATTTCAGCAGTACAATGCAAAACCACATACTGCAGCTATAACAACAGCATGGCTTCGTCGTAGAAGAGTCCGGGTGCTAACCTGGCCTGCCTGCAGTCCAGATCTTTCACCTATAGAGAACATTTGGCGCATCATTAAACGAAAAATACGTCAAAGACGACCACGAACTCTTCAGCAGCTGGAAATCTATATAAAGGCAAGAATGGGACCAAATTCCAACAGCAAAACTCCAGCAACTCATAGCCTCAATGCCCAGACGTCTTCAAACTGTTTTGAAAAGAAAAGGAGATGCTACACCATGGTAAACATGCCCCGTCCCAACTATTTTGAGACCTGTAGCAGAAATCAAAATTGAAATGAGCTCATTTTGTGCATAAAATTGTAAATTTTCTCAGTTTAAACATTTGCTATGTTATCTATGTTCTATTGTGAATAAAATATTGGCTCATGTGATTTGAAAGTGTTTTAGTTTTCATTTTATTAAAATTTAAAAAACGTCCCAACTTTTCCGGAATTCGGGTTGTATATATATATATATATATATATATATATATTAGGGCTGTCACGATATTCGATTTTTCATATCACGGTTATTGTAGCTATAAGAATTCACGATATCGATATATCGTGATATCTATAGAAACCTTGGAGGGGAAAAGATAAGTCAAATGATTTTTGACTTTGTTTATTGAGTTTTTCTTTTTCACCCAACAAACATAATATTGATACTGATAAATGCAGGGCACAAGACTCTGGCTTTCTCTGTCTACTTTGCAGCTCCTATAAAATAACAAGAGAGAAAATACTGTCAAGTTCAACAGTATGATGAATAAATATTAATGGTAACACTTTACAATAAGATGTCATTTATTAACAATAATGTATTACCATGAATGAACAACGAACAATACATTACACAATTTATTAATCTTTGTTAATGTTAATAAAAATGGAGTAATTGTTCATGTAAGTTCACAGTGCATTCATGTTTACAAACACAACTTGCGATTTTAATAATTCATTAGTAAATGCTGAAATTAACATGAACTAAGATTAATAAATGCTGTGGAAATATTGTTTATTATTAATGTTAGTTATATATGTTAACTAATGTAATTAACTAATGTTAACTAATGAACCTAATTGAAGAATGACCGCAGATGAGGCATTCAGTGCATGGCACTGCGACCAACTTAACATTTTATAGAGTTTAATGCAGCAAGATCAGTTTTAATCGTGTAACTGTTAATAGATTTGAACAAAGAAAAAAGTGTGACTACGCACAGGCCGTATTGATTGCAAATACAAAAACTAGACGAGTAAAGAAAACGTGTTACTTATTAAAATAATTTAATCAAATATATGAACACAGAAAACTGCTGTTAACAGGTTAATATAATGTTTCCCATTCTATGACCAGTAAAATAATGGCAACTTACTCTGATGAACACGGCTCTCCTCTGAGTAGCTGCGAGCGCTGTGTCTCCTTCTTGTGTGACAGTGTCAGCCTTAAGGCACAGTACTGCCACCTGGGAGCTCAACCAGGTACTGGCACTGGAGTATTTACATGTGGTGTTATCATATGAGAACTGTTCATTTTAAACATTGTGGTTATTGCTAATACCGGTATATCATCAAAGTCAAAAAGTCAAAGTCAAAGTCACCTTTATTTATATAGCGCTTTAAACAAAATACATTGCGTCAAAGCAACTGAACAACATTCATTAGGAAAACAGTGTCAATAATGAAAAAATGATAGTTAAAGGCAGTTCATTATTGAATTTAGTTATGTCATCTCTGTTCAATTAAATAGTGTCTGTGCATTTATTTGCAATCAAGTCAACGATATCGCTGTAGATGAAGTGTCCCCAACTAAGCAAGCCAGAGGCGACAGCGGCAAGGAACCGAAACTCCATCGGTGACAGAATGGAGAAAAAAACCTTGGGAGAAACCAGGCTCAGTTGGGGGGCCAGTTCTCCTCTGACCGGACGAAACCAGTAGTTCAATTCCAGGCTGCAGCAAAGTCAGATTGTGCAGAAGAATCATCTGTTTCCTGTGGTCTTGTCCTGGTGCTCCTTTGAGACAAGGTCTTTACAGGGGATCTGTATCTGGGGCTCTAGTTGTCCTGGTCTCCGCTGTCTTTCAGGGATGTAGAGGTCCTTTCTAGGTGCTGATCCAGCATCTGGTCTGGATACATACTGGATCCGGGTGACTGCAGTGACCCTCTGATCTGGACACAGACTGGATCTGGTGGCCACGGTGACCTCGGAACAAAAGAGAAACAGACAAATATTAGTGTAGATGCCATTCTTCTAATGATGTAGCAAGTACATAGGGTGTTATGGGAAGTGTTTCCGGTTCCGGTTTACCTAATTAATGCAGCCTAAAAATCCTTTAACGGATTTGGATAATAAAAGCATATTAGTATGTTATGTGTATGCCAGGTTAAAGAGATGGGTCTTTAATCTAGATTTAAACTGCAAGAGTGTGTCTGCCTCCCGAACAATGTTAGGTAGGTTATTCCAGAGTTTAGGCGCCAAATAGGAAAAGGATCTGCCGCCCGCAGTTGATTTTGATATTCTAGGTATTATCAAATTGCCTGAGTTTTGAGAACGTAGCGGACGTAGAGGATTATAATGTAAAAGGAGCTCATTCAATTACTGAGGTGCTAAACCATTCAGAGCTTTATAGGTAATAAGCAATATTTTAAAATCTATACGATGCTTGATAGGGAGCCAGTGCAGTGTTGACAGGACCGGGCTAATATGGTCATACTTCCTGGTTCTAGTAAGAACTCTTGCTGCTGCATTTTGGACTGGCTGTAGTTTGTTTACTAAGCGTGCAGAACAACCACCCAATAAAGCATTACAATAATCTAACCTTGAGGTCATAAAAGCATGGATTAACATTTCTGCATTTGACATTGAGAGCATAGGCCGTAATTTAGATATATTTTTGAGATGGAAAAAAAATATACACCTAGGTTCCTAACTGATGACGAAGAATTGACAGAGCAACCATCAAGTCTTAGACAGTGTTCTAGGTTATTACAAGCGGAGTTTTTAGGTCCTATAATTAACACCTCTGTTTTTTCAGAATTTAGCAGTAAGAAATTACTTGTCATCCAGTTTTTTATATCGATTAAGCAATCCATTAGTTTTTCAAATTGGTGTGTTTCACCGGGCTGCGAAGAAATATAGAGTTGAGTATCATCAGCATAACAGTGAAAGCTAACACCATGTTTCCTGATGATATCTCCCAAGGGTAACATATAGAGCGTGAAGAGTAGTATCATCACACACTAAATTAACACGACATCTATAATTGTTGCTTTGAATATCATGGTTATCGCCAATACCGGTATATCGCGACACCCCTTATATATATATATATATATATATATATATATATATATATATATATATATATATACATATGTATGTATGACCCTTGACCACAAAACCATGTAAAGATCTACCCACTCTCCATCCCAGAACAGAAGGCCATGGAGGAGTAAATTAAAAAGGGCACTACAGCACGGCTACATCCGTCTTTCTATGTCCCCTGCTGTTTCAAGTTTCTTCTTCTTGGCCAAGAAGGACAGAGGCCTTTGTGTTGATTACTGAGCATTAAATAAGATAACTGTAAAATTCCGGTATCCACTTCCCCTCGTCCTAGAGGCTTCAGAACATCTCCATGGAGCCACTGTGTTCACCAAGTTGGACCTCTGCAGCACATATAATCTCATGTGGATACGTGAGGGAGATGAGTGCTTTGGTGACACCTACTGGTCACTATGAATGATGCATTATGCCATTAGGATTAATCAACACCACTTCCGTATTTCAGGATTTTATGCATGAGGTTCTCCAGGAGTTCCTTCTCAAGTTCGTACTTGTCTAAATTGATGACATCCTTGTCTACACCCGGAGCATGGTCAAACATTGAGAGTTATTGATTTTAGAACTGTTGAAATTATTTACTGTAAGTACTTTATAAGTAACTGTAATTAAATTACCTAAAAAATAGCAGTAATTACTTACTTTACTCCCCTCATTCACTCTGCGCACTCTTCTCTGGAAGTTCAGCTGAGACGTGACGAGGCTCTGGATGATCTGTTGTGGTACGATGAAGCTCTGGAAGATTTGCTGAGATGTGCTGAAATTCTGGAAGATCTGCTGAGACGTGACAAAGCTCTGGAAGATCCGTGGTGATTTGACTGGGCTCATAAAGATCATTGGTGACTTGACTTAGTTTGTGAAGATCAGCTGTGGCTTGACTTTGTTCGTGAAGATCAGCTGTGGCTTGACTTTGTTCGTGAAGATCCTTGGTGACTTGACTTTGTTCATGAAGTTCAACTGCGGTCTTACTTGACTCATGGGGATTAATGGTTACTTGACAAAGATCATTGGTAACTTGTCTTTGTTCACGGAGATCAACAGTGACTTGATTTTGTTCGTGAAGATCAACTGGGACTTGACTTTGTTCGTGAAGATCCTTGGTGACTTGACTTTGTTCGTGAAGATCAACTGGGACTTGACTTTGTTCGTGAAGATCAACTGGTACTTGACTTTGTTCGTGAAGATTAACTAGGATTTGACTTTGTATCTGAAGATCAACTGTGATCTTACTTGACTCATGAAGTTTAACTGTGAATATACTTGACTCATGGGTGTTAATGGGGACCTGACCAGACTCTGGAAAGTATCCGGCGATGCATTGAGATGGGGAGAAGCGTTATGGTTCCAGGAAACTGCGGTAACCTCATCATTCCAGAACTTCATCTGCCATTTCAGAGAGGTTTTTGGGGAATCTACAAATGACGACTCTTCCACAGACGATCCCTGTTAAGCCCAGGATGGGAACCCGATCCCCCGTTAAGCCCCGGATGGGTTCTGGATCCTCCGTTAAGCCCCGGATGGGTTACCGATCTTCCGTTAAGCCCCGGATGGGTTCCCGATACTCCGTTAAGCCCACGATGGGTTCCCGATCCTCCGTTAAGCCCAGGATTGGCTCCCGATGTCCCTGTGTCTTTGCTCTGCTGCCCTCAGGACCACTGATCATCAGCTCTGTACCAGTGATTCTATGGTTGCTGAAATCTCCTGTGATTCTCCTGAAGTGGTTACTCTCTTCGGCATCTAAGGATTGAGAGAACGCCAGTGAACGATCTTAATTGTGGCTTTGACGTTACAAGAACCGTTTGACTGGAAGAGGTGGAGGTACTGGTCTGCTCATGTCTAATGATTGGAAATTTAATCCTTTACCATCTTTGGGTATCAACAGCTCCTTTGAATCTCATTCAGTTACTGTTACCTACCCTTTTAAAATACATTTTTTAGTTGTCTATCGACCCCCGAATTAGATGTGTTGCTCTCAACCTTTTCTGAGGATGTACTCATATGTATATATACATATATATATATATATATATATATATATATATATATATATATATATATATATATATATATATATATACAGTACAGACCAAAAGTTTGGACACACCTTCTCATTCAAAGAGTTTTCTTTATTTTCATGACAAAGAAAATTGTCACACTGAAGGCATCAAGGGCTATTTGACCAAGAAGGAGAGTGATGGGGTGCTGCACCAGATGACCTGGCCTCCACAGTCACCGCACCTGAACCCAATCGAGATGGTTTAGGGGTGAGCTGGACCGCAGACAGAAGGCAAAAGGGCAAACAAGTGCTAAGCATCTCTCGGGGAACCCCTTCAAGACTGTTGGAAGACCATTTCAGGTGACTACCTCTTGAAGCTCATCAAGAGAATGCCAAGAGTGTGCAAAGCAGTAATCAAAGCAAAAGGTGGCTACTTTGAAGAACCTAGAATATGACATATTTTCAGTTGTTTCACACTTTTTTGTTATGTATATAATTCCGTATATAATTCCACAGTCTGTACTGTATATATATATATATAGTATGTCATTAATAACTACCCTCATGTTGTTCCAGACCTGTAAGACCTCCGTTTATCTTTGGAACACAGTTTAAGATATTTTAGATTGAGTCCGAGAGCTCTCAGTCCCTCCATTGAAGCTGTGTGAACGGTATACTGTCCATGTCAAGAAAGGTAAGAAAAACATCTTCAAAGTAGTCCATGTGACATCAGAGGGTTAGTTAGAATTTTTTGAAGCATCGAAAATACATTTTGGTACAAAAATAGCAAAAACTATGACTTTATTCAGCATTGTCTTCTCTTCCCGTATCTGTTATGAGAGAGAGAGTTAACAAAGCAGTCTGTGATATCCGGTTCGCGAATGAATCATTCGATGTAACCGGATCTTTTTGAACAAGTTCACCAAATCGACTCCAATACGCATTAATCCACAAATTACTTAAACTGTTAACTTTTTTTAATGTGGCAGACACTCCCTCTGAGTTCAAACAAACCAATGTCCCGTAGTAATTCATGTACTCAACAGTATACTGACTGAACTGCTGTGAAGAGAGAATTGAAGGTGAACACCGAGCCAAGCCAGATAACGAACAATAGACTGACTCGTTCACAATTATGTACATATTACATAATTTTAATATTTGGCTGAACTAACCCTGGATTAATCAATATAACAGGGTGGACAACCATTCAATGGAAATGTACAAACTGTTTTTTTTTTGTTATTATTATTAAATACAAATATTGTTTGCATTAATAAATTATCAATACACTCAAATTGAGTAATCTCTTATTTAACATGAATATAAATAGGAGAACAACATTTAAAATTTTATGTTTTGACTATATTCTACACTCATTCAAATTTAATGAACAGTGCATGGGACAGCAAAATAACACACATCCTCTTACACCTACACACACACATGTTTGTTTTTGTGAAAAGTGGGGACAACCCATAGGCGTAATGGTTTTTATACTGTACAAACTGTATTTTCTATGGCCCTTCACCAACCCTTCACCTAACCCTAACAGGAAATTTTTACGTTCTCAAAAAAACTCATTGTGTATGATTTATAAGTGTTTTGAAAAATGGGGACATGGGTTATGTCCTCATAAGTCACCCTCTCGTTGTAATACCTGTGTCATACCCATTTCATTATACAGAGTTGTGTCCTGATATGTCACAAAAACAAGAGCACGCACACACACACACGCAAACACACAAAACTACAACAACAAACTAGAAAAAGTATCTAAAGTACCAAGTTATGCTTTTGTTATGAAAATAAAAACTGACCCTAATATAACAACCTTTCAAAGTCATTTTTATGTTTAGTTATCATCACAAAATAGTTATTTATGTACATAACTCCAGTGTTTAATGTTTTAATGTCACACTGACCGCAGATAAGAACACCAGCATTGCAGTGTGAAACAGTCAAAGGTTGTGTGGGCTTTGTTTCAAATCATGAGTGAAATTGTCGCCTATTACCCATACCTGTACCCGTTATGCCAGCTATAATGAAACCTTATAAGTGACTGATTTCGAACAACTCTATAGACCGTAATACTTTGTATCATGCAAAGTACGGCTTTTTAGAATTTTATTACAAAACAAAAATTTATCAGTTAAACCTTAGTAAATAAAAATACATTTTAAAGATAAAAGTAAGAGAACAAGTGAAGGTTTTTGCCATCCATTCACCATTACAGACTAATAACAGCAAAGAATCTTGATTAACCATTAAGATCTGACAGGTTAAAAGCAAAACCAATGTCAGTCCATTATTAAAGAGGTCAAACCCTAGACAAATATTGTTTTTAACCAGAATCACTGTTTACAGCGTTTACTGAGAACAAATCTTTAGCTTTGCAATCTTTAATGACAAATTTCACCTTTAAAATTAGTGTTGTTATTATTATTTTCATTATACCTTACTTTTACTTAATGACAGTAGAGTAACCTTTGTTTAGATTAGATTCGACTTTATCATTTTATTACAAAACAAAAATGGATCCAAGTGTTTAGTGTATGAATCTGAAAGAACATTTAACAGAGTGCAGTCTTTCCTGATTTTTATCTGTTTGCGACATTCTGTACAGATGGAGTTATTTATATCATTATTATTATTATTATTATTATTATTATTATTATTATTATTATTATTATTATTATTATTATTATTACATTTGAGAGACTCCTGGATAAACTGAGGTCACCAGCAGAGTTTAGTTCCCTGTAGGCTTATTCAAGGCAGTTAGGAAACATCTGTAGTAAATCTTGCGCAGGGATCCCCACACTAATGAATGCTCACAAGCTATTTCTGTTTCACTTATCTCAGTGGGACACCGGAGGGTCCACACCATAATCCCATGAAAGAATAAATGTTTTATGTGTTTTTGTGTAAAAGCTTGAGTGCATGTGTATCGCCAGAGTGTCTGTGGGCCACACAGAGAGTATTTGCTTGAGTTTGACACCTCCCTCTTTATTAGAACCTGTCTCTACTGTGGAGCTTCTATTATTCCACGCATTTCTGCTTATAGTGGCAACACTAATATTAGATCAGCTGGTGATTCCAGTTGATGGAAAATGTTTTATGCATGTTAAAATAATGACTTGGTTGTTCTAGCCATAAAGGCTTTGCCATTTGGTGAGGTTCCGATTTCCACTGTTCAAAATGTCACAGTTTTTTTTTTTTTTTTTAATTAATGGCATCAGGTTACTTGTGAAATGCATCCAGCACTATTGCACACAGCATTGCAAAGGTGATGTAATTATTTTTGGATGTTAAAATGCTTTCCCATAATGTAGTATAATATGCACAAAGTAAGCCATTTGTAAATTAATATCAACTTTTAGGATAAAACCATTACTGGTTTTGTTTGACATTTAACCACGTTAAAAAATTCCAGACAGTGTGTATTAACATTTCATATTTTAATTATCATTAAAACAGTATTTTATGATTGCAAATTTTAAAAGCTTGTGGTAAATACTACTCAGTATAAAAGCTAATAACAGTCTCGCTCAGAGAGCAAAATGCAGTATAGGTCTCCTTTAGTGTGAAAACATGATGGAAGGCAGAGTGTTGAGAAAAATTATATTAAAGAATGTATGAATTAATGAAGTCTATGAATGCATAAGGGGAACTGACTCTTTCCAAAAAATGTTTTGATAGAATTTGGTTTTCATCTTCCCTCTGTGTAAAGCAGTTTAAGAGTGCAGCACTGTTTTGTTTACAGTGGTTAATGTGAAACAGCTTTATATTTGCTGTTCCATATATGCCACCTGCTGTCACACAGTGAATTTAATTTTCATTTAACTTCTTAGGCATTCTTGTTCAGACTGATGCAAACATTGGATCAAATTGTTTTTAGAAATCCCAACTGGTAGATAAAAAAAAAAAAAAAAAAAAAAAAAAAAAAACCTTAATGTGCATCCAAAAAATATCAGCACTTATATACAGATAATTAGGAGGCCTTGAAGAATGATAATGGAGCAAATAAAATGTCTTAAATTTTCCATTTTGACTTTTTTTTTTAAAGTGACTTTTTTTTTTCTTAAAGTGATCATATGATGCAATTTTACATTTTCCTTTCTCTTTGGAATGTTACAAGCTGTTTGTGCACAGATAAGATCCCTAAAATTGCAAAGACTAAAGTCGCAAACCCAAAGAGATATTCTTTATAAAAGTTAAGACTTGTCCACTCCCTCCTAAAATAACTAATTTAAAAGCCACCACATGTCTATGTCACTGTGTGGGAAGATTTGCATGACACTGCCCAAATGTCCATGCAAAGAAAGAAGATGTAACTTTTATTCTCACTGTAGTATTGTTGTTGAGGTGCTGTGTGTTTCAGTGTGAAAGTGAAACTACTTTGTTTGGCATTCCAAAAGAGGACGATATCTGCTTCGGCATGCCTAGAGCTGATCTGTGATGGTCGCTGAGGAAAATACATCAGCTTTGCGCTGTGGATTAGCTTTCATCGTAGACGAAGCAGAGTCCAGCCTGGGGTTGCCACATGTGGTTGCCGCAAGCCCGCTGCTCACTATAGCCCGCTGCCCTGTGCTCACTCTAGCCCACCGGCCGCCACTCACTTAAGCCTGCCAGCCTGTGCTCACTCATGCCCGCCATGTGGGACGCTGTGTGTTTCATTGTGAAAGCAACATGACGTTGTTTAGCCTTCCAAAAGAGGACACAACTAGAAATCAGTAATTAAGTTGTATTTACAACACTACTTCAGAACAGTTCAATCCAATTGTTTAGATGTGTGCAGCGTATTTTATGGAGAACTGTTTCTTAAACCTACAGAGTAGCCAACAATGCGTCTGTGCACACATGCTGTTTCTATAAAGTGGGGCAGTTCAAACTTTGCAAGGTCAGTCTGGGCTTCTGACTCAAAGCCTGTAAGTACGTTTTTTTTTTTTTTAATTTAAAGATTTTGCCACTGACGATTCAAATGCAAGTTTTAAGCATTGTAGAGTAGTGCTCGTTGTTTGTTGTTTCTCCGATCACAAATGGAAACACGGTTTTATGTTTACGGGCGCTATACACAATGCAACACATAAAAAGACAATATAATGACAAGTCATTATAATCAGTAATTATGTTCCCACTGGATGCAACAAATGCCTTCTTTTTAATGGGTTTTATTGGTTTTGTCTTGTCACGCCGGGGCATGGCATCACAGTATAGTAAGGGGCATAACATTTCCATCAAATGCTTGAGGTTTTCAGCCAATCACAATGCACTGGATAGCTGGCCAATCAGGGTACACGAAAACGATGAGCTTTATAAAATTGAGGAGCAACAATAATTTACATTATGTGGAAAATAGTTTTTTTTTTTTTGTCTTTTTTTTTTTTTTTACCTTCAACAGCATAAACACATTGCATTAAACCAAATACACAACATAATGTTCTTTTTAGCAACGTCATATGTCCCCTTTAAAAACAGTTTAAAGACGAGGGTGCTTATTTGTTTATTAATTTATTTAGTCAAAACTTGCAAACATGTAGTACATATTAATAACATGTTGTAAGTCACTGCGCCAATATTTATTAGTTTATTTATGTATGTATTTTTATTTGTTTTGTTTAAAATCCAGTCATCATTATTAATATTATTATGCAAAGCACATTTTAACAATAACAAGAGCATATTGATAACCATGATCATTTTGGTCACTATATTTATGATACAGTGGGTAAACAATACTAGGATGACATACCACACAACTATACGCATATAATTATAAGTGTCAATGTTACCTGGAATCAGGTTCACCATGTTTTTGTGGTTAATGTTACTATGTCATAGGTCAAAGAGAACAAGTGTTCAAGGACAATTGACAAAGGACAGTTTATACTTCACACCTGCATACAGTGTAAATCATCAGTTCTTTGCCAATTTTAGTATGTTCTATGAAAATTTGGGAATTGGGGTGAGAACATTATTTTTTCAATTCTGTCAAGCTAGTGCTATACTCTTAACCAGGGGCGGACATTTCCCGGTGGCCTGAAGGTCATTCTGGCCTGCCGGCTGCGGCTGTGCAGTCGATCAGGCTGACGTGCAATAGGCTGGTAATGTATGCAACTGCGAATTAATTGACGGTCTTATAAATCTACGAATCAGGCGATCGCGGCTTGAAAATGACACCACCACATGACCGAACATCAGCAAAGCACTGCCTAATTGGCTATATCCAGAAGCAGGCTTTATCTTAGAAAATCGCACGAAAAATGGAGCGTAAACACAAAGGAGGAGCAGAGACGAAACGTATAAAAAGGAGAAAAGCCCTGTCCATAAACGCAGCAAATTGCTGCAAAATCCGAGCCATGTTCGCCAGTAAGAAGCAGGTCGGTCAGAATTACATTTATTTACTAGGGATGGGACGGTTCACTGAAAAAACCGAACCGTTTAGTTCATCACACACGGTTCGGCACGCGCTGGGACCGCTGTTCAACTTAAATCTGACAAAGCATCTGTAATATGGGTTACTATAAATAACACGTAAAACAAAGAGGGTTCAGCTAATATATGTTTCTGTTGATGGAAGCGCATTCTGGATTCCCAGACATTACAACAGCGATAAAAAAAAAAATCTAATCATTCACTCTTGTTCAATACTAAAATGAACACTGTATCTGTGCATTCTTTTAAAGTAACAGTATTTATATTAATCGAACAGCAACAATGAAGAAATCACTCACTGCTCTTGATTAAAAAGCTTTTTTAACTTTAAATAAAGAGAAAATAATTATCTTTAATTCATAGTCCAAGATGCAATGCTGTTTTACATTTGATTACTTTATTCAATTTCTGTACCTAAAAACTAATGCAATATATGCAATACTTAAAAAAAAACTGAAAGTCAGTTTATTTTATTTTTATCTTTACTCTATTGTATTTATTTGTGCTGTTGGTTGTAGTTAGAATATTTTTTAATTATATGATAATATATATATATTTTTTGAAAGTATAGTTTTTCCATAAACATAGCACATACAACGGTACCGAAACCGTGACTCTAAAACCGTGAAACAAACCGAACTGTGAAAAAGTTGAACTGTTCCACCCTAATATTTACATAATCATTTGGCAGATGGATGCTTTCATTCAAAGTGACTTACAATAGATAAAAACTATAAATTAAAAAAAAAAAAAAAAAAATTAAATAAACTAGCACACTGTTTTACAGATGGGGATAAAGTTTTTTTTTTTGTGCCAAAATTGACCAGAAATTTTCCTTTTCTAGTCTACAACATGTAGCCTAGTCTACAATGTTTATTTATTTATTTTGAAGGTGACGAAGGAAGCAAAACAGTAGCACTAGTGCTGCTAGTGCTCCTGCTGTTGAACAAGAGGGTGGACAGTTCAGCTTTTGAGTCAGAGCAGGAACCTTCAGGTAAAGTTTAAGCTATTAGCAAAACTAAACATGCCGGCTATACTCTTAAAAATACGTGTTTTTTTATATATAAGGTCATCAGTAGTAGGACTGTGATCATTGGGACATACAATTGATGGCTGCATAATTAATATAGATTATTGAACGTGCTTATTTCATATTGCAGAGAAACTCAATGTGCAGAGTGAGAGAGAGGGGGATTCAGGGAAAGATGATAGAGACAGTGAATGCCTTGATACTTCTTGATAATTCATTTGATTATTTTGCCTAACCACAGTCTAAGGATTTTGATTCATTTTTTAAGTATAACCCAATTCAAACAACTGAAAGAGCCAAAGAGTTTAGCAGTCTGGTGGACACATGAATTGGTTGGTGGTGACTGCAGCAACAGAGGTGGCCTGGGGTGGAGTCAAATTCCCGGCCTGATTTACTGTCCCAGTCCGCCACTGCTCTTAACCTTTAGTAAAACAAAACCAGTTCTGTTGGTTGTTCACTTTGAATTCACTTTGGCCTTGCCAATTCCAAATGAATGAAAATGCATCTAGAATGTTTTTATTTTGTTTTTTTACACAATCTCTCTTTTCTCGTTTCTGTCTCTTGGACTGTCATTCTGGCCTCTTTTATTCTTGTTACTATACCCCCTGCAGATGCGGATACAATACTCAATACCTCTTTAGTAAATCTTAATTTAGTGAGGTGCCAGTGGGACTCAGAGAAATGCCCGTCACTAAAGGAACTGTTCCATGGCGACAGAGACCCTCCTTAGATCATAATCCACTAATCCGCAGTCGAGGCTCTGTATGCCGCCTGCCTCAGGACTTTAATTAATGTACAGAGGGGTTTTGTGGATGGAGGTGAGGCTGCCTGAAGGGTTGAGAGAAAGGCTCTTCGAGAGAAGACGTTGTTCTTCCGACACCCTTCGAGCACTGGCGTCAAGAGATATTTCATCAGTCGATGTCAGAGTAATTCAACTAAAGAAAGGGACCTGCGACCTCCTCATGGTTTAATTCAAAATAGCTATCCGTCTCACTGTTGTTTCACAGCAGATTACCATGAAATTGTGGTGTTTTAAAGAATGAGATTAGAATGCAAATTCTGACAAAGTGATCATACCTTAACTCACTGTAATCTGTTTAATAACATTACACAAATATCTCCTTTCCAGCACATTAGAGAAAAAAAACAAAAACACCTTCATACTCTAATACAAACATATGCATGCTTCAAATTTCCATTCTTGGCCCAGATATTGCTTTAAACCTACTCTAAAATCAGACTATTTATTTATTTATTTATTTATTTATTATCCAATTTATGTTCGACCAGGTTAAAATGATCTCTTATACATGCTACTGTATGTGATTTGAAGAAGTAAGAAGTAATGTCACCAGCACAAGCATGAGTTAAATTTAGTACAGAATTGCATTTTTTATTTCTTTAGTGAGGCATTAGTAATGACTAAAATAATGAGTGTGGTTATCCAATATGGTAAAATTCTACTAATTAATTTTATTCTCTGTAAAAAAATCCAGATTTTTCCCGTGTCTAACTGGGAATCAAGCAGTTGTTCATGTGCTTTGCTGGTCTTTTCATGCTTAAAATCCTTATTATTCATTATCTCCCATTGATCTTTAGGGTCACATTGCAAGATTAAGGCCATGAGACTAGATCCTAATCAGATCTAAACAGTTATGAAATTAACTAACAAGGGGTGAAGGTTAAATTGCATGATTTAGCAAATTTAAAAGAGACTGAAATACGGTGTAAAAAAGGTTACTTCAAGAAATTTGTGTATTTACATTTGGCTGTTATAGCATTAGTCTATTTATCAGTATTCAGGCAAATAAGTACCAGTGACTTGTTTGATGTACTATTATATGTATTAACTTTCTGATATGTTTATATCTTTATTTACAGTCTTTGTTATGTACTTATGTTTACTTCTCTATCCCTGTATTTTTTTTTTTTTAATGTATTTAACACAAATACATCATGGTGCCACACAAACACACAAAAAAAAAAAAAAAATATTGTCTCTGTTTTCTCCTGATCATCGGTTCTGCTGATATGGTTAAAATGAAAATGAAATAAAAAATAATAATTTATGCATTTAGCAGATGCTTTTATCCAAAGCGACTTATAGTGCATTCAGGCTATCAATTTTTACCTATCATGTATGATTATGTAGTCACAATAAGCTAAGTACATCTTGAAAGTTTCTGGCCATTATGTCAAAGATCAAGAGCATGCTATATCACAGTAAACAGAGATTTTTGCTAAAAAAAAAAGATAAAGAGCTCTTTATTTATTTGCATTTATTTATTATTATTACTTTTTTAACAGTGCTACTGCAAGTGGGAAGATCTTAAATACATTAAATGATTTAAGAAATAAAAGTACTGTATAACCAGTAATATAAATGTAGTCACAGCTAAAGTGCATTTCACACAAAGATTGCAACCTATAACAATTCATAATATAGCATAGGCTAGGGTGCCTTTCTATTACAAAAAAAAAAACACCTTTGTACAAAATCTCTCAATAAAACTAAATTCCTGGGATTAAGAAGGCCTCTATGGGGTCTATGCAGTGATAAACACAGTAGTTAGGTATACATAAGTTGCACAGCTGTAGCATTATATTAATAATTCAACATCTGGAACCATAACTAACCATAACTTTATAAAAATGATAATGCCAGGAACTAGATTTATCAGTGCAGCATGACATTACAGATGAATCGCTATGGGAGGTTCAAGTTTCTTAAGGCTGGAATTTGTGTTTAATTGGACATAATGACTTTAACAAATAATCACTTGAAACAAAGATACTATAAAGTAGAGCCACTTTTCCTAGATTTATGTGAGATGTTCAAAGAAATGAGAGTCTTAAGAATCTGACAGAAACAAAGGTCAGACAGATTGCAGAGGATTCTCTACTTAAATCTCAATCTCATTTGCACTGCACAGGAATAGAAATGGAATCTGAATTAAGAGAACTGTTAATTTTTGGTATGTTCAGCAAAACCACTATTTTACTAATTGTTCACTTCAAATCCACTTCAAATGGGTTCATTATACTGTTGGATGGATGGAACGAAGAAAGGGGGAAAAAATAAACTGACCTGAAATAAATTTTCAAACTTAAAAGGACTTTCATTAACACATTCATTAACACAGCAGTAAAATGTGTTGAATGTATTCTTGTTAAGAGAAAGCCCAGAATATTCCCACAGCAGTCAAATGGGATTACACTGTTAATCTCTGCTGTCACTGATGGTGATGGCACAAATCTCCCTCCAACTCAAAGGAGGTGTTGGACCTGTCAATTCGTTGTACGCTCCTGTGTGTGACGGCCTGCCAGATGAAGGGAAAACATAAGAATGCTTGCTTTGAGCCTCATTTTCTCCCGTTACTCTACGTAGAGTCTATTTAATATGGGGAAAGAGTCTGGGAAATCTCCATTTCTTGAGCCAGATCCTAAATTTAGACAGAATGCAAAGAACATCTCACAGATTTTTTAAACTAATTCCATCTCTCACCCAACAACATATCATGTCTCTAGTTTCCTAAATATCTTGAAAAAGAGTGTAGTCATGTTATATGTTATCGCTTCCATGTGGTGCACCCCCACAGTCCCACAATAAGGGGGACTCAACCCTATAATGGGGCTATCTCATGGTACTTCGCCCCAATTATTTATGCTGAAATGTGCCTATATAGACTTTTTTTTTTCCCGCAAACATTATTTTTATTTTTCAATGCTGTATAGAGGTGGCCTAAATGCATTTACATACTAATAACAACTGCAGATAATATTATTGTAAAATGTGGTGCTTGACTGTGCAAAACTCACTGCCATGATGGAGAGTGGTTATGTGAGTGGTTGCTAAAGCTTTAACCAATACCTAATATA
This sequence comes from Carassius carassius, assembly GCF_963082965.1. Lineage (NCBI taxonomy): Eukaryota > Metazoa > Chordata > Actinopteri > Cypriniformes > Cyprinidae > Carassius > Carassius carassius. The sequence continues at coordinate 10,573,612 of NC_081777.1, read as the reverse complement.
ACCTCATATGTGTTTAATTTATATTTTGATTTATTTATTTATATATTTATTTTTTTTGTTGCCAAATATATATAAACCATGTGCAAACGATTTGTTTCAGAAGAAAAGCCTGGTGCACCGCTATATTTGGAATTGAAATAAAATAGAATTTTGATAAGGTTTGACCTAATTATTGACATGGCAATGGGATGGGAAACTCCCATGTGGGTTTAATGTTAGGGAAATTTGTTGTATTTCTTTAGCATGATCATAAATCATGTTATTAAGTTATTCAATATTGCAGTGTTCCCTGGGGTCCTTATCCATTATAACGGTGGAATCTTTTGTAAGGTACTATAGCACCTTAAAATCTATACCAAACACATTTTTAATTGGCAAATTATAAAGGCACAAGGTACAACGTTTAGGATCTAGGCAAATATTGTAAAGTAACACAAAGGCATCCTTTACAATCAAATGGTGAATTAAAGGCAATTTAATGTAAAATATATTGTCCAGAAGTTGGTCTTCATAATATTGTCTATATTTGCCATTAAATAAGTTACCTGCCAATCTCTGGGCCTTGCTACTGCTACTGGATTGCTGTTTAATTTCTCTCATTATACCTATAACTCATTTCAGCAGACAGTAAAAGTTGTATTGTAAAATACATCATCTACACTGAGGTCATTGACGTCTCGATTACTTGAGAAAGGAAACATAAAGACATCTTGGTTTATGGAGCCATCATATTAAATTTTATTACCTAACACTTTGACTTGTGTCTTATGAGTAAAAGGTGCATTATTGTCAAAGCAGAAGGACTTCTCTCTTTTGTTTAAGAGGTTTCAAACAGTACTCAACCCATATTTGTAACTAGTTCATATCAGTCATATTAATGATGAAGGTTTCTACTTTTTACAAATGCATTCTGCAAATATAGGATGTAAAAAAAGAAAATAAAATAAAAAAAAATCAACCATTTAATCAATAAAAAATAGGAACAATTCTATACAGTAACTTTACTTTGAAGCCTAGAGACCGCAGAGTCATATAGACTTACATAGGACTCAAAAGTGACTTGGTCCTTTGAGTAACCACCAAGCAATTCCTGAGCAACCAACCAGAATGCCCTAGCAGCCTCCTAATTGTGCCCTAGCAACAATTCAAAACACTATAGAACCCCACTAACAATGTGCTAATAACCACTCAGTAAAACTTTAGTAACCACATTGCACTGGTCTGGTAACAATCACTACACCCTTGCAATGTGGTGGTGAGTTTTGCACAGGCATAAACTTCTCATATTTTCTATCCTTTATCCACTCAGCTAAATTCATAAAAGTTCACAGCTCCATTATCAGTCTATCAGTCTATTAATCAGCTCACTGGCAGGCATTCATTCTTGCTATCTGTCGAATGCAGTTAATTATTTTTTAAACGTGCCTAAGTGTATGCAGTGAAATCTGAGACTGCTAGTAGTTCTATTAAAATAATGAAGATGCCAAATTTCAAGATGATCCCATGGTATGTTCTCACTCATAGCTAAAGAAAGGCAGATTAATCCACATGAGAAACATGGAGTGCTGGCTAAGTTACTCATGATGGTTCAGTCATCTACTTTATTTGCCCATTAATTCCTGCAAATCTAAATAAGACAGGGATGGATAGATTAATTTAATTTTATGAAATGTTGTACCACTAGTGTGAATCTCATGAAAACTGATTCTTTTTATGTCTAGGTCACATTTCACCACCAAATTCTATGAAATAAGGTATCATTTTTGCATTGTAATATTACTTCATAGTAAAATATTTCCCCACTTCCTATCCTCCAGATTCTCATGATCATATGTTAGCAACCAGATGTCTTTCTTGTTGTTGTGGTTCCTGTTGTTTGTTTGTATCTTGCAAATCTTATTTTCAGAATGCTGAGTCCCATTACATCATATTACTCATAACTGCAACTTGTTGTTTTTGAATTAATATTTACTTTTTATATGTTTGTATTGGAGTAATGAAAACGGGTTGAATTTGCTTAATTAATATGCTAAACCATTATCAATGAGCTAAAGAATTTGGCATTTTTAGAGGTTTTCTTTCATATTGTTTTCAGCAATTATTAATCTCCAAACTCTACAGAATTGCATTTTTTATTGCTTTAATACAGCATTAATATGCATAGATTTTTTTTTCTGCTGTATTCTGAAACACAAACTATATTCATTTGTTTTTTAACATATATAGCATTTACAATATGCATGCTGCATTTTTGTGAAGAAACAGTAAACATTTGTGTTTACTTTTGATAATTATATGCATAGTGTTGAAGCATTGGCCATTCATTGAGACATTCTTAAAGCCTATATATAAGGTTTAATAAAAAAAAAAAAAGTCTCAGCTAAAAGTCTCAGTTGTCACTTAAATTCTTCACTTTTTTTAAATGTAATGTAATTAAAATTAATTTTATTTTTAAATTTATTTCCACAAAATCTCCTGTAGATTTCATGGATTATCACTTGACCAATAATTGACAGAATTTTCATGAACTAGTTGACTCTGGATTGAGTCCGGTAAGATTCAGTATTCACAGTGATTCAGGTCCAAAGTTGACATGACGTTGTTATATCAAGGTAATAGAGGAAACATGAAGATATGCATTTTACAGCATTGTAAGGATTGGCAGTAGTTGCCATCAATTAAGTTTATGGCTTTAAAGCATGTTTTCTCTTCAATTAAAACCTGCTATCTATCATGCTATAAACACCGGAGGAAAATAACGTTTTAGAACATTGAGAAATATTTAACTGGAAATGGCAACTGAGTTCATGGCCTCTCTGTGACACATATTGCTGCTGCATTGCTCATATATAAAAAAAAAATAAAATAAAAAGATCAAGTCAGATTCTTAAAAGGTATAATACTAATGTGTACATTGCAATGTAATAAGGGTCTCATATAAAAAAAGAAAAAAAAGTGCTTATTGTTATGTCTGCAGAATTGGAAGACCATAAAACATTATGAAGCATCCACACTGATGATTAATATTCTTCATTAGGGTTCAGTAATGCATCCATTACATAATACATGTCAATAATTATGGACATCAGTTCAACTGAACCTGTGCTTTTAACACGTACTCCTTCTGAGGAAACATTACATAATATATAGCGCTTGATCCTTCCTGTTATCTCTGCACTGATTGGAGGACAATTAACAGTATAAATCAACATATCATCTGATATTGCTGAGACTGATAAGACAGCATGAAGACAATTAAGAATCTGAGCACTTTGACTGGCAAAAAATTATATTTAAAATAGCGTATAACAAATGCATGCTTTATTTATTCTTTCAGTGTAACAATACTTTCGCTTATACCAGCTTAATATGCACAGGCAACGTTAAGCAAGTCATATTTAGGTTTACTTTGAAAATGTGTGTCCATTTTGGCTCTGTGGTTCTATCACAACATTTACCTGTTTCTCGTGTGTTTAAAAGCATAGTTAATTTATAAATTAAAGCTATAAAAAATGCACCATAAAACTCATCTTGTGTGCTACATCAAAGTCCTTTCAGGCAAGTCGTGCCACTCGGCCGCCATCTTGGCAATGCCTCCGGGCAGCTATTTCAGAATAGCAAGACCAGCTCCTATCTAAATGAATGGGCAGAGAGTCAGAACTGCACTTTCACTGGTCACCGGGACATAAAAAACAGCATGTATAGAAACAGCAGTGAAATATGATAAAAATTGCTGAAAAAATTTGATGACTTTGCCCCAAAATAAGGTTTAAAACGCCTTTTTCCCCACAGGTTATACCTTTACTACGCATGCGCAAAGGTTCCTCAACTGTGCGCATACGTCAGTGGAACCAGACGATAGGCTTAAATGTTTCCCGGCTTGACTGTTAAAAGCAGATGATTGGCTTTCCAGCAGGAGGGGCGGGACATGTGAACACAACTGCCATCTTTGCCGTTACGGGTTTTCCTCATATAGTTTTATTGAGGATTGAGGAAGTGACATGTCTCTTATAAACTGTCTCTGGCTACATCCAAAGTATTCAGAAATCTTATTAAAAGCGTGGTGTGTCTCAATTCAAATTCTTAATCAAATAAAACAGTTTTTAAGATTAAAGCGTAAATTAACTTTTAATCAGTCCCTGGGGTCCATCTGACCCCACTGAGAGATTACTTAATTTTTAAAAAGTGTTCCCTTCATCTCAGAGGCATGAGACTCTGTGACTTAAACACACACACATACACACACACACACACACACACACACACACACACAATTGACTTGATTTGGTTGTTCTAAAGTTGTGTAAAAAAAAAGTTTTAGGTTTAGATTCGGTTTAAGGTCCTTTGAAATGAAAATGAATGGGAAAAGTGAAAAAAAAAATATATATATATGTATATATAAATATATACATATATATATAAATATATATATATATATATATATATATATATATATATATATATATTTTTTTTTTTTTTTTTTTTAAATCTAACTGTTACCAAGCTAACAGTCAAATATTCGTGGGGTGTTATTGATTATGACATTTTGACTATATGGGGGAGCTCAAATGTCTGATTTCACATAGAACTACCTGCTTTCTCCCAAAAAGTTAATATACAGCCTATTATGATAAAGCTGTAAGAAACTGAAAAGAAAAAAAGCTTCAAATTAATATTTTAAAGTGCGTGAATAAATCCAACCACCCAAACTGACACAGGCAGAGACTTGATTTTTTCGAACAGGTAGGGTACAAGTGATTTCAAAATATTTCAGCCAATGTATATATATATATATATATATATATATATATATATATATATATATATATATATATAGTTTGTCATAAACTTTTTTTTTTTATATTTTATAATGCAATAGCTCTGTAAATGTCTGAGGTCTATCTGACCCCAAGGACCTTAAACGTAAACCCTACTTGAGGTATGATTAAGGGTTAGATTTAAGAGTATAGAACTTTCTGTAAACCTGTTTTGTACACACAGAAACGGTTTTGTATTCCACAGAAGAAAGTGTGTAATATCAGCTTTGACATAATATTGGCATGATGGTGAGTATATTGTTATTATTATTATTATTATTATTATTATTATTATTATTATTATTATTATTATTGTATTCATCATCATTAAAACCAGTTTCTTTCATCTACCAACTGTAGTGCATATACTTGTAAAGGACATTCACACATATATAGTTATCATTACTCCAGGAGGACACCAAATCACACTTGCACTCTTATCTTTGCCTTTATGGCTTTATAGATCTACCTAATCTACACTGTATTCATGTTCACATGGCAGATCATAAATGATCAAGATGTTTCTTAAAACCATAATTGCAGATTATGTTAAGAAGATTCTGTCTCTCTCTCTCTCTCTCTCTCTCTCTCTCTCTCTCTCTCTCTCTCTCTCTCTCTCTCTCTCTCTCTCTCTCTCTCTACCTGCAGTGACCCCTCAAGAAGTTTTCAACAGTTTCCATGGGCTTTATCAGCTTTTAATCACAGCCGGTGTAAATTTTGCTTATCATGTTTATTTAGTGAATCATCTACTCATGAAGATAAGATAAGTTGTTTTTCTGCATGCAATGAAAGCAATGGTCTCAAAAAGTTAGTTCATGTGTCATATTTAAACAAACGGTGACACAACACAGTATTGTTAATCATATAAAACAATGTTTTAATAAATCAAAATTAAATGGACACATTACATGTACTTAGTATTATGATAATAATAGTAAATTATACATAAGTGCAAGCAACTGAACCTAAACCAATCCCTCTTTATAACCCTAAGCCTATAGTAAGGACATGTTGTTAATCAATATATGTATGTAAATTTGTAATATAGTATTTACCAAGGGTGCCAATATTAGTGTAGACTATTCTACAGTATATGCTGAGCATTGTTGTCCTTTCAAATTGCTGCAGTACGGACTGTATTTTATCACTGACAAGTTTTTCATCAAGTCATCTTAGTAAATAGATTTTGAATGTCTTAATGTCTAATGTTTTGATTTTCAACCATTTATAGTTATCCATAATCTGGTCAGTCCCCAAAACAGTATTTTTACAAAGCAAAACAGTTGTCAAGCTATAATAACTGTCATAGTACAATATAATTAGGCATACATTTTATATTGCAACTATTTTAAAAAAGCAATCTGGTGGATTATACCATGTTGTAAGAAAGCAAACGCTTTGGTCACACTACAACCTTTTTAATGCAATTGATAATTTTATCAGTGCCTTGACTTTGTTGAACAATGGCTTCTCTGTCTGATATTATTTGCATCACTGTTTGAACAACAAACAGGATTGATTTTATTGATTATTGTCCTTTTAACACCTAAAGGTCTAGCAGATGACTTTGAATGCAGAGGTCTTAAAGGTTTAGTTCACCAAAAAAATGAAAATTAGCTTGTGTTTTACTCACCCTCGATGAATCCTAGGTATACATGACACATGACTTTCTTCTTTCAGACGACTCCAGTCGGAGTTGTATTAGAAATTGTCCTGGCTATTCCAAGGCTATTCCTATCATTGCAGTTAGCAGGTGTTGCTGCTGAACAGTCCAGAAGCTGTCACATAAAGCATGAACATTCATAATAAACATGCCTCACACCACTCCAGGGGGGTGAATAAAGGCCTCTTTTAGTGAATCCATGCATTTTTGTAAGAAAAATATCCGTATTTCAAATGTAATAAACACTTTTCTCTCACTTCCGTTATCTGTCATACCCGTAAGACGTCAGCATTGCACGATTAGTGATGAACACGGAAAGAGAACAGAACAAAACGCAGGTCATGAATTAGAAGTTCAAAGAGAGGATTTGCAAATGTCGGAGGATTTTGATAACAACCAAGAGGAGACTGGTTTCCCATTGCTAAAGGAAATGTTGCTTCCTTTGCTCCTATAAACAAACTCGCGAGACTAGCATATCTCAGAGGCATGCTTACTGCACTTACGTGCTGCATCATCCGCCAGAATGGCTTCAACGTATGACAGATAACGGAAGTGAAAAGTGTTTATTACGTTTGAAATATGGAAAAATTTCTTACAAAAACGCATGTAATCACTACAGGAGGCCTTTATTCACACCCCCGGATTGGTGTGAGGCACGTTAATTATGAATCTGCATGCTTAATTTGACTACTTGTGGACTGTTCAACTGTAACACCCGCTGACTGCCAGGACAATTTTTTATATAACTTTGACTGGAATTGTCTGAAAGAAGAAAGTCGTATAAACCTAGGATGTCTCAAGGGTAAGTAAAACACAGTCTAATTTTCATTTTTGAGTGAACTAACCCTTTAAGAAATTTGTAAATTCTACACGATATATATAATCCTGACAAACATCTACACTTTTTGAAACAAGAGCATTATAAAAATAGACAACTCATTAACCCAACTGATAAACAGATAGTTCCAGTCTTAGATGCAAATTGGTCACTACATTATTACAGTCACACTACATAAAATATAATATCTTATATACAGTAACAACTGAAACACCTTTAACTAGCTATGGTGTGCATGATTAATATTACAATTAATGAAAAGCATTCAATAAAGAAATTTGAACAGGCAGAAGAAAAACTGACATAGGCATATAATTTTTTTTTATAAAAATGTGAACCAACAAAATAACTGTATTATTAATAAGTAATTATACCCATTTTATAAATGTAATAAGGATAACTGGAATGCACATCACGCTGCAACAATTGCATATTAATATCCTTGTAGAGGCCAACTGATCAATAATACATCAATACACAGTTTGCATAAAATTATTCTTCCTTAAATAGTCTATGTTTGAGGTGACAGGAACGTCTCATCAATAATGCAAATGTCCCTTTAGCCGGTCTGAGGAAATTAGGGGCCACATTTAGCCTCCGACACAATACTTAATATGCTTTCTTTTCTCAAGGCCCTGGAAACAAAGAGGATTATTGAAATAATGTTTGGTAAAAAAAACAACAACAACAACAACAAAAAAATTAACCTGAATAAAGAGCTCTTTACACTTATTTTGTATTTATAGAATAAATAATATGGAAAACACAACAATGTACTGTACATTGCTTTGAATTAATAAACTGTGAATGTAAAGCACTGATAATCAGGGGCGCCCCCAAGGGGTGGCCAGGGGCCTGTGGCCACCCCTAGGATGATTTGCAGTGGGTACTATTAGTTTAAATGCAGAATATAAATTCACAATAGTTTAAGAAATGAAAAAACCGTGCAGCACCCGCTGCAGCCACAGTTTTGCGTCTCTGAGCAACATTAAAGTGTTTCATTCCTGAATGAATCAACCGTTTAAATGATTCGGTTCAATCGCAACCTATTCTCGCTGCAACCTATTGGCGGTTTTAATTTCACATTTTAGGTACCTTTTCATTTTTTTTAATAATTTCAAACATAAGTTTTCAATGTTTTATCTTTAAAATATCAAAACATTATTTATCCATTTGTAACTGCAGGTTAAAGTATTCCATGTTCCACAGAGCTGCATTAAACAGTGTGTAAAAACATCTAAATGCACTTCAGATTCAGCTCTCTGCATTGCAAAGATCAATTTTGTGATACTGATTGCATTTGCTTGGTAACAGCCCAAATGCAAGTATTTGACCTAAAAGATGGTGCACACTTGAAAAAAAAAATGGTGTAAAGGTAAAAAATAAATACATAAATCAGGAGTCAGCTGTCAGCACAATTAGAAATAAGACATCAGCACAATAACACTCAGCAAAATAGTCTAATTGTTGTTATTGATAAAATCCCACAAATCACAGAGATATAACTTTTTGTCAATATTGCAAACCCTTAATTTTTTTTTTCTTTATTTTAATGTGCCACCCCAAAATTTACTGTGGCCTCATCTGGCCACCCCTGTTAAAATTTTCTGGGGGCGCCACTGCTGATAATCAGTATTAAAACAACATATACATATAAGATAATGTTTCTAATTATTGTAGATTGTATAATTAATTCAATAATTAATTTAAGCCGTTTCAAATGTGTTGTAGACTTGTGTAGCTCCACCAGCCTGATTTATTCTTGTTTGTTAATATACTTATTTTAAAAAGTCTGTTTTATTTAGTTTTATTTAGTCTCCTCTTTGATCCATATGCCTCTTTCAGTGGCGATACTCAATAATGAGCGTGAGTGTATGGCTGTCTGCCTGCTTGCTCTACCAATAACACACAACACAACAGTGACGGAGAGACAGACATGATATTGGCTAATGCAGTCCTTCTTACATTGTCTAATCTGTAGCCTGTGACCTCTGGATCAGACATTAACATCATAAAACAAAGCATTGATGAGATAAAGCAAGGATTCAAAGCACTTCTGCGGAATCACTGAGAGTTTCTTTGGAAACTTTGGAATAAAATGCATGCATTATATCAATATCCATGTACATTTGAGGAGGAGAAGTGATATACTGTAGCATGCAAGCTTTTTTTAATTGTTTTTTTTTTTTTTACGAACTCTTTGATCATCATCAAGACTGTTAAACATTTAAATTCAATTCTAGCACACATAAAATTAATGCAGGAAAGTAGTGGCACTATGGGACATGTTGATTTGAATCATATGGTTTCCAGTTGCATTGTGGTTGTGCACTCAATATGAGCACTGATAAATCGACTTGCATCAGAACACAACCGTAACTCCAGTACTGATTTTATTAAGGGAAAAAGAACCAATACAACATAACAATTTACTAAAGATGGATGCCTTAAATGTATTTGTTTTTGTACTTTAAATAAGCAACAAAGATGACATCTCGAAAATTCTAAATTGAAGCAATGATTATGAGCCAACTGAATAAGAGTAGTAGTAGTAGTAGTAGATATACTTCTACTACTAATACTACTACTACTTACAAATCAGTGTTTTTTTTTTTTTTTTTTTTTTTTTAAGCTCAGTTATTTATGAAGTAACTCTGAGATCGCGTCCAACTGGATCCTTTCCTATGGTCACAGTCTATTTAATTCCTTTACTTGTTGCTGACAACACAAAAAACATGGTCACCTAACAGCTTTCACATTTAAATCTGTGATCGTGTCCAGAGCTTATGAACACAAAGTATTACAGGTAATATTGCCTGTTTCATGTTTTTTTGTGCGTGTAGTGGCCTGCCAAATTGTGTTGTAATGGCTGTCAATGCTGTTTGGAGTCACTAACAGAGCTGACCAATGTTAAAAACACATCTTCAAGGCTGACATGCTTTTTCTCTACCTCCCATACTTAATTTACAAGAGGGAACTGTAGGGAAAACAACCATATTCACTAGATGCTGACAGCTAAATATTTTGTACTGTGATCTAATTTTAATGCTGTGTCAAAAAAAATAAAAAATAAAAAGAAAACAGTGAAAAATATCATGGTGTTTCCATTCGTATCCAAACAAATCATACTGTAGTGTGTATTGTTGGACATTAATGCCCCTTGCTGGAACAGATACAATACTGCAAGCCTGTCACACATAAACCTAAATAATATACAGCTCTGTCTTGCACTGTATAACATATGACAGAACTCGCATATTTGCTGTTTGTCAAATATAACCAAGACATTTATAAGGTGTCAGTCCGGGAAATACAGGATCAAGTGTCTGTGACCATTAAAGTGATTGATGAAATCGCTTTTATGGGAGACCCATTATTACAAGTGTGATTGAAACAACAAAATATGTATCAGTCTAGTACAGTTATAGATGTGGCTTGTCTCCCAATAATAGAAATTCATTAGCGTCTCCGTTAGCATGCATGATTATGCTAATCATGCGGTAATTAAGTGCCAATTCTTCTGAGACTGGTTTTTGCCTTTAATTTCCCTTGAATGTAGAGATAAGTTATGTTTCACTTTGCAGATTATTCTCAGGCCCTCTGAAATAGGCCAGATGTTTTTTTCAGTGTCACAGTTCTGCTCTCTTGCTCAGCTTGTTTTGAACAAATCCTTTAGTCATAGCAATTTACTACCTGAAATTTAATCAACCAAAAACAACTGGCTATCTATGTATCATATAAACATCTGAGGTGAATGTCTGCAGTAATATTTCTGCATTAGATTTCATATAATACTGAATCAGGCACCAAGAGTGCATATACATCTATTTCATCTATTGGCTTTCTTATTATTTGTGAGTGATTTATCAGCTTTAAAAATAAAGCACTGATTGGTGAGGTATTTAAAATGTCTAGTGGCAGTTTTGGGGACTCTCTCTTAAACCCCAGCAACACCAACAGTTTATAATTTAATGTATGTTGTAGCATGTTTTAGACTATGTGTGTGTGTGTGTGTGTGTGTGTGTGTGTGTGTGTGTGTGTGTGTGTACTTGTTTATGCTACACTATGACAAACAAATGTGGGGACCGGCCTAAATATTCAAATTTTTTTTTTTTTTTTGATTGCTAAACGACAGTGAGCACAACTGGAGCTACATGTGCAAAACTCCAGTCAAACCAACAGTCACCTCAGCTGAATTCACATCACCCGCAAAACTCATGCCAAGCAACACAAATCTTAACACATGGCTCAAAACAGGCTCAGTGCAGCCAAACACTATGCACAACCCTCACTGAGATAACACACACTGTCATTCAGAACATACTGAGAGTAAAAACACGAGCATCAAACACCAATACAGAAAATACAAACTTTTCATCTTTACAGTTTGAACAATTTCAGTGACTTCATACAAAGTAATATTTTCTTCAAAGAAAAGAGTGACATTCTTTCACATGATTTATTTAAATTTTTAGAACATAACAATTCTTTAAGGTAAATGAAAATTAGCAGTTCGCTTCAATAGTCTGTGGTAATTTACGGAATTGCAGTAATGAGAAAAAAAAGGTAGAAACTAAAAGTAAATACTGTAATTCGAACAAATAATTGAGGGGCTAATCCTGAAATTGCCATCAGCAGTGTTTGAAAGGCACAAGGCTGGAATCTATTCTGTTTTGAATGTGTGGTTCACAGTTTTGACAGCAGTGTGTTAGCATTTGAACAAAGTGCTGTAAATCCACAGTGTTGCGCAGGTTGTGGTTAAAGTTGAAAACTGTGTTCAAGCTATGAAAAACGAACTACAGTAGAGTTTGATCCACATGAACTACTGCTGTGCAGACTGTAGTTAGAGTTTTGCACATGTGACTCCAGTTGTGAAAAAAAAAAAATAAAAAAAAAAATTTATTAATAGTAACCAATGTTTATCTGAAAGTATAACAATGCAAACAGGTTTTCTGTAAGGGGTAGGTTTTAGGGTTAGGGTTGGGTTATGGTTTATAAAAGTAATAAGTCTATGGAAAGTCCCCACAATTCAGAAACAAATGTGTTTGTCAATATATTAATGGATGCATGCGGGCATGCGTGTGTGTGTGTGTGTGTGTGTGTGTGTGTGTGTGTGTTTCTGTGTCTTTTTATGTGATTCCTTAAAGCATGCTGAGAAGTGTTGCCATTATTGTTCTGTGGTAGTCATGTTTTGTGTTAATTACATTATGCCACAAATGTTATCAGTTGAACTTAGCTTATTCAGTGGCCAAATGTCATGCCTTTCCCATACATTAGACAATATAAATTAGTATTTTCTTTGTGAGAAAGACTACTTTCTACTCAAGATGTGACAAACACAACATATAGTCCGAATACACCTCATGGACAAACCTCTAAAAGTTTTCTCTAAATGTACGGTACACTGAAGTAATAACAGAAACAAGAGAAAAAATCAAGACTTAATTCAATTAGATGTTTCTTTAAACAGAGCTCATATGCCTTGGCTGTGATTACCATCATAGTGAAAACACTACAGTCACACACAGGGAATCACTCTCTAGTCCACTGACCCTGGCTTTGTGCAATCAAACTCATATCGTATGAGTGAGATCTTACAAGACTGAGTTCAAAATAAACCTGATCCATCATTTAGTACCCATGGGAAAGATATAGAGAAGGAGTGCTTTGAACAGGGTCCAAATCCTTGAAACTCTGGACCCTTACATTTCAATGACCCTTGGTGCCACCCCATTACATACAAAGAGTATTTTCTCATCTGCACCAGTTATCCCTTGAGCTACAGAATATTCTAGATGAGTCCCAACAAAATTCCAATGTATGCTGATGTACTGAAAATCTGCCTTTACTCACACACACACACACACACACACACACACACACACACACACACACACACACACACACATATATATATATAATTATATATTATCAATAGTGTATGGCTATAGGTCTAAGAAAAGTTTTTTAGCTCCTAACATGGGCTTACTGAAGCACTTACTGAATCAATCAATCAATCAGATGTTAGAATTAGGCTCATGCGTTGTACTTACAACTTACTACTTTCCAACTCAAATTCACCAGACTTCAACTTGAAGTCAGACATCCAATTTAGAAACACAGCTTGAATTGTTCTTTCACAGTTTGGGTGCTAGGGATCTTCATCATCATCTTCTTCTTCATCATCATCTTCTTCTTCTTAAGCCCTTCCAATTGCTAAAGGTAACATTTAAATTTTGTTTCTTTATATAGTACACAATACACATCAGGCAATATTGAACTTCGATGTCAGAAGTGAACACACATCTGACTTTGGATAGAACACAGCCTGGGGTTAGAGCTTGAATAGCAGCCCATTATATCCATCTGATTTTATGGGTAGTTAAAAGTTTGGATTATGTTTGGAATTTGAGATGGGGTTAGAACTATGTTTGCTTCACAAGAATGTTGTTCCTGGACAATCAAAAGATGCTGATCCTGAGACACATCCTACATGGCAAAACCATGATCACCGTTAATTCTCCACATAGACTTCCAGATACCATGCACCTTCATCTTTCAAATTTGCTGTAGGTATAATATTATTCTGTTGGATCTGTCATATTACCACATTCAAACAGACGTCTCTTGAAACATCAACAAAAATGTATCTCCACCCAAAAGCTTCTATTAGAGAACCTAGCATGGCAGGATGTAAAAGTGGCAGCAGCTGCGCAAACATGCGTGCTACAGGTCACAATAACAGAGTGTATTCACCTAACAGGCCCTGTCTGAGGAACTTGGCAGGTTACTCTCTAGCCTCCATGACCCCACAGGCTGTCAGAGCGAATGGGCCGACCAAGGGATAAAACCGCTTTTCTCCTGTGGGCCGCCCAGCCGGGGCTCTCACCTTATGATATTTATTAGCAGCGAGATGGTGAGTAAGTTTGCCAAGAAGTTTGAGGTCTTAGGGACTGTACTTTTCAAAAGACTTTGGCAAGGTCAAAAATGAGGCCGTTTCCTCTGAGGCTGTTTACTCTCTGAGTCAACGAAAGAAATTAAGGCTAGTGTGGCTAATTCAACTGAAAGGGCAATAGTTATTGAATTATACATTTCCAAACTTGTTTTTTTTTTTTAAGTGTTTTTATAGCTGGTGCATGTCATATTCACCTATTTATTTTAATGAGAAGTGTTAATATAAATTCTTAATTGCTTTTTGAAAAGAAATCAGGATATCAATTTTTTTTTTTTCAGCTAGCAGTTCTTTTCAAGACAAGCAGCCCTATTACTACTGCTTATAAGATTTTAGCACCCTGACATTTTGTTATAGACAGACAATCACTACTCAAAGGCAGTAATAGCTCCTTTACACCACTGGATAGACAACCGTCCTAACATCTGTACGTATAACCTTAAGGTGCAAAAGAGAAAAAAGAAGTCCACTGTGACCTTGTATATCTAAATGTACTGTATATCTCATTTGTTATCTCAAAACATCTCAATGTTTTAAGTTAGAGTGTCCATCTAACCATGTGAGGTTAAGCTGGCTGCACACTAGATGATTTTAAAATCTTAACAGATTTTAAAACCACAGGAGACCACAGACAAGAAGACAGTTCAACCGATTTTTAGCTTTATAACCCTCTAAACGCACACACTAGACGATTCGACCAGACCATGAGACCACACACTTGATGATTGTAGGAACGATTTCACAGTGACACTTGATCTCTTGGAGACTTGCGAGATCAAACATGACTAAAGTAGAAAAACAAATAGAGGACAATCAACGTTGGCAGCTGGCTCTACTGGCGCACATTCTGTTTCACAGTGAAAAACAAGGTATAAAAAAAAAAAATAATAATATGGGTGATGTTCTCTGCTTTCATTGCATGTTTGTGCCTACCAAGTTTCTGCTATAGAAGCATGCAACATCCTTTTTGGTCTAAAAATCTGTTGCGACAATCCGCGAATCGGGCCACACCCCTGGACCGTTCAGGGATGCAAATCGGACTTAAAACCGGCCTTACAATTGCCTAGTGTGTGGCCAACCTTAGACAGACACAAGTGTGAAAAGAGTTACACACATAAATGCTTGACTGTTCTTTTTGATGAAGCATCAGAACTGCCGATTACTGTAACTCATGTCTGAGTGAGACAATCATCTTTTTGACATGCCTGTCAGATCCAGCTGATACTGACGGAGATAGATCTGTCTCAACCAAAAAGGAAATAAATATGGTTCACAAGGCAGTTGGACACCAAATTATGAGAAAGTGAAAAGTGACATGGCAGAATACACAATGATACAGTATTATTGCATATCTTCATATTCATGCACTCTTTTTAGACTAAATAGAAAGGATGCCATAAGTTTTAGTTTACCTGTAAAATGCAAAAATAACACACACACACAGACACAGACACACACACACAAGGTGTGTGAATTTTAGGCCTAAATTTAAGATTTATGTATTTGAATTGCATAGATGTTTTTTATCTATTTGGATTACACAGTTATAACTCACACAGATGATGAAATTAATGTGATGCATATTTGCCATCCATGCATAAATTGTGCAGTTTTGGATTGCTACTTGATGTTCAATATAAAATCTAGGTCCTGAAGTAAAACCAGCTTTGAATTCCACACTAAGTAGTACTTTCACTCACGAGAGAGCCATTTTGGCACCAAATAGCATAATACATAAAGTTAAATGAGTTATTACTAAATGCGAATGGACAGTCTCTGAGTAAAATAATATATACTCATTAACAAAGCATCTACAAATTATGTAATTTCAGCAATGTTTTTACTTGTAATATTTTACTTGTATTTCCAACGCACTTCCAATATCCATTAGCAAGTAACTCTGAAACCAATAAATGTCACTTTGGCTTTCACTTAATTAAAACAATAGATATCACACAGCAAATTGTGCTGTCATTCACAAAGCTCTTTCTCTTTGCGCTGCAACTTCTTCCAGCCACTTATGTGGAAGGATGGCATAAATAACCATCATTAAAATGCCAAGCAATGGGCACAATACAACATTACTGAAATTAGCCAGCACGCACTGCTGTAAACAAGACTATCCACCTTTTTTATGGGCTGGATGGGTGGGAATACTGTAGAAGACTATATCTGAAAGAATCTACTGATGTGTAAACGTGATGGTATTTCAAAGGTAATAAATAAACAATAATAATATCAAATGGTGAAAACTCTCTGATTGGCACTACGGTCAAAAACACCATACAACAAAACTAGTCTGCAAAGCTAAAAAAATATTTTCACCTAAACAAAATATTACATTTCATATTCCTATTTACTAGAAACCAGGCCATTCTGGAGCTATAGGATGGTAAAGTGGTCACAATCAGTTTTCAGAGTTGATTCCCAACACATTAACTCTTTGAGACTTTTTTTTCATTTTTCATTTTTCCCTAGTGTACTTATTTGAGGAGACATCTATTTTGTAGTGGTGTCTGAAACTATAGTGGACATTATTGAGTGTACTTATTAAAATCCATAATGCACTGCAATAACAAGTGTTTAAGTGATGTGCACTCAGCATTTAAAGAATAGTGTACCCATAATGCACTGTGGGGGCATGCCAAATTAATATCCACATCAATGCAGAATAGGACAGTATTGACTGTGATGCCACATGGCACAAAGCATTCACAACCACATGGTTAGCTTGTTTATTTGATTCACATAAGTTGAGGAAACCAAGTCATAATCAACACTTCAGAAATCTATGACTAATGTACAGATATACTGTTAATGTATAAGATTGAGAATTACAATAAGAATGAGAAGGATTACTGGTTTTTAATCTGATCAAAAATAGCAAGAAATAAACTTTTGTATTTGTGTATTAATTTCGGAAGTTATTAAATTTGTGATACTTGTTTGTCTGGGATAATGTATATTGCTGTGACAGACAAAGAACATGAAAGTGTATTGCACGTTTCATCAGCTAATGTTTCTCCCACACTGGCTGGTCTTCACATGGACAACAGCACCACCTCTTGACAGATTATTAATAAAACACAGTCTCTATTAATGCTCTTCACTGTTCACTTTTTAGTGAATATTCTAATACCAAAAAGCATTTGAACATAGTCCAGGAACAAATATATAGTAAATTTAAAAAACATAAAGTCCAACTGAGAAATGTTGTGCTGATTATTGTAGTGGGATTGGATTTGGAAAAGATTGGATCTTTTTACTGATTCTCTCGTTCAATCTCATTCATCATTTTTTTTCAAGTCATTTGTTCATTTGGGTAGTATTATAAATGTTATTTCCAACAGCTTAATTCTTCGAACACATCCACCTACGCAATATTGATCATATTCCAATCAGTAAATCATAATTCAACCATAGATAATTTATAAGGAACACAAATCACATACATTACATACTTAATCTCCCGAGTCTTCTCATTCATTAACAACCCATCACACATTGTTTTGACAGTATTGATTATTGAGATTCATTGTCTATATGTTTAATTTAATTTAATGAATTTTATTTATTTTTGTATTTTGATTAACTTTTGTAATATTCAGACTTTTCTTCTTATCTGGGGGAGGGAAAAAAATGTTGGTTGTCACTAAAGAGTTTGAGTGTTGATATCTCAATAATGCAGTTCCTCTTCAGGAACTCGAGCTGCGTCGAAAGGGCTTTGGGGAACGCGATCAGCGTACGCGACTCTGAATATCGTGTGTAATCAGTCCAATGGAAGGGCTTGACGTCACCGACGTGGTGACGTAAGCGACCAGGAAGCTATAAAAGCACGTGCCACGCAGCTGGCGTCAGCTTCGCGTCTTTCAGCAAGCGCTCTGTGTGTGAATGTCATTTGTCCGTCTTGTGAGTCTTATTTACTGTTATCTGTCCAGTTAAAAGAGCTCCTAGACATGCCAAAAAGCAAGGCGAAAGTTAAGCACTCAGATGGCGATTCCAAATCGCGTTATAGTCTGTGTGTTCCTCCCTGCCCGAGATACATAACGGGTGGAGATACACACAACCTGTGCGTCGTTTGCCTGGGTTCGAAGCACGCTGAGTCGGCTCTCGAGGGGGCCGACTGCCCGCACTCTGAGCGAATGTCGGTGCGGCTGCTTCGTTCCCGGAGGGCCCTCTTTGAGGAGGGGGCCTTCGCCAGCGTTCCCCGCGGTGCTGGTCCCGCTTCTGCCGAGGCAGAACGGCGGCTGCACTCGTGGGGTTCGCAAGTCGATCTGGTGGAGGGAATGGAGACGGGCCAGTCCCTATCTCCTTCCACTTCTGCCAGATCCGGCACCCAATCCCTAGAGTCGGAAGCACGCACAGCGGTTCCTTCCACTCAGGGTGAGGGATCGACGCTCTGCCTCTCTTCCTCCGAGGAGGTCGATGTGGAGTCGCTCGATAGGGATTCGCCACCCCACTCGCTACAGTATGAGGAGCTCTTAGAGGTGGTTACTCGCGCGGTGGCCAAATTAAGTATCGATTGGCCCGCCGAAAAGTCTACTGAACCGCAGAGAAGCAAGCTGGATGAACGCTTCCTGCGCGCGAGTCAACCACCTCCCAGCCGGGGCCTTCCATTCTTTCCCAACCTGCATGATGAGATCGCCAGGTCGTGGAAACGTCCATTCTCGGCCCGCCTCTACATCCCCTCGTCTGATTACTACGGAAATGTAGTGGGGATGGGAGAGCACGGTTATGCACGGCTGCAGGTCAGGCCGGTGCGTGTCTGCACACCATGGCGGTGTTATAGGTGTACCAGGCCGACCTGCTTAAGAAGCTAGACGAGGGAGAGGAGATCAAGTCCCATGATATCTCTGAGTTAAGAAGGACCGCTGATCTCTCCCTCCGCGCCACCAAGGAGACCGCCCGAGCGATTGGGCGGTCCATGGCAGCTATGGCAGCTATAGAAACAGAGCGTCGCCTCTCGTGCTCCTCCGCGTCGGGAACGAGAGTCTCAGCGACGCTCTAGGCCGAGGTCTTCTAAGCCCAAATTAGATCTAAGGGCGGTTATCGAAGCTAAGAAGTCCTTGGCCAAGAAACCCTGACGCCAATGGCCCGGGGTTTCAGAGGGCAGCCTCCGCTGGGGTAGAACGGTACACACGGTGCCCGTCCCACCTCAGTGCCCTCTAGGGGTCGTTCTGCCAACCCTGCCAGTGCTCCAGGGCGCAGCGGCCCCGGGCGAGCATCGTTCTCAGTATCCTCCGCCCGTGCGCGTAGCGGGGCTGGGACGCTCGCCGCCCCTGCGGGGGTCTCTTACAGCAGAGGTCAGTCTCGAGAGACTGATTCCCTTAGTAGATTATTTAGCAGCGTGGAAACTACTGCCAAATGTATCTCGTTGGGTCCTGCATATAGTAGAAAAAGGCTACCACATTCAGTTCGGCTTCGTGCCGCCTATTTTCAACGGGGTCGTTCACACGATAGTGGGCCCCATGCAGGGTCTGGTTATGGAACAGGAAGTGAAAACCCTATTAGAGAAGGGGGCCATCGAGGTGGTCCCTCCTCAGGACAGGGAGTCCGGATTTTACAGCCGGTATTTCATAGTTCCAAAGAAGGATGGGGGGCTGCGTCCGATTATAGACTTGAGGGTCTTAAATCGTTCAGTTATGAGACTGAAGTACAGAATGCTCACAATCAAGCATGTTGTAGCTCAGATCAGGTCCGAGGACTGGTTTGTCACGATAGATCTCAAAGACGCATATTTTCACATCTCCATCCTTCCACAACACAGGAAGTTTCTGAGGTTCGCTTTCGGGGGCGAAGCCTACCAATATCGAGTACTTCCCTTTGGCCTCGCACTCTCACCCCGCACGTTCACGAAGTGTGTAGATGCGGCTCTGGCCCCCCTGCGCATGCAGGGCATCCGCATTCTCAATTATATCGACGATTGGTTGATTTTAGCTCAGTCAGAGCAGGTTGCGGTTCGACATCGAGATGTTGTTCTCGCACATATGGGGGAGCTGGGTTTGAGACTGAACGCCAAGAAGAGTGTAGTTTCTCCGGTTCAGAGAACCACCTATCTAGGCGTAGTATGGGATTCGACCGCGATGCAGGCACGATTGTCCCCTGCTCGTATCGAGTCGATCCTCATCTCAGTCAAGAGAGTCAGAGAAGGCCGGTCACTCACTGTCAAACAATTTCAGAGATTGTTGGGTCTGATGGCAGCTGCGTCCAACGTGATACCTCTTGGCCTGCTGTACATGAGACCCCTACAGTGGTGGCTCAAGACCAAGGGATTTTCCCCGAGGGGTAATCCGCTTCGCACTATCAAGGTCACGCGGCGCTGCCTCCGTGCCTTAGACATGTGGAAGAAACCTTGGTTCTTGAATCAGGGCCCGGTGCTGGGAGCTCCTTGTCGCCGTGTGACACTAGCGACGGATGCGTCCCTCACCGGCTGGGAGGGGATATTAGAAATATGGGAGCAGACATACTGTCAAGGCAGGGGCCGAGGCACGGGGAATGGAGACTTCACCCACGGGTGGTAGATCAGATATGGAGAGTGTTTGGCAGGGCTCAAGTAGACCTTTTTGCGACTCAGGAGACGTCACAATGTCCCCTCTGGTTCTCTCTAGTTCATCCAGCTCCTCTGGGACTGGACGCTATGGTACAGACCTGGCCGAGGCTTCGTCTGTACACATTTCCCCCTATCGCTCTGCTCCCGGGAGTTCTGGCGAGAGTACGCCAGGACGGGGTCCATCTGTTATTAGTAGCCCCGTTCTGGCCGGGCCGAGTATGGTTCTCAGATCTAGTCTCGCTCCTCGACGGCTCTCCGTGGGAGATACCGATCAGGACAGACCTACTCTCACAGGCGCAGGGCACGATAATTCACCCTCGCCCGGAGTTGTGGAAGCTGTGGGTGTGGCCCCTGAGGGGGCACAACTGGTAGCAGCTGGTCTCTCAACTGAGGTTGTTGAGACCCTACTCCAATCCAGAGCTCCCTCTACGAGGAAACTGTACGCCCTGAAGTGGAAGCTCTTCACTTCATGGTGCAGAGACCACCAGCTAGACCCAGCAAACTGCCCAGTTTGTACAGTTCTGGAGTTTCTACAGGCTAGGCTCTCTGCAGGGTTGACCCACTCTACTCTGAAGGTTTACATGGCGGCCATTGCGGCCTACCACGCCCTTCTCGTTGGTCAGTCTCTGGGAAGACACCCCCTAGTTACACGTTTCCTCCGCGGTGCACTGAGGCTGAGACCTCCAGTACGGTCCCGTATTCCCCCGTGGGACTTGGTCGTGGTGTTAGAGGCTATGTGCAAACCCCCGTTTGAACCTATTCAAGATATCTCAGACAGACATCTCACACTTAAAACCTCTTTTCTGTTGGCTATTACCTCTCTGCGGAGAGTAGGAGATCTTCAGGCCCTCTCGGTGGCCCCTTCTTATCTTGAGTTTGCACCAGGCATGACTAAAGCGTTCATATACCCTCGAGCGGGATATGTTCCCAAGGTTCCCTCTGTTACACCACGACCTGTAGTGCTGCAGGCCTTCTGTCCTCCTCCCTTTCGGGAGCCCGACCAGGCGAAGCTAAATTGTATGTGTCCGGTTCGAGCACTGGACGCATACGTCCACAGAGCTGCCCTGTGGAGAAAAACTGACCAATTGCTTGTGTGCTACGGTCCCCCCAAGAGGGGTTCTCCTGCTTCTAAGCAGACTATTAGTCGTTGGATAGTCGAGGCTATCAACGTTACCTATGAGTCCTCTGGTCGTCCCCTGCTGTCGGGAGCCAAGGCTCACTCTACTCGGGGTATGGCGGCCTCTAAGGCCTTCTTAGCAGGTGTATCCATGCTGGACATCTGCAACGCTGCGGGGTGGTCCACGCCCTCTACATTTGTTAGGTTCTATGGCCTAGATATGCCAGTCACTCCAGGCGCTTCTGTCCTTCTGTCCTGAGCTGTGCTCTTCGGATACACACCAGGCAGGGGTTTGGTAGTCTGGCGGCGTTAGGACTCGTTCCCCAAAGCGCTTTCGACGCAGCTCGAGTTCCTGAAGAGGAACGTCTCTAGGTTACGTATGTAACCCTAGTTCCTCGAGGGAACGAGACGCTGCGTCTCGGAGCCATACCCCCGGCACCCCTGCCGGCGCTTGCTGGTACTCGAAGCTGACGCCAGCTGCGTGGCACGTGCTTTTATAGCTTCCTGGTCGCTTACGTCACCACGTCGGTGACGTCACGCCCTTCCATTGGACTGATTACACACGATATTCAGAGTCGCGTACGCTGAACGCGTTCCCCAAAGCGCTTTCGACACAGCGTCTCGTTCCCTCGAGGAACTAGGGTTACGTACATAACCTAGAGACGTTTTGTATATAAGCTGCTAATTATTCTTCAGAAACAATATATTTTATTCCATTACTGTAACATAAGTGTTTTTGTTCAACATGCAAAACTTAGTAATGCCACATACAGGATCTACCTCACAATGACATCAGACCGAGAGCTTTGAATGAAATTGTTGAATTAAGCCAATTTATGCAGTCAATATTAACAAAAACAATAAACAAAGAAGCCAACATTATCTTAAATCATACTTTCATTTCCTTTTTTATAAATGTTGCAGTAGGTGAATGATAAAACAGTACTCACTTAAAATAGTTGGGTTAAATATGACCCAACAGATAACCCAATGGTGGGTTACTATAGCACCTATACCAAATGTTGGGTTATTTTAACTCAATGGACTGGTGTCACGCTGTCTAGTCTCTGTTTCCCTGGGTGTCCACTAGTGGGCTCACTTCCCCTTAGGCACTTCACCATAGGCACTAGTATTCCTCTAGTCTGGTCCTTTCTTAACAGTAATTGCACTCCTGTTAATTGCACCAGGTGCAGTCACTTGATTGTCATTAGCCTCCTTATAAATACCAGTCTTTCCCTGTTGTTTGGATGGAGTCCTTACCCTTCGTGTGTCCAACTTCTCGTTCCCCGAGATTCTGCCTGTCTGCTCGTCCTCCGAGTCATCTCGCATTGCGAGTTTCCTTTTCCTGTCCCTTTCATTTGTTTGTTTTGTTTGGACTGTCTTTTTGGTTTTGACAATGCTGTATTCGACTACGATTTGGATGATCCTTATTAAAATACCAGCAATTGGATCTCTCGCTCTCCCTGTGTCTCTCTGGGTACACGAATCGTCACAGAAGGACTCCATCAACTACAGATCCAGCGGTATGTCTTTTCATGTCTCCTCCCCAACCAGCATGGTGGAGCGGAGGGCAAAATATTTTAAGTTAACCTCCTTCCGCCAAGAGGGCAATGATGTGGGTGCCATGGCACTGGTGTTCTGGTCCCTGGCCGAGGGCATGGGGTACAATGATGCAGCCCTTAAGGACTATTTTAATACTGGACTGGATGATCCGGTTCCTCAGAAGGAACTGGATCAATTGGACACATTCGGGTTCTGGGAGTTTGTGTGCTACGTGCAGCATCGGCTTCAGTGGGATGCCCCAGCCACTCCTGTCTCTTCCGGTAGGATGGCCTCCAGCCCAGAGCCACTGCCCAAGATGGCCGCCAGCCCAGCGTCACAGCACAAGGTGGTCGTCAGTCCAGCGCCACTGCCCAAATGGCCGCCAGCCCAGTGCCACAGCACAAGATGGCCGTCAGCCCAGCGTCACAATGCAAGATGGCTGCCAGCCCAGCGCCACTGCTCAAGATGGTCGCCAGTCAATCATCACTGCCCAAGATGGCCGCCGGTCCAACACCACTGCACAAGGTGGCCGCCAGAGCCACTGCAGAGGATGGCAGCTACAGTGTCGAGACCAGAGTCGAGTCATGTTCCTGTTGACCCTCCAGAGTTGAGTCAGGTTCCCGTTGACCCTCCAGAGTCGAGGTTCCAGTTGATTCTCCAGAATCAAGTCAGATTCCTGTTGACCTTCCAGAGTCGAGTCAGGTGCCTGTTGACTTTCCAGAGTTGAGTCAGGTTCCGGTTGACCCTCCAGAGTCGAGTCAGGTGCTCTTGGACCCTCCAGAGTCGAGTCAGGTGCTCATGGACCCTCCATAGTCAGGGTTAGTCACCGTTGACCTTCCAGAGTCAGGGTTAGTCACCGTTGACCTTCCAGAGTCAGGGCTAGTTCCTGCTGACCTTCCAGAGTCGAGTCAAATTCCAGTTGACCATCCAGAGTAGAGTCAGGCTCCTGTTGACCATCCAGAGTCGAGTCATGTTACAGTTGATCCTCCTGAATCAAGTCAGATTCCTGTTGACCTTCCAGAGTCGAGTCAGGTGCCCGTTGACTTTTCAGAGTTGAGTCAGGTTCCGGTTGACCCTCCAGAGTCGAGTCAGGTGCTCATGGACCCTCCATAGTCAGGGTTAGTCACCGTTGACCTTCCAGAGTCAGGGTTAGTCACCGTCGACCTTCCAGAGTCAGGGCTAGTTCCTGCTGACCTTCCAGAGTCGAGTCAAATTCCAGTTGACCATCCAGAGTCGAGTCAGGCTCCTGTTGACCATCCAGAGTCGAGTCATGTTACAGTTGATCCTCCTGAATCAAGTCAGATTCCCGTTGACCCCCCAGAGTTGAGTCAGGTTCCCGTTGACCCTCCAGAGTTGAGTCAGGTTCCGGTTGACCCTCCAGAGTTGAGTCAGGTTCCGGTTGACCCTCCAGAGTTGAGTCAGGTTCCAGTGGACCATCCAGAGTCGAGTCAGGTTCCTGTTGACCATTCAGAGTCGAGTCACGTTCCAGTTGTTCCTCCAGAATCAAGTCATATTCCCGTTGACCCTCCAGAGTTGAGTCAGGTTCCAGTGGACCATCCAGAGTCGAGTCAGGTTCCTGTTGACCGTCCAGAGTCAAATCACGTTCCAGTTGATCCTCCAGAATCAAGTCAGATTCCTGTTGACCTTCCAGAGTCGAGTCAGGTGCCCGTTGACTTTACAGAGTTGAGTCAGGTTCCGGTTGACCCTCTAGAGTCAAGTCAGGTGCTCATGGACCCTCCAGAGTCAGGGTTAATCACCGTCAACCTTCCAGAGACAGGGTTAATCACCGTTGACCATCCAGAGTCAGGGCTAGTTCCTGTTGACCTTCCAGAGTTGAGTCATATTCCCATTGAATTTCCTGAGTTGAGGCAGGTTCTGGTTGACCCTCCTAAGTCGAGTCAGATGCTCGTGGACCCTCCAGAGTCGAGCCAGGTGCTCATGGATCCTCCAGAGTCAGGGTTAGTCACCGTCGCCCTTTCAGAGTCAGGGCTAGTCACCATCGACTTTCCAGAGTCAGGGTCAGTTCCGGTTGACCTTCCAGAGTTGAGTCAGGTGCTCGTGGACCCTCCAGAGTCAGGGTTAGTCACCATTGACCTTCCAGAGTCAGGGTTAGTCACCTTTGACCTTCCAGAATCAGGGTTGGTCACCGTTGACCTTCCAGAGTCAGGACTAGTCACCATTGACCTTCCAGAGTCAGGGCTAGTTACCGTGGACCTTCCAGAGTCAAGGCTAGTCACCGTTGAGCTTCAAGGTCAGAGTCAAGTCACTGGTGATCCTCAAGGACAGAGTCAAGTCACTGGTGATCTTCAAGGACAGATTCAAGTCACTGGTGATCTTCAAGGAAAGAGTCAAGTCACTGGGGTTCTTCATGGGAGAATTCATGTCACCAATAATCTTCATGAGCAGAGTCAAGTCAGCACCGATCTTCTGGAATCCAGTATAAACACCATGGGATTACCAGAGTTTCGTCTCTTCTCTGTGGAACTACCCGAGCCTCTCCACGACTCTGATGAACTACCAGAGTCTCTCCTCGCCTCTGCGGAACTTCCAGAGACTCATCAAGTCTCAGTCGAACTCTCTGAGCACCCGACTGTTCCTGTTGTGGCCACGGAGGCTACCCCTAACATGTTCTTGTTCTATGTTTCAGACTTGCCCAACCAGACTTGTGCTCCTGCTGGTCCGGCCGCACGGATGTGGTGATCTTCTGCTCCGCCCTAGGGGGCTTCGGCCCTGACCACACGGTTGTGGTGGTCTTCTGCTCCACCCTGGGGACTTTCTGCCTCTACCACAAGGATGTGGGGGTCTTCTGCTCCGCCCTGGGGGGCTTTCGCCCTGACCACACGGTTGTGGTGGTCTTCTGTTCCGGCCTGGGGGGCATCCGTCCCGACCACACGGAGGTGGTGGTCTTCTGCTCCGCCCTGGGGGGTTTCCGCTCTGACCACACGGTTGTGGTGGTCTTCTGCTCCACCCTGGGGGGCTTCCGCTCTGACCACACGGTTGTGGTGGTCTTCTGCTCCGCCCTGACCACACTGTTGTGGTGTTCTTCTGCTCCACCCTGGGAGGTTTTCGCCCTGACCACACGGTTGTGGTGGTCTTCTGTTCCGCCCTGGGGGGCATCCGTCCCGACCACACGGAGGTGGTGGTCTTCTGCTCCGCCCTGGGGGGCTTTCGCTCTGACCACACGGTTGTGGTGGTCTTCTGCTCCGCCCTGGGGGGCTTCCGCCCTGACCACACGGTAGTGGTGGTCTTCTGCTCCGCCCTGGTGGGCGTCTTGTGAAGTCCTTCATGGACTAATGTTTTTGTTTTTTTTGTTTTTTCTGTCGGTCTTCCTCCTATGGACATGGCCCTCCGTCCCTCCCCCTGATCCTCCGCCTGTCCACCTCCCTCCTGGGTTTCTAGTCTATGTCTTTCGTTCCGTTTCCCTCTAAGGACCTGGCCCTCCGTCCCTCCCCCTTATCCTTCGCCGGTCCACCACCCTCCTGGACTCCTTGTTTTGTGTTGCACTTCTCTTGTCTCTGTTCCCCCTTTTACCTGGTTGTCTTGTCTCTGTTTCCCCATTCTACCTGGTCCTCTTGTCTCTGTTTTACCATTTTATCTGGCCCTCCGTCCCTCCCCCTAGTCCTCCGCCACTCCACCTCCCTCCTGGTCTCTTTGTCTGTTTGGTTTTCCCTTGGGTTCGGGTGGAGCATCTGGCAGCTGCTCCGTGGAGGAGGGGGTAATGTCACGCTGTCTAGTCTCTGTTTCCCTGGGTGTCCACTAGTGGGCTCACTTCCCCTTAGGCACTTCACCGTAGGCACTAGTATTCCTCTAGTCTGGTCCTGTCTTCACAGTAATTGCACTCCTGTTAATTGCACCAGGTGCAGTCACTTGATTGTCATTAGCCTCCTTATAAATACCAGTCTTTCCCTGTTGTTTGGATGGAGTCCTTACCCTTCGTGTGTCCAACTACTAGTTCCCCGAGATTCTGCCTGTCTGCTTGTCCTCCGAGTCATCTCACATTCCGAGTTTCCTTTTCCTATCCCTTTCATTTGTTTGTTTTGTTTGGACTGTCTTTTTGGTTTTGACATTGCTGTATTCGACTACGATTTGGATTATCCTTATGAAAATACCAGCAATTGGATCTCTCGCTCTCCCTGTGTCTTTCTGGGTACACGAATCGTCACAACTGGGTAGAAAGTGGGTTACCCAATCCATTGGCTTATAAAATAACCAAAACGTTGCTTTAACCATCCTGGTATTATTACTACTAGGAGTAGTAGTATTAGTAGTAGTATTGCTATATACTACTAAATAAATAATAATATACAGCATACATATATTTTGAAAACAAAAACCTCTATTAAATTAAATAACTGTTGGAAATTGTCTTATTAACAACTTACTTTTCACAAATAGGTTGCTTGCAATTGTTTTAAATTCCCAAATAAACAAACAAACAGAACAAAGCTAGTATATACAATGTAATTACAGCTGAAGAAAGCGTGGGATATGCAATGTTTAAAATGTAAACTAATCTAAACAATGTATCAAGTGCTTGTAAAAAAATGGTCTTGATTCAATGCCATCAATAATGAAGGATGTATTTTATCCCAAAAATGCAGGACATGAGGGTATCGCCTTTGTTGCTCCTCCTGCTCCTCCAAATAGAAAATGAATTTGTTCCAACCTTTAAACAGAAATTTAAAATGGCTAATATGCATTATATTACATAATATGCATAATATTAAGAAAGTTGTTCTCTCGCAAAACTTTTGCGTTCTTTCGCAAAGATATTTGCGTTCTCTCGCAAAACCAGCTGAGTTCAGACAAACACTTCCTGTTTACTTTACAGCTTGTAGTGGTTCATACAGCTCCATAAGTCCACAATGGAGCGGTTCATAGAGTTTTGTTTTGGACTCGGAGAAATAGTCAGTGCATGCTTATTAAGGCACGGTTTTGGGACATAGTAAAACGCTTAATGTAAAACACTGTGTGACGAGAGCCCAGGGAACGGAGCGAGGCCGGTAGAGCACCTGCGCCATTCACCGGTATCGAGTCCCGTAGGAGCTTCGGAGGAGGGACTGATGACAGTGTTGGACGAGAGAGGACCAGGCTCGGACTTTATTTTGGGTTTTGGTTCTGTTTGTGCAGAACAGTTCAAATAGGCTACAGTCAGCTTTTAAGACATGGTTTTGGGACATTCTAAAACACTTAATGTGGATAGCTAACAGTGACACTGGAGGCCCAATTCGGTAAGGCCTAATAAATACTTTTAAATCTAATAACAATTGTAATATTAATAACCTTATTAATAGCTATCAGTAAAGCAAATAGCAATAATGCAACATTTCTCCCCCATTTAAAAACATCAGGCTATAGAAAGGTTATGCTTAAGGGAGGTTAATGGACAAATACAGTATAGGCTAAAACCAAAATATGGTAAACAGTAATAAAATATAGCCTATTATACACAGGAAAGCAGACAAGCCCAGAACAGCTAGAAACGAGCCAAAACCTAATGTAAAGAGAAACTGAAAGTATGGGCTCACGTACCGCTCTCATTCATCACAAATCCAAATGTTTCCATATTCGCAATGTATTTTAAGTTACACCATTATTGATTAAAATAACTGGGCTCTGTACGTTCCAATATCGACGAAAAAAAATAAATCATAATGAACAAAAATGTGCAGCACTGGAGTGGGCCGGGGCTCACGCTATACGGTACAGACATAATACAGATTAATTAAATTTACTGTGTAACGTTATATCTGTATTGGTGATTCTTTATTTTAATAATGAACAGACTGCACTTGCAATGAATATGTGCGCATGAGGCGCTAACGCGATCAAATAACTTAGGCTACAGTAGGGCATAATTGGATTTTTAATTCAGTTTGAAATATTCAATAATAAAAAAATTGAAAGATTCAATAATATAAAATATTATAATTGAAATGTTAAAAAAGTGAACACTGTTACGTTCTCATTTCGCTCTGGAACCTATACGAGAATGCAATTTCCCTTGAATATCCAAAATCTTGCATAGCCTATGTGACATTGATTTTATAGGCCTAACAGTTCAACAAAAAAAGGCAATATTAAGTGTACATTTAAAAATGTAAAAGAAGCCTACATTTAAACACAATATTGTCCATATTGTATTTTACAACAAAATAATAGTTCCAACGAAATCCGCAACAGAATGTGCGTGTCCGCGCTGAGGAAGAAACAGGGTCTGGGACCAAATGCAGGGAAATATATTTTAATAGAACAAAAAGGCCAACACGGCAAAAACAAAACAGAAACAAATGACGGTGACAAGCCAAGATGCAAAAACACGAGTACCGGAAAAACACCTACAAATCACAAGTAACGTTAAACAATACAGCCAGGCAGAGTGGTGGGTGAGACAACATACTCGAACAAATGGGTAACAGCTGTGTGTGTATAGATGTCACAAGGTGACGATCTTTAGGGGCGGAACCAAAATTCGGGAAGTTTGGTTCCGCCCGGAAGCGTTTCCGCCCGGACCGGAAAAACAGGACACCGGAACTTCCGGTGGCGCCGTAAGAAGGAAAATCAGGGAATTCGATGCACCTGTGCCTAGTTAGGGACAGCGGTTGGTGATTGGAGGATACGCTGGACAAGGCAGTACTTAAGGCCAAGTTATTTCCCAGTCTGGGAAGCTCTTTTTGGTGTGTGTGAAGCACTGGGTTGTGCCCGTCTTGGTACGCTGCTGGTAGCTGTCTAACTCTCTCTCTCCCTCAGGCTGGAATTGTATGATTGTGAAGACATCGCGAACCTTAAAGGTTGAGAAGTGAACAGATTATACGGCGAACTGAGACGACGTGAAAAAGGGGATTGGAAGTGGCATTGATGTGAGTACTAAGAGCCAGTCGAAAGTGCCCTGTATATTGACCTGGCGTTGTGTAGATCTCTCCAGGAGGAGGAGGGCGGCCCTACCCCTAATATAGTGTGGTGGGAGAGCCGAAGGAATACTTATTGAAGTAGTCACAACGACGACATCACTAGCTAGGCCGCATATTCCATCGCCAGATCCGAACCAAGCGAAGTGAAGGAAGACGGGTGTCCTTTCCGTACACTGAGTGTGGTGGGTGAGTCTTCGTGCTGTGAAAACCTATAATTTTGACGTGGTGCTGTATATTGCTGTGGGCTGCTGTGTATTGCCGTGTGTCCTGTCAGATAAACCCCCGCCTTCACGCACTTCGGCGTGGGAGGACAAGGAGATTGCTGGTCCTAGCCTAGTTCAGTACAGTATATGTTGTGAGCGTGCTTCAGATCTCCGGAGATAGCACGGTACGCTGTGTCCAGCCCAGAGGTGAGAGCCATTCAAAGCAAACTAACTGTGCTATTGTGCCCAAGTTGATACCTGTGGAGAGAAAAAGAGAGAGAGAGTGAATAACACGAGGAGGAATAGAGCGAACCCTGTACTTACAGTACGCTGTGTCCAGCCCAGAGGTGAGAGCCATTCAAAGCAAACTAACTGTGCTATTGTGCCCAAGTTGATACCTGTGGAGAGAAAAGGAGAGAGAGTGGGTAACACGAGGAGAGACTGAGGAAACCTGTACTTACGCCGCTGCCTGTGGAGAAAGAGAAAGCGAGTGAGCACCCAAGGAACGAACTGTGTGAACCAGTACTTACTGTGAGCTGTAATCAGCGAAGAGGTGAGAGCAGAACCAAGCTGAACTAACTGTGCCTGTGTGTCCCAGCCGTTGCCTGTGGAGAAAGAGAAAGCGAGTGAGCACCCAAGGAACGAACTGTGTGAACCAGTACTTACTGTGAGCTGTAATCAGCGAAGAGGTGAGAGCAAAACCAAGCTGAATTAACTGTGCCTGTGTGTCCCAGCCGTTGCCTGTGGAGAAAGAGAAAGAGCCCGTTGCCTGTGGAGGAAGAGAAAGAGAGTGAGCACCTCGAGAACGAACTGTGTGAACCAGTACTTACCGTGAGCTGTATTCAGCGAAGAGGAGGAAGAAGGAGGGCGCTACGGATACCTAAGACTCAGGCCGGGGCCCGAGTCCCACGCCCCGGATCCCCGTGGCCCCCTTGCTCCCTGACCTCTTCCCGGCCATAGCCCATCTGGAGGGCCGAGTCAGAGTTTAGTTTTAATTGCCCTTTCCCTATTCCCCAAGCTATTTTTAGATATTTAAATAAAGATTGTTTTATCACTTACTTGTTCTCGTGTTGTTTGGCCATTGGGTCGGGTTTGGGGACCTCCTCGAGGTGGAAGTTGAGAAGGGGTGTGGCTTAGTTAAAGCATAGCCAGCCCCTGGGTGTGACAGATTTTGGCGTAGTCGGCAGGGTTTCCACCTCGAGTTGAGTAACCAGGGTCGTCCAATGACCGACAACGCGGGGCTTTCAGCCCAACCCCGTGCCATGCCCGTTTTTATGGGGAGCCCCTGGATTCAAAAATATGGGGGGACAGAATCCGAGGTACGATTGTCTGAATGGAAGGCTCAACTAGAGTACTTGGCCGACCTACAGGGCCTTAGTGCAGCCCAGCGGCTTCAATTTGTGTTAAACTCCCTGGATGGAGAAGCGCGGCGAGAGGTGCATGCCGCCCCCGAAGCCGTTAGAGCCAACGCCCAAACCGTGTTCCAGTTCCTCACTGAACAGTATGGTGACCACACCCCCGTAGCTGTCCTTCGCTCCCAGTTCTTCAATTGTAAGCAGGGCCCCCGCCAACCGATTAGAGCTTTCGCCCTGAGGTTGCGAGAGCAATTCGCCCGACTACAGACCCGTCGGGACCACGGGTTGGGAGATGGAGAGACTCTATTGCGGGACCAGTTTCTTCTGGGGTTGAAGGAGGGTCCGGTGAGACAGAGCCTACGTATCCAGTTTCGAAGGGACCCGGGTCTTACGTTCGAAGATCTGAAGAAAGAGGCACTGGCCCTGGAAGGTGATGAGACTGAGGTGAGTGGTTCCCCAGTGTGTGCGGTTGTCAGTGAAGTAGCACCAGCACAACCCGGAGGCCCTGACTGGAAGCAAGCACTGAAGGCTGAACTTTTGAAAGATGTCCGCGATCAGATGTCTGAACTGTCTAAAGCCCTCGTAGGAGAATTGCGCCAAGGACGGGCGCGGGAGGAACCACGGCCGGCGCCCCGAGACCGAGTGTACTCAGAGGGAGGCCGAGAGCCGTTCAGGCGCCCGAACCACTTTAACCGGCCCCGTTTCGAATGGGACGAGCAAGGGCGACCCATCTGTAACCGCTGTGGCAAACCAGGTCACTATAGCCGTCAGTGTGGGCCCCGCAGGGCGTCAGAAGGGGGTTTTTAGGTCGGCCGGCCACTGTGGGTCGTGTGGCCGGGACCCCTCGAGAAGACCCTGGAAGAGGATATGGCTCTAGGAGCCAGATGATTGGGCGTAGCCCCGTGGCGAAGGTGAGAGTGTGCGGCAAGGAGATTCAATGCCTGGTAGACACAGGCTCCCAAGTGACGTTGTTTGCTGAGAGTTTATCCGAAGAAGTGTTTGGGAAACAAGGGGCACCAGGGGCGGAGGCCCCCTGGCTTACTCTGAAGGGCGCAAACGGCCTCGACATCCCATATATTGGCTACCGATTGACGGACCTAGAGGTTCACGGAGTGATGGTCCCCCAGAAAGGTGTGATTATCGTGCAAGACCATTGTCTGGGTGCACATCGAGCCCTGTTGGGCATGAATGTCCTCGCTGATTGCTGGGAAGAGCTATTTCGGGCTAGGCCCGTATCGAAGATACCACCTGCAGAGAGGCCCAAGTGGGAGTGTGTGGTAGCTGACTGTCGAAGGGTGCAAATGAGCCAAGTCCGCAGGGAACAGGAAGAGGTAGGAAGAGTGATGTGTCGTTTTGCTTTGTCTGTCCCCGCAAAAAGTGAGGCTGTTGTGTGGGCGCGAGTACCGCCCCGAAGAGCGGGCCCAGAAGAGTGGGTGCTGGTGGAGCCCCATGTGGATTGTCCACAAGTGGAAGTGGCACGAGGATTATCGACGGTCCGGCGGGGGAGAGTCCCCGTGAGGATACGGAATGTACATCCATACGCGGTGCAACTACATCGGCACCAACGATTAGCCCGTCTGACAACGGTTACATCCCACCAAGTAAGGGAAGAGAGGGATATTAGTTTTCGTCAGGTGTGCCCCACTGTCATCGAGGTGGCCCTGACACAAGTAGACACCCCATGGGGTGGTATGGAGAGGAGTGTGCCGAGCCACCTGGCGGGTGAGTCGTTACAAGGGGAGGATTTAGAGCAAGCACAGACACAGAAGTTACAGGCCCTCCTTCGGAGATGGCAGCATGTGTTCGCCACCCACGACGAAGACTACGGATGCACCCAGGTGGTACAACATCATATACCTACCGGGGATGCAGGGCCCAGCCGGGAGAGGTATCGCCCAATTCCGCCCACTTTGTATACCGAGGTACGTACACTCCTGCAAGGCATGCTGAAGCAAGGAGTTGTTAGGGAAAGCAGCAGCCCGTGGGCGGCCCCCATAGTGCTGGTGCAAAAGAAGACGGGGGCTTGGAGATTCTGCGTGGACTACCGTAAGCTGAACCTCGTGACTAAGAAAGACGCTTTCCCTTTGCCACGGATCGAAGATTCGCTTGCCAGCCTCACGCAGTCGGCATGGTACTCTACCCTAGATTTGGCCAGTGGCTACTGGCAGGTGCAGGTGGCCGAAGCAGACCGGGAGAAGACTGCCTTTACAACCCCGTTTGGACTATTTGAATGGGACCGGATGCCTTTCGGGCTCTGTAACGCTCCGGCCACCTTCCAGCGGCTGATGCAGCGGTGCTTGGGAGGTCAGTTAATGGAGTCAGTATTAGTTTACCTGGATGATGTGATTGTCTACTCCCCAGATTTTGATTCACACCTGAGGCACCTCGAGGAAGTCTTTCGGGCCATGGAGAAGTACGGATTGAAACTACAGCCCAATAAGTGTCACTTACTACGGAGAGAAGTCAACTTTCTGGGCCACGTGGTCAGTGCGGCTGGAGTGTCCGTCGATCCTGGAAAGGTATCGGCCGTGAAGGACTGGAAGGCCCCGAGGACAGTGAGGCAAGTGCGATCCTTTTTAGGATTTGTGGGATACTATAGGCGTTTCATAAAGGACTTTTCAAAAATTGCTAAACCCCTTAATCAGTTGCTGGTTGGCACGGGTCGTAACCGGGGCCGGGGGTCGCCCAACGTAGACTGGGATGCAAATTGTGAGTCGGCGTTCCAGACATTGAAGCAGGAGCTGCTACAGGCCCCTATCTTGGCATACGCAGATTTCACAAAACCATTCCTTTTGTATACAGATGCCAGCAATCTCGGGCTGGGAGCGGTGTTGGCTCAACGGCAGGACGGAGTTGAGAGGGTCATCGCGTACGCCAGCCGGAGCCTCCACCCAGCCGAGAGGAACGATGCGAACTATAGTTCTTTCAAATTGGAGCTGCTGGCGTTGAAGTGGGCCCTAAGTGAGAAATTTAAAGACTACCTCTGGGGTGCCAAGGTGACGATCATTACAGACAATAACCCATTAGTACACTTACAGACGGCGAAGCTGGGAGCCGTGGAGCAGCGGTGGGTGGCCCAACTGGCCAACTTTGACTATCAACTACAGTACCGACCAGGGCGTGAACACACGAACGCGGACGTCCTCTCAAGGCTGCCCGAAGCGGAAAGCCCCGGAGGGGCCAGCCCGGAGGAGGGCTATATGGTAGGAGCAGTAGAGGCACCAGGCAGCAGACAAGAGGCCGTGCCTGAGAACTGGGGATGGGATCCCCGTCGGTGGAGGGAGAGACAGGCCAGGGATCAAGATGTGCGGCTGGTAAGAGAATGGCTGGAACAGGGCCGACGGCTGACGCCAGCGGAGAGGTTAGCCCAGACGGATACTGGGAGGAGGCTGCTGGGGCAATGGGACAGGCTGGAGCTGAGAGATGGCGTTTTGTGCAGAAGGGTCAGTGACCCGAAGTTGGGCGAAGAAGTACGCCAGATCGTGGTACCCGCAGATGAGGTAACGGCTTTAGTTTCGGCGTACCACAACCAGTTGGGGCATCAGGGACAGGAGAGGACCGTGTCCCTGCTTAGGAGATTCTTCTTTTGGCCCGGGCTAGAGGCATCGGTGCACGCCCTAATTCAAGCTTGCCCGAGATGCATATTGTTTAAGTCCAGACGGGAGGTCCGAGCGCCAATGGTACCCATCCATGCGAAGGCCCCCCTTCATATCATGGCTATGGACTTCTTGACACTGGGCCGACCACGAGATCGCTACCAGAACATCTTGGTAATAACGGATTTGTTCACAAAGTACGCTTGGGCTATCCCCACCCTCGACCAGACTGCAACCACCACCGCTACAGTTTTATGGCGGGCCGTCTTCCAGACGTTCGGATGCCCGGAGTTTCTGCACTCCGATCAAGGAGCCAACTTTGAGTCCAGGGTAATTAGAGAACTATGCCAGTTGTACGGTTGCACGAAAACTCACACCACTTCGTATCATCCTCAGGGGAACGGCGGCTGTGAGAGATTCAATCAGACCCTATTGGGGCTGCTGGGGACCTTGGACCAACAACGGCAGGACGATTGGGTGAGTGCCTTGCCAAACCTCCTACAGGCCTATAACAACAGTATACATAGTACTACGGGTTACGCTCCCACTTACCTGATGTTTGGCAGACACATACGAATGCCTACTGACCTGGTCCTAGGAGTGATAGCCGACCAAGAGGAAGCAAGTGTAACGGAGTGGGTGGGGCGCCATCACCAGCGCTTGCATTTCGCCTACGAGCAGGTGTCGAAAAGGATACAGACGGCAGGAGAGAAAAGTAAGCGGTTGTATGATCGGACTGCTAGAGAAGCCCCTCTACTGCCAGGAGAGAGGGTGTTGGTGAGAGATAATCGGCGGCAGGGGAAGGGGAAACTGAGTGACCGTTGGGAGGCCACCCCTTATGTAGTCTGCCGGCAGCAGAGGCCGGGGCAGCCGGTCTATACCATCCGGCCAGAAGGGAAGTCAGGCCCCGACCGTGTGGTGCACCGGAACATGATTCGCCCATGCCCTAACTACCCTGAAGCCGTGGAAGAAGTCCCCACGGAACCTGTACCAGCGGCCCCCTGGATTGAAGGTTGGGCTGTGGTACCAGGGAGACCCGTGGTGGCACCACCCCCGATCGCCCCGAGAGAACCAGAAGCAGCCCCTGAACAAGCTGAGCCCGATTCACCAGTGAGACGATCCCAGCGAGAGAACCGAGGCCGACCCCCTGCCCGCTATGGGGAGTGGACAGCCCGAGGACGTTCTAGGGACTAGAACGGATTGGCGGGGGAGGATGTCACAAGGTGACGATCTTTAGGGGCGGAACCAAAATTCGGGAAGTTTGGTTCCGCCCGGAAGCGTTTCCGCCCGGACCGGAAAAACAGGACACCGGAACTTCCGGTGGCGCCGTAAGAAGGAAAATCAGGGAATTCGATGCACCTGTGCCTAGTTAGGGACAGCGGTTGGTGATTGGAGGATACGCTGGACAAGGCAGTACTTAAGGCCAAGTTATTTCCCAGTCTGGGAAGCTCTTTTTGGTGTGTGTGAAGCACTGGGTTGTGCCCGTCTTGGTACGCTGCTGGTAGCTGTCTAACTCTCTCTCTCCCTCAGGCTGGAATTGTATGATTGTGAAGACATCGCGAACCTTAAAGGTTGAGAAGTGAACAGATTATACGGCGAACTGAGACGACGTGAAAAAGGGGATTGGAAGTGGCATTGATGTGAGTACTAAGAGCCAGTCGAAAGTGCCCTGTATATTGACCTGGCGTTGTGTAGATCTCTCCAGGAGGAGGAGGGCGGCCCTACCCCTAATATAGTGTGGTGGGAGAGCCGAAGGAATACTTATTGAAGTAGTCACAACGACGACATCACTAGCTAGGCCGCATATTCCATCGCCAGATCCGAACCAAGCGAAGTGAAGGAAGACGGGTGTCCTTTCCGTACACTGAGTGTGGTGGGTGAGTCTTCGTGCTGTGAAAACCTATAATTTTGACGTGGTGCTGTATATTGCTGTGGGCTGCTGTGTATTGCCGTGTGTCCTGTCAGATAAACCCCCGCCTTCACGCACTTCGGCGTGGGAGGACAAGGAGATTGCTGGTCCTAGCCTAGTTCAGTACAGTATATGTTGTGAGCGTGCTTCAGATCTCCGGAGATAGCACGGTACGCTGTGTCCAGCCCAGAGGTGAGAGCCATTCAAAGCAAACTAACTGTGCTATTGTGCCCAAGTTGATACCTGTGGAGAGAAAAAGAGAGAGAGAGTGAATAACACGAGGAGGAATAGAGCGAACCCTGTACTTACAGTACGCTGTGTCCAGCCCAGAGGTGAGAGCCATTCAAAGCAAACTAACTGTGCTATTGTGCCCAAGTTGATACCTGTGGAGAGAAAAGGAGAGAGAGTGGGTAACACGAGGAGAGACTGAGGAAACCTGTACTTACGCCGCTGCCTGTGGAGAAAGAGAAAGCGAGTGAGCACCCAAGGAACGAACTGTGTGAACCAGTACTTACTGTGAGCTGTAATCAGCGAAGAGGTGAGAGCAGAACCAAGCTGAACTAACTGTGCCTGTGTGTCCCAGCCGTTGCCTGTGGAGAAAGAGAAAGCGAGTGAGCACCCAAGGAACGAACTGTGTGAACCAGTACTTACTGTGAGCTGTAATCAGCGAAGAGGTGAGAGCAAAACCAAGCTGAATTAACTGTGCCTGTGTGTCCCAGCCGTTGCCTGTGGAGAAAGAGAAAGAGCCCGTTGCCTGTGGAGGAAGAGAAAGAGAGTGAGCACCTCGAGAACGAACTGTGTGAACCAGTACTTACCGTGAGCTGTATTCAGCGAAGAGGAGGAAGAAGGAGGGCGCTACGGATACCTAAGACTCAGGCCGGGGCCCGAGTCCCACGCCCCGGATCCCCGTGGCCCCCTTGCTCCCTGACCTCTTCCCGGCCATAGCCCATCTGGAGGGCCGAGTCAGAGTTTAGTTTTAATTGCCCTTTCCCTATTCCCCAAGCTATTTTTAGATATTTAAATAAAGATTGTTTTATCACTTACTTGTTCTCGTGTTGTTTGGCCATTGGGTCGGGTTTGGGGACCTCCTCGAGGTGGAAGTTGAGAAGGGGTGTGGCTTAGTTAAAGCATAGCCAGCCCCTGGGTGTGACATAAGTGAGTGAGTGGATGCAACAGGTGTGCAGAGTGAACCAGGTGTGTAGTGTTACGGTGAATGAGTCCGGGAGATGGGGAAGTGGCGCCCTCTGGTGGTGAGAGGGAGGAACACCGGTTCCGGACTCATGACAGTGCGTCTCAAAGTAATAGCGGTGTTTCGTCATAAAACATAACATATACCATTAATAAGGCTAGAAAAAACTGTGCCTCTATTACAGTAAAAATGCATCTATAAATCAATTTAAGGGGGCAAATATTGTCCCTTAACGTAAAAGGTGTGACTGCAGTCTAAGTGGGGGCTAATAATGTTAGGCTAAATGCCCTAAGGGGGTACACCATTGTAAAAGGTTTAAAAAACCACCGGCTTAATTGATTACAGTGTTAATTGCCTGTACCCTTTTTTTATACAATATATATTTTTTCTTATATTATGCCTTGTTAAGCACGTTGTCTAGGGAAGAAAATGCTTATCATGCAATTCTGCTTGCATGCACATAGAATATACTTATTTAATAAATTCTATAGCATATTTGGACTTTTTTTAAATCACCGTCTTCATTAAGCAGTGTTTTCTTTATGGGAGGAAAATACTGGTGTTCTTCTGGGCTTATCTGCTTTCATGTAGCCTATAATTTATTAATAGCCTACGCTTAAAGTGCAGTTTACCAGGTTACGTTCATATTCTTGGCTATTTGTCTGTATGCTTTATTAATAAGGTGTGTACTGAATTTAGTCATCCAATGTGTAACAATCGTTCATAGTCACGGGAAGAAGGAGGCAGGAACCGGCGAACATTCAAACAAAACTTTAATAATACAGTATACCTAAAAGAGCGCGACAGCCCTTTCTCGTGGACGACTGTCGCACATAAACAGAACCAAAACCCAAAATAAAGTCAGAGCCTGGTCCTCTCTCGTCCAACACTGTCATCAGTCCCTCCTCCGAAGATCCTGCGGGATTCAATACTGGTGAATGGCGCAGGTGCTCCACCGGCCTCGCTCCGTTCCCTCGGCTCTCGTCACACAGTGTTTTACATTAAGAGTTTTACTATGTCCCAAAACCGTGCCTTAATAAGCATGCACTGACTATTTCTCCGAGTTCAAAACAAAACTCTATGAACCGCTCCATTGTGAACTTACTGAGCTGTATGAACTACAAGCTGTAAAGTAAACAGGAAGTGTTTGTCTGAACTCAGCTGGTTTTGCGAGAGAATGCAAATATCTTTGCGAGAGAACGCAAAAGTTTTGTCAGAGAACGCAAATATCTTTGCGAGAGAATGCAAAAGTTTTGTCAGAGAACGCAAATATCTTTGCGAGAGAATGCAAAAGTTTTGCGAGAGAATGCAAAAAATCAAAAAAATATTTTTTCCTCCCACCCCAATGACACTTTAAGGGCTCCGTAGCCTTTATAGAGTCTGCCAATCAAACATCCCAAAGCAACTCTCGGCCAATACTGATCAGTAGATAATCAATCGGAGCACCGCTACTTGTAATGGCTAAAACTATGTATTTGCATGCATCACATTATTGTACAGTATGCCTTTTTACACAGGTACCCATGTGTCAGGATAGTACTCGGGAGACAGAGTTTATTGAATTCAACACAAAGTCTTTATTTAGACAAGGGTTCATGAGAGGTAAGTAAGTGTAATCTTTGGTGCGGGTTCTGTGTAGTTCGTGTCCGTGGAAGCCAGGTGATTTCGTTTCTGTGGAAGCCAGGTGAGTTCGTTACATGTCGAGACGTCAAAGCCACACAATACGTGAATATCAATACTTGTCTCTTCTCTTTGCAGTGGTAGAACAATGCTTGAAGAATCACATCGGCACACAGGAGATAACGAGGTACGTAGGAGAATTCAGATCACGGATAGTGCCATGAGTGTTCTGGAGACAGAGACACACAGGTTAGCTTCACAAATGTAAGTATACGTTACTGCTGGTGTTGCCATGTAGACGAGGTGAGGATCATGAGGTTGATTCCTGTTGGAGGCTTGAGGGTGAACTGATGCATGGGTGAGTGTTATATAGTGCCGGGGTAATGAAGATCAGGTGCTGGAGATTAGTACTCAGGGGAGTGTGAGCATTGATGATTGGCTGACACTACCCCCCCCCCCTCCAGGGTCCACGCCAGCGGGCCTTACTCTCCAGCGTCGTGGGGGTCTGCCTCGAGGTCGTGGAGCGGGTTTCTCTGGATGCTGGGCATGAAATTCTGTGAGCAGACTTGAGGCAAGAATATCTTGGCGAAGCACCCAACACCTGTCTTCTGGTCTGTAATCTTCCCAGTCTATTAAGTACTCTAACCACCCTCCACGATGCCAGGAGTCCAGGATTTCCTTAACTGTGTAGATGGGTTCCGCATCGATGGGCAGCAATGGGGGTTCGTCGTCAGGGACCGGGTCTAAAGAGGGAATAGAAACAGGTAAGTGATGGGGTTTCAACAGGGAGACGTGAAAGGTAGGGTGGATCCCGTACTGAGCAGGAAGTTGGAGTCGGTAGGTGACGAGGTTAATTTGTCGTTCAATTGGGAATTGTCCAATGTACTTAGGGCTTAATTTCTTACTTTGTTGCCATAACCTGATGTCCCGGGTGGACAACCATACCAGTTGGCCAGGCTGGTAGACAGGGGTTTCCTTACGGTGGGCATCTGCAAAGTGTTGATGGCGATTGACCGCTTGTTGAAGGTGGCGGTGTGCTTGGTTCCAGAACCGTTCACTGTCACGGAACCAGTCGTTTACAGCCAGAACGTTAGAGGGCTTTCCAAAGGAGGTTGGTAACCAAGAATGCTTTTAAATGGAGTTAAAGTAGTTGATGTTTGTCGGAGGGAATTTTGAGCATATTCGGCCCAGACTTGGTACCTGTTCCATAGGTTCTGGTTTCGGTGGCAGAAGGTCCTGATGAAGTGGCTGATGTCCTGGAACTTGCGTTATGTTTGCCCTTTGCCTGAGGATGGTAACCAGAAGTAAGACTGACTGTGACGTTGAGCAGAGCAAGGAAGGACTCCCAGACCCTCGAAATGAATTGAGGTCCCCTGTCGGAAACATTGTCTTCAGGAATGCCAAAATTAAGAAATACGTGATTGAACAGAAGTTCTGAAGTCTCAAAGGCTGTGGGTAGGCCTTTCAGTGGAATAAGTTTACGTGCCTTGGAGAATCTATCTATCTATGGCCACAAGGATACAGGTATTACCATCAGACGCTGAGAGATCGGTGACAAAGTCAACCCCAATGTGGGACCAGGGGCGCTGAGGAATCGGTAAGGGAAGGAGCTTTCCGGTAGGTAGCGTGCACTGAGTGCACATCCTTGAATGAACTCCGTGACATCCTCCCTCATCCTTGGCCACCAGTACTTTATTTGAAGAGTCGACAGTGTTTTATTTACTCCTGGATGACCGGTTCCCACCGAGGAATGAGCATCAGAGATGAGGGGCACACGGTAATCCTCCGATACGTAGATCTTTCCTACCGGACACATTGGCTGAATGGGTTTTTGGGCTTGTTCACGGAGTAGTTCGTCAAGGTCCCACTGAATTGGGTTAACAAATAGTTTGGTGGGCAAGATGGTTTCTGCTACTTCCGGGATTTCCTCTAAAGTGTGTAGGCGAGATAAGGTGTCGGCTCTCGTGTTCTTGGAACCAGGACGGTAGGATATTAGGAAATGGAACGGGGTAAAGAATAGCACCCACCTAGCTTGGCGAGGGTTTAGTCTTTCAGCTTATTTTGGGTACTGGAGGTTCTTGTGATCCGTGAGTACAAGGAAAGGCTGCCGGGCTCCCTCTAACCAGTGCCTCCATTCCTCGAGGGCAGGCTTCACTGCCAGTAACTCTCGATTGCCAATGTCATAGTTTGTTTCGGCGGAGGATAGTTTCTTAGAAAAGAAAGCACAGGGCATTGGTCTCTCAGCTTGCTCAGAATATTGGGATAGGATGGCTCCCACCCCCCTGGGTGGAGGCATCCACTTCCACAATGAACTTCTTCTCCGGATCTGGGTGCTGTAGTAAAGGGGCTCTTGTGAAGGCGGTCTTTAGTGCCTGGAAGGCTTGTTCTGCTTCCGGAGTCCACTGGAGTCTTGGGCTTACCTTTTAATGATGATGTTAATGGGGTGGTGATTATACTGTACTGATCAATGAACCGACGATAGAAGTTTGCGAAGCCCAAGAACCTCTGGAGTTCCTTTACTGACTTGGGTGTAGGCCAGGAAGTGATAGCTTCTGTCTTGCGGTCATCCATCTTTACCCTTCTGGCACTGATCTGATATCCTAGGAATTCCACGGAAGTCTGGTGAAAGATACATTTCTCTGCTTTCACAAACAAGGAGAATTCTCAGAGTCGCTGGAGAACCTGGGAAACATGCTGTTGATGTTCCTTTTCATTGTGAGAGTAGATGAGTATGTTGTCGATGTAAACAAGGGCGAACCGGTTCAAGAACTCTTGAAAGACCTCATCCATGAAGCTCTGAAAAACAGAAGGGCCGTTAACAAGACCATATGGCATCACCAGGTATTCGCAGTGCTCAGCTGGAGTGATGAAAGCCGTTTTCCATTTGTCTCCCTCTCGTATTCTGATCAGATTGTACACGCTCCTGAGATCTAACTTGGTGAAGATGCGAGCGTCATGGAGTTGTTCCAGGGAGGATGGAATCAAGGGAAGTGGGTAGCTAAATTTCACAGTGATTTTATTTAAGGCCCTGTAATCAATGCAATCTTTCTTGGGGACAAAGTCAAGTCAAGTCACCTTTATTTATATAGCGCTTTAAACAAAATACATTGCGTCAAAGCAACTGAACAACATTCATTAGGAAAACAGTGTGTCAATAATGCAAAATAATAGTTAAAGGCAGTTCATCATTGAATTCAGTGATGTCATCTCTGTTCAGTTAAATAGTGTCAATCAAGTCAACAATATCGCTGTAGATGAAGTGACCCCAACTAAGCAAGCCAGAGGCGACAGCGGCAAGGAACCAAAACTCCATCGGTGACAGAATAAAGAAAAAAAAAAAAAGAAGCTGGCTGCAGCTGGTGAGGTAGATGGTCTAATGTATCTCTGTTTCAAGGTCTCTTCAACATACTCACGCTTCGCCATCTGTTCTGGAATGGACAGGGAGTATATTCTACCCTTAGGTATGGACTCTCCAGGTATGAGGTCTATAGCGCAGTCCCAAGGTCGATGCGGGGGTAGCTTGGCTGCTGCGATCGGATTAAAAACATCTGAAAAGGAGGCATAGCATAACACTAGTGGATACATTTTCAATTGGACTTTCAATAGATGTAGAGTTAATCACCAGGGAATCAGGTTTGTCACAAGGAGAATGTACATGATTTCCTTTACTGCTATTGCAGCCCCAACTTATAATCTCTCCGGTGGCCCAGTCTAGTGAGGGTTGGTGCTGGATCAGCCACGGACGTCCTAAGATAATATCAGTCAGATTTTTTTCAAGAACAAATGGGGTGAAAGACTCGTGATGGGTATTTTGTACACTGAGAGTGACGGGTGCAATTTGTGAGGTCACATACCCTTGATTGATCATCTCGCCTGTCACTGCGTAGATGGAGTATTGTTTCTGGGTTCTGGTCGTTCGGAGATCGTGGGCTTTGGGGAGTTTTCCCGAGATGAAGTTGCCGGCCGATCCGGAGTCCACGATGGCCATGGCTGAAATGACGGTATCTCTAATTCTCAGAGTCACATAGATAGTTAATGGGGAGGACACAGAGGGTTTAGGAAAGACTGAGCTCACCATTAGACGCGGGGGACGAGATGGGCATGTGCGTATGAAGTGATTTTCATTCCCACAGTAAAGGCATAATCTATTTTCTCGTCTGCGATTTCGTTCAGCAGGAGTCAGTCTCTTGGTTTCCAACTGCATCCATTCTGGCTGTGATTCAGAAATATTCTCAGAAGCGGGCTGATGGTTAACAGAAGCTGGGGCATGTGTGTCTTGATAACACGATTTGGATCTTGAGTGAACTCGCTGGGCTTGCTGCATGAATTTTTCTAACCCCATTTTGTCATCGTAGATGGCGAGCTGTAGCCGTAGTGCGGGATTCAGCTCTTCCCGGTACACCGTCAGTAAGGCTTTCTCGTTCCATCTGCTCGCTGCGGCCAGGGTTCG
Source organism: Carassius carassius (assembly GCF_963082965.1). Lineage (NCBI taxonomy): Eukaryota > Metazoa > Chordata > Actinopteri > Cypriniformes > Cyprinidae > Carassius > Carassius carassius. The sequence continues at coordinate 10,528,900 of NC_081777.1, read as the reverse complement.
AAATTCAAGAGAATACTCAGACACTGATTTCTTTCCTTGACGTAAATGCAATAATTGTTCACTGATTGAGGAATCACCCACCGGACGGCCAAACACTTTTTTGAAATGGTTAATGAAATTCTGAAACGATGAAGTGACCGCTGTTTCCTGGAACCATAGTGCTTCTGCCCATCTCAGCGCAGCCCCGGATAACTGCTGAATAATGAATGATATCTTGGACCAATCCGTGGGATACTGGTGTGCATGTTGTTCCAGTGCTAGGGAGCATTGTAACAGAAATCCATTGCAGTCCTCCTCCTGGCCGGAGAAGGGCGCTGGTCGAGTGATTGTGTTCGCGATATACACCAGTGTGGGAGCGGGGTTTGCGGAAGTGCCGTCCTCAGGTTGTGTCGAATTTATCGGTGTTGGTCAAGCCTTCTGTCAGGATAGTACTCGGGAGACAGAGGTAATTGAATTCAACACAAAGTCTTTATTTAGACAAGGGTTCGTGAGAGGTAAGTAAGTGTAATCTTTGGTGCGGGTTCTGTGGAGTTCGTGTCTGTGGAAGCCAGGTGATTTCGTTTCTGGGGAAGCCAGGTGAGTTTGTTACGTGTCGAGACGTCAAAGCCACACAATACATGAATATCAATACTTGTCTCTTCTCTTTGCAGTGGGAGAACAATGATCGAAGAATCACATGGGCACTCAGGAGATATCAAGGTACATAGGAGATAACAGATCACGGATAGTGCCATGAGCGTTCTGGAGATAGGAGAACAAAGACACACAGGTTAGCTTCACAAATGTAAGTATACATTACTGCTGGTGTTGCCATGAAGACGATGTGAGTTGGAGACAAGATCGTGAGGTCGATTCCTGTTGGAGGCTTGACGGTGAACTGGTGCATGGGTGAGTGTTATATAGTGCCGGGGTAATGGAGATCAGGTGCTGGTGATTAGTACTCAGGGGAGTGTGAGCGTTGATGATTGGCTGGGACGGGGCAGACCTGGTCCCAGCCAATCATCAACGCTCACACTCCCCTGAGTACTAATCACCAGCACCTGATCACCTGACAACATGAGAAACAATTACATTATGAATCGGGCTTAAGACTTTCCTGAAGTTCATATTGTAGAACATTATATTTGCAGTCAAAACTAACAAGTCCAGTTGCTTTCAAGAATATACCAATCTGGTCTGTTTAAAAGATAGACAGGATCGTATAGCTATATAAAGATTAAATATAAAAAGATTTTGATTAAATAATCCCTTTGTGCTCTAATTTCAGAGCTGCGGTGATATTAGAGCCTTGTGTCACATGTGTAAGTTTTGCGAGTTAAAACTCATATTTAGGCATTATAATCACTCAGAGAGTTTATACATTTCAATTAGATCTGATATCGCACTAAAAACCTGTCACTCATGAATAACCAGGTCTGTCTGCAGATCCCTAGGTATTGGCTAAAAGTACAACCGCAACGTCCACATCAGCATCAGCACCTCTACACTGCAGTGTGCCCGTGTTTATAATGTTGTGATGATTGGGAACCCGCCCAATCTGGCAACACTGTTTATAGTAACTGACCCCCACTGAGACACAGAACATTTATCTCAAACAATGCCCAAACTCCATTCTCCTCCAACAGGTAACTTAAAATAACTCAAAATAAATAAATGTTAACAGTGAAGAATATTCCACTAACTAGAAAGTGTACACCAAAACTAGTCAAATGTGGTATACAAGAAATGCAAACTGAAAATAAATTGATGGAAAAAAGCAAAATTTTCATTATGAATGAGCAAATAAAGCCTCATGAAGCACTGAGACTTTCCCTGTTTGTTCCAGGAAAAGATTTGAGAGTGTTGAATATTATTCGTGATATTAGTAAAGAAAAAAAAAAGAAAAAAGAAAAGAAAGAAAAAGCAGCCAAAAGTCAGTGAAAAAAGAAGCTCCGTCAGTCAAAGCACCCACCACACATCCCATAGATAGTTTCATGTTACATGCACAAATAAAATATGAAACAGTCTACACATAATGTACATATATGAATTGCATAAGGCAAATATTTTATTTTCAGGAATAATTTATATTCTTCTTTTTACTTTTATCACTGGGTATTAAAAATGTAACTGAATAAGTCTGAATGAAAGCTTACTTGTAAAGTAATATCTAGGGATTTGAGCATAAACAAGTGAATCGCGCACAAGTTGGACAGAAACTGAGGCTTCATTTGTCATATATACGCAAGGCCGAGCGTGATTTCAACAAGTACAACATGTTCCTGGATCAACATCCTTGATGATCCTGGAACAATAGTCCAATCAACCAATCAGAATTGAGATATAACTTTTCAGATGCATCACTGTCTGGTACAGTAACTGTAGTGCAGGAGAACGCAAGACCCTCCAGCAGACAGTAAACACAGCTGCAAAGATCATCAGTGCCTGTTTCCACTCATTCCTGGACATTTTCCTTACACGATGCTCCAGCAAAGCCAACAGTATCATGAAAGACCCCACCCATCCCTCCCACGGTCTCTTCCTGCTCCTACAATCAATAAGACAGTACAGGAGCATCAGAGCCCAGTCCACCAGACTCCTCAAAAGCTTTTCCCCCAGGCTGTGAGAGCCCTGAACTCAAATCAACTAGCCCTCCTTTGAAAACCCACACAAACCCCCTACCTCCTGAAACATGGACCATCTCAACTTCTTCACCTCCCAAACACCCCACAACCTAGCCACATTGGAGAAAAACTGTCTGAAATGCACTGCTCTCTGCCCCTCCACCCCTATGGCTGCAGTAGATTCCTCCTTTCCTTTTGCATCACCTCTGTACTCACTCTAGCTCCACCTCTGATGCTTGTCACCACATCATTACCTAGGTCTCCAGTGCCAGCGTCCAACAGCTTTTAATCTCCACAAGGGTTTACATCTGCTCCTTCTCCCCAGTTGTTGTCAGTCACCACTGCATCATCTTGACTCCTCTTCTCCTCGACTCTGCCACTGGAGACCTTTGGCACTGGAAACCTCTGGGTCTGTGCCAACTGGATGCTTTATATATATATATATATATATATATATATATATATATATATATATATATATATATATATTTTTTTTTTTTTTTTTTAGAATACAATTTTGATTTGATTTTATGGAAATTTTATTGAAGTTTGTAGGGAGTCATTCATAAGACCATAACTTGGGTCAATATAGGGAAGGTTCCACTGACTGGAATATGCTTCCTAATTAGGTCCACATACGACATCAATGCAAGCCCCCGGAATATCCAGCTCTGTTATGGCTCAGAGACTCAGCAGTCTATGTGCTACCCCAAGTACTAGTCTACAGCACAATTTGACTAGGTGTAAAGCTGCTCTGACCCAAAGCAAGTTCAAATGGTGCTATGATCAAGTGCTTCAAAAACTGGTAGAGTTGTTGGAAGAGTGAAGACGTAAAGCCACTAGAGCCATTCCACCATCCTCCAAATCACAAATATGCTTTGTTAGGCAAGGAGCTCGAGCAGAAAACATCAACCAGAGAGAGTGGTGCATTCTGAAAGCTGGATGCGATTGGCAGATGAGAGTCGATCTCAACCAGCAGCTCAAGTTTCCATCTGAGATGATAACAACCTTTCTGCATTCATAAATTATCCTGTGGTCCATCTCTGCCAAAACAGTGATCATGGCAGAGCACACAGTACCATAGGAAGAGATGATAGATTCAGCATTCGAGAGGAAAAAGGAGAAATATAGGGAACTAGTGGCAGCGTTTACCAAAACAGGGTGGAAATCATACATCTTACCTTTTAAAGTCGGATGCATAGGCTTCGTGGGCAAATCCACCCAACAGCTGTTGAAGAAGGTTGAACTTACTGGATCAAAGCAAAAGTTGGCACTCAGAGAACTGGCTGAGGATCCAGAGAAAGTGAGTTTCTGTTTGTGGCCCAGAAGGAATGACCCTAGGTCGGGAAAGTAAACATCATAGGGCCAGCCACAAGGAGTGGTAGGGAGATGTCCCTTCTGCCGCCCCAACTCCCAGAGATGTTCTGAGATTAAAGGGGCAAAACTTCTCTGATGGGTGGCTCCCCGCTGATATCCCTTTGGCTGACCCATTGGCACCAGCGGAGGTGCGGCATTGAGAAATGCCTTGCAGTTCTTAAGGATCTGTGCTCCTATTTATATGTAACTAGTCAAATTAAGACAAAAATACAGTACAACAGCATGACTGAAGTAACATTCTCTTTATTAGTAGCTTAAAAAAAGAATATCTGCTTACTGAAAATTGTATTTTTAGAAAGGCATGACATACATACAAGTGGCCAATACGTATAAAACAAATTAAATATATAAAAGCTAAATATATTGGCAAAATATTAATTGCAAATATTGTGTATTAAACATTATTTTTGATCACAGAGTAAAAAAAAAAAAATAGAAAACATCAAATTAACCATGTGTATGTGAACCATGTATTTGTGATATCTTTCAGTGAAATGAAATTCCACAGCATCTGTAATTTATTGCCATTTGGGCTTCTTTTTGTAATTTTGAATGGCATCTGGTGTTTTGCAGTTTTAGGTGAACCTGATGCACTTGGGCAACAGGCTGTTGGCTTGTTTTCATCTCTGAACTTTGAGCATTCTTCCCATTCAGTTTGGTGTCTTTGTCCCTAATGCTGGAATAAATTAGTGGTGCTGTTCGATGTAGTGTAGTTTGTCTGGCCTCTCAATTCTGAACCATTTCCAAACCACATAGGAAATGTTACTACCTATCTTTGGAACAAGGTAATTCTAACATTAATAGCCATCTGTCTCCATGATGTTAAATTATATTTCTACATTATGCTTTTCATGATTGTGTCAGGATAAGTGATTCTTATGTTTTGGGCTGATTGGGGTGTGGTTGGCACACCAATGAGGGGAAAGCAGGAAATACTATTTACCCTTATTTTGACGGGTGGGAATGTGTCTTGTGGATTCTGAGTTCTCCTCTTCCTGATGTGCCCCTTAGACATGTGGCAAGCTTGTGTGAGTTCACTTTAAGTAACTACGATGTTAGAAGGATAGGGATGCTGGCTGGTAGGCTGAGCTATTTCACCTGTAGTGTGTAACCATACAGCTTAACGTTTGTTGATTGTTCAAACAAAAAGTGGGTTGGAACATTACAATTTCTAAGCTTTCTATGTAGTCTAAGATTTAAATGTATTTTGAAACTACAAAAATACTAAGATTAAATGTATTTAAATACAAAATACAAAATACAAAATAGTATTTTGTATTTGAAATACATGTATTTGAAATACTGCCCATCATACCTGCTACCCAGACAACATGCTCTGCTCGCTCTACATCGCAAGGCTCAATACCATTTGCAGAGCAAAGTCATCCAAAGATGGTCCTTTCGAGAGTTTCACCGCTTTGTGGAGTGGGTACTGTTGAGAAACAGATCTCTGTTCAACTTCAGTTTGAAGGAGCTGAGAATAGCCCCGGAGCCAGAAATTCATTCAATGTCTGACCAGGTGTGTGAGCTGGCAACTAAGCCCACCTCAGAGGATGTCACAGTGGAGCGCGAGGGTGCAGAGGAAAGCCCCGCCCTCTGTACCACCACTGGGGGTAAGCTGCTGATGGATGAATTATATTTGTATATGCCCATTCTTCTCCCACCTTTTCCTGAACTTTCAGTGTACCCTGAACTCTCTGCCTGCCCTGTTACAGCCAAGCAGGCTGTTTATGAACTGTCTGTCTGTGTGTCACAACCACGGAGGTCATTCCTGTATTCGCTACACTCCCTGTGATGGGAGTAACTATTTGTTGTGTGCAGGCAGCACACACCATCCCAGAAAGCCCTTGCTGTCACAAATAACCATCCAGCCTCCCTCTCCCATCTCCTTTCTTGAGTGGTCTGTCACCTTCTGCCCCTTTGCTGCTGCATCCTGCCAGTCCCTCAGCTCACCATCAGCTCACCATCAGTGGTGTGGTTTCGCCGCAGATCTGCCAATGTCCATCGGCATTGTGGCTGGAGGATCCCTTGTCTCCACCTCCAGGCTCTTAGTCCTGGAATCCACATTGGCCTGTCAACCCAGTAGATTCACAATGGCTCCCAGCTTCCTCATCTCCCTTGTCAGTCCACCAGCTCCGTATGGCTCCCTCGTACCTTCGGCCCTCACCTCAGTTACACTTTGGCTTCGCCTCATCCCTTCATCCCTCTGGCTCCATTATGCTCCTCCTTTCCTCTGGCTCCACCTTGGTTCTCTGTCTCTCTAGCTCCACTGCAGCCTTCTTTAATTAATAAGTCATCTCTAGATCGGCTGCAACTAGTCCAGAATGCTGCTGCTAGACTCCTGACCTGAACACGACTTCACACTGCTAAAGGTCTGGAATTCATGGAAGCTTTCATTGACCAAGGCCCGTCTATGAGGCCGTTTGACCGACAACCATTCACAGTTTGTTTCGTTCATCGCCACGTTTCGATGCATGGAAATGTCGCCACAATATCAGACCAGTGTGTAAAACTCTCTGACATATTTTAAAGATTCTATGCCGCGAACTTTAAATATTTCACATACTTTGCAAAACTCAGTATTTAGTTGATCCTGATAAACCCTCGTCGTGACAGTTGTAAACACAGCAGCTTCTTTTCTGAGGGGGTTTTGCGCCACGGTATCTTTGTTTCCAGGCGGAACGTTAAAGAATGCACACATCTCATGGAAATCCTGTAGAATTGAACCAATCCGATGACAACCTCAACACTCTTGAAGTGTTTCCACTTTTGTGTTCCATATGCATCAGACATTTAGCTAACAGTCCATGGGCGTGACGTCTGAGGCTGAGACTATCAGAATCCTGGTAATGGTATTTAAATCTATTAATAACCACACTCCACCTTAAAGGGATAGTTCACTCTCAAATTAAATTTTGGTATGTTTTAGCTTACCTCAAGGACATCCAAGATGTAGGTTTCTTTGTTTCCTCAGTATTTCCCATTTTGATATTTTTAGGTCAAACCGTTCTTGTCTGTGACTCATATAATGGAGGTCTATGATCACCACCTCAAAGAGCATGCACAGAGGAGTACAAATTAAACAATTCCCCATTGTAAGAACACATTGATGACTTAACCCTCTGGGCTTCTTCGCCCGAAAACGGGTGAAAACTTGAACGTTTTGAAATGTTTAATTTTTTTGCTTCATCGGATGGGGATGAAACTTGGTGACTTTTGTTGTATTACCTATATGAACACACAAAAAAATCAAGGAGATGATTCTGATATGTTAAAGGGTCGTAAAAAAAAAAGTCACACTTAGCTTCCTCCCGCCCGAAAACGGGCGACATAGGAAATGAATGGGAAATACGAAAAAATAGGAAAACTCAGAGAAACTTTTGGTGGTACAAGCTACAGATCAGCAACTGTGCTGAAAAAAAGTGTACAGCAATGAAGGGGTGACACTCTAGAACATCAAGAGTGCAAATAAGATCCCCCCCCCCCACACACACACACACCCACGCACACAAACACACACACACACACAGATAAACTGGCGACTGCAACAGCAAATTTGTAGAATATTCCACATAAAATCAATAAATGAAAAAAAAAACTTGCTCAAATGCACACACACACACACACACACACACACACACACACAGAGAGAGAGAGAGAGAGAGAGAGAGACTGGTAAGACTGCAACAGCAAATTTTGAGAATATGCAAAAATAAATAAATAAAAAATACAAAAAGAGACTCTCGCTCAAATGCAACACACACACACACACACACACACACACACACATTCACTCACACATACACACACACACACACACACACACACACACACACACATTGTGTTCCCTTTCTAACCAAATGCTATAGTTTGATTGTAATCATAATGCAAAACCTGATACTTATCTAAACATTTTTGTTAAGAAAATAAAGTAATCATCTTTTAGAATATCTAAATGTATATCTAAATAAAAAAAACGAATAAGATAGAGAAATCATGTATAAAACAACAAAAGGAATCAAAAAGCCTTTCTATATAGGATATATAGGAAGCTATAGACAGCCTACAGGCTGGTACAGGACATTACACAAAAGTGGCTATTTTTTAAAGCCACTAGATGAAGTTCTTCTCCTGGAACATTTTTTTTTAGGCTGGCACTCTATTTTGATGTGAAATGCTGCATTTATTGAATTTTTTTTTTTTAAATAAATATAAAATAAAAAATTATATATTAATTCTAATGGAAAAAATAGCTCATAAAAAATATATAATTAATGCAAAGTATCATAAAAAAAATCTAAAAATTCTAAATAATAATCAGAAAACATTATAGAACAAAAATATATTTGATTGGTTATCCTGGGAAAAAGTAAAGTACAATTTTAAGGCTTCGCCCGTTTTCGGGCGGGAGGAAGCTAAGTGTGACCCATTTACGAAGAAGCCCAGAGGGCTAAGACACGAAACGAGCTGTTTGTGTAAGAAAACGAACAGTATTTATAGCGTTTTTACCTCTTGTACACAACCACGTCCAACTGATCTGAGGGCGCGTGTGCTTCCTGATGTGACGTGCATGCGCGCTCAGGCTTAGTCTGCGCAAGCGTGGAAAGTGCCTGAAGTGATCTCTCGCGCATGCACGTCACTCATTGTTTACTGTTTACCACACGATACACCACCAATCAGCACTGTCTGTAATATAATGCAGTAATTGTAATTAATTAATTTGTTTATAACCCTATAATCTGCACCCTATAATCGTTGCGATTATAATAAAAATACAACACATTACTCACTCTATTGACAGCGTGCCATTGGGTCCCTCTGGCATTGGACGTCGCCTCCAGTTTATACGTGGCAAACTAAACACAACATGCAAAACGCTGCGTCTCAACAGCGGAGAAAACTCAGGAACTTCAGTCAGGGAAAGGTGTGTGATGCGATACTGTCAATGTCCTCGTTGTCGTCTTGTAGTTGTTCCATTCATGACAACATATGCTTTCCACTTCTGTTGGCATCTCACAACACTTGCTACTAAAACACCACCAATTTTGAAGAGATCTCTGTCTCTCTGACGCTTGAAGACGTGTTGCTGCAGCGGATCGCTCCTGAGTACTTGGTCTGTGTATTCTGGTTCAAACAAATATGGTTGTGAAAAAAATTAAACGTTGTCTATAGATATATTGAAATCGTCTTCCATTGCAATCGCCTGTACGTCTAAATATGTTTAGATCTTCACAGTGAAAGGTAACTTTTCCGAAATCTCGGTGTAAACCATAGACAGTAAGTGTAAACAATGAGTGATGTACACGCGCGAGAGATCACTTCCGACTAAGCCAGAGCGCGTGCGCACGTCACATCAGGAAACACTCGCGCACTCAGATCAGTTGGATGTGGTTGTGTACAAGAGGTAAAAACGATATAAATACTGTTCGTTTTCTTACACAAACAGCTCTTAGGTCATCAATGTGTACTTACGATGGGGAATTGTTTAATTTGGACTCTGTGCATGCTCTTTGAGGTGGTGACCATAGACCTCCATTATATGAGTCACAGACAAGAACGGTTTGACCTAAAAATATCAAAATGGGAAATACTGCGGAAACAAAGAAACCTACATCTTGGATGTCCTTGAGGTAAGCTAAAACAAACCAAACTTTAATTTGAGAGTGAACTATCCCTTTAACTTGCAGATCTCCTCGTAAGACATGTTATGTCTAGATCACTTAGATCTAGTTATCTGGCACTCTAAACTGTTCCCAGAACTAGATCCAGGCTCAAGGGCGATCATGCATTTGCGGTTAGCAGTCCAAATTTGTGGAATAATTTGCCACTAGCTATTACAACGGCACTGACTCTGGCTATTTTTAAATCCAATTTAAAAACTAATTTACTTTAATTTTAAAATGGTTGTTAAAGCTATCTACTATTATGCTGATGTGCTATTTCCTATGTTTACATTGTAAAGCACTTTAGGCAACTTAATTCTATTTATATAATGCTATATAAAGAAAGAAATAAAGAATTGTATGCTAAGTCTTCCGATTTCATATGTAGGCATGCGTGTATTTGTCCTCATTTACAATGAAGTAGTGTGTAGGAATTGTAAACTGATCAATCAATCATTCAATAAATTACTGGTATCAGCAGATACTAAACATTGTTGTATCAAACAAAAATATGTATAAGTCATTACTAGTTTCTATACAGACTTTAGAGAAACTCCACATTTGGGGGTGTTCATATAGTATCACCCAGTGACACATCTTGTTCCCTTTTCAGAGAGCCAAGGTTATATAAGCAACATACACATTTATTGGTAATTTAGTTAATTTTAATATTGCATTAATATTTTGCTCCTGTGTATTCAGGATGGAACAGGAATTAGTGTTACTGGTTTATCTTATAATGCATGATTTAAATATAGCAAACATGTTTTACTACAGTGTTTTCAAAGGGCCTGTTCATAACATGAAAGAGAGAGAAAAGTAAAGAAACAGTTTATTGGTCATTTCAAAACCAATTTACCCTGCCATATACAGTACAGACCAAAAGTTTGGACACACCTTCTCATTCAAAGAGTTTTCTTTATTTTCATGACTATGAAAATTGTAGATTCACACTGAAGGCATCAAAACTATGAATTAACACATGTGGAATTATATATGGAATTATATACATAATAAAAAAGTGTGAAACAACTGAAAATATGTCATATTCTAGGTTGTTCAAAGTAGCCACCTTTTGCTTTGATTACTGCTTTGCACACTCTTGGCATTCTCTTGATGAGCTTCAAGAGGTAGTCACCTGAAATGGTCTTCCAACAGTCTTGAGGGAGTTCCCTGAGAGATGCTTAGCACTTGTTGGCCCTTTTGCCTTCTGTCTGCGGTCCAGCTCACCCCTAAACCATCTCGATTGGGTTCAGGTCCGGTGACTGTGAAGGCCAGGTCATCTGGCGCAGCACCCCATCACTCTCCTTCTTGGTCAAATAGCCCTTGAGGCCTTCAGTGTGACTCTACAATTTTCATAGTCATGAAAATAAAGAGAACTCTTTGAATGAGAAGATGTGTCCAAACTTTTGATATATATATATAATTCATTAAAAGTAAAAGTAACATCAGGAAGCTCAAATCAACTCATCAATGTGAAATTTCAGCATTGGAACTACCTAAAGACAGACAAACAACAACAATAATGATAATAATAATAATAATAATAATAATAATTTCCAATGTTAAGAGCCCATGGTCAGTCATTTCCAGCATTTCCAGATGATGCACTGAATAATAAGTTTTGGGCTTCTCCTGACTGATGGTGTTAATGCTGAAGTTCTTCAGTCAGCAGGGTGGAGTTACTGCAGTGCTGGCAGTTTATGGTGTTACTGGCAGTAAGCACTGCATTGTTTGGCTAAGAATGGTTAAATTGAAGAGTCAATGAATCAGTTCTTAGACCCAACCTCTGGGTCTGAGTCTCTGGCCAGGTTGGGGGTGATGCCCCTGAAGCTTCCATAAGACTTCTGTGGTGTCCCACACAGAGCTGGTGGGGTCCCTGTATCCATAGGGCAGATATAATCTGCTGATTCTTCCACTCTGAGCTTTCTTAGTTGTCGGAAATGAGTGAAACCAAGCTTCTTTGGCTTAAACAGAGAAATTATTAAAAATACATGACAGAAATGATACTTGGAATTTATGTGTAGCATAAAATAGATTATTTTGTATTTTGTCATACCCTGACTTTGGCAGTGGTGGTAAGGGGTGCATGCCCATTGGCATTGTTAAACTCCTGTTTCTCCTGCTGGGCCTGAGGCCCAACCAGTGAGTTGAAGTTAGTGGCGAGGTGGCGTCTGAGGAGGGTTTTCTGTGGAGGGATGTTGAGCAGCATGGCCAAGGTCTCTGACTGAAAGCGAGGCTCCAAGATCTGATATGGAAATACAAACTACTTATAGGGATATTTCAGCCCCAAAATGTATGATATTTATTAGTATGTTACAGCTAAAATAAAATCAGTTTAAAATGATCAACTTAAAACAGATAAACAATTTAAAATAGATAAAATACCATACATAAAATATTGCTACTACAGGTGCATCTCAATAAATTTGAATGTTGTGGAAAAGTTAATTTATTTCAGTAATTCGACTCAAATTGTGAAACTCATGTATTAAATAAATTCAGTGCACACAGACTGAAGTAGTTTAAGTCTTTGGTTCTTTTAATTGTGATGTTTTGGCCACACATTTAACAAAATCCCGTCAATTCACTCAATTCATCTCAACAAATTACAATATGGTGACATGCCAATCAGCTAATCAACTCAAAACACCTTCAAAATGGTCTCTCAGTCTGGTTCACTAGGCTACACAATCATGGGGAAGACTGCTGATCTGACAGTTGTCCAGAAGACAAGCATTGACACCCTTCACAAGGAGGGTAAGCCACAAACATTCATTGCGAACGAAGCTGGCTGTTCACAGAGTGCTGTATCCAAGCATGTTAACAGAAAGTTGAGTGGAAGGAAAAGGTGTGGAAGAAAAGATGCGCAACCAACCAAGAGAACCACAGTCATATGAGGATTGTCATGCAAAATTGATTCAAGAATTTGAGTGAACTTCACAAAGGAATGGACTGAGGCTGGGGTCAAGGTCAACCACACACAGACGTGTCAAAGAATTTGCTGAACCACAGACAACGTCAGAGGTGTCTTACCTGGTCTAAGGAGAAGAAGAACTGGACTGTTGCCCAGTGGTCCAAAGTCCTCTTTTCAGATGAGAGCAAGTTTTGTATTTCATTTGGTAACCAAGGTCCTAGAGTCTGGAGGAAGGGAGAAGCTCATAGCCCAAGTTGCTTGAAGTCCAGTGTTAAGTTTCCATAGTTTATGATGATTTGGAGTGCAAAAGTCACTGCACCCGTTTACCAAGAAATTTTGGAGCACTTCTTGCTTCCTTCTGCTGAGCAGCCTTTTGTAGATGCTGATTTCTTTTTCCAGCAGGATTTGGCACCTGCCCTCACTGCCAAAAGCACCAAAACCTGGTTAAATGACCATGGTGATGGTGTGCTTGACTGGCCAGCAAACTCACCAGACCTAAACCCCACAGAAAATATATGGTGTATTTTAAAGAGGAAAATGAGAAACAAGAGACCAAAAAAAATGCAGATGAGCTGAAGGCCACTGTCAAAGAAACCCGGGCTTCCATACCACCTCAGCAGTGCCACAAACTGATCACCTCCATCCCACGCTGAATTTAGGCAGTAATTAAAGGAAAAGGAGCCCCTAACAAGTATTTAGTACATGAACAATAAATTAAAATACTTTCCAGAAGGCCAACAATTCCCTATTTTTTATTTTTATTTTTATTGGTCTTATGAAGTATTCTAATTTGTTGAGATGATGGGTTTTTGCTAAATGTAACCTAAAATCATAATTAAAATAACCAAATTCTTAAACTAATTTAGTCTGTGTGCATTTAACTTACACAAGTTTCACAATTTGAGATTAATTACTGAAATAAATGAAATTTTCCATGACCTTCCAATTTATTGAGACTCACATGTATTTGGGACTGAAATAAGCATCTTAAAAAAAAGACCATTTGTAAATATCATAAAGGAGTTGAGGAGCAGCCTTTTGGCAGAATATTAGCCAATCAAAAATGTTTTCGTCCTATGAGTAATACTGTGTATTTGTCTTCAGCTTTGTCCTGCAATAATGTGCCTGCATGTGTTTCTGGGTCTAGAAACGGAGCAGATCACGCAAATCCACCTACTGTAGTTCTAAACTATGTGCATTTGCTTTCACACCTCTCAGTAGTGCACAGACAAATTTTATCAGAAACAAGCTTGTGCTGGGGCACACAAACCCTAAGCATTACAAGAGTGCTAATATAATTGTCCATCAGCCTTGAGATTTCTCAGTGTGTCATTTCAATTGTCTGTGTTAGCATGTTCCAAAAAAAAAAAAAAAACTCTTAGTCTGTGCATTAGTAACAATGATTTTTCAGTGACTTTTCTCTGTAGGTTACAAAATTAAAGTTGAAGGTGACTGTGTTAAAGCAACACTATCTAACAATTGCTCACTGTTCCCCCGTGTGGTTAATATGCGCAATTGTCTCTTACCAATGTCGTAATTGCTGTATAAGCTTCCCTGTATTGCAGTGCAATACATGTGAATTTGTTGACTAAGCTAACGGAACCTGTCATGTAACCATAATGTCTATAATATCCTATACATCGGAAGTTGTCATATGTTTATAAGGCAGTAAAGTAACATAGCCACTTTATTTAAACAACCGCTCGGATGTGATGTAGACTGGGGAATTAGTGGATCTTGGATGTCAAAACAACAGCCATTGTCCAAAAAATATTAACTATTTAGCTTCATCTGGCAAAACCGTCTTTGGTTTCTTTGCTGGCTCTGCCATGGCGTTGGTTTTGAAATTTGCATATTAGATTGTTTTGGCTTATAGTTAGCTGTTGGCTAACTCCATTCAGGCTACAAGTAAAGCTGGTCACACATTTCCCAGTAACCCGCGGGTCGGGGCGGGTCAAGAAATTGGCACTTTATTGCGGGGCAGGTTGGGGCGGGTCACTAAAAACAAAATTTTTAAAAATCCATTCATGTTTCATGGAATTTAGTGGTGGAAATTTTGATTATTTCAAGAGATTCGTTGGTTTTCAGTTCGTTCACCAAAATGATTCAAAATGACCATTTCTTCATATTACACAAATACGCCAGCAGTTGGCAAAAAAGAGTGTCTTATGTGTTATGTCTTAAGTTAACAAACATATTTACTTGTGACAAAAACTGATTTGGCTTTATTAGTGTGTGCATGATCGCATTAAATAAATTGTTCAGATTAACAGATTAGGTTTTATCGGGGATTAAACGTGGAGTTATGTTCTGTATTCCAAATATGAAAATAAGCGTATGTGCACCAGTAACTGCGCTTTGTATCTGCTGATTGCTGATTGAGATTTACATGCTTGGCTCACTGACCCTGTATACTCTCATTCATTTCATTCACGAACAAGATGTATCAGTTTATTCAACTCTTTCACCTTCGAGAAGATCGTATTCGTTCACTACATTCAACAAGTCACATGCTCCGTCACATCTTGAGTATCTCTTTTTGACAGGATGAAACAGTTCACAGAGCAGTTCACAGAGCAGTTCACGAGCTGCGCATGCGCTGCTAATAGCACCGCGCTCGCACGCTGCTGTGGAGGGAGGAACTTCATTGAACGAGAAATTAGTCTTTTACTGTCTATGGTCAGTGGATTACGTAAACGAGAACGATTCGTTCACCTAAAAGATTTGTTCGCGAACGAACAATCATAGTGCAATTACCTATAGCCTATATTGATAAGGTTACCATACGAAGGTCTAAGTAGCAACGTAACTTCTGTGATGTCCCGATGCACGGGGCGGGTCGGGCTGGGGCGGGCCAAATAATTTCATAAAAGCGGGAATCATCACAGTGTCTTCCAACCCGAACAAGAAACTTACAGAGTGTGCTTGTAGCCGATAGAAGGCTGCTCAGGTACAGTAGCAACGCCATTAGACATTATTTGTCTACTTAAAAGTTATTCTACCACTAAAATATTTTTAGATATATTATTTTAAGGTTGAAAAACTGAACAGTGTTGGTTTAATAAGCAAGTCATTAAATCATCTGGCTAACTGATTCATTCATTAACACAGATTCATTCCAAAAACAGAACCAATTAACTATAAAATTTGGAGCAACAAAACAAACTACCTCAACCCTCTGGGGTTCTTCATTTAGGAGTCACACTCAGGACCTTGTAATGTAATATATATTTATTCAATATTTTTCCTTGAATATTGAATTTTGAGAAAATTTTATGGTAATAATTAATATTTATGCAATAAGTATGATCTATTTTTCCCCATTGAAAATAATAATAATAAAAAAAAATATATATATATATATATATATATATATATATATATATATATATATAATTATTCTTATTTTTCAATTAACGCTGTATTTCAGGTTAAAATAGAGACCAGGCCTTAAAAATCCTTTTTTTTTTTTTTTAAATCAGATTGATGACACCTGGTGGAAGTAGTGAGCAATAATTTCATGCAATACCATAGTTAACCACTAGATTGATGTACAGCTCTCTATAGAAAGGCTTGTGAATTCCCTAGTTGTTTTTGCACATAATTTCTCCTTTTTTTAGGTTGTTGATTAGAATATATATTTAGTGATTCTCAAAGACTACTTTTGTAAAAAAATTGTTTGGTTGGTTGGTTTAAATTTAATAAAAATGCAGTTCATTCATCATAAAAAAATGTATAAAAGTATGTAACTCATAGTCATAAGGCAACATCAATTATGAACAAAAAACTAAAATAACAGCAAAAGTATAATCATTATAAAACAGTAAATGGAGAATAGAAAAAAATATAAAATAAGTGTTTTAAATACTAACTATATTTACATATTGCAAATACTGCATATTTACATACTAACTGTAATTAGTGTTTCTTGCAAACTGTACGATTGCACTTTGTGCAAATGATGCTTGTTTTCACATGCCTCTGCAAGCACCTTTGGCATCTTTTTATTTTGTCTGTGTGTGTGTGTGTGTGTGTGAGAGAGAGAGAGAGAGAGAGAGAGAGAGAGAGAGAGAGAGACAGAGTATGTGTGAGTGTTCAAGAGAGAGACACATTTCTCAATGTTCTCTGTTACAGTCTTACCAGCCTCACATCTCTCTCTCTCTCTCTCTCTCTCTCTGTGTGTGTGTGTGTTTGTTTGTTTGTGTGTTTACATGTGTTCAAGAGAGAGACGGTGTGTGGCTTTTGCAATTTTGGACCCAATGTCTCCCCTTTATTTGATCCATTGATTTAATTTCACATATTCTCAATTTTCCCTGTTACAGTGTCAGATTACTCTATGTGTGTGTGTGTGTGTGTGTGTGTGTGTGTGTGTGTGTGTGTGTGTGTGTGTGTGCACGCACATGCCTGTGTATTCAAGAGAGAAACACAGTGTGAAACTTTTGCATTTTAGATCCAATGTCTCCCCATTTTTTTATTCGTTGATTTTATTCCACATTTTCTCAATTGTCCCTGTTACAGTCTTATAGTTCCCTCTCTTTGTGTGTATCTTGATGGATTACAGTCTCATGCTTTCATTGCTGTGTGCTTTTTTTCTTACTTTGTAGTTAAATAATTGATTTTATTTCACATATTTTCCAAAATTAGCTTTTACAGTGACACACATTTGTGTGTGTGTGAGTCTATGTGTGTGTGTTTATGTTTATGTGTATGTTTTTTGTGGCAAATTTTTTTTTTCTTAGTAAATTTGAAATTACACTGAATGTATTTAATTATTCTGCAGTTACTTCTGGCAGCTGAGATAACTAAATATAATTAATTGTAATTATTTAAATACATTTCCCTTTTGAGCTAATTCACTACATAGCCCTAGTTCTAAATGTTGTTCATTTTAATAGGACAAGTATCTGAGTGCTAAATAATGTGACCCCTCAGTTTTTAACCAATAAATGCCTATAAAAAAGGGGTAACCATCAATGTAGAGCCTGCAGTGTATTAGAAATGGTTTCACTTGTTGGATTGGACAATCCTGTTACCTCCATGACATATATAGTACTGTATATTTAATTTTTGATGTTGATAGTGTTGAAATTATGCAGCCAAGTGATGATATCTCAGATCATTATTTAGTTTTGTATAAACTTCATATAGCCAAAGTTGTAAAATTCTACTTCTTGTTACAAGTATGGTAGAACCATCACTTCTACCACAAAAGACTGCTTTTTAAGTTATCTTCCTGATGTATCCAAATTCCTTAGCATATCCAAAACCTCAGAACAACTTGATGATGTAACAAAAACTATGGACTCTCTCTTTTCTAGCACTTTAAATACAGTTGCTCCTTTATGCTTAAGGAAGGTTAAGGAAAACAGTTTGACACCATAGTATAATGAGCATACTCGCACCCTAAAGAGAGCAGCCCGAAAAATGGAGCACAGCTGGAGGAAAACAAAACTAGAGGTATTTCGTATTGCTTGGCGGGAAAGTAACATATCCTACAGAAAAGCATTAAGAACTGCTAGATCCGATTACTTTTCTTCTCTTTTAGAAGAAAACAAACATAACCCCAGGTATTTATTCAATACAGTGGCTAAATTAACGAAAAAAAAAGCCTCAACAAGTGTTGAAATTTCCCAACACCACAGCAGTAATGACTTTATGAACTACTTCTAAAATCGATACTATTAGAGATGAAATTGCAACCATTCAGCCGTCAGCTACAGTATCGCATCAGACAGTGCACTATAGACCCCCTGAGGAACAGTTCCACTCATTCTCTACTATAGGAGAGGAAGAATTGTATAAACTTGTTAAATCATCTAAACCAACAACATGTATGTTAGACCCGATACCATCTAAGCTCCTAAAAGAGGTGCTTCCAGAAGTCACAGATACTCTTCTGACTATTATAAATACCTCATTGTCATTAGGATATGTCCCCAAAACCTTCAAACTGGCTGTTAAGTCTTTCATCAAAAAACCACAACTTGACCCCAAAGAACTAGTTAATTATAGACCAATCTCGAATCTCCTTTTTCTGTCCAAGATACTAGAAAAGGTGTTATCCTCACAATTATATTCCTTCTTAGAGAAAAATGGTATATGTGAGGATTTCCAGTCAGGATTTAGACCGTATCATAGTACTGAGACTGCTCTCCTTAGAGTTACAAATGATCTGCTCTTATCATCTGATCGTGGGTGTATCTCATCTATTGGTTTTATTGGATCTTAGTGCTGCGTTTGACACAATTGACCACAACATTCTTTTGCATAGACTTGAACACTTTGTTGGCATTAATGGAAGTGCATTAGCATGGTTTAAATCGTACTTATATGACCGCCATCAGTTCGTAGCAGTGAATGAAGATGTATCATATTGATCACAAGTGCAGTATGGAGTACCTCAAGGCTCAGTACTAGGGCCGCTACTCTTCACGCTTTATATGTTACCCTTGGGAGATCTCATCAGGGAACATGGTGTAAGCTTTCACTGTTATGCTGATGATACTCAGCTCTATATTTCTTTGTGGCCCGGTAAAACACACCAATTTGAAAAACGAATGGAATGCATAGTCGATATAAAGGATGACGAGTAATTTCTTACTGCTAAATTCTGAAAAATCAGGTGTTAATTATAGGACCTAAAAACTCTGCTTGTAATAACCTAGAACACTGTCTAAGACTTGATGGTTGCTCTGTCAATTTTTCGTCATCAGTTAGGAACCTAGGTGTGCTATTTGATCGCAATCTTTCCTTAGAAAGCCACGTTTCTAGCATTTGTAAAACTGCATTTTTCCATCTCAAAAATATATCTAAATTACGGCCTATGCTCTCAATGTCAAATGCAGAAATGTTAATCCATGCATTTATGACCTCAAGGTTAGATTATTGTAATGCTTTATTGGGTGGTTGTTCTGCACGCTTAGTAAACAAACTACAGCTAGTCCAAAATGCAGCAGCAAGAGTTCTTACTAGAACCAGGAAGTATGACCATATTAGCCAGGTCCTGTCAACACTGCACTGGCTCCCTATCAAACATCGTATAGATTTTAAAATATTGCTTATTACTTATAAAGCCCTGAATGGTTTGGCACCTCAGTATTTGAATGAGCTCCTTTTACATTATAATCCTCTACGTCCGCTACGTTCTCAAAACTCAGGCAATTTGATAATACCTAGAGTATCAAAATCAACTGCGGGCGGCAGATCCTTTTCCTATTTGGCGCCTAAACTCTGGAATAACCTACCTAACATTGTTCAGGAGGCAGACACACTCTTGCAGTTTAAATCTAGATTGAAGACCCATCTCTTTAACCTGGCTTACACATAACATACTAATATGCTTTTAATATCCAAATCCGTTGAAGGATTTTTAGGCTGCATTAATTGGGTAAACCGGAACCGGGAACACTTCCCATAACACCCTATGTACTTGCTACATCATTAGAAGAATGGCATCTACGCTAATATTTGTCTGTTTCTCTCTTATTCCGAGGTCACCATAGCCACCAGATCCAGTCTGTATCCAGATCAGAGGGTCACTGCAGTCACCCTGATCAAATACGTATCCAGACCAGATGGTGGATCAGCACCTAGAAAGGACCTCTACTGCCCTGAATACAGCGGAGACCAGGACAACTAGAGCCCCAGATACAGATCCCCTGTAAAGACCTTGTCTCAGAGGAGCACCAGGACAAGTCCACAGGAAACAGATGATTCTTCTGCACAATCTGACTTTGCTGCAGCCTGGAATTGAACTACTGGTTTCGTCTGATCAGAGGAGAACTGGCCCCCCAACTGAGCCTGGTTTCTCCCAAGGTTTTTTTCTCCATTCTGTCACCAATGGAGTTTCGGTTCCTTGCCGCTGTCGCCTCTGGCTTGCTTAGTTGGGGTCACTTCATCTACAGCGATATTGTTGACTTGATTGCAAATAAATGCACAGACACTATTTAACTGAACAGAGATGACATCACTGAATTCAATGATGAACTGCCTTTAACTATCATTTTGCATTATTGACACACTGTTTTGCTAATGAATGTTGATCAATTGCTTTGACACAATGTATTTTGTTTAAAGCGCTATATAATTAAAGGTGACTTGACTTGACTTAATGTATGGGAATATTTAAACCTCATTAGCTTTAGTACTTTAATAACCAGTGAAAGCTAACTCACAATTAGGCCTCCATGAACGCCGCTGCCTCTAAGGTTTGGAGCATATTCAGCCAAATCCACTGACCTCAACCACTCCATCACACAATGGTTGGACCATTGCACCACCTCGGATGGAGATGTCTTATTCTGAAAAAAAAAATACATAAATAAAAAACACTTTGTGTATCCCAAGTTTTGTCCTTTGTGGCAATGTATCTTATATAATTCTGAAGTTGAAATGGTGAGTTTTTAATCTGCTATTTGTCTTACTTCATCCCCTGGCCTGCGTCTCAGGCAGTTTGGGTTAAACTTATTAACGTGGAGAACATGGATGGCACATTTAATGCTCAGATGATGAAGCTGACTGGTGACTTTCAAGAACAAGAGATCATTCTGTGAGAAAAAAACATCAATTTTTAAAGGGTAAAATATGTGAATATATTTTTACTAGAGATGTTCCGATACCCTTTTTCTCTTCCCGATACCAATTCTGATACCTGGGCTCAGGGTATCGGCCGATACCGAGTACTGATCCGATACCTGGGTGTGTATCTGTATATACAGCTGTATATACTACTAGCCCTGTGTAAATTTCTAGAATTATTTTATGGTGTGCTCCAGACTTACCCCTTGATAAAACATGAACAAATACATGGTTAACTACTGTATTTATTACAGTATTTTTATTATCTGACATGAATTTGACAGTAATATTATTTAATTTCTTAAGCGAAAAAGAACTTCAAATGCAGCCAAAAATCTAACACCGCAAACTAAAAAAGGTATTTTAGTATTTTAGTTTTACAATATTAGTGTATAAAAAATGCAACAAATAAGTCTAGGAATATAAAAAATTCTATATTAATCAGATAATCTCTTTACAACAAAACAAGTAAAAAACAAGCAACCGTCTAGGCATAATTATTATTATTAATAGAGACGTATTATTACTACATAGAGACGTAGCTAAATCTACTGTAGGCTACAACAGTAGCTTAATATATTGTCAATTTACTCGCCATGAAGATCTTTGAGTGTCTGTGTTTATGATATGACAGTTTTCTCAAATGAAACGTTAAATTCTCATGAAGTGACGGTATATGCGTTCATGTCCTCATATAGTGACACACGGCAGAGGCCACAAAACAGCGAGCTCCCGTGCATCTGCGCCCGTTTCCCACAGAGATGTAGACTTTGCAGGAGTAATATTTAAATAGTATTTTGCAGTTTAATATTCACAGACACTAGTATATATATTCGGCTACAGTCTGGAGCCCTGCGCTTAGACTAACACGGAAGCGACTGAACGCAGCTGCGGGTAACGAATATACTCAAACTTACTACCGGTTCTACAGAGACGCTGGTATCATCACATTTTAAAATTTTCAGCACCGTCTTGGTAGTGAAGTGCCAGTACTTGTGGCATCCCTAGTCGCCGTTTTACTGTCTGGTTGGTCCAGTCTGAAATACTGCTAAACAGCGGACATACTGCTAACCACTGATCTGTAATATAGAAGCGGCTTCACTGTCTGTTGGCAGTTTAGAACGCGATGAGCGATCCAGTCATATATAGATCAGTGCTGCTAACGCGTTTTCATTTCTTCTTCGCTGCTCTAAACAGGGGTTGCTTGTGGCATTACAGCACATCGTCCTGTGTTTGCAATGCATTCTGAGCAGCGAAGAAGAACCGTGCAGCGGTTAGGCAAAGCTAGCGTTCATAACTAGGTCTTGAAAATGGTATCGGATCAGTATATGGGTTCATGTACTCGCCGATGCCGATGCCAGAATTTGTTGTGGTATCGGAGATTTTTCCGATACTGGTATCGGAATCGGAACAACTCTAATTTTTACTCGGTATATTTAACACAGGCATAGAGGCAACTTCTGGTCTTACCACTGTTAGGTGCTGTAGCATGCGACCATCCACCTTGCTTTCATAGAACTGATCTTTGTATTGTGGTAAACCAATGTCATCAAGCCAACCTACAGATGAAAAGTAGGGTATAGTGGAAACACATGACAGTTTCAACACTGTCAAAGTGTCAATCTTTTCTTTTCGCGAAGCAAGCAGTTGTATTTCCTTCAAATCTATCTAATTTTATTATTAGTATTACATACGTGTAACCCAGATGTGATCCAGTTCTGAAGATTTCTCCATCGTCTTGTTACTAAAAGTTCTGAGAGCCAATTGTAGTTTTTTTCTGTGCAGAGTATGTTTAATACAAATCTCCTGTTGAAAACAGCACATAAGAGTCATGAGAACTGTACTGTAAACAATAATATAATAATATAATAAAATAACATAAAAAATAAATGAATAAATTCTTACTAATATAACCCAAAGTGACAGGCCAACATAGACGGCAACATAAAAAAAAAAAATGAAATTATATTAACAAAAAATAAACCTTCTCGAGCTCCTGCGGAGTGGCAGAGAGAAGGGTTTCTCCGCTGTCCACCCACTGACGTGCCAAACTGACATACTGCCCCAAACCAATGTCCTCTAGCCAACCACACACTTGTTCTGTCGTCCACTTAGAGAAAGGTATGTGTGCACTAATGATGACAACAGAATAACATCATCAGAGTAATAACAGTTCTTTATCCTTATTGTCCTTTCAATCCTTTCAATGTCTATTGCACCTCTGTCCCGGTCTGTTTATGAAGGAAACTTTACCGGGATGAGCATCCAGAATCAGGAGTCTGTGTTAGCCGAGGCCCAGCAGTGGCCCTGAACCCTCCTCTCTTGAACTGAGTGGGCTCAATGTCATCTGACAGCACACCTGTCCTCTTCATCCTCAATACAAACACATCCTGTCAGATGCTTGTTTTTCATTGTTTTCACACAGAAACAGAGAAGATGCAAGTAACTGTGGCATTTTCACAATTTAATGTTGCAATTAAGCCTGGTAATAATCAACTCACTTTCCCCAAAGTTTGTGTATGCTGCTATTTTTGACATTTTCTTGTAAAACAGGAGACTGCTGGCCAGAATCAACTCCAGAAGACACTGAAGAAATGTCAGATGTTGTTGTGTCCTTAATTTTCTCTGTTATTCCTTTGGGGGAAAATAAATAAATAAATAATAATAATAATAATAAAGTTATTAATTATTGCTTAATGGCAAGTACCATAAACCAGCAACAGAATGGTACAAAACATTTTCAAGGAAAGAAAAAACTAAAAAAGTAAGGCATTATTATGAGGAAGCTCAACATGTGCAAATGTTCATTATACAATTTTATTTTATGTATGTATAGTAATAACGCTAGCAGCCAGGTGAATTATGAGTAATTGTTTAGAATTGATTTATGTGTTATTTAAGCAAGATGGTTGTGTTTTTGATACAATGTTATGTGTGTTTATGTTTAAATAAGTTTGGATGGGTTTGGTTCATTTACTGCCCTGTTATGTAAAAGTGTGGCTGTCACCATCATAGAGATTGATATGTAGGGAAGGAACTTGTGATATGGCCTTGCCTGTGTAAGTTGTTATACTGTGTTTAGAATAAAAAGAGAAAATCAAACAGTACTGTCTCCTGCTGGCTTGTTTTGTCTGTGCCTCTGTTCACTGAGACACTCAGGGTCATGCAGTGTATTGGACATGAGTGCATGATTCCAGGCCCTCGCCGCCACTTTCAAATGCCGCTTCGGGCAGAGAACCTCCGCAGAGTCAAGTCAAGTCAAGTTAAGTCACCTTTATTTATATAGCGCCTTAGCAACTGAACATTCATTAGGAAAACAGTGTGTCAGTAATGCAAAATGACAGTTAAAGGCAGTTCATCACTGTATTCAGTGATGCCATCTCTGTTCAGTTTAAATAGTGTCTATGCATTCATTTGCAATCAAGTCACTATATCGCTGTAAATGAAGTGACCCCAACTAAGCAAGCCAGAGGCGACCGCGGCAAGGAACCAAAACTCCATCGGTGTCAGAATGGAGAAAAAAACCTTGGGAGAAACCAGGCCCAGTTGGGGGGCCAGTTCTCCTCTGACCAGACGAAACCAGCAGTTCCCTTTCAAGGGAACTTCGAACTGCATCCTCTAGGGGCCGCTATGGGGAACACCTCGTCGTGACCCGTGTCTGCAGCATACATTGAAAAAACACCAACTTGTTGGCCGGCGACAGCCTCTGACGTCACTACCGGCGCAACTATAGACAAGCACCGGGAGAACACGTCATTCATCTTCTTCGTCTTCACTGACTGTTCTGTTTGAAGTGTACATCTGAAAGAACCGGTAAGACCGATCTTTCTCTGTTTATCATGGCGACAACTAGCAAGCGTTTAGACAATGTGTGCATCCATGTCGGTGTTATTTGACACCAGATGACACACCCAATCTTTGCGTCATTGGTTTGGGTGAAGAGCACGCACGCGATGTCTTTGAGGGGGCAATCTGCGTGCATTGTGAGCATTTTTTCAATGGAAAAAGCTCCGCTCTCGTGCGTCTCTCTTCTGAAAGAAAAAGGAAAAAAAAAGGCAGCCATCTGCCTCCCGCGGTTCAAGACCTGTCGCTGCTGAGGCACGGAGGAGAATGAGCTCGTGAGAATACAGGTGGATCTGTCTGAATGGTTTAAAGAGGGACTTTACCTTTTGCGCTCATAATGGCGGCGGACGAGAGAGAGTCTTGGGAGGATGATGTTATATCTTTAAACTTTCTGATACTGAGGTTAGTGCTCTGCTGGGTTTTGACCCAGGAAAAGCAGGAGATATTTGAGGATGGTGAAGAAGCTGAGGCTGAGCCTTCTCAATTCTCCTGCTCTGCGTATGTAGAGCTGTTGGAGGTTATTGAGTGAAAATTATCTTTTTGACCATAGTCCTCCAACATCCTGTCTTTAATCTCCCTCCTTGCCATTTAAGCCCCTTCAGAAAATCATCTCGCTTAAATGGCAAGGCATACGCAGTAGCAGGTCAGGCTGTGGCTTTATTACACATGATGCTGGTGCTTCAAGCATATCAGACTGATCTACTAAGAGACCTGGATAGAGACAGAGGACTTTTTTCTGATCAGGTAGCTGAGCTGCGCTGCACCATGGATCTCTCTCCATGCTACCAAGCAGGCTGCATCCGCCATGGGCGGGACTATGGCGGCCATGGTGGCAGTGGACAGACATCTGTGGATGAACCTGGCAGACATCGGGAGGAAAGAAAAGGCTTTCTTCTCGATGCTCTGGTTTCGCCTTCGAAACTTTTCGGTATTTCCGTTGAGACGGCGAATTGAGAAGTTCAGGGAGACAAAGGCGCACTCTGCTGCTTTCAGATCCTTCCATCGTTCCATGAAGGTCCAGGTCTGAGCCCGAACAACATTGGGGTCCTGGCCTGTCTCAATCTGAGGATCAAAGACGGGCACAGAAGGCTAGTGTCGCAACTTGCCGTCCTTCCCCACCTGCGGGCAGGGGATAGAGGAATCGTGGGTCATGAGGAGGTAAGCAGTACCTAAGGGGTGTGATCTAGACGAGGCAGCGTTCTCGTCCGAATCAGAGTGATACCGAGGTATCTACTCATTCCCTTTAGGGATTTTTAACCCTCTGGAGTCTAAGAGGTTATCAGGAGAAAATTGCCTCAAAACGCGTATACGCGTTAATTGACTTCAGAGGGTTAACCTCTGCTTTTATCCTCCCCTTCATAATTCCCCTGTAACCACCAGCTCTCCACCTGATCGAGGTTAGGTGGAAATCTCTCGCATAACAGTCTCCTATGCTGGACCTATAATGTTTTTTATGGTACTATGTTCATAGCAACCACCCTACTGATGATCCAGACTAAAAGGAGGCGCATCTTGAGCGGGGCTACAGCACAGGAGGGTGGGTGAGTAAATGTAACCCTCTCTGTATATACTTATGTGTATTAAATTGTATGCTGGTGGTTACGTGTCTACTAATAAACTCTGTGAGTTTCCTTTGCAGTGCTCAATTACAGTGTTTACTAAACACTTGCCAGCACCAGCCATCTGGCTTCATGTTACGATATAAGGCAGCTGAGATTCCAGGTTTCTGAGGGAGCCTCCTTGATCATCAGGCCTGGCACAGCACTGCAGGGAATTTCATGGATGTCCGGCCAGGAGACCCCTCAGGGTGACCTGGCTGGACAGCTTAGTGGTGCTGTCTCATCTAGCGGGAAGTGGAGGTGGCAGTTACAGAAGTCTTCTTGTATATGCTGCCTCAGGTGATGCTCCCCTCGTCCGAGGTTTGTTAAATTTGAGCTTGCCTCTCCTGTGCGATTCAGCACCTCTCTGATGCTTAGGAACCTTTAAGTACACACGCTAAGCTTTGTGTACTTTCTCAAAACCACATGGTTGTCAGTGTGCACGTGAACATGTGCCCACTTTCTAAAAGTGGTAAGTGTGCACGCAAGACTTTGCGCACTTTCTGAAATCCTGTACGGTAATGGTTACGCGCTCCGCTTCGTTCCCTTTCTTGAAATGATTAGACCTTGGTTCCTTGGGCTTCATTCAACCAGTGTGTATTTGTTTATACACCTCAAGCATCGCTTCCCTCAACATGAGGGGCTATTTGGGTGATTTTCCAAAAAGGGTCGCCTATGAGCGTGCTACTCTGAGCTTGGAGTTCTCCTCTCATATCAGACTGAATTCTCTGTTTTTTTCACTCCAGTATTGTTTCCATAGATCAAGTTGATGACTCTCAATCATACTGTTTTGAGATGCAATATTCCATTTATGAGCTGCTCTATCAGAGTGCCATGAGAGCCCCTCCTTAGAACAGTATTTGAAAATCCATGCTATGGTAAGTGTGCACGTGAAGTCTTTGTACACTTTCTGAAATCCACACTGTGGTAAGTTTGCACACTAGTATTCTGCTATCATTCTAAAATCCTATATGGTGATGGCTTCGCGCGGTTGCTTGGTGCCCTTTCTTGAGTTGGTAAAAGCCCCGTTCATCTTGGGCGCCACTCCACCTATGTATCCTCAGATACCTATCTTAACAGGGTGTTGCTACAAGAGAACTGTTGAGACAGCTCTTCCAGCAAGCTTATGCGTAAGCTAGCAGTAGCCCCTGTGTAACAAGCAAGACATGGTAGAAAATGCTAGGTTCTTAGCCGTATCCCTTTGGCTTTTTAGCCGTAAGGGGTAATGTCACAGACAGCCGTCTAAACGTCCCAGGGGCAACTCCCATGGAAATGGTAGAGTTGGTACTTAGTGTTCTGGCCTGCACTCCCCTCAGCATGGCGGCATGGGTATACTGTTCCCCATAGCGGCCCCTAGAGGATTGTAATGTAACCATAGTTCCCTGAGTAGGGAACGAGACACTGCGTCCTCTAGCTCCCTACCATGCCTCGGACGCAAGCTTCAGACAAGACGTGAATGACGTGTTCTCCCGGTGCTTGTTTATAGTCGCGCTGGTAGTGACTACAAGTTGGTGTTTTTTCAATGTATGTTTCAGACACGGGTTACAACGAGGCCCCTAAAGGACACAGTGTGTCGTTCCCTACTCAGGGAACTATGGTTACATTCGTAGCCTGAGACGTTCAAATCCAGGCTTCAGCAAAGTCAGATTGTGCAGAAGAATCATCTGTTTTTTGTGGTCTTGTCCTGGTGGTCGTCTGAGACAAGGTCTTTACAGGGGATCTGTATCTGGGGCTCTAGTTGTCCTGGTCTCCGCTGTCTTTCAGGGCTGTAGAGGTCCTTTCTAGGTGCTGATCCACCATCTGGTCTGGATACGTACTGGATCCGGGTGACTGCAGTGACCCTTTGATCTGGATACAGACTGGATCTGGTGGCTACGGTGACCTCGAAATAAGAGAGAAACAGACCAATATTAGTGTAGATGCCATTCTTCTAATGATGTAGCAAGTACATTGTGTGTTATGGGAAGTGTTCCCGGTTTCGGTTTACCTAATTAATTCAGCCTAAAAATTCTTTAACGGATTTATATATTAGAAGCATATTAGTGTGTTATGTGTAAGGCAGGTTAAAGAGATCAGTCTTTAATCTAGATTTAAACTGCAAGAGTGTGTCTGCCTCCGAACAATGTTAGGTAGGTTATTCCAGAGTTTAGGTGCTAAGTATGAAAAGGATCTACTGCCCGCAGTTGATTTTGATATACTAGGTATTATCAAATTGCCTGAGTTTTGAGAATGCAGCGGACGTGGAGGATTATAATGTAACAAGAGCTCATTCAAATACTGAGATGCTAAACCATTCACAGCTTTATAAGTAGTAAGCAATATTTTAAAATCTATATGATGTTTGACAGGGAGCCAGTGCAGTGTTGACAGGACCGGGCTAATATGGTCATACTTCCTGGTTCTAGTTAGAACTCTTGCTGCTGCATTTCGGACTAGCTGTAGTTTGTTTACTAAGCTTGCAGAACAACCACCCAATAAAGCATTACAATAATCTAACCTTGAGGTCATAAATGCATGGGTTAACATTTCTGCATCTGACATTGAGAGCATAGGCTGTAGTTTAGATATATTTTTGAGATGGAAAAATGCAGTTTTACAAATGCTAGAAACGTGGCTTTCTAAGGAAAGATTGCTATCAAATAACACATCTACCCACATAGCAAACGGACTTGGCCAAAATGTGGCCTCAAGGTGGCATTGCTGGCCTCCTGTCGGCAATTGCATGTACCCTTTCAGCCGAACTGGGCCATGTGTGGCAATGACGGCAGGGAGGGGATTCTGCAAACAACATGAGGGCCGATTGTTGATGGGAAGAGTGTGGCCCTGATCAGTCAGGTGATATGTGGCCCAAGTCAGGCTAAGATCTGGCAGCATATTATGTGACCCATGATAAACAAGATAAATACATTATTGCATGATAATGGTTAAATAATCACAAACATTTTAATGAAGTGTAGTATTGTTAAAATGTAGTCTTTTAAATGGCAAGTCAAAACAGAATGAAACATCATTTCAAAATTAAGCAACTCAGTCATGTGCTTTAAACTGCACTTAATTATATTTTTTTAAAATATTACATTGTTATTCTTGGTAGAAATAATCTTAGAATTCTTACATGAAAAGAAAGAGAGAGAGAGAGAGAGAGAGAGAGAGAGAGTTTATTTATCCGTTATCATGTAATATTTATTTGGTTTACTATATGGGACACACACTAATCTGTAATAAAGAGTGGGGGCACATCATTTTTATTAGTATGCTGTCATGCACAACCATTAAATAAAATGATCATGAAAGAATTTTATTTTTATTTAAATCCTGTATCCATGTGATGCTTGGTGTGAGGAAAAGATCCAAATTCAAACCGCATTCATTAGCGATATGTATTTCCTTCCTCTGTAGCTATAATAACTATTTAAAAATGTGCCGTTAAGAAGTTTTACAA
Organism: Carassius carassius; assembly: GCF_963082965.1. NCBI lineage: Eukaryota > Metazoa > Chordata > Actinopteri > Cypriniformes > Cyprinidae > Carassius > Carassius carassius. The sequence goes on along the minus strand of NC_081777.1, from coordinate 10,498,880 downwards.
CAAATTTTACGGCAGCGATATCAAATGCTCATTGGCTCTCACTGGTTTCCTCAGAGATTGCAACATGCCGTGTTTCCAGTGATGCGTGTTTTGAATGAGAAACATGCGCCTTGAAGGAGTGGATCGGCATAGTATTTTCAGATTTAACAACTTAAATTATGCCCTGCTCCTCACACTACCATTATATTCAGCCAGAGTTTATTGCAACTGCAATGCATCGTCATTTGGACTATGGTGGTACTGCTCTTTGACACATCTGTAATAAATTCTTATGATTAAGTTACATGTGTCTATCTGTTACGTTTCTCTTATAGACTGTATGCTTTATACACTTTATTGGTTGATTTGTTCTTTATAAAAATAAATAGAAAAACCAATGCAATACAGTTTTTTTTTGCACAGTTACATGATATGTGGGTTTCAAGTCTGATTTTCTATTCAGTTTAATGTACTTTATTGGCATAGTTTGTGTCTACATTAAAGCATGTCACAAAATGAATAATTGCGATCATAGTAATATACAAGGTAATAGTATGATATATTAAAATTCCCAGACAGCAATATGATAAAGATCCCTCGCCGCTGTGGTGAATCTGCGGTGCCATCGAGCAGGCGAGGAGGTGTGCCGCCATGGACGCTCGAGGCGGTGGGCTGGAGTGATTTTCCGGGGACGGGCAAGCTCGCTGCCGGAGGCCCGTGATGTGGAGGGGCGGCTGCCGTCCGTGAGGGAGCGGAGGAGTCGGCGCCGTTCGCCAGGGGGCCGGAGCCTGCTGCCTCCGTGAAGGAATCCGGAGGGGCACGGAACGGGGTACTCCTGCCGGCTGCCCAAAACCGGAGGAGCCGTCGCCGTCCGCCGAGGTCTGTTCAGTGCCACCTCCAGGCACCGCGGAGGAGATCACCCAGCTGGTGGAGGGCCGAGCAGCAGTGCGTCTGGGAACCGGAAATTTTTTTTTTCCTCCTCTCTCCCCTCTCTCGTCTCTGTCGCTCCTCCTTCCATCTCCTTTTCTCTCGCCTCGCCTGTCCTACCCCCAGGTTCCCTCAGGTCCCCGTGAGCGGACCCCCGGAGGGAGGGGGGGGGGGGGGGGGAGTAGAGCGCAGTCTCGAGGGTACCCCCCGGCCTGCGAGGTGCGATGGGGGTATGTGACGAGTGGGGCAGGGCCGAGAGACGTGGGAACAGAGCGAGGCCGGTGGTGTGATTGGAGATGAGCGACACCTGTTCGACCCACCGGTCTCGAGTCCCACGGAGGAGATGGAAGGATATAAAACTGGAGCGACGACAGTGAAGCATGAGAGAGGACCAGGCCTGGGTTTTAGTTTGTGTTTGCTTTTTATTTGTGCGCGACAGTCGTCCGCGAGGGGCTGTTGCACTGATTTGTGTTTATTTTGTTATTAAAGTCTTTATTTGATTGTCCGCCCGTTCCCGCCTCCTTCTTCCCATAGTTATGAAGGTTTTTATCGTTACAATCATAATCAATTCAATTCTGTTAATACAGTAATGTAAATCATGTAGGCTGCATATCCATAGTCCTTTATAATTCTTCTTCATATTTTATAGCATATGTTTAACAAAGTTAAACAAAACCAAGTAATTGCAATGATACATAATACATGCTTATTACTTATAAAGCCCTGAATGGTTTAGCACCTCAGTATTTGAACAAGCTATTATTGCATACACTATAGTCCTCCTTGTCCACTGTGTTCACAAAACTCTGGCAATTTGATAATACCTATTATATCAAAATCAATTGCGGCAGATCCTTTTCCTATTTAGCTCCCAAACTCTGGAATAACCTACCTAACATTCTTTGGGAGGCAGACACATTCTGTCAGTTTAAATCTACATTAATGACCCACCTCTTTAACCTGCCTTACACATAACACACTAACACATTTCTAATATTCAAATCCATTAAAGTGTTTTTTAGGCTGCATTAATTAGGAAAATCCGAAACCGGGATCACTTCCCATAACACACAATGTACTTGCAACATCATTAGAAGAATGGCATATACACTAATATTAGTCTGTTTCTATCTTATCCCAAGGTCACCATAGCCACCAGATCCAGTGAGTATCCAGGTCAGATGGTCACTGCAGTCACCCGGATCCAGTACGTATCCAGCCCAGATGGTGGATCAGCACCTAGAGAGGACCTCTACATCCCTGAATGTCAGCGGAGACCCAGTAGAGAACTAGATGACCCCCAGAGACAGATCCACAGTCAAGACCTTGTCTCCTAGATGGCAATTGGGGCAAGACCACAGGAAACAGATGATTATTCTGCACAATCTGGAATTGAACTGCTGGTTTTGTCTGGCCAGAGGAGAACTGGCCCCCCAACTGAGCCTGGTTTCTCCCAAGGTTTTTTCTTTATTTTGTCACTGATGGAGTTTTGGTTCCTTGCCACTGTCACTTCTGGCTTGCTTAGTTGGGGACACTTAATTACCAGCATTTTTGTTGGTTTGATTGCACAGATACTATTTAAACTGAACTGAGCTGGATGATGACATAATTTAATTTAATGATTAATTGCCTTTTTGCTTTATTGACACTATTTGCCTATTTAATGCTGTTCAGTTGCTTTGTTACAATCTATATTGTTAAAAGCCCTATGTAAATAAAGGTGACATGACTTAAAAGCGCCTTTTGAGAGACTTTGTGGACATTTTTGCAGATCCAGAGGAGTACTGTACAAGGACAGCTCTGATGCAGTATCACATTGACACTGGCCCCGCTGCTCCCATTTGCTTGCAACACCACACTCGCCAAGCATCAGCTGCCAAAGAATTGATCCGAAATATGGTAGCTAACTGCATTATTGAGCAGACAGTCCCTGGGTTGCACCTATGGTAATGGTGAGGAAGAAAACTGGGAGATGGCACCCCTGCACGGGCTTTCAGCAGCTAAATGCGGTAACCCGCAAGGACACCCCGCTTCCATGGATTGACAACATGTTGGATTATGAAGCTGGATCCTGTTGGTTCAGCTCTTTGGACTTGTGCAGCAGGTATTGACAAGTGGAGCCGGCGTTAGAGGCATGGTCAAAACCTGTGTTTATCATAGGGCAAGCACTGTGGCAGTTTAAGGTGATTCCCTTTGGACTGTGTAATGCTCCAGTCACCTTTGAGAGGCTGTTGGAGCGGGTACTTAAAGACATTCCCAGCACCCACTGTGTGGTCTATTTGAACGATCTGTTGGCCCATGCTGTTGTCCTGACAGCCATCCGTAGTGCTGGGTTGTGGTTGAACCCAGCCAAGTGTAACCGGCTCACCCACCAGACACTGTTCCTGGGGCACGTGGTTAGCGAGATGGGGTGGCCACCGACCTAACAAAGGTGACCACAGTGAGGGACTGGCCCCCTACCAACCAACATCACTGAGCTGAGGAGCTTTCTGGGCATGGCCTTCTATTATAGGAGGTTCATCAGAGACCTTGCCACTATAGCCAGCCCCTTAAATCAGTTGACAAACAAGGGCCAGCGTTTCGGGTGGTCTGAAGACTGCGCAGCAGCTAAAAGGCGCTTTCATAGACGCTCCTGTTCTGGCCTACCCTGATCTGAACAAACAATTCCTTGTGGACACTAATTCCAGTAACATGGAGGTCGGGGCCATACTCTCCTAGAAGTTGGAGAGTGGAGAGTGAGTGATGGCTTACTATAGCTGCAGCCTCAGTCGTCCAGAAAGAAACTACTGCATCATCCGGCGGGAGTTCCTATGGGTGGTCCTGGTGGTCTGGCACTTCAGGCCCTACTTCCTGGGCACCAGGTTCACACTGAGGACTAACCACGCTAGCCCCATTTGGATGCTGAACTTGAGATGGGGGGCCATTCACCACCGAGCAGCTGAGGCAATAGCAGGTGAATGACCAAGTTTTGGTGAAGGTGAGGGGCTGGCTGGCTCGAATATGTACAGACTGGCCAGCTGTGTCCTCCCCGGAGTCTGAGATCAAGTTGCTTGACGACGTGATCCACAGCTGGTGATCTGAAATCATGGGTCCATTCTGATCTCAGAGTGCTTCCACATTGGCGCAGCGATTAGTGGACAAGATATTTGCATGTTTTGGGGTGCCAGACGAACTTATAATGACCGGGGTGGAACTTTTAAAGCCGATTGTTCAGTGAAGTGTGCCAACGGTTGGGGGTGTAGAAAACAAGAACCACTCCCCTCCACCCTCAAAGCGATGGACTGGTTGAGCGGTTCAATCGCACCCTGGCCACCCAAATTGCCATCTTGACCAGTCAGCACCAGAGAGACTGGGACCAGCATCTGCCACTGGTCCTGTGGGCGTAGAGGACAGCAGTGCAAGAGTTGAGGCAGTGCACAGATTTAGTTCACAAACAACTGAAAGTTTTCACCTAAATGTGATTTTCAGTTACAATAATTAATCCTAAAATTCAACATTAGTAACTTACTTTTAGCAGCATCAGTTGCACGTGCCCTCGCAAGATCTCCTGGTTCTTACTTGTGAATTCAGTTCACTGAAGACTCATACTAAATGGTTCATTTGAATCAGTGAGTTGTCGACTCAAGAAAAGCTGCATTCAGATCATTCAAATTCGGGAATTAATTGTTTGGTTCAATTTGCGAACCGATTTAAAAGGTTCATTGAAAAGAATCTGTTTGTTCTTGAATCAGACACCACTTCTGCCTGTCGGAGTATGTGATATAAGAAGCAACAATATGTTTTATGAAATGTAGTGAAGTAAAACGTATGATCATATGCTTTGTAATGTAGTGAAGTAAAAGATATTTAAAATAAAACTACTCCAGTAAATTACAGATACTTGAAACATTTACTTAAGTACAGTAACGAAGTAAAGCTATTCCGTTACTGTCCACCACTGCAGGATTGGACTGTATTTGTTGTGTTTTGCTTCCCTTGACTCAGTTTGCCCCTCATGTGCCCTTATTTGGTCGTTCATGTTCCCGTCCTCATTGTCTCTTAATTAGTCATTCTGTTTTTTATTTATTTATTTTTTTTTCTATTCTATATTTGTATGTGGAGTATGTGGTTGAGTTTAACCAGCTCGCCATTTTAAAGCCATTCGATGACGCTGTGCTAAAATACCCATTCTGGATCAGGGCCAATTATTGTCGCCCTCCAGTGTCTACCACTGATCCGGAACATGACCAGACCCAGAGCCCAGCTCACCATCTCCCCCCTGTGCGGAGCTCAAGCTCAAACCCAAGCCCACCACTGATGGAGAGCCAGAGCCCGCCATGACCGATGAGCCATCGCATAGGAGTGCGACAGAGCTGATGATCGCCATGGAGCCAGATCCTCATGGATCGTCAGAGCAGGTGTGAGAGCTGGCTACAATGAAAAGCTGTGGACCGAGAGAGCATGGAGAGGAGCTCCACCCCATGCATTGTGGCTGAGAGTAAGCTGAAAAGGGATTTTTGAGAATGCAAAGCAGAGAAAAACTGTTTATGTTTACCAACCTGCCCCCTTTCCTCCCTCCTCCATTGGTGAACTCTGTCCCTCCCGTTCCTGAGTTTTGCCCAGAGAAAGTTCCTTGTCACATGTCTAGCCCAGAGAAAGTTCCTGCCCCATGTCTAGCCCTGAGAAAGTCCCTGTTCTCATGTTAAGGCCAAAGAAGCCTCCTGTCCCCACGTCCAGCCCTGAGAGGACTCCTTATCCCAAGTTAAGTCTGGAGGCTCACAAATAACCACCCATCCTCTCCTTCAGCCTCCTCCACTGCTGTTGTCTGGCAAACCTTCTGCTCACCCTCAGCCCATGAATACGGTGCAAGCTCCACTTGAACTTGAACTCTCCGCCATGGCCCATCAGTCCACTGGCTCCACCAGGCTCCCTCATCCCTCCGGCTTCGCCTTAGTCAGTCGTCAATCATCTGTCGCCTTGGGACTCCACTCCTCCAGCTGTGCCTTGTCCCTCCAGCCTTGTCAGGCTCCTCCAATGCTTCAGCTCCTCCTCAGTCCTCTGTCGCTGTAGCTCCACCATGGCCTTTTGGTTCCCTGCCTCTGCTTCAGTCGCCATCTGCTCTGCCTTGGCCCTCCGGATCCTCCCCTTTGCCCTGGGTCACTGGCTCTCTGTCTCTGCCTTGGGATCCTCCACCACCTGCTCCACCACAGTTGGTTGGCCCCCTGAAGTCGTCAGCCCTTCCTCCTCCATGGCTTCTCCCTCCAATGGCTTCACAGTCGGTCATCATTATGGCTGTGGCCTGAGTCCCACCTGGCACCACATGCTCCAAGTCCCTCCTGTTTCCTCCATGGCGCCTTCCTCCTTCTGATCTGCCCCGGCTCCTCCTGTTTCCTCCTTGGCTCCTCCTTCCATCGTCACCTCCCTGGACTCTGTCTGCAACCATTCTCTCGGGTGTCCGTCCTCCTCCAGAGCCTCCTCAAAGTTCCCACCATCCTTCCCTCTGTTGGTTCTGCGACAAAAGGACACGCCTTCCGGGAGGGGGTGAAATGTCAAAATGTCAGTATTGGATTGTCTTTGAGTTTTGCTCCCTGTTACCCAGTTTCTCCCTCATGTGCCCTTGTTTGGTCATTCCTGTTTTACTCCCCATGACCCAGTTTCTCCCTCATGTGCCCTTGTTTGATGGTTCCTGTCCCTGTACTCGTTGTCTCTTGATTAGTCATTCTGTTCACCTCTGTTCCTCCCAATTCCCTTGTTATCCTGTGTATTTAAGCCCCAGTCTGTTCAGTCTGAGTTTGTTGGGTCTACCAATTGTGTACATGTGTCTTCCTTCCCTTCCAAGTTTGGATTTACCCTGTGTGTTGGATTTAATAAATAACAGTTTTGTTTATCCATGGCTCCATTGTTCCTTCTTGCAGCATATCTTGACAGTATGTATGTATGTGTGTGTGTGTGTGTGTTTATTTAGTTCCTCAGTAAACAGAAAAGGGAATGAATGAATGAATGAATGAATGCATGCATGCTTGTGTTTTTTATTTTACTGCAGTATTCATAAATGTAATTTATCAGAGCTGTAGAGTTGTTTTGAGATAGGGGTATTTTTTAAAGATGAACAACTAGTTAATCATTAATGAAAATATCTGCTGGAATTTTCCTTCATGATAGTTATTTATGATTTATATTGCTTCTTGTGCTTATGTTGAACAAATGATAATTTGCGTGTGTTCAAAGGCTGGAAATAATTTTGCACAGACAAGTTGGAAGAGTGATTCTAATCCCATGTTAACATGTGATAATGTTTAAGTATTATGGTTATAATTCTGAAATAGTGTAATAATTTAATAATGAATTGCAGTTCTGCATGCTTGACTGCTATGGCTTTAATCAAAAGAACATTTTTTTCCATTCTTTGTATTTTTTTTTTTCTAACTAGGAGGATTGAATTTATTTTCTGCAGTTATCAGTTACAGAAAACTATAGGAGTGGTGTATTGCTAAAAATAAACTGGAATATTCCTATAAATAAAATTATTTTTAAAATTACAAAACAGTGAATAAAGGAGGGAATGATTTGATTGTTGCATTCAGCCCTATTACACAGTTTTATGTATGAGTTACACATGTTAAATTTACATGCAATTACCAAAGACAAAATATTTGCTGTGCAGAGTTTTTTTTTTTGTTTGTCTTCAGTACTATTAGCTCATTGTTAGAGATTTAAATTAATTAAATGAAAGCAGCTGTGCTAATGAAGACTAACAGAGCAGGTTTTCATAGGCCTGCCTACAGTCTGCATGCTTATCAAAGCATGTTTGGGCATCTGGCAATGATTTGCCTCCCTTTAGTCAAGCTTCAGTTACAGGGTGGGTCCTGAACAGGTGGGGCCCACATGATAGATCTGGTTTTTGATGGAGACCCTTTCATTAGAGTACATAAAAGGCACAGGGTTTTAGGAACGGTCAAAGTGGTTTTACTCCAAAAAATTATTTCACCAGAGATGGGTGGGTATGTCCAGAGAGATCAAACACACACATAAGCAGGAAATCAAGATACTTGTTCTTATAATATAAAGAAATATATCTCTGCTATTTGCATTTGGACTATATATATATATATATATATATATATATATATATATATATATATATATATATATATATATATATATATATATATTGTTTTTAGAATGGTAAATAATTAATTTCAAAGTTAATTAATTTTAAGTTAATAAATAATTTTTAACAAAGTCAAAATGGTTAGTCACTTTTCATGTCATTCAGATGGACTTTTCTAATTCAGATCCTGGCTAGAACAATCTCCAATATGGACCAGACTTTTTGCCAATAGTCAAATTATGCAAGATTACCTGCTCTCTGACAATAACCTCTATCTTCAAAAGGTAAATACTAAATTATTATGATAGGTTTAAAAGAATCAGCAGTGTCTTCACCATATGAGAAAGGTACTATGAAAGGATCTCATACTAAGGATGACGTCTTCATTCTTGTTCTCTGGTGTCCTCTGTTCCGATGTGTCACTCACGTCACTCTCTCCCTTCTCTGGGTGACTCAACACTGTTGGCTGTGTTAGACGTTTGTTATCAGCTGGTCGAGTCTATAAAAATGGGTGAGAAGTGAAGTGTAGGTAATAATGGCTGCTGCAGAGATGTTTAATCTTCAAAAGCCTCCTATTATAGCATCAACATTAAACCACTCACAATAAAAACATGGCCATGATTTCAGTTATACTGAGTTATTTAGTATTAATTCAACTAGAAGATTAAGAGTAAATATGATGACTTTAATAAGAGTGAACCACTAGAAAGAACCTTGGCATGTCAATATAATTTTAAGTTTTTCTAAGCTCCGTGTAAACCACACACACAAACCGTAAAGAAATTATTCTCTATCAACATCTACATACATACATCTTCTTCCGCTTATCCGGGGCCGGGTCGCGGGGGCAGCAGTCTAAGCAGAGAACCCCAGACTTCCCTCTCCCTAGACACTTCCTCCAGCTCTTCTGGGGGGACACCGAGGCGTTCCCAGGCCAGCCGGGAGACATAGTCTCTCCAGCGTGTCCTAGGTCTTCCCCGTGGTCTCCTCCCAGTGGGACGCGCCTGAAACCCCTTCCCAGGAAGGCGTCCAGGAGGCACCCGGAACAGATGCCCGAGTCACCTCAGCTGACTCCTCTCGATGTGGAGGAGCAGTGGCTCTACTCTGAGCTCCTCCCGGGTGACTGAGCTTCTCACCCTATCTCTAAGGGATTGCCCAGCCACCCTGCAGAGAAAGCTCATTTCGGCCGCCTGTATCCGGGATCTTGTCCTTTCGGTCATGACCCAAAGCTCATGACCATAGGTGAGAGTAGGAACGTAGATTGACCGGTAAATCGAGAGCTTCGCCTTGCGGCTCAGCTCTTTCTTCACCACGACAGACCGGTACATCGACCGCATTACTGCAGAAGCTGCACCGATCCGTCTGTCAATCTCCCGTTCCATCCTTCCCTCACTCGTGAACAAGACCCCAAGATACTTAAACTACTCCACTTGAGGCAGGAACTCTCCACCAACCTGAAGAGGGCAAGCCACCCTTTTCCGACTGAGGAAAACTTTCCCCTCCTCGAACTGCCACCTTAACGTGGTGGAGGGGTTTGCGTACCTGATTGACCCTAGGAGCTATGTTGTCCGGGGCTATATGCCCCTGGTAGGGTCTCCCAAGGCAAACAGGTTCTAGGCGACGGGTCAGACTAAGAGCGGTTCAGAAAACCCTTATGAAGAGATCAAATCATAGGACCGTGACGTCGCCCGGTATGGCGCAGCCGGGGCCCCACCCTGGAGCCAGGCCCGGGGTTGGGGCTCATATGCGAGCGCCTGGTGGCCGGGCCTCCCCCGACGGGGTCCGGCCGGGCTCAGCCCGAAGGAGCGACGTGGGGCCGCCTTCCCGTGGGCTCACCACCTACAGGAGGGACCGTAAGGGGCCGGTGCTTAGAAAATCGGGCGGCAGTCGAAGGCGGGGGCCTCGACAGCCCGATCCCTCTATCAACATCTATCAGAGTTAAATAAATTAGACTGGTTGTTTGGTCAAACCTTTTGTGCTGAACTGCCTTCAAAGTCTCCCATACCGATGGACCTGAGAAAAAACAGCATTACTTTTTTATATGTGAAATGTATTCTACTGTTTGAAATTAGTAGAATGCATGGACAAACACTGTTACCTGGGATTTGCATCTTTCTGAGAAGAAACTGATGAAAACAGCAGAGATGAGCTACTAAAGGTCAGCTTTATCAAAGACAAAACATAATAAATTCAGAAATGGTTCAGGAAATGTAAGTGTCAGCAGCCACTCATACTTATGAACCTACACACACACACACACACACACACACACACACACACACACACACACACACACACACACACACACACCTCAGCATGAGCTTTATGTGTTAAAGTCTTCATCTTTACAGTCCCGTTCTGATTACCATCTTCACAGCTTATTTGTGCTGATTTCTCTTCTGGGTCTGAGGAAGGCATAATTTACATATGATTAAGCTATACTCTAGTTAAAATACGTTATTTCATAATAAGTATAGTTAATCCATATTAACATATTTACTGACATATCACTCAAGACTTACTGATTAAGACATATTCCAACTTTATTCCAACTTTAATGTCACTATTGATGAAGATTTTATAAAAATTGAACAAATCAGTCTTTAATGAAAGAAATGTAAAGTGTACCTGAAGTATACTTGGAATTGTTCCACTTTAGCACAAACAAATATACTTCAGTATATCTTTAGTTGGACTTTAGTCCACACGAATCAAGTGCTTTGATTAAAGTACAAAATTAGTAGTTTCGATTTAGTAGACTTTCCCCCAGTATAACAGGCAAGGCTTAAGCTAGTCCCAGACTAAAATGCATGTTTGAAAAGTCTCAGCTGAAAATATCTTGGTCTGACATATCTTAAAATATGTCAGTGTCATTTTTCTGTGTCAGGATGCACACCTGTAATGTTTTTTTCTAAGGTATTTTTGTAAAACTTGCTTAAATATCTTAATTTAACTAAGGCCTACTTCTGGCTTAAACCTGGTCATTAGTTATACCAGTTTAGTAAAATAAAAGTACAATTGCAGGGTATTTTTATTAAGTACAAAAATTATGAAAATGTATTTGTAGTATACTTGGCATACAATAAATGTATTTCAAATACAGTACATTTTAGTATATTTATTTTTCACTAGGGTAGCAGTCTAGAATTCAATATTTCAACACCTGAGCATAACTCCAAAAAAGTGTTGGTAAAATAATAATTTGGTTTTGTTTAATTTCATTGACATTTCCAAGAAACGATGCACTCTTCATTTAATTATTTCTACCCGATCAGCAAAAGTTTATCATTTGACTTTGAATAAAAATGAGATTGTCAGGAAAAAAATGCAGTTTTTTAATGTATGATCATAGTGCCCTTTTTGTATTATAAATATATAATGGCAAATATCTATAAAATGGTTTTGATGAGTATATAACCATTGACTTTCTGATAAAACAGGCAAAAATATCTTAAGAATTTACCTTGAACTAAATTCATGATATAATTCATTTGTCTGAACTTGCTGAGGAGGAGAGTGAGTTCTTCTATTTGACGATCCTGAAGAAAAAAAAAAGGGAAAAAAAAAACATTGACACGAAATAATCAATGTGATCACATGGCATACAAGACAGTCTCTGCCACAGGTACTGTAAGTCTAAGTTTTTGGAACATGTATGGGGAAACTGGTTCTGGCTTCAATTCCACTGACATTCTACACACTTAAGTCAGGGCAGTGTGAGGAACAAAGGGTCCAGTGTGCTCAAAATTACTCTGTTGCTCACCCTGTGAACATGGTGAGGAGAGAGCTGAAACAGTGAGCTATAATTTGGAATTTCCAGGTTTATTTATTTATTCAGTATTAGTGACGGTAATGATTATGGATTTTATGTTTATATATATATATATATATATATATATATATATATATATATATATATATAACATAAAATCCATAATCGTTACGGTCACTAATAATAAATAAACCTGGAAATTCCAAATTCCATTTTTTTTTTTTTTTTTTACATTTCAAGTTAAAAAAAAAAATCCTACCTTTTCATCATTTGCTGCAATAAGTGATTCCATTCCTGTCTTCAGTCTTTGTAGCTCCTGATCTGTTGACAGACAAACAAACAAAGAAAAAAGAAAGAAAGAAAGAAAGAAAGAAAGAAATGAACAATTTGCACAAACTATATATTCAAGATCTCCAAGATTGTTTACAGTGTCTAACTACAGTCTAGAATTAAATACACCTCACAAATGTTTAGGATCTTCTACCCTGAATATAATTAAAGTACACAGACATGGAAAATAGGAATTACACTGATCTTACTTTTCCAAGGAAAGCCAAGTGGAGCAATAAATGGTTATGACTTAATTTTAGAGTCACCAGTTCACAAGACACTTACAGAGGCATGGCAGTTTATGTGGTCACATAAAACACTGAAACATGTGAGAACTTACACAATCAAATGCAGAAATGGGTTTTATGTATGCAGATGAATTCTGCATTAATCTTTCTAGAAATTTATACGAAGTTATATAATATAATAATATAAACAAGCTTACGTTTGGTGTTGAGTCTCCTTCTGTATATCTCCTCTAATTTTAAATGAATGGTAGTAAGGAAGAAAAAAAAAAAGTTAGCTACCACACAGCATACACATATGGCAATTATTAAAAACTGCTGCCAACATTAGTGATTGATGGATATGTATTTTCCAAAGGCTAATGCCAAAATCTAAAGAGCAAGGGAGCTAATGACCAATGTAATGCAGATACAATTTAAAAGCTAAGTGCACAATTTCAGTGTCACTATAACAGCACAAAAGGGAATTACAAGAATAAATATAGCTGCAAGCAGCAATAACGGGGCCAAGCACTACAGAAGCAAGCTTCAGACGAACGGCAGGAATGAGTAATTAAAACCGTTTTAAGATTATTTTAGGCAAAATAAACAATAAACACAACAACTAGTAATAGGATTTATTGGCTTATAACGTGTAACCAATAGGTGGCGCTGTTACCAAATTAGTGTGGAATGGTCAGTGTGAGGTGACAATGACACATACAATATTTGGTGCAAAAATATCAAAGCTTTGCTGAGATACAGCCTCAAATGCATTTTGGCATCCTTCCAGCATAATTGTTGATGCGCTAAATGAGAACCATTTTGTATATCGACACAATATCAATATCTTTTAGGTGGCTCAGTCTGAAGATGATATGATTCAATTTTGGTGAAAATCGGACCTACGGTTGATGAGGAGTTCGAAAAAGTAGGTTTTAACTGAAATTCAAGATGGCGGACAGGAAGTTTGGCCAAATAAGGAAAACTTGGTATCTATGTTCTCAGCTTGACCCAATGAATCTATTAAAAGCAGCGACATTTTAATAGCCAGATTTATTCAAAAGTTATTGGCCTTTTTGGAAATTTTGTTATAACTGTTTCGTAATATTTTGAGTACCTTCAGGGGATGGGGTTGTTGGCACATTCTGAGTTTCGTAATATTACATCAATGCATTTGTTTAGTATAGCATTTTATTTCACAAAACTGTATTGAAGTCAATGGGAATTTCATGTTTTGTTCTATTATAGCGCCATCAAGAGGCTCAGTCCCACCATTTTTTTTATGTGTCATCAGAGTGAGCTCATACTTATGCGTGTCAATTTTGGTGAAAATATCTCAATTCACTTCAGAGTTATAGACATTTATATGAAAAAACACGTAAAAAATGACTGACTCTTGACTTTGATTGAATTTTACTACCCCTTACTTTACTACAGAATTTTGTTGATTGGCCTTACGGTTAAAAAGTTATTAACAAAATTATAGTGAAAATTTGGACAGTTGGTGGCGCTAGAGGGAATGTCTTAGACACACCAAAATTGGTGTAATTAATGTTGGCACTGTCCTCTATCAGAATGTCAAACCAAAACAACTTTCCCGCAATCGGTTCTATGGGCTGCCATAGACTCCTGTCAGAAAAAGGAAGAATAATAATAATAAGAACGGGAACAGATACAATAGGGTCCTACGCACATTCGGTGCTTGGCCCCTAATAAGAACGGGAACAGATACAATATATACTAATAGATACAATAAGATACAATAGATACTAATGACAATGTGCTCCTGAAATCAATGTGCCGTCAGTGTATGCACTATGTTTGATGAATAACTTACTTCTTGGCCATTAATAAAGTATGTTCTATAAAGTCTGCAACATCAGCCATGCTTTTCAGAACCTCGCTCAGAAGCAGCAAGTCGCTTAGGTATGTTTTACCTACTGTTTTATGAATACTGCATTTTTGGACATTCTACTCATACTGCTATTCATACATAGTACTGTATGTAATTAACAACATCTGGATGCAAAAACTGCATGCAAAACTAAATGCATATGTAATGCATACATTCCCTGAACTCTAGGGGAGACAAACAAATTAGTCGGACAAACAACTGATTTAAAAACAGCAGAACTACAACTACAGTCATGGGACAAATTATCTTAAATTGAGAAATACCAGCCTATCACTAATTAACATGCATTAACATGCAAAACTAATTAGACACAGCTGTGAAAAATACAAATGGCTAAATTGCATTTAACACTAGTATTGACTGCATCAGGGCAGGCCTTTAGATGGATTTGAGAGAAAAAGCAGCACCTCTTTCTGCGCTGTCTACAGACACTGGAGCTCTGGAGAGCAGCTGAGCCTGTAGACTCTCTATCTCAGAGTTCTTACAGCTCAACAGCTGCTGTAAACTCATGATCTCTTCCTGAGAGTAGAAACACATCATTATGATATAGCCAAAAATTTACAAATTAATTAATTAAAATGATTTGCATTAATAACAAGACATAGTACACATACATGTTTAAAAGAGTGTTAAAGAAATTTAATTATAAATAAAATAATGCATTATAAAGAGCAGAAAAATTGCTACATTGACCACAGTTCACAACATGAGCTACATTGGAATATGTGAAAAAAAAACTTTGGGACAAAATTTGTTCCTTTGTGATTAACAACCACAGTTGTGTTGCAGTACCTGTGTCACCTTGAGCTTCTGCTCGTACTGCATCTTCTCCTGTTCCAGCTTGTCAACTCGATGCTTGAGCATATTGAGCTCCTGAAGCAGGTTCTGTATAGTAATACACACACCAATAATGAATAATGTTAGATAGGAATAAATAATGTACCCATATTAAAAAGAAATCTGCAAAATGATAGATATTGTGTACATTCCTGCAATACATCATGGTTACCATGGTCAATTTAGGCAGGGTTGTCCAATCCTGTTCCTGGAGATATACCTACCAGCTGTCACATGTATGTTCAGTTCTGTTTGGGTATTGTTCTAGATTCCCTTGTTCCTGTGTTTGACCTAATATTTTTTGTTTCAATTTTCCCACCACTGGTAAATTTCTTTGGTTTCAGATAACTGTAGTTCACAGATGTTTCTGCTTACCCTGATTAGTTATCTATATATTTAAGTCCTGTGTTTAATTCAGTTGAGTTGTTTTAGTGTTCTTTTTTGTTGTCCAGTCTCATGTTTCATGCATCCTGAGTTTTGTTTAATACATTTTAATATTATAGCAAATAGATCCTGCGTCAACTACTACTTTTACATACAGCTGTGATACCAGCAGATTTTAGGTCTGCGTTCCAGTTCACTTTTGTAAGCCCTTCACTTGCTATCTTCCCTTCATCTCGTTTACTTTGATATATATTATTTATTACATTGCATGAGTGCCCAGTACTGGCGGAACCCTTGGAATGGGCTGAATTGGAACCTCTATTGGTTACATTTTTCCCCTTATGAATTACTTTGGTGTAGCATTCTATATGTACTGTATATAGGTATGCTTTGCCTCTTATAAATGTATAAAAATAAAAATAAATTAATTTATATATTATAGATTTGTTTAGGGTGGGAATAAATTAAACACAGGTAAACAATGAGTCTGCACACCAGAAAATGCTCCTTAGCTATTTTAATGATTGCTCACCATGTGTAAAGTTTCGGGCCCAAGCCCTTCATCAGACATGAAAACAAGTGGGGAGACACACCTCCATATATACAGCCATGCATGATCACATGATCACATACATCCATGATTAATCACATGACCAATCAAGTTAAATTGCAATTACATCAGGAAAACAGATAAAAAATATACATATACCGACATTTGTAATACAAAAATATATTAAGTGGCTAAGAGAAGGCCTGCAGTGCTTAAAGCATAGCCTAGAAAGTTTTTTTTTAAATGTCTCAGTTTTTTAAAACGACCAGGCCATTAAAACAAGAATCTCAGAACACAGATCAAATATTCGTAACCATGACATCAAAAGCCCAGTAGCGGTGCATTTTTCACAAGCCTCTCATAACGTTTCCTCTCTCAGATATTGCGGCATTGAACTTGTGAAACAGCCCTCCCGCGGAGGAGATGTTAATTGTCTGCTACTCAAAAGAGAAGCACTCTGGATCTATACCCTGGACACTTTAGCTCCAAAAGGGTTGAATGAAGACTTTGCCCTGAGGCCATTTCTGTAAATAACTCCTGTAATTGTGTTAATATTGTAAATGATGTGTTATCATTTTGCTGACTTGATATATATGTAACACACTTTTGTGGTACCCCTTATGTATCTACATTCTTGCTCATCTATCACGACTGCCTACAGTGGTACAATGCGGGGTGATGTGGTAAAGCATTTAAGTGCTGGATCAGAGTCAATAATGTGCCAATGTTTTTTAATGATGGATTCGAAATCTCTGCCAAGAGGCGAGTATTGGACAATACAGTTAACTCTAGACTCAGAAGTTCTGGATCTAATTTTGATGAACTTTTTAGATATCCTTGTTTACAGAGACTTGAATAGACTGGGATCCAACCTGTACCGAAAAAGCACTGACAGAAATTCTATTCTTCATGGACATTCTTTTCACCCTATTCCACTCAAGAGGAGTCTGACTTTGTTTCAGTGCAGTCGCATTCGCCGGATCTGTATTTCCGATAGTGATTTCCAAGCCCAGGCAGCTGATTTAGAAAAACGTTTTCAACAGACACAATACAAACATGAATGGATTACCCAAGCCGTAATCGCTTTGAAAATATATCGCAAATTGATTGTCTCAGCAAAATCAGATCCAGAACTTCTGAGTCTAGAGTTAACTGTATTGTCCAATACTCGCCTCTTGGCAGAGATTTCGAATGATCCAGCACTTAAATGCTTCACCACATCACCCCGCATTGTGTACAAGAGAGCACCTAATCTCAAAAACATGTTGGTGAGAGCGCATCTTCCACCATTGACTCCACCACATTTTTTGCAGTCTATTCCCTTTGGGAATTACAGATGTGGTAACTGCCCTCAATGCAACTTCACACATAAAACTACCACCTTCAATCACCCATGCACTGGAAATCTCTATGACATCAAAGGTGTGATCACCTGTAACACAAAGAATGTTATCTATTTACTTAAATGCCCATGCGGCTTGACCTATGTTAGTAAAACGACCAGGCCACTAAAAACAAGAATCTCAGAACACAGTTCAAATATTCGTAACCATGACATCAAAAACAAGCCTCTCATAACGTTTCCTCTCTCAGATATTGCGGCATTGAACTTGTGAAACAGCCCTCCCGCGGAGGAGATGTTAATTGTCTGCTACTCAAAAGAGAAGCACTCTGGATCTATACCCTGGACACTTTAGCTCCAAAAGGGTTGAATGAAGACTTTGACCTGAGGCCATCTCTGTAAATAACTCCTGTAATTGTGTTAATATTGTAAATGTTGTGTTGTCGTTTTGCTGACTTGATATATGATATATGTAACTCACTTTTGTGGTACCCCTTATGTATCTACATTCTTGCTCATCTATCACGACTGCCTACAGAGACATTTTAAAAAAAACTTTCTAGGCTATGCTTTAAGCACTGCAGGCCTTCTCTTGGCCACTTAATATATTTTTGTATTACAAATGTCGGTATATATATTTTTTTTTATCTGTTTTCCTGATGTAACTGCAATTTAACTTGATTGGTCATGTGATTAATCATGGATGTATGTGATCATGTGATCATACATGGTTGTATATATGGAGGTGTGTCTCCCCACTTGTTTTCATGTCTGATGAAGGGCTTGGGCCCGAAACGTTACACGTGGTGAGCAATCATTAAAATAGCTAAGGAGCATTTTCTGGTGTGCGGACTCATTGTTTACCTTTGCAACTACTTGTCTGCCCAGCACCCAGTTTTATTGTTTTGGATGTGCGTGCTGTACCTTTGAATTCTATTGCAAATAAATTAAACACAATCTGCGATGACACCATAGCCATGTTGCATCGTGGTTTATAGAGCGGCCTGAAGTGTGCATATGAAGCAGACTCGCCATATGTCCATGTAAACTCCCCTCGTCCACTTGACAAAGTGGATCACACTTCAAAATGGTGGCGGGGATTCCCCAGAAGGTAAGTGCTAAGGGAAGTTTGTGAGTGCGTGTCTAAAAGTGAACTGGAAGCCTAGGTCCAACCCTACACCAACACACCGGTCTTAATCAGTTGGTTCAGGTGTGGTTAATTACAGTAGGGTAGGAGCAGAATTTGCAGGAGTGTGGATCTCCATGAACAGGACTGGGCACCCTTCTGTTAAACTGTTAAACAATAGAAAGGGTTATATGTACATAACCCAGAAAAGAGACAGATAATAGGTTCTGGAAGTAAAATTCACATTCAAATCTTCATTTAAAAAAAAAATAATAATAATAATAAAAAAAAGCACTACCAATAATTGCAAGACCTTCCCAGAACTTCTTATATGTTATGCTACAGTATACCCATATGCAGTAAAAGGCATATTATTATAAAGTATATATTCATTTAAAATTAATAGTTTAATAGCCAAATTCTAGTTGTACAATTGCATTAACCAAAATTCTACAAAGAAGCTTGCTCAATTAGAAAATAAACTTTTAAGATGGCAATGGGAAATGCATCTAGATGTCAGGCTAGCTAGTGACTGTACAGTATATATGATAAGGGATTTTGTAGTGCTAGAACATAAAACACAGCAATTAGTTGTCTGACAAGTAAATGCATTTAAAAAAAAAGAAGACTAATTCTATTACACAGTTTACAGTACTTGATCCCAGTAAGATGTTTGCGATATTTTTTACAAAATATTTAAATAGTTAAACATTAAACATTATTTTAAAATGAAAAAATAATAATTCCAGAACCAAAGCTTAGTAAATGTGGGTGGTCACTGAGGAGCTCTATTAGAAATCATTCTAAAACAAAGACTGTTGATAAATAACAATGAATAATTATAGAATGATGACATCCATTTTATACAAAACAATTCTAACTCTTACACTTTATTTTGATTCCCCATGTCCACAGAATTTACAAAATATAAGTAACTTTGCAATTACATGTCCACTAACTCTCTTTAGAGTATTAGACTATTAGGTTAGGGATAGGGTTAGAAGAATAAGTTGATATGTGAGCCTGGACCACATAACCAGTCTTTAGTCATGGGGTATATTTGTAGGAATAGCCAAAAATTCATTTTATTGGTCAAAATTATAGATTTTTCATTTATGCCAAAAATCAATAGGATCAATAAGTAAAGATCATGATCCATGAATATATTTTGTAAATGTCCTACTGTAAATACAATCAAACTTTTGATTAGTAATGTGCATTGCTAAGAACTTCATTTGGACAACTTCAAAGCCGATTTTCTCAATATTTAGATTTTTTTTGCACACTCAGATTCCAGATTTTGAAATAGTTGTATCTTGGCCAAATACTGTCCTAACAAACCACACATTAGCAGAAAGCTTACTTATTCAGCTTTCAGATGATGTATAAATCTCAATTTTGGAAAATGTACCCTTAAGACTGGTTTTGTGGTACAGTCACTTACATACTTGCAAAGTTACTTAGAGTTAGCATAATGCGTGGTGAGAGACCATCAAAATAATTTGTTAGCAGATATTTAGCAGACTGTCTTCTAATACCCTTTTTGACTGGTAGTTGACATGAAGTTGCAAAGTTACTCATAGTCAGCGGAATATCTAAAATGGACTGTCTAAATAAAGTGTTACCAAATTTGGACACCAATTCAAAAACACAAATAATGTTTTTTTTTGCAAATTACAGACTATGCCCTTAAACCTGTCAGATCAAAGGGATGCCTGCAATTTTGTTTATTCTACAGTTCTACAGTGTTTAAATGTGTCCAGGTCTCAGACCCACCGCTGGCTTTGACTCAGTCAGAGAGGCATGTGCTGGCTCACTGCCACAACTTTCCCCTGGGACCATCTCCGCTGGTTTCTCTTGGATCTTACTAGAGATCTCCTGCCGAATCCTACACATCTGCTCCTGAAGCTCGCTAATCAGATTCACTACACTCTGTCAGAAAGGAATAGCAATAGGGAAGAATGGATAAAAGAAGGTAAGATAAAGTGGAAAGAATGGATTATGGGAAGCAGACATGCAGTGATTTCCTCCTGTCTGTGTTCTTTGGGTTGCTTCAATAGTTAGATTATTAAATCACATGTCTCCTTTGTGATTTCTAACCTCTGATATATCCTTTCCTCTTGTGCTTTTTTCTTCCCAACCATTATCGCATGGTAACATAATGTAATATGAATAATAATTATCAGTCAGTGTCATTACACATAAACACAGTTTAGTGCCACTACAAACAACAGATTCATAGTTTAAATATAAGCGTTATATATTTAGCTGAATTTAACTTTTACGTACAGTCACTGGAAGTTCTTTCTCTGGACTGATTGTCTGCATGAGGTGTCAATTTATTACATCATCCAATTATGTACATTATGTGTACAAATTAGCGATTGGAAAGGTTAACCTGCATGTTTTTGTGTTAGATTAAGGCCCAATCCCAATTCTACCCCTTAGCCCTTCCCCTTTCCCCTACCCCTCCATTTCGCGTGTTCACGTGAAGGGTGTAGGGGTGCCTCGATTCTCTTTTGGTTGGAGGGGAAGGGGTAAGGGGAAGGGCCAGATAGCCCTTCAAACAAAGTTTTTTCGGGACCACACTTCAAACGAAGGGGTGTGAATTATCTCGGCAACATGGCTGCTACAACGAACAAAAAGACACATAAATTTAAGCTTTTTTTTTTGCATAAATAAAGATTTTAACGAAAAGTAATCATTTGTTTTATGTTATATTCAATTGTGAGTTCATATTAACGGTCATGTTACTCAAAGAAATGTTTGCAAAAAAATGCTAATATTTGCTAACGTCATATCATTACAGACTGCATGATAGTGCCACAGCATATGTCTGATTAGGGCGATAACTGCCGTAGACTAATCCCCCTAATAATTAGAAATCACTAAACCATTTTCTCAAATATTGCCTATTAGAGAGAGAGAGAGAGAGAGAGAGAGAGAGAGAGAGAGAGAGAGAGAGAGATGGAGAGAGAGATTGAGGGAGGGAGGTTATTATTTTTGTATTTAAACTGTATTTAATAAAAGTCGTGGGGCAGCATTGACAAGTTTATTTTCTCCTGGATGTGTGAGCTGCGCGATTTCTGATATGTGTGTGTGTGTCAGTAAGTAGCGCATTAATACAGAATGATAATTAAAGGCTCTAATGCACACCAGCACACCAGTATATGTGTGTATTGTAAGCGCTAGACGACGAATGATGGCGTGTGATGTCATGTTAGTGGTGTCCCAATCCTTAGGGGAATATTTTCTCCCCTACCCCTTGACACTCTGTTACAAGGGACAAGGGGAAGGGGTATGCGGAGGGGTAGGGGAAGGGAAAGGGGTATACAATAGAATTGGGATTGGGCTTAACTCTTCAAACAATCGAAGAAACTCAAACATACTAGTTTGAAAGAATATAAAAATGTTACATAAATGTTTCTAAATGTCCCATTAAAAACATAAATGAACACTTTAGTTTAGGGACCAATTCTCACTATTAACTAGTTGCTTAATAGCATGCAGCATACTAGCATACTGGCTGTTTAATAGTATTTATAAAGCAGATACTGTATTAATGCCTTATTCTGCATTACCATATTTTCGCTCCATTAATCATACTCTAACCTGAACTTAACAACTACCTTGCTAACTATTAATTAGAAAAAAAAAATAGGAGTTTATTAAGGCAAAGGTCATAGTTCTGTAGTTACTTAAGAGTGAGAATTTATCCTAAAACTAAAAAAATACAAATAAAATAAAAAACTTGTGCTATGTCATTTTATACACTACAAATGTAGTATTTTTTGTTTGTTTGTTTGTTTTAACAAGGTGAGTACTCAATAACCAAAACTAAAAGTTATGCATGATCTTGAGAGCATGCTATTTCTTACAAATTAGTGTTTCTTAGGACACTCTGTTGGTTTAATACAATGGAACATTTCAAGATCATTCGTAAACCGTAAACGTCAAGATCATTTAATTGCCTTTTAAACAAACCGCAATGAGAAAACATGCTGTCTGATCCTATCAGCCTGGGCTTTCTGAAATATTCTTTTACACAAGTAAATATCTCAATGACCTATTTCACACAACCCAAGGTCTCAAATATAAGAGCTTTTGTTAAAGAGCCAAGTAACTAAATTAGTTTTCCAGGATATACTGTATGGGTAATCATGATTTGAACACAAACCAGTTTCCAATGTGGTGTTTGAAATAACTTCATCGTCTGGGTACTAATCTTTAAAAACATATCAAGTTAACTCACAATTTAATGCATAAAGCTGTCATTAGCTGAGGAACTTGGCTTTCCTGTGTGAACCATAAAGGCTCAACCTATAATAACCACTAAAATTTTAATATGTCAGCCACCAAATGTTGTGAGAAAAACAACTGTAACTTTCAAAAGCAAAGACAGCCATGAAGTTTATAAAAAAAAAGATAATAATAATAATAACCTGTCAAACACAAACTCCAGTAGCATCTTTTACAGCAAAGGAGCCTGTGTTCTAATAAAAGTAAAAAAAAACATGTACTGTGTCCAGCACGTGGATGAAAGAACTTTCATGTGAGATGCCATGTGACACCAACAGCACGGTAAACTAGATGCCAAACTGGCCTAACTATAGCAGGTAGAAAGCCAGGATCTCGTGAGGGAGGGTAGAGAGAGTGAGAGAGAGAGAGGGAGAATGGAATGCCACTGGAATGCTCACGGGTGGATTGGTGCCATTCTTTAACTTTGTAAAGCCCAGCAGTTGTTAGATATCACGCTGAGGTCATTCTTAACACTCTATCCCTGCTAAAAACACTCTGGCTGTTTGTCATTTAGACTAGACTGCTCAAGACCATTAAAGTGAAATTTGTTCTGTTTGTATTGCATGAGGCCTGTAATGGTTAAATGAAAGGTACACAGCCACATAAACATACACAGCTTATGCCAGCCCATCATAATGTCAGAGGAAAGGTCTGTCCCACAGTTGTTACTCTGAACAGAGTAATTACATGAAAATAGAACATTGCAAATTAAAAGACACAAATTATTTGATGTAAGTCAAAACAGAAGCTTTAAAGTCAACTTTCTGCGGTGTATATATATATATATATATATATATATATATATATATATATATATATATATATATATTAGTGGTGGGCATAGATACATTTTTTTTAATCTAGATTAATCTCACTGTGATCTTGAAATTAATCTAGATTTAAAATGGCTCATTTGAATTCTGCTGAAGGCATTCAGAATATGTATGCTACCCAAATAAAATATTGACAAAAAGTAAGTCTTTGAGAAGGGGTTTATCAAACTAGGTGGTGCATTAGACCAGGGGCTCATCGCCTGTTTCCAAAATGCATCACAAACGGCTTGAGAAAGCGGTAAACTAATTCCACATTGCACAGGTGCAAACAACCTTATGTCTGTTTCACACATAATCCGTCTGCAGTGCGTATGCATTGCATATTTTTTTACGCACCCATGTTAACAGATTCCAGTTGCGTTCCAGTAGCGGTGCGTCTGCAGTTGCAGCGATCGTTTACGTACCGAGTAGCGGACTGCAAGCGCGTCCTGTGTGAAAGCACAACGAGTCCGTGCTGCACCACATAAGTAACACACACGGACTGCATACGCACTGCAGACGGATTTTGTGTGAAACAGGCGTGAGTCTTGTTGAGGTTTCCATTGGGAAGCTTCTTTTAAAAAACAAAATCCCTGAAGCAAACCCGGCGGCTTCAGCTGCATCCATGTTAGCACGCCACGTTTGATGTGGTAATTTTACAGTAGGCATACACACAGGTGCGAAGACTCGTTCTCGCCCCCTACAGTGCAATTCGGCTAAGTATACATCCGCGCTAAAATATCAAGGTGAAAGTCATCATAGCTTGCATAGTATAGACCCAGCTCCCAACCCAACTTTGAGACTAGATATTTTTTTTATCGCCTGATATGAGTCACCCGTTAACGCAGCACGTTAACGCAGATAACGGCCCACCACTAATATATATATATATATATATATATATTAGAGATATGCCGGTATCTAATTTTCCTGTTCCGGTTAATTGATAATGCTTTTATCACGGTATACGGTATAATCACGGTATTGAATTTTTTTTTTTTTTTAAGTGGTCATAATACAGTATAGCAGGTTAAATAACTTTTTTTCCTATAACAAAAATAACTAAACATTTAAAACAAAGCAATACAGAAAAATATATAAAAGTTAAATGTTTTACACATTAAAGTGCAAAAGAACTATAAAAACAGATAGGTATCACTTTACAGTAAGACCTCATTAGTTAACCTTAGTTAATGCCTTAACATTCAAGGCAAGGCAAGTTTATTTTATAACACATTTTGTACACAATGGTAATTCAAAAAGAAAGAAATTAAAAAAAAGTCATGAAGAAAAATAATCACAAAAATAAAAAGCAATTTATGAACTTGAAAATGAAAATGATTAAAAAATTGACTTAAAATGAATTTAAGACAGTTTAAAAATAGAAAACGATTTTACATAAAATACAGTGCAATACATAAAATATAGTGTAATCAGTTCGGACATCGCATAGTGCTCATTCAATAAATGCACAGCTAAACAATGAGCAATTGCTACATTTCCTACAGATGTTATTAATACAAGTTAATTAAAAAATACAAGTCTTAGTTCATGTTAGCTCATTAAATAACACAGTTGCAACTCGGAGTCTGACTGACACACACACACGAGCACCCAGCACTGCACACACACACACAGATCGCTGGGAGAGGCTGTTTATCATCAGATCGCGTAAATCAGTGGAAAATGAATAGAAATTACGATTCTGTCTGAAGAAATATGAAGTAAACATCAGTAAATATATCCAAAAAATCTCCGCAGATATGCATCTTTGGTCTATAAATCCTTATTGGCGCTGTTCAGTGAGTCTATGTGAACACAAATAAACCGTGGCTGATGTGACTGAATATGAATGAGTGGTGAATTTCTATTCAAAATGTGGCATAATATGGATTTATTATTTTGCACTCCTGACACAAATTACTAAATAACTGTCACTGCAACAATGTTTTATTAAAATATTGGTCAAATATCGAAGCTAGAGTCTTTAAACTTTCAATTGATGCACAGTTTGTCCAGATCAAGTAAGAGAGTGATGTTTAACGTGCTGTGAAAGTGAAACAATAATAAACTGGGGCCGTCGGCGATGTTTGCACATAAAGGGGTTAATGGACTTTGGGTGCAATCAGAATCTGTTGAGTTTTATCTTAGATGTTCTAAGAGTTTTACCTCAGCTTTATGTTGTCTCTCAGCACTCTTGATGTGTTTTTCTTCCATCGTCCCCAGCTTCAGTTTTAGACAGGACACTTCCTCCATCAACCCCAGCTTTTGTGACTCTAGAGAAATCCTGTTCAGAAGCTCCTATGAGAGTCCACACACAAATGTAAACACACACACACAAATGAACTGCACTCTTAAGGAGGCACAAAGTCCGTTCACAATCTCTGTACTTTGCTGTCCCACAATGGCTAAATATACACAGGTTATGAGGGCTATATTTACCCACTTCTCTCGCAGGGACTGACACATGAGAGAGAGCATGAGACCGATCTAGCCTGTAGCATAGATTTGGTGTGGTTTCACATGTACTAATCAGTTTGGAGTTTGCTGTGTTAACTGAGATTGCGGGGTCTGATACACTGATTATGTGTGATTAGTGAGGTTTTGATGTTGGCCATTTGTATGCCTATGGATAGTATTGTTTGCAAACCTTCAACATTTTAACCATACCATTTGTGGTAATAAACTGAGTCCTTTTCTCTCTTTCTTTGAATCCTTTAAGTTACCTGTGAAGGGAACTAGGTGTATGTTAATAAAGTGTAGTTTCATAATGTTCCATCAGCATAGCAGTGATATGAAAACCCATGTTTCTGAATGAAGTGATGCCATGTAGATGGAAAAGAGAAGTGGTCCAAGAACTGAGCCCTTAGTCACCCCAGTAGCTAGATGTTGCGACTTGGACACCTTACTTCACACTACAGAAGCCCCCACCCCCCCAAAAAAAATTCTAAATGTCAGTAGCTTGTGCTGAAGAGTTTTAGCTGTCTTTATCCAAGACAGCATATGGAAAATATTAGTCCCATGTCACTGGAATAGGATTTGCCTTTTGAAGGCCAAAACCTCAGTGACCACAGACACATGCCCTGAAAAGCTTCCCATCTGAAGACTGGAGATTTAATCAACCAAAGAGCTTTCAAAACAAAGGCAAGTTAAACAGAAATATGCAATTAGCCTGTGAGGAAAATTAGATTTACCATCAGTGGAATGTGAATTTTGTCCTTGAAAAATGGAATGATAAGTACAGGTGTCTTACCATGCCTTGAAAGATATTATCTTCATAAATGGTCCTAATGTTTCTAGCAGGTCTACTAAAACGTCAAAGCTTCAAGACCACTTTGCTTCTTTCACTTAGTTTCATACGCCACTTTTTTTTTTTTAATGGACACATCCTTGTCTGGAATACAACCACTACTTAAATATTTGAGTTGTCAAAGGTAATGTGATGACCAATCACCTGGAATACCAACAAAGAATTGCCACACAGATGCCAAAGTTGCTTTTCAAGTAAATCAGGTGGAGGTATTTTTTATTTATTTTTTTCTGTTGATGTGAGCTGTTTCCATAGAGTATAGCTATTAGATTCCTTTAAAATAATAGCTGTTTAAAGTCTTAAACTAGAGGAACCAAATTTTTATATTTTCTGAATCACAAATGTACAAGTCTCTACAGTATTCAGATCTATAGATATGGCTCAGTTCTCTGAAAATAGGATCACTGTCAAAAAAGTGACAAGTCAACTATGAAACCTACTCCCTTCAGAAACCCAAACTCTTTAATGCATGACAGCTCATTTACACACCCACTAAGCATATTAAGAATCCAGGCCTTCCCAGTCAGTGTGAAGCAATGTATGCTGGATAAAAAGCAGATAACGAATTATGTAAATTTGTAAATATTTTAGTGCTCTTTAAATTTTGCGCAACACATCAGCATTGGTTGCTTTTTGAATCTGAGACACAGTCTAATCCATACTTTGCAAAGAGGATGGATTTACAATAACTCTTCAGTGTTTGAATAAATTCTAATACAAATATGAAAATGAAATTAATTTCAATATATATATATATATTTTTTTTTTTTTTTTTTTTTTTTTTTTAAGAAATATTACTATTACCTGTTGAAGCATCTCCTCAGTGGAGTTGAGCTTGTGCTGATATTCCCCAAGAGAATTCTCCAGGTCTCTGATCTTCTCTCCCTGAGCCTCCACTTGATCTGTCAACACACTCACCTGAGGAACAGGTTTAAATTAAGTTTAATTTGAGGTACACCATCTTTGTCCATTGTCCTTCTAAATTTGCTCACTGGTCTGAGAGTAAATTATAAACTACTGACAGTCTAATCACACTTATTATTCTATTCTGAATTAGACTGAATATACATATACTAGTGTTGTCAAACAATTAATGTTAACAATCATGATTAAATGCATCCAACACATATATTGGATATATATATATATATATATATATATATATATATATATATATATATATATATATATATATATATATATATTTTATATACATAAGAATATAAATATACAAATGTAGATACATGTAAATATTTTTTAAATATATACTGTATGTGTGTGTGTGTATTTATATCTACATGATAAATATACATAGTACATATACATATGTTATGTACACAAAAACTTTTACTTTGGATGCAATTAATCACGATTAATCATTTGACAGCACTAACATATACATAATCATTAGGTTATTCAGAGTTTCAAACAAATTAAAGGAATATTCTCATCAACCCAAGCGATCAGGAAGCACCCACGTGTACTTACTGTCAAAAAGCCAACAAGCCAGAACAAGACTAATCCGTAAAGCCCTGTCTGTTCCCATGAAACACCACAATTGTACTGGTTTGGCTAGAAACACTTTATGGTTTTCTTCAATTATTTTAAGCTATAACTGAAAGGTTTTCACAAAAGTTCCTCATAAAACTGACATTTATTAAACTAATGTTACATTTTGTATGCTGTCAATGTTATTCCTTTTCAAACATGATTACATGAATATCATAAAACACTGATGTTTAAACTATTTATTGAACAAATTGTTTTACCTGTAACACAAGAGACTCTTTATCTCCTTCTAGACGAGACAGTCGCTCCTGGTAGCTCTCACCATTGCCTGAGCCTTGCACATTGTCCTGTGATTCACAGGTAGTTAGAGTTATGTTTACGATCAACAGAGAAGAAAATGAAACACTATAAATCATGAAACATAAAGCCCACATCTACTGTTACATATGCATACAGCAACCGGCTGTTGATAGTTTCTCAATACCCTGTATGGTTCTATTTCTATTGAATATGTCACAGCTCTTTGGCAAAATTTTACTATACCCAGCCCACGTAGGGTTTTAGAGAGGAATTTCTTAAGAGGTTTATTTTGATAATAAGGTTTTGGTACACAATCTCCATGCATTAAAGCTCAAGGACAAGGTGGAATATGTCAGTGATGTATAAAATATTCAATTTACAAACAAGATTTGCATCTGAATACCTGCTCTATAAAACAATGTAAAAGTCTGAGAAAACTTCAAATAACAATAATTATTGTTTTGATGTTTAATCAAATGTTGTTCACATGTTCACAGGCATATACAAATGTTTTTAACACAATGTGTGTCTGCATAAAGATGAAGCAGCATTTATATGTATATATATATATATATATATATATATATATATATATATATATATATATATATATATATATATATATATATATATATATATATATATATACATATATATAGTCTGAGAAAACTTCAAATAACAATAATTATTGTTTTGATGTTTAATCAAATGTTGTACACATGTTCACAGGCATATACAAATGTTTTTAACACAATGTGAAACATATGTATATATATCTAAATAGATTTTTGCATTAGTGTAAATGCAGCCTGTTAAAGCTGCTACTGTCTATGATCTCATTAATAATAATCAAATGGCAATAATACTGAGAAAAAAAAAGAAAAACCCATAACTAAGCCTATTGTTTGTAAACTTTTGGATACTTAAAGGACACTTTTTTTAAATAAGTAATTGCTTTTAAAAGTAGTCTGCTTATTTAACAAAAAAATAAAGTAAATTAAACTTGATTAAAAAAAAACGTATATGAAAAGGTATGGAATACTGAGAATGTGACGCATCATAATGAGTTGATAATGATAGTCATAACTGAACTGAATCATGAAAACAAGTTAATATTTACACCCCTACTTTTTAAGATGGCAGTGCTGACATACAGAGATTTCAACTAAAAACAAAAAGCATAGAAGCTGCAATTTTGTTAAAATGTAGTTGTTAAGATGTATTTGCAATGAAGAAGAATTAATTAAAAAGCTGTTTACATAAGGGTGGCTTATGTGTTCTTTATATTGAACCTGGAAGTCCACATCCCTGCATAATTTACCTCTATTCCTTATCATTCTAGCCTGGCTGCAATGTCCTGCTTATCTTTGAAAGCCTCTTGGGTTACGAATGTAACCTTGGTTCCCTAAAAATGGGAACGAGACACTGCATCTTTCCATGACATCCCTACAGGTGCTCCCAAGAGTATAAGAGGGTGCATGAACGTACATCATCAATTTATTTGTCTAAATAAAACATTGCCGGCAGGCCCGAAGCATGGCATCCCCTTCTCGTGGGCCAACTGCTAGACACCACCTATCGAGAATACTGGCCCAGAGAGAACTTTTCTAGTTCCCTTAGCCTACCACTACCTGAAGCGAGCAAACATATAATCTAAAAAAACTGTACCCATATGGAACCACAGTGGATTAACAGGTTTACTGCCTAAACATAATGGGAAAATCACATTCACCAGGTCCTTGTATGCAAGGCTGGAAAAGCTCACTTGCAAACATCCATGCCTTATTTGGCCATATCCATCTCGATATTGCCAGCAAATATGCTATCTGCTGGATCAGAAGACTCAAGAGATGCCTCTCCAGGATCCTCAAATGGGAGACAGAACCACAAGAGAGACATACCTCTCTCGATTTCCTCTGTCAACTCGACCTGCAGCCCCTACAAGATGAGTATATGCTATGTCTCGGCCATAGAGGGTCCAAAGCCAGGGGGGCAGACACCTTTACCACATCTCTCTAGAAAACAGAAACAAATGCTAACTTCAAATGGGAGCTTCTTCATTAGCTCTCTCAAGAATTGAACATGCATGCTATCTCATCATGGAGAACACGCTTCCTATAATGGTTGGTTGAGAGTTCCACAATAATCATACACTGCTACGTAACAAAAGGCTCTCGAAGACAAAAAAGCTGGCATTCTTTACAGGCTATAGGACTGGGCAAAAAAGCAAAAAAAAAAAAAAACACCACAAAGTAATGTTCAATATCAATCAGTATCAGTAATTATTGAAAAATTATAATAACCTTTTTTTTTTAAAAGACCAGTATGTGTATATATCGATCGCACAGATTTCTTTTGAAAACATCAAAATTTCACCATCGAGTTAGGCTCATAAACTATAACTCTTTCAAAAAGAGCTAGAAACCTTGGAGTTGTAATATATAATAAGCTGAATTTCTACATAAAACACAACTCCTTGTTCAAGCTCTTGTTAATCCAAAATACAGCTGGAAGATTTATATTTAATTAGCCGAAAAGAACACACGTCACACATCTTTTCATCAATTTGCACTGGCTACCAGTTTTTTTCCTAAAAAAACACCACTAGGTCTGCATCCCTTTACCTAAATTCATGACTTCGGAGTTATGTACACGTTAGAAGCTTGCGTTCTGTAAGTTAACAATGCATTATAGTGCCACTTCAAAGAAGCACTTAGACATCTTCAAGAAACAACTAAAAACACATATTTTCCATCTTTATTTGACCCTCTAACTCTAGCAATTTCTATTGTATTGTAATTATACTTTATCTATTTATCATCGTTTTTACATAAAAAAACTAGCTTTCTCTCTCTCTCTCTCTCTCTCTCTCTCTTTCTATATATATATATATATATATATATATATATATATATATATATAAATTCTATTATATCTACTTGTTTTTCTTTGTGTGTGTGTGTGTGTGTATATTTGCTTCTATTGTCCTCATTTGTAAGTTGTTTTGGATAAAAGTGTCTGCTGAATGACTAAATCTAAATGTAAATATGAGACGCAGTGGAATGGAATAATGCTGCATTCATGCTATCTTGCAATTACCGTAATTCCGAAATGACGTGACGTTTTACTCGGTGCTGCCCATGTTCTCAGACTCAGAGGTAGCACCTACTGTAAGTGGTACCTAAATTAATATGGCGGCAGTAAGGTGGTATAGCTGTCTCTGGTCCAACTCTCCAAACATTCCGATCTTACAATTTGTAATTACGAGTTCAGGAGCACTTGATGGCTTTGGTGTTGATAGTGTTGCCATAGAAAAGCATAATTCTGCTCCGAGTAAAATCTCACGTCATCTCAGAATTAAGGTAATTATGACATGGCATGAACACAGCATAATTCCCCCACAATTTATTGAGAAATGTTTTCTAAAAGTTGAATCTGTTTTAACTTTATATGGTTATCTATACATCTCCTCTGCGAGATAAGAATGGAACAGTCATATTTGTCAGTCTCGAAAATGCACAGAACATGTTCTGTTTGAATGGCTTGGTTTCCATTTAAACCTAACCAAAATTTTTGAATGAAAAATGCAATAAGCACTAAAAAGCAGTGGCGCATCTCATAGGTTCAACTTGATAGGCTAACAAAAACAATAAAATGCAACAATGATATTTATATCATTAACTCGTCTTGTGCATCACTGATAGGTCTCTCTAAAATTCAAATGCACCGTTTTTGTCTTTGAATCTGATTTTTATTATTATTATTTTAATTTAATATATATTTTTTATTTTAAATCAAATTATAATTTTTTTAATTCGACTTATATTCCATTTTTATTCACAATCTCAACGCAGGCATGCACAACACTCATTTGAATATGTTTGTGTCTTCTAATGTCACATCTTTTTGGTGGTCAGCTTGTCGCTCAAAGCATCCACCTATATCGAGCCCTATACCAAATTTGTTTCTATCCTTATCGATGGAGGTGTACCATCCATAAATACGATAACTTTTTATCACCCATCCTTAGCAGGTTACCATTTATTCTCTTGTTGTGTTTATACACAAGCTTCAGACACCAGCCATGATTAGGGCATTCTCCTTATAGTGTCTCATTAGATGTAGTGTAGAAGTTCCCATTCCAAAGGGAACCATGTTATATGAACTTCTGTCTACGAAACAATTGAATACAATTGATATCACACTATCACGTGTGCTGTTATACAGAATATACACAGCTGTAACTACATGAGGCATTTTATATATTTGTTAATTTCATGGCATCTTAGCATACAACATATGCTTTAGGATAACCCCACAGAATGCTGCACAGTATCTTATGAAAAGCAGGTTGCATACTTAAAAATAAATAAAAATAAAAATAATAATAATAATCACTGAACACATATTGAATATCACCTGCATTTCACAATAGGTATTATTGAACAGATTCACCAAGAAGTAACTGCACCCACAGATTCAGTTGACTACCACAATGTGGCAAACTTTAATGGGACTGTGAACATGTACACTACACATCTGGATACACAATATGTATACTAAATTTATATCTAATAGAAGTACTGCTGCCATAACCAACAATTAAATAAACCATAAAAAGGCTTTTGCATGTACCTATTTGCATCTCCACATGGTGCTTAACCCATTAATCCTAGAAACCACCCACTCATGAACAAATTATTAAGTTGTTCTTCAAGTATTGCAATATTAAGCATTTAGATGAACATGAATGGCAAAAAAAAAAAAAAAAAAAAAAAAAAACAGTGCAAAAGTAAAGAAAAGGCCATGCTTACCTTCTTAAGCCATGCAAAATGTTTGTAAAAATCAACGTCCCATTCCATTTTGCAGGGCCATTATAGGATCCTTAAGTCTCATAGCATTATAACTATCTCTCTTTCTTTCTTTTCACCCTTCATGTAAAGACTGTAGGTTCTTTCTCTTCTTTTTTGTCTTTACTCTAAGTTTAGCCTTTGGTTTAGGTTCCTAAGCATCTGGTTTGGAGAAGCGGTCTGTAATATCAGGCTTCACTCCTGCCAGCTGCCCTCGTTTTCTTTTTACTTTTTCCCTCCTCCCTTTTCTCCTTTACTCTCCTCCTCCACGTTTTTTTTTTTTTGTTTGTTTGCTCATTTGCCAAACCATTTTTTATTCTTGTTTCAAAACTTTTACCTCCTCCTCAGACTCAACACTCATATAGTTTGCCAGATTGTGGGCACACAAGAGGATCATTCACTGACAATGGAAGGTGACAACAGTTTATCATTTAAACATGCCTCTGAGCTTTTTAGATGGAAGCGTATGCTTTTTAGGATATAATCTCTGAGCCAGTCCTTTTGCTATCCATGGCTGTTGTGTTTTCCACCAACTGGCAACCTGGCGTGTCAAAATACTATTGGGTAAATTGGCAATGGGCGGAATCATACAGACCAAAACAAAAACAAACAATCTGACATGAGTGCATATTCAAAACAGAATAACTGGCAGTAGTTAAAACTGGCTTTTTTCTCTCTCTCTCTCTCTCTCTCTGAAAAGCAAGTATGTTAACAAAGCATGTTTCTTAAATATCTGGTTGAATATATGCTTTAGTACTATCAATTATTTTCACATGGCACCTTTTAAGCTCCACTGTGGTTTTGCTTTTTCATTTTTTTTTTCTACTCACTGGCGAAATAAACCTTACTCAAAGGGATCCAGGCTAAAACAACAACTCATCACTGGCATATTCTAGACTGAAGAACCTCAAATGAAGGAATGTTAAGTGATGCAAATAGCAAAGCATCTCAGTGGTGTCATTCTAATTATCAGAATGGTGCTCGGCAAATTAAATTATCCACCTTTTCTTCACATAAAAATGGGCGCAGCCTTTTGTAAACTTTATGGGTATTTATTTTGGTCTCATTTGCTTACAGCTATTTTTAGCTGTACAAAACAATTTGTTTTGCTTCGTCTTACTATATTATTTTAGTGTATTATATTAATTATGAACACACTGGTTTGTTATCCAAACAGATTTACCGTTTGCAGCATGTTGTTATTTTTCTGGTCATTTCTCTATAGCGGACATTGAACTGGATGTGTTGCCAATAGGCTTACTTCCACATTTAGGAATAAGGTGGATAAAACCAACTTGTGCAAAAACAAACTGTTGTGCAAAAAAAAATATGTAACAATAATAATTATTACATTCATTAGAATGTCACTAATAAAATACCACTAAACTGTACTGTGACAGTTATGCTCTGTAAATAGCAAAATGTCACTTTGGCAAGGACTAAGTGTTTAAAATAAAATAGAATTAAAAAAAGTTCTCACTGAAATCTCTGATTTCCTGTCAAGCCACAGCAGCAGAGAGTGAGCTGTGGCAGAGGGCATTTGTCTCCGCAGGGTGTCCTTGTCCTCTGCACATATCTGTCCTTCCAGAGAAAATTTCAGCTCCTCAGCCAGCTGGAGAACCCTGAGATGAGCAGGACACACTGGAAAGGTATGTATTGCTAGAGAATTAACATAATCCGCAGACACCACAGCCTTAGACCCTATAGGACAAAGAAAAAAAGAGTTACTGTGTCCAGTGCTATTTTTATGTTTATTGTGGGATTCATGAGAATGGAGATGGAATGTAAATGCACAATTTACGCGATTAAAAGAGCACACAATTCTAAATAAATCTCCTATGACAACTTGCATCATCAAGGCTGACAAAAGAACACAACTCTGCAGCCAACAAAATGGCTTTATTGTCATTTTCCATGTTCGTGGAGTAATATGTATACATGGCTTTTTAAAAATGCCGGGTAGCTGGTGTAGTTGGTATGCGTTTGGCCAATCAGCATACACTGCATCACTAATAGTTCCTATAAAGAATGAGAATGTGACATAACGCCACATTGAGTTCTGGGAAACTGCTTTGTTTAGCCGCCTACTTACACTGCATCACCACCATAGTGATGGGTTGTTCTTGAATGTTTCGTTCATTTTGAACAAATCTTTAATGTGACTCAAGAAAAACGAGTCATTTCGGGGAGTGATTTGTTCAGTCGAGCGTTAGCAAATTTCTATAGGTTCTGTATTGGAATTAGTCTAGTAGTTCACCTGTTTCAGTCAATGCAGTCTGAGCCGGAAAGAGAATTGATTAGTTCATCTCATGATTCTTCGGGTTTTTGAGTCATTCATTGATCACGTGATAGACCCATAAGCGTTACAAATGCAGTATTGAGCCGGAAAGAGAATTGATTAGTTAATCTCATGATTCTTTGGGTTTTTCGAGTCGTTCCTTCATCACGTGACAGCAGGAGCTTTGACCATAGCCATGTTAGGGAAGTAACAGGTAAGATTTTAAATATATTTGACAAAATAAACTAAATGACTCAAAAAAAGATTTGTTCATTTTTAGTCTGAACTAGACTCAAAGGTCAGAGTCGGTAAAATGATCCGAACTTGATGACCCATCACTACATATTTGCAGGATGGTGCTGCCTTCCCACTATTGATTTTAGGGCAGTATTTGATTGTTTGTCATGACTGTGAAAAATGTCACCAATTCACGTCATTCATGCAGCATCAAAACGCAGCTTCATCAACAATGTTTAAAACTTGGTATTACGAGCACTTCCTGTGTCTTTTTGCCTCTTCAAGAAGAATTGCTTTATGTATCCCTATAAGTCGTTTTGGATTAAAGCATCTGCAAAATGACTAAATGTAAATATAAACATAAATGTACAGTTTTCTAAAGAGAGGAAAACGCTTTACTTTTAAAGTTTAAACGTCATTTTAATATTCTGGCTCATCTGCATGTCTTTTAGCATCACTGTCTTAGTACATTAAACCAGCATTTTAAAATGCTACAAAAATTGACTTAACGTCAATTGTTTAAATTAATTTAAAAAGTACAGTGAATTTTTGACTGTTCACTGAATGTGACCCAGAATCTCTGATTCTCCTCTGTGGCCATGGAAAGATTAATATTTATAATGACAACAATTATACTTTGTCATTTAAATATTTACAACCAAAAAATATGTATCAACTTCTTTCAGCTTGTTGAACACACACTTTTATTTGGATAATCTACCATATGATGGCTGAAGCAACAGCGAGCGTCCAGCGGGTGACACTGTTTTCATGCTAATCAGGTAAGCATTGTAAACCAAATTCTACAAAACCTAAGAGAGAGAGAAACAAATTATAGAGAAGTGTGATAAAAAAAACTTATTTTCCATGCAAACAATACAATTAAGAATGAATGACTGTTTAACGTAAAGGCAAAAACAAAACTAAACAAAAGATAAGCAGTTATCCTTATAGAGAATGAGATGTAACCATGGGAACCGATAATGTATCCTGCTAATATGGCGGCGTCTTTCCAAAATGCACTGCGAGGTGAAAAGATTGTGACGTAACTCCTCATTAACTCTAGAACTGTTTAAGACTCTACTCCAAAGTAGGATCTGATCTAAATTAGTTCCCCCAAATGGAGTACCTATAACTAAATATGTTCCTAGTTCTGCAGTGCGAGCATGACATAAATAGTTCTAGGAACTATGAAAAGCTTCATCCGGTGCTATGGATCAACTGGAGATAATTAATTGAGGACATGTGCATGCACACAAGCATTACCTTGTCCAAATACCCACACTTTGCGGTCTTGGCCACTTGGGAGCGTGTGCATGCGACAGGAAGTAAGTGCATAAGACTGTCCCATGTTTTAAAAATGGGAAAGCACAGTCTCAAGGCGGTAGATGGTCAACTACTGACCAAGGAGGAGCCGGAGGGATGAGTTGGAGTCCAAGACTTGAAGACTGGAAGCAGAAACAGGGGATCCTCACGCGAAGGCGGAGCTGGAGACTGGAAGTCCCGAGGTGGATCAGAGCGCCCAGATGGTGCTGACCGAGGGTGTGCTGAAGGACTGCCAAGCACCAGTGGAGATAGAGCTGAGGAACTGGCTGGTTTAAGAGGAGATGGTAGAGGGAGGCTGGGAGGGAATGCAGAAAGACTTGAGCTGGGCGGAACCAGCAGGGAGACAGGAGATTTAGGGCTAGATGAAACCAGTGAAAACACAGGAGATTCAGGGCTGGATGAAACCAGCAGAGACACAGGAGATTCAGGGCTGGGCGGAACCAACAGAGACGCAGGAGATTCAGTATTCCCACAATGCACAGTGTAGTCATGTCTTTAATCACAGCAGGATCGGGCTTTGCAACGGGCTCTGCAGCAGGCTCTGAAATTAGCTCCATGTAGCAGGATGATGGCTGGCTGGTCTATGGTTTGGGAGTGTGGTTGGAGATATCCTCCTCAGACGGGCAGATGGTTAATGGAGATCCATTATTCTCCTGCACCCACTCCATGAAAGCGGCAAAATCATACTTGGGACCGTCCGCTAGCAGGCATGCCTTACACCGCTCGCTTAGGCTGGTGATGTAGAATACACAGAGTGAGTGTTCTGGGAAGTGTGTAAGGCACACCAGATCTAAAAAGTCCCTGGTATGGTTCTCCAGTGAATGGTCCTTTCAATATGAATAAGGCTTTATTAGATAAATCTAAGTCATAAGCAAATCTAACACATAAGCACACACACTCACACATTCACACAAGAGAGAAAGTTAGGAAATGAGTTTAAGAGAATGAAAATTTGAAATTCTAAGTTTACAGCAATACGTGAAATTGCATAGACATGAACAACCATCAATCACTTAATTAACCCTCGCATTGAGTTCCTCAATGAGGTTAAAATTCTATTAGCTTGCTACACCAGTTTAGATCAGAGTCTGCAGGTAAGTTACTTGCATTGCCTGTGTAAAGGGGGTTCCCTTTGTGGTCATCGAAAAGGGGGTTCCCTGAGGTTGCTGATTGGCTGGAAGTTCAGTATATAGTCCTTATATGAGCACTTATCCCGGAAAAGCGCGCCCACGCACACACATTGACCAGAGGAGAGTGAGACTGCGCACATCAACGCGCTTCAAAATCGCCGGCAGCGCCCCTTAGGATTTGTTCAAGAATGCCTCCAAATAAGTGCATTTTTGGATGTGAGGGAAAGTTTACAGTGTTCAGCTTCCCCAAGAACCCAGCGTTACATGAACAGTGGATGCAGTTTGTTTTTCCAAGGCAGCAACAGAGTGTATCAAGTGCGTTTGTGTGTTCTGGTCATTTGAGTGATGAATGTTTTATAAACAAGGCCCAAGTCGACGCTGGATTTGCACATCGTTCGCTATTAAAACATGGAGCCGTCCCTGTGATAAAAGACCCCATTCATGTAAGTACAATTGCATCAGATTTCTGTATTTAGTTGGAAATCAGCACATAAGTGAATATATGTTAATGGTAACAACACGAAACTTCAGTATTATAGCTCCGCTCATGGCAC
The DNA here is from genome assembly GCF_963082965.1 of Carassius carassius. NCBI lineage: Eukaryota > Metazoa > Chordata > Actinopteri > Cypriniformes > Cyprinidae > Carassius > Carassius carassius. The sequence goes on along the minus strand of NC_081777.1, from coordinate 10,459,796 downwards.
GCCTCCAGGAGCTCGGCTTTTTCCAGAAAGAATCGGAAAGCTGTATTTTTTTTTCTATAAATATGATAAAACTAAAGACTTTTTGGATAAATGAAGGATGCAGTACTACTCTATAGGTACTCGAGATTAATAAGAGATTAGGTGAAACTGTGTATGTTATGTACCCTTTAAAGTATTAGACTTGGCTACTGACATTTAGTCAAAAGCAGTTTATCGACCTAAAAGGAACTGTGTTTAGCCTATACGTGACGTTGGAGCTTCATAATTTGCCAAAGAGAATTAAGTATTATTGGAAGAGCTTTGCATCAACCAAGTTAGCTGCAATCGCTATGAGAGGAAGTCGCAGCGTTCACATCTGTGGATTACACACGCACATCTATTTTACTGGGTCACGGACCATCCATCAGCACAACAAGACATCGGAGATGTTCTATAAACCCCAGCAGAGAAGCTGTGTTTAATCATTGGTGCCCAACGTGAAGAGGTATGTGTAGTAGCGCTACTTTTTGTTGAATGCCCATTTAACTTTGTGTGCACACATTATGGGAAATTAAACCAATGCATTGGTCGTCAAATGAAATAATTAACTTTGCAAACTAGTTTCAAATCACTTCAATCGTGCTTTTGACTTTGTGTATTATGGAAGCATCTGAAAGTGAGCGGAGGCCTATGGAAGCGCCTCAGTTGAGTGCTTTAAATGACCTTGATGTTCAAATAGACAAAGAAAAAGGTGTTGTGAAATTAACTCCTAAAGCATTTGTTGCAATGGCTGAAAAGTTACAGTGATAGAAAATCTGTGTTAACTAAAGGTAAAAAAAAAACTGCAAGGTCTGATGCAGCAAAGAAATGTAAAAGATGTACAAAGTGCTTTTGATGATCTTTTAAATTTGTGTGATAAGGAAAAGGTATTCATGTTTTTTTGATGGGTATTTGCCTGAAAGTGAGAAGGAAAAACATGACATATGGTTTAAAGCAAAAATGCTTGTGAAATAATGATTTTATTTAAAATGTGGGTGTCATGTACTGAAAATGAAGTTAGGCCTACTTTAAATGAGGTCATGCATGACGAGGTTGATGGTGTCGATCCACATGGTAGTATTTCAAATGTTGGTAGTAAACGTTTGAGTAAAGTGAGTACATGTAGTAGTGTTTTTCTGCAAGGGTTATAGCTGAGGCAAATAAGGCTGCATTGCTCACTAGTATGGCAGCGTTTAAGGAAAAACATGCTTTGGGGAGCAAGAGCAGAAGATAAAGAGGAAAAAGGAGTTGAATGCAATGCTATCAGAATCTACTGCTAAACTTTTAAACAGTTTTACAGGCCTCTAAATGTCACAGTGTTTCTAAAGCCTCTTATAATATGCGTTATCAATTGGAAAAGGAAAGGGAGAAAGCTTCCTTAATTATATTGAATCCAATGGCAGAGGATATTGAATCTGCTATATGTAGTAAAATGGAAAATCAAGTATCGGCAGTGGATCCTCCTTTTCTCAACAAACATCAGTTCAGTCTCATGGACCTCTTGCATCTGATAGGACTTCTCAGCATCTGTAAGTTCAATCTCATGGAACTCTTGCACCCTATACAATTTTTCAGCATGCATCAGTGCAACCTCATGGATGTCTTGCACCCGATAGGATTTCTCAACAGACATCAGTTCAGTCTCATGGACAGCTTGCATCTGATGTGAGTTCTCAGCCACAAATCGAGATTCAAGGTGGTGACATTGTCACCATAATGCAAACAGCAACGTTGGAAATCATTACCAGCAAGAAACATTCCCTTGTTTGATGGAGATCCTCTTCAGTATGTTTTGTAAGAGCATTTGAAAAGGGAGTGGAGGAGAAGGCAAGTCATAGTGATTGCTTGTATTATCTGAAACAGTTTACTAGGGGCAGCCTAGGGAGCTGGTCCACAGTTTTCTTCACATGATCTGTAACTCTGGCTATGCTAAGGCAAAACAGTTATTGAAGGAACATTTTGGCAATAAGTATAAGATCGCCACTGCTTATTTAGAAAGAGCCGTGTCTTAGCCCTCAATAAAAGGGGAGGGTGTCAATGCTTTGCAGTCTTAAGCTCTCTTTCTGTGTAGTTGTTGCAATGTCACTGAGGAGCTGCAGTATCTTCAGGAGTTATATATGCCAAGCAATATGGGAGTCGTTATATCTATATTGCCTTTCAAGCCCAGAGAACGGTGGAGAGTTGTTGCACATAACATTCTGGAAACTACTGAATGCAGAGCTTTGTTCAAAGATAGCATGAGGCCTGTTAATCGGGCAAAGATACGTCCACAAGGCAGAGTTAAAGGAAACATCTTTGCCACTACCATTGCACCTGTGGAATCTGGGGAAACTAATAAGGATATGAGAACAGAATTGCCATCAAATAATTCTAAAGTAATTTCCATTATGTTTGAGTTGTGCTAAGCATCATGTATTAGAGTACTGTCCAAAATTTAAAAGGAGGAAGCATAGGGAAAAGATGGAATTTCTAAAGGAGAAAGAGCTTTGCTTTGGTTGCTTAAGTGCTGGGCACATGAGTCGTAATTGTGGCAAGCGGTTGACTTGTAGGATATGTAGTCAGCACCATCCCAATGTGCTTCATGTAGACAGAAATACAGCCAACTACAACAGCGCTTCCAAGGAGTCAGAGGCACAAAAGATCTTGGGATCTACTGAAAAATGTGGTCATACAGGGGCCGGAAAGGATCTTACCAGTTCAAGTCAAGGCCAGTAAAGGAAATCATATAATCCAGACGTATGCATTTGTGGATCCTGGCAGTTTGGCGACCTTTTGTACAGAAAGTCTTATGCAGTGGCTCAATCTTTCTGGTAGAAAAACTTTGTTTCTGTTACAAACTATGGGACAGGAAAGAGTTGTACCTGCATACATACTTTCAGGTTTGGAAGTATCTGCTATTGATGGTAGCATCTTCTATCAGCTTCCACAAACACTCACACAGAAACAAATGCCTGTAAGTTCTGGTAACATGGTATCTAAAGCAGATTTGTCCAAGTGGCCTTACTTGGGAAAGGTTAAAGTTACCCATATAATGGCTAACATTGAGTTGTTGATTGGAAACAATGCTCCCAAGATGATGGAGCCTTGGGAAGTCATAAATAGTCATGTGGATGGAACTTATGCGGGGGTCGCTGTTGGACAGTGTTTTCTCTACTTCCTGTTGGCCTTCTGTAGCTAATCATTTAAAAGTGCTGGCTAATGCTAAACGTAAATACAGTAAGATTGTTATTCATATCGGCGCTAATGATGTTCGACTTCGCCAGTCGGAGATCACTAAAAATAACATTAAAGAGGTGTGTGAACTTGCAAGCACGATGTCAGACACTGTAATATGCTCTGGTCCCCTCCCTGCTTATCGTGGTGATGAGATGCATAGCAGATTGTTATCACTCAATGGCTGGATGTCTAAGTGGTGCCCACAGAATAACATAGGTTTCATAGACAATTGGACGAGCTTTTGGGGCAGACCTGACCTGTTGAAAAGAGATGGTCTTCATCCCTCCTAGGGTGGCGCCACTCTTCTCTCTAGAAATATGGCAAATAGTCTTAGTGTTTATACTTGACTAACTGGGGCCCAGGTCAGGAAGCAGACAGACTGGCTAAACTGACCGTCTGCTAGCTGCCTCCTGTCACAGAGGTCAGTTAATTCTCAGCACATAGAGACTTTTTCACCTAGATATCACACTATAGAGACTGTGTCTGTTCCCCGAACTAGAAAATACAAAGAACCTCCAAGCCAAGTTAAGATTAACAATTTAATTGAGGTTCAACAAATAAAAAACAGAAGCAATATGGATAAACAAAGGATAAAGCTTGGCTTATTGAATATCAGATCCCTTTCTACGAAAACACTTTTTGTAAATAATTTGATCACTGATCATAATATAGATGTACTCTGTTTGACAGAAACCTGGCTAAAACCTGATGATTACATTATTTTAAATGAGTCCACCCCCCGAGATTACTGTTATAAACATGAGCCGTGTCTAAAAGGCAAAGGTGGAGGTGTTGCTTCAATTTATAACAACGCTTTCAGGATTTCTCAGAGGGCAGGCTTCAAGTATAACTCATTTGAAGTAATGGTGCTTCATATAACATTATCCAGAGAAACAAATTTTAATGAAAAATCCCCTGTTATGTTTGTACTGGCTACTGTATACAGGCCACCAGGGCACCATACAGACTTTATTAAAGAGTTTGGTGATTTTACATCCGAGTTAGTTCTGGCTGCAGATAAAATTGTAATAGTTGGTGATTTTAATATCCACGTTGATAATGAAAAAGATGCATTGGGATCAGCATTTATAGACATTCTGAACTCTATTGGTGTTAGACAACACGTTTCAGGACCTACTCATTGTCGAAATCATACTCTAGATTTAATACTGTCACATGGAATTGATGTTGATAGTGTTGAAATTATTCAGCCAAGTGATGATATCTCGGATCATTATTTAGTTCTGTGCAAACTTCATATAGCCAAAATTGTAAATTCTACTTCTTGTTACAAGTATGGAAGAACCATCACTTCTACCACAAAAGACTGCTTTTTAAGTTATCTTCCTGATGTATCCAAATTCCTTAGCATATCCAAAACCTCAGAACAACTTGATGATGTAACAGAAACTATGGACTCTCTCTTTTTTAGCACTTTAAATCAAGCTGCTCCTTTACGCTTAAGGAAGGTTAAGGAAAACAGTTTGACACCATGGTATAGTGAGCATACTCACACCCTAATGAGAGCAGCCCGAAAAATGACTACCAAACTTACTTTCTTACTTACCAAACTAGAGGTATTTTGTATTGCTTTCGTATTGGCGGGAAAGTAACCTATCCTACAGAAAAGCATTAAAAACTGCTAGATCCGATTACTTTTCTTCTCTTTTAGAAGAAAACAACCATAACCCCAGGTATTTATTCAATACAGTGGCTAAACTAACGAAAAATAAAGCCTCAACAAGTGTTGACTTTTCCCAACACCACAGCAGTAATGACTTTATGAACTACTTTACTTCTAAAATTGATACTATTAGAGATAAAATTGCAACCATTCAGCCGTCAGCTACAGTATCGCATCAGACAGTGCACTATAGACCCCCTGAGGAACAGTTCCACTCATTCTCTACTATAGGAGAGGCAGAATTGTATAAAATTGTTAAATCATCTAAACCAACAACATGTATATTAGACCCTATACCATCTAAGCTCCTAAAAGAGGTGCTTCCAGAAGTCATAGATCCTCTTCTGACTATTATTAATTTCTCATTGTCATTAGAATATGTCCCCAAAACCTTCAAACTGGCTGTTATTAAGCCTCTCATCAAAAAAACACAACTTGACCCCAAAGAACTAGTTAACTATAGACCAATCTTGAATCTCTCTTTTCTGTCCATGATACAAGTAAAGGTGGTATCCTCACAATTATATTCCTTCTTAGAGAAAAATGGTATATGTGAGGTTTTCCAGTCAGGATTCAGACCGTATCATAGTACTGAGACTGCTCTCCTTAGAGTTACACAAGTTGACACAATTGACCACAACATTCTTTTGCATAGACTTGAACACTTTGTTGGTGTAGCAGGCTACAGCTGTCTGGCCAAATGGCAATTCATTTGCAGTGCTGTGAGTGGCGCTGGACAGTGAACAGTGAGCCAACCGCGATGGTCGAGTCCCTATATAAATCGGGACCTTTCGTTTGACAAGCTACGTCATTGACATGCGACTGTTGTCCTGTCTACCTGCCGGCCTATCCGTCTGATGTCTGTCTTGGTCTGCCTTGGTTATCTATTCTATCATTAGCGTTACAGGTAGGAAAAGCTCTGGTTCTTTGTTTCCACTCTTTTAACTTTATGACCGGGGCTAATAGGGAATGTTTTAATTTTAGAAACGCCGTGGCTGTAGTAGCCCTGTTAGCAGCTAAAGTTGTGCCCGGTTATTGGTGATCAGAGCCTGGGGCCGTGACTGGATGCTGTTTAGCAAAGGTATGTGACTACGATAATTAATAGATAAACGTTACGGTGAGATGCGTTTATAAGTAGACATTTTTTGTATTTCAGGGAAGGCTTTATAGCCGGGGTGTAGCGGCCAGTGGGCGACATCAGCGCCGAACGCCTGCTGCTTTGCTTACGTTTTTATTGTCACGATTTGTTTGCGGATATAATATGTTCATGTCAACAACTGCGGTTGCCTTTTCACCCGGGACCTAGAATAAGTGGAACCGTGGTTTACTCACGTTAATCGGCAGCTTCCTGGTGATCTTGTTCCCCGTGTTATACCGTGAATTGGTTTCATTCAGAAACAGACAAATATTAGCGTAGATGCCATTCTTCTAATGATGTAGCAAGTACATAGGGTGTTATGGGAAGTGTTTCCGGTTCTGGTTTACCTAATTAATGCAGCCTAAAAATCCTTTAACGGATTTGGATAATAAAATCATATTAGTATGTTATGTGTATGCCAGGTTAAAGAGATGGGTCTTTAATCTAGATTTAAACTGCAAGAGTGTGTCTGCCTCCCGAACAATGTTAGGTAGGTTATTCCAGAGTTTGGGCGCCAAATAGGAAAAGGATCTGCCGCCCGCAGTTGATTTAGATATTCTAGGTATTATCAAATTGCCTGAGTTTTGAGAATGTAGCGGACGTAGAGAATTATAATGTAAAAGGAGCTCATTCAAATACTGAGGTGCTAAACCATTCAGGGCTTTATAAGTAATAAGCAATATTTTAAAATCTATACGATGCTTGATAGGGAGCCAGTGCAGTGTTGACAGGACCGGGCTAATATGGTCATACTTCCTGGTTCTAGTAAGAACTCTTGCTGCTGCATTTTGGACTAGCTGTACTTTGTTTACTAAGCGTGCAGAACAACCACCCAATAAAGCATTACAATAATCTAACCTTGAGGTCATAAATGCATGGATTAACATTTCTGCATTTGACATTGAGAGCATAGGCCGTAATTTAGATATATTTTTGAGATGGAAAAATGCAGTTTTACAAATGCTAGAAACGTGGCTTTCTAAGGAAAGATTGCGATCAAATAGCACACCTAGGTTCCTAACTGATGACGAAGAATTGACAGAGCAACCATCAAGTCTTAGACAGTGTTCTAGGTTATTACAAGCGGAGTTTTTAGGTCCTATAATTAACACCTCTGTTTTTTCAGAATTTAGCAGTAAGAAATTACTCGTCATCCAGTTTTTTATATCGACCATGCATTACATTAGTTTTTCAAATTGGTGTGTTTCACCGGGCCGTGAAGAAATATATAGCTGAGTATCATCAGCATAACAGTGAAAGCTAACACCATGTTTCCTGATGATATCTCCCAAGGGTAACATATAAAGCCTGAAGAGTAGCGGCCCTAGTACTGAGCCTTGAGGTACTCCATACTGCACTTGTGATCGATACGATACATTTTCATTCACTGCTACGAACTGATGGCGGTCATATAAGTACGATTTAAAACCATGCTAATGCACTTCCACTGATGCCAACAAAGTGTTCAAGTCTATGCAAAAGAATGTTGTGGTCAATTGTTTCAAAGGCAGCACTAAGATCCAATAAAACTAATAGAGAGATACACCAACGATCAGATGATAAGAGCAGATCATTTGTAACTCTAAGGAGAGCAGTCTCAGTACTATGATACGGTCTAAATCCTGACTGGAAATCCTCACATATACCATTTTTCTCTAAGAAGGAATATAATTGTGAGGATACCACCTTTTCTAGTATCTTGGAAAGAAAAGGGAGATTCGAGATTGGTCTATAATTAACTAGTTCTTTGGGGTCAAGTTGTGTTTTTTTGATGAGAGGCTTAATAACAGCCAGTTTGAAGGTTTTGGGGACATATCCTAATGACAATGAGGAATTAATAATAGTCAGAAGAGGATCTATGACTTCTGGAAGCACCTCTTTTAGGAGCTTAGATGGTATAGGGTCTAACATACATGTTGTTGGTTTAGATGATTTAACAAGTTTATACAATTCTTCCTCTCCTATGGTAGAGAATGAGTGGAACTGTTCCTCAGGGGGTCTATAGTGCACTGTCTGATGTGATACTGTAGCTGACGGCTGAATGGTTGCACATTTATCTCTAATAGTATCGATTTAGAAGTAAAGTAGTTCATAAAGTCATTACTGCTGTGGTGTTGGGAAATGTCAACACTTGTTGAGGCTTTATTTTTCGTTAATTTAGCCACTGTATTGAATAAATACCTGGGGTTATGTTTGTTTTCTTCTAAAAGAGAAGAAAAGTAATCGGATCTAGCAGTTTTTAATGCTTTTCTGTAGGATATATTACTTTCCCGCCAAGCAATACGAAATACCTGCTCTCTTTAGGGTGCGAGTATGCTCATTATACAATGGTGTCAAACTGTTTTCCTTAACCTTCCTTAAGCGTAAAGGAGCAACTTTATTTAAAGTGCTAGAAAAGAGAGAGTCCATAGTTTCTGTTACATCATCAAGTTGTTCTGAGGTTTTGGATATGCTAAGGAATTTGGTTACATCAGGAAGATAACTTAAAAAGCAGTCTTTTGTGTTAGAAGTGATGGTTCTTCCATACTTGTAACAAGAAGTAGAATTTACAATTTTGGCTATATGAATTTTGCACAGAACTAAATAATGATCTGAGATATCATCACTTGGCTGAATAATTTCAACACCATCAACATCAATTCCATGTGACAGTAATAAATCTAGAGTATGATTTCGACAATGAGTAGGTCCTGAAATGTGTTGTCTAACACCAATAGAGTTCAGAATGTCTATAAATGCTGATCCCAATGCATCGTTTTCATTATCAACATGGATATTAAAATCACCAACTATTAAAACTTTATCTGCTGCCAGAACTAACTCGGATGTAAAATCACCAAACTCTTTAATAAAGTCTGTATGGTGCCCTGGTGGCCTGTATACAGTAGCCAGTACAAACATAACAGGGGATTTATCATTAACATTTGTTTTTCTGGATAATGTTATATGAAGCACCATTACTTCAAACGAGTTATACTTGAAGCCTGCCCTCTGAGAAATCCTGAAAACGTTGTTATAAATTGAAGCAACACCTCCACCTTTGCCTTTTAGACGTGGCTCATGTTTATAACAGTAATCTTGGGGGGTGGACTTATTTAAAATAATGTAATCATTAGGTTTTAGCCAGGTTTCTGTCAAACATCTATAGAGTACATCTATATTATGATCAGTGATCATATTATTTACAAAAAGTGTTTTCGTAGAAAGGGATCTGATTTTCAATAAGCCAAGCTTTATCATTTGTTTATCCATTTTGCTTCTGTTTTTTATTTGTTGAACCTCAATTAAATTGTTAATCTTAACTTGGTTTGGACGTTTTTAGTTTTTTCTAGTTCGAGGAACAGACACAGTCTCTATAGTGTGATATCTAGGTGAAAAAGTCTCTATGTGCTGAGAATTAACTGACCTCTGTGACGGGAGGCAGCTAGCAGACGGTCGGTTTAGCCAGTCTGTCTGCTTCCTGACCTGGGCCCCAGTTAGTCAAGTATAAACACTAAGACTATTTGCCATATTTCTAGAGAGAAGAGTGGCGCCACCCCAGGAGGGATGAAGACCATCTCTTTTAAACAGGTCAGGTCTGCCCCAAAAGCTCGTCCAATTGTCTATGAAACATATGTTATTCTGTGGGCACCACTTAGACATCCAGCCATTGAGTGATGACAATCTGCTATGCATCTCATCACCACGGTAAGCAGGGAGGGGACCAGAGCATATTACAGTGTCTGACATCGTGCTTGCAAGTTCACACACCTCTTTAATGTTATTTTTAGTGATCTCCGACTGGCGAAGTCGAACATCATTAGCGCCGGCATGAATAACAATCTTACTGTATTTACGTTTAGCATTAGCCAGCACTTTTAAATTTGCCAAGATGTCAGGCGCTCTGGCTCCCGGTAAACATTTGACTATGGTGGCTGGTGTCTCTATATTCATGTTCCGTACAATAAAATCACCAATAACTAGAGCACTTTCATCAGGTTTCTCAGTGGGTGCATCACTGAGTGGGGAGAACCTGTTTAATGTTTTGATCGGAACAGAAGAGCGGTGTTTTGACCCACGACTACGCTGCCTCACCGTCACCCAGTTGCCCTGCTGCAGGGGCTCTGTTTCCGGAACCGAACAATGTACAGGATTCCCTGAGCTAGATGCATCCAAAGCTGTATCTAGAGCCCTAACATTCTTACTGTCCTCAATTAAAGTTTGGATGCGTGTCTCTAATTCTGAAATCTTCTCTGTCAGCCTAACTATTTCCCTGCATTTATCACATGTGAATCCCTCATCAGCGACAGAGATAGATAAACTGTACATGTGGCAAGAGGTGCAAGTAACAATGACAGGAGAAGCCATTACTCACCGTGCTTGATGAAAATTCTTACTGCGGTTGTTTGATGAACTTGTGAAAAACTGGAGCGAGAGGAGAAAAGAAAACAGCGATAGGTTCGAATGAAAACGCTAATGACAAGCTAACGAGTGCTAACGCTTTGCAGGTGTACTGCACTCACGGATATAAAATAAAAGTGAACGATCAAAGTTAATCTGATAAGATTGATCGATAATATCAGAAATATGGTGTGAATTAAGTTATATTTTACCACTTTAAAAAACAGAGAGTGATAGTAAGATAAAGATTCTAGAGAAAAAATAAAATAAAAACAGCTACACGGAGCTACGATTTGCTACAGAAGGCCAACAGGAAGTAGAGAAAACACTGTCCAACAGCGACACCCGCAGGCAGGAGTCCGTGAAAGTAAAGTCCTACCTGACAGAAGGCTTGACACAAACCGAAAGGGAATTCAGCACAGCCTGAGGACAGTGCTTCCACGTTGATATATACGGCAAGTTCAGTCACACGACCAGTGTCCTTCTGCGGCCTGGAGGAGGACTGCAATGAATTCCTGTCACAATGCTTGCTCATCCTGGAACAACGCGCCCATCAATAACGTACAGAGAGATCAAACATCTCTTTTGTTTCCTGCAGTTATCCGGGGCTGCGTTGAGATGGGCAGAAGCATTGTGGTTCCAGGAAACTGCGGTCACCTCGTCCTTCCAGAACTTCATCTGCCATTTCAGAGAGGTTTTGGGGAACCTACTGTATAGATGACGACTCTTCCACAGATCATTCCCCAGTTAAGCCCCGAAGAGGCTCCCAATGTCCCGTCAATCCCCGAAGAGTCTCCGAATCTCCTGTCAGCCCCCGAAGAGGTTTTCCGTGCACCAGCTCAGGATTGCACGGAGTCCCCTGCTGCACTTCGGCCTTCCAGACCCGTGTCGGTTCCGCGCCGTCTCTGCATCCCTTCGGCTCCACCGAGGCCCATCTGCCCAAGGACTCCTCCAGGCTCCCTCGTCCGGTCGTCGCTCAGCTTCCACCATGCACTTCTGGGTCTCCGGCTTCGCCTCGACCCTCCACCCCTTTGGCTTCACCTGGCTCCTCCCTTCCTTCGGATCCCCTGTCATCCTCGCTCATCCCATCGTCGTCCTGGTCAGCTGAGTCCTCGGCTTCACCTCAGGTACGCGAGCCAGCTGCTCCACCTTGGGCTCCCAGACCGGCGATGTCGACCTAGCCCGTCGAGCACTCCGCTCCGCTGGTTCCGTCGTGTACCCTGGTTCCGTCTCCGTGGATTGGCCTTGGGATGTTGCAAAATCCCTCTGTCAAAGCTCCCCCCTGGTTCCTCCCACTGTCGGCTCCACCATGGTTTTAAGGTACGCTGGCGCAGACCCTGGAGGGGGGGGGTAGTGTCAGGATCCTGCCCAGTTAAGCACCCACATCTGTTGCTGATTAACAATCTCATCAAGATAACTTAAAAGCACTCATCCGTACCTCAGTTCGGGGTCAAGTAACGTTTACTCGTCTTAGTGTTACGCAAACCTGTGTTCTTGTTCTGCTGTTCCCAGGACCGTGGATCACCGTGGAACGTCAAGTGATTCGACGGTCGCTGTAGTCTCGTGTGATTACCCCGAGTTGGTACTGTCTTTGGCTTATAAGAAGGAAGATAACTTTAATGAGCGATTCTTGACTGTGGCTTTGACATCTGTGTTCCAAACAAACTCACCTGTGTGATTCCCAACTCCATGTGAACTCCATACAAGCCTGCACTAGAAGATCGAAGCTTCACCGTGCACTAAGGAACCGAAAACACTGAGCACTTGAAAACCTTATTAAATAAACACAGTTCTGAATTCACCTTTACATCTGTGTCCCGAGTCCTATCTGACAAAACCACGTATGCTTATTCATATAAACATGAAAATGAAGAGGTTATAAGATGTTAAGCAAATGCCAAATTAATGGCAAACCATACCATTTTATTCTTTATTTTTCCCAAATATTATATCCATTTAAGTTTGCAAAGGAGCAGACACTTTCATGAGTAGGGCTTTAATTGAATTAGGAAATTGATTTAGGGTGTGTTTCATTTAGAAAAAGACATCAGCTCAGATCTCTGATTGAATTAAAATTTTAACTAATTCTGAAGTTTACTAAAGGCTTCACTCAGTAACACTGAGTCTTTTACTCTCTTTGTTATGTTATATTATCTCTTATTTCCAGAGGCGGACAGAGTACACAGTTTCATTACTTGAGTAAAAGTACAGATACCCCTTGCAAAATTTTACTCAAGTACAAGTAAAAGTACTACAGTCAGACGTGTACTTAAGTAAAAGTACTGAGGTACTTGTTTTTAAAAGTACTTGAGTATCATTGAGTACATTTTTTAAATATTGAATTACTACTGCCACAGTACTTACATTTATGTACAGAAACGTCCTACATGGAGTTATGAAAAGTAAAACCATAACTCCTTCAAAAACAGCTAGAAGCCTCGGAGTCATGATTGATGATCAGCTGACTTTCTCAGACCACATTGCTAAAACTGTCCGATCCTGCAGATCTGTTTTATTCAACATCAAGAAGATCAAGTCCTTTCTTTCAGTACTTAACATAAAGACTTATGCGCCCTCTAGAAGCTTGCGTTCTGCAAGTGAACGTCGCTTGATTGTGCCATCCCAAAGAAGCACAAAGTCACTTTTACAGAATTTTAAATGAAATGTTCCCTCCTGGTGGAATGACCTCCCCAACTCAATCCGGGCAGCTAAGTCCTTAGCCATCTTCAAGAATCGGCTTAAAACACATCTCTTCCATCTTTATTTGAGCCTCTAACTTTAACACTCACTATTCTAATACTATTCTTAAAAAAAAAACAAATCCAACTACCTTTCTAATCTTTTTGTATTCTATTTCCTTTTCATTTATTATGCAATTGTATTTGTGTGTGTGTGTGTGTGTGTGTGTGTGTGTGTGTGTGTAAATATCTCTAACACTAGCTTGCTCTATTCTTTTTTTATTTTATCTGTTTTCTTTTTATTTATTATATTATTTAAAATCCCATGCTACATGTACTGTGTTAACCTAACTGAGACTTGATATAGCACTTATATATCATTGCTCTTTTTGTTGTTTTTGATTGCTTCCACTGTCCTCATCTGTAAGTCGCTTTGGATAAAAGCATCTGCTAAATGAATAAATGTAAATGTAAATGTATACTACATCGTTTTGGTATTTTCGTGTGGACGGGGATATTTCTTTAGATGAGGGAAAAAAAGCACGGATTGGGGTAAGCTCCATCTCCTTGTGGACTGGGCCGAAGAAGTAACGGGTACTTACGGTTATGGATAGAAATGTAGCAGAGTAAAGAGTACAATATTTGCCTCTTAAATGTACCCAAAAATGATATTCGAGTAAAGTACAGATTCCTCAAAATTGTACTTAAGTAAATGTTCTCCGTTACTATCCGGCCTAGCTTATTTCTTGGAAAGATCCATAATTTATTGCATATGGGTTCACTACAGGTAAAAAACAACATCATTGTTTGTATGTGGCATAATGTTTGACCACAACATTTAATTTTGCTTGTCTTTAATGGTATGGTAAGGCATTTAGAATGTAAGTGTGAACATATGCAGAGAATAAATGCTGAAATGTTACACCTAATATTGTATCGATCTTATTTATTTATTTATTTATTTTGTTAAAATGCATTATATTATTTGTAATGTTCTCCTCACTGTTAAACCCAATTAAGACTTTAGCTTGAGATTAAGCAGTTAAATTGTAAAATTTTACCAAAAAAAACAAAAAAACAAAAAAAACAAACACGTATATTGTGCACCTTTTGTGGCTATAGGCAACTGTTACAGTTTTAAATTAAATTAAATGTTTGCTTGATGTTTAGGCTAACGCTCTATTTAACATATTTTATATTGATATGTTCATTCAATACATTTAAAATAAATAAACAAATAAATACGGTAAAATACATTTGACACACAGTTATATATAATTCACTTCAATTCCGAAATCAACTACTTTGAACTTAGTGTAAAAATATGGATGGGCTAAAGCCATCTAGGGGTTATGTGTGATGGTCCTAAAGTTTGATAAATAGAACAGTCCTAAATGTAGCATTCTGTATGGAAAATAGCTTTTCCCAGGGGCTACAAGCACAGATGGACAAAGTAGACCATATTTAACACACATTGTTTGACCAATACTATAAAAACCATACAAAACATGAACATATGCAACACTTGTAGACATTTACTAAAGCAGTAAAATTAATCTTTAGAATTATGGACCTTACCAGCTATGATGTCATCCATCTGCTCTAAGGCGGCCTCCAGCATAAAACTAATATCTGATGTCATTCTGACAAATTATCCGATTTTCTACTTTAACACTGTGAGATACACAGACAAATACATCCACCCTCACAGAAAAAAAAAGAAAAAAAAATCCCCTCTGCGTCAGTTCAGAAAAACAGCAGATGTTAATGTGAATGTTCTTTTTATATTCACTATGGATGTGGCTCATGGCTTTAAAGTCTTTCATTATGTGGCCATCAGTCAATATGCTGTGGGTCCTTCTGACCAATGAAGATTCTGCAGGGGTGTGGCACCTCTGAAATATGTTTGCACATAAAGTATTTTGTTCCAAACCTTCAGTATGCAGAGGTTAGTCAGGGAGTCAAACCTTAAAAATGAGCACGGCTATAAATGAATGCTGTGTAAAGTAATGAAACTTTGACTTTTGCCTTACACAGCAATCAGGAATTAAAACTATTTTATGTAATATTTTAGAAGTTTTTAGAACAACTTCCATGGGAATCATAATATTTCACTGTATGTGTATACGATTTGTGTGATCTATTGCATTATCTGGTTGCTTAGAAAAGCATTAGCACAACTCTCCTAAACAATTTGATGTATCATCCATGTTTGTACCTTAAATGGTATGAGCAGAATTAGGGGTTTGTTCAAATACCCAACCCTAACACTGTGCAATAGTAGTGTTGCTTGCCTTAACAAACAACACTAACAAATGATGGCACAGTGTGAAATTTGTCTTGTTTTCATAGGTCATACATTAACAGGCTGATAGTCTGCTACAGTACATGGGTCTATAACAATTTAACAATTGATTAAACTTTGAGTCTTGGAGCAATGAAACTTCCAATCAAATATAAAGACAGCAACAGATTTTCAGTGTGGTCTTTTATTGTTCTTTGTAATATTCACTGTTGATTCATGTTTATTTGTTAGGAAGCTTGTTTATTTTTTTATGAATGTGGAACAGCAAGAGACTGCAATGTCAACATTAACTCAACCTAAGGTAATTACTCTGGTAAATAAATAAACTGGCTTCTTGGAGACTGTGTCTGCAAATCAGCAATGTAACAAGCCTGACACACCTGACATTTGTACTTCCTTAAATGATCACCATACCCAGTCTAAAACACAAAAACAAACTCAAAAGAACTATGCTATGGGAATGCTCCATTCTCTTGGATGCCACCGTATGGCCACAAGTAGTAATTTTCCATAATACCATGTAAGCAAAAAGCAACGCTATTTTTGAGACAATAGAAATGTTTTGCATAAGTTAGTGCACTCTCAGTGCTGGGTTGTGGCAGGAAAGGCATAAAACATATGGCAAGCAAGCCAAAGGTGGGAGAGAGAGGGAGAAGTAGAATGAGAGAGAGAGAAAGAGAAAGAGAGAGCTGAGTTTAGTCTGATTAGTCTGATAGTCTGATTATGTATGCACCTTCATGTTGTCCCAAAAAGAAAATAATTGTACTGAATTGCACAAATTTACTGTTTTGTATGATGTGTTACACATTACCAGGGCTCACAGTTTATATGTTTAATAGACAATTATGTTCCAAAGTCCATACAACAATTATCCAATGCACATTCAGCACAACTATGCATATCGATTTCCTGATAGTTTCCATGATAGTTTGGATTCCTAAGCACAACTTTATTAAAGCGTTTAAAGGGATTTTTCAACCAAAAAATGAAAATTATCCCATGATTTGCTCACCTTCAAGCTATTCTAGGTGTATATGACTTTCAGACAAATAAAATAAGCATCCTATGTCACCTGATGGAATGCCACTCTTCCATGATCACGCAAAGGAAAGTTCGTGAAAACTAGACATTATTGTTTATAAAGTTTTAAATATCAATATGACTCTTAAACAAATGCAACAATTCACTTCAGAGAGTCTTTATTAACAACCCCCCCCCACACACACACACACCAAATATACCAAAAACACACACACACAAAATGTTAAAAACACAAAAGGTTTATTAAAGCTGCAGTCTGTATTTTTATTTTATTTTATAAATTTATTATTATTGATCATGATCAGAAAATGCCCAGAAATCAGTTTTTGATCAAGTGTCTGAGCATTAAACACGCTGAGGTTGCATCCTCCTGGGCGCTGGCACATGACACCTCGCTGACAGATATTTGTAGAGCTGGGGGCTGTGCGACCCCTAACACGTTCACTAGATTCTATAGCCTTCGTGTGGAGCCAGTATCCTCCTGTGTTCTCTCTTTGTTTGTTGATACTTTATTGATCCTTTACAGGAAATTATATTGTCACGGCAGCTTAACACTCAGACACCACATTTAATAGAACAAATTACTTCCAACCAATCTACAGTTAAACAACAACAACAAAAATAAATAATAATACCTATATAGAATATTCAGTAACAGATGCATATTCAGTACAGAATATTCAATAACAGAAGTAAATATAGAATATTCAGTAACATGTGAATATTCATAACACATTAAACCTTCTGATGGCCGCTGGTACAAAGGACTTCCTGGTACGTTCAGACTTGCACTTTTGTGCAATCAACCTATGGCTGAAGGTGCTCTTATTGATCAACCCCAGCACATGGATTGGATGTGAGGAATTGTCCATAATTGATTTTAGCTTAGATAGCATTCTTTTCTCAGCCACGTGCTCGATCACATCAAATTCAATCCCCACAACCGAGCCTGCTTTCTTAATCAATTTGTTAACTCGATTTAGATCTCCCATCTGCGAGCACCCTCTCCCCAGCACACCACAGCAAAGAACAGAGCACTTGCCACCACTGTCTGATAGACGTTGCACAATAGAGGACAGCAGATGTTAAATGACCTCAGCCTTCTTAGAAAATAAAGTCGACTTTGACCCTTTTTATACACTGTCTCCATGTGGCTCTTCCAGTCCAGCTTATCATCTAGCTGTACACTGAGATATCTGTGACTGGAGACCAACTCCACTTCACTGCCCTGCATTGTGATTGGGATTATCGGTGTCTTCTTCCTCTTCCTAAAATCCACAACCATTTCCTTTGTTTTTGAGATGTTAAGTTGGAGATCGTTGTGGTTGCTCCAACCCACAAACTCTGTAATAGTTCTCCTGTACTCCTCCTCTTCACCTCCTTTAATTAAGCCAACAACGACCGTATCGTCTGAAAATTTCTGGAGGAAGCAACTGCCACTATCGTTCTGAAAGTCTGCTGTATAGATAGTAAACAGTAACGGGGCCAGCACGGTTCCTTGCGGCATCCCCGTATTACTCAGAATAGTATTAGAGACACTATTCTGCAGACACACGTACCGTGGTCTACTGGATAAATAGTTCATACACCACTGGACCAGTGATGAATCCAGCTGCATCCTCCTCATCTTCTCACACAGCAGTTGGGGCTGGATCATGTTGAAGGCGCTTGAGAAGTCAAAAAAAGTGAACCTCACAGATGCATCAGGAGTGTCCAGATGTGCATAGGTTCTTTGTAGCATGTAAATAAGGGCATCATCCACACCCATGTTGGACTGATATGCAAACTGCAAAGGATCCACGTAATTTGTCATACTGGCCCTGTTGTAAAAAAAGACCTGTCTCTCAAATGTCTTCATAATATGTGAAGTGAGTGCTACAGATCTGTAATCGTTATGGTTAGATGGATATCTCTTCTTTGGAATTGGGATCAAACAAGATGTTTTCCACAATTTCAGGACCTTTTGTAGGTACAGGCTTAGGTTAAACAGGTATGTAAAAATACCACTCAACTGGGTAGAGCATGTCCTCAACAGTCTCGGCCCAATATCATCAGGCCCCACTGCTTTCCCTGGCTTCAGACGGTCCAATTCACCCTTGACCTGAGATTGATGTAGCACCACCGGTGGGGTTACAGTTGGAGAAGAGATGGGGGAGAGAAAGGTCATTTGGGAGGTGATGTCGCCAATAGGAGAATGGGGGGATGATGTCATAGATGGGCTGAGTGAGTGAAGTGAAACAACATCAGGCAGCAGCAGACCAGGTGTGGCAGGCTGATGTGGCATTGGGTTATCAAATCTATTAAAGAATCCATTCAGATCGTCAGCCAGGTTCTGGTCACCATCAAGTAGCGAACCCCCCTTCTGCTTCATACCTGTGATCTTCCTCATGCCAGCCCAGACCTGCTTCACGCCATCCTGCTGCAATTGTTGTTCTAATTTGCACCTGTATGCTTCTTTCCCCTCCTTAAGCTTCACCCTCAGTACTCTTTGGATTTCTTTGACCTTTTCCCTATCACCCTCTCTGAAAGCCTTTTTCTTTTCATTTAACAGTACCTTCAGAGTGCTAGTTACCCATGGTTTATTATTAGGAAAACAGCGAATTTCTCTGGCGGGCATGATGTCATCATTACAGAATTTAATATAAATGGGTGATGCATTCTGTTAATCCATCAATGTCATCCCCATAATCCTCACAGAAAACATCCCAGCATGTTGTTTCAAAACAGCACATTAGGGCTTCTTCTCTCTCCGGAGACCAGTATTTTAATGTTCTGTTAATGACAGGCTGCCTCTTAACAACTGGTGTGTAAGAGGGAGAAAGATGTACCATATCGTGGTCAGATTGACCAAGAGGGGGCAGTGCAAAATATTTGTATGAATTTTTCACGTTAGCATACAAAAGGTCCAAGATCTTATCTCCCCGTGTTGTACAATCAACAAACTGCTTAAATGTGGGCAGGGTCTTAGAAAGGGATACATGGTTATAATCACCAGAAAGAAAAATGAACGCATCTGTGTACTTCGCCTGGAGTCGCGCGACAACAGAATGCACTGTGTCACAAGCCACTTCCTCATTGGCAGATGGAGGGATATAAACAACAACGGCGATCACCACAGGGAACTGCCTTGGCAGGTAATAAGGTCTTAAACTAACTGCCAATAGTTCAATGTCCTTATTACATATCTGATCTTTAATAAAAGCATGATTGGGATTACCCCACTTGTTATTGATGAGCAAAATAAGCCCCCCTCCTTATAAGTGTCTCTAGTTCTTCGAGCTTGTTTGTCAAACAGCAAACATTTCCCATGGTGATAGATGGTAGGGCTGGTTTAAAGGTTTCTTTCCAAGCTCTTTCTCTACTCTTCTTATTTCTCTTCACCCCAGCTCTAATTCCGCGGTGTCTCCTCCTTAATATATCCTTCGGAATATCATGTTTAATCCCGAATTTTGAACCTTGTACCAGGTCTAGTAGTTCTTGCCGGGAGTATACAAAAGCAGGTGCCTCTCGGCTAGTGTTATAGTCCTTTGCCCGCATCAACTTTTCCGATATCAAGTCCATATCAACAATCAGTTCATTAATCTATCCACTATTATCCACAAAAATTCAAAACACTTAAAAACACAATACTACACACAGCTGCAAACTACAGGCTGCCAACTCATCGGCGCCATCTTGACCTCTTTTGTAGAAGCACTAAGTGGCCCCGGCTTCGTGTCAGCTTGCTTTTACTGCTCCAGAGAGTCCATACAGTAGACCCTGTTGAGCTCTTCCATCCCTTCAGCAACCAGATGTGGGAGAATGTCCGGCACCATGCCCACACTGGATGAATCCACGAGAACCGGTAGAGGGCTGGGTTATATATTTAGAGACCTAAGTAGATCCCATATGTGTAAAGTCCACTGTATAGCCTCAGAGCCTGTGTTTCCCTGGCAGTTTTACTGAGTAGGTAGTGCCATAGTAGTGGTAGAAAGCCAGTAGTGGCCAGAAAATAGGGGCACACGTTGCTTTCACAGGACAGTGGCCAAGGGGTATGCTGGGATTCCCCCAGTGGAGCGTTCTGTTGCGGTGCAATTGCAGAGCATCTCCACATGGCGTAGTGGTCCCAAGCTTCCCTCCAAGGCCTGTACGTTCTCATCCATGTTTGTGGTCAAGGATTACAGCTGTGGGTCAGGACGCTTCTGCCCTGCACACCATGGCCACCCTTCAGGTCTACCAGGCCAAGGTGCTCAAAGAGCTGCACGGGGGTAGTGCTGACCCAGAGGTTTTGCAGGAGGACCAGGAAGTATGTTCCTCTCGTTCCCCTCTCCCCTTGCTAGTTTTCACGCAGAGCCGGCTCGAGAATATGTTGCCTTCTCATGTTCTCTTTGCCACGCAGAATCAGATGAGTGCCACACTTTGCCCCCGCTAACGGACGCCATGCCTTCCATGCCGGGGCTGTCTGTTCCGCCTCGCTGCCCCACTATGGGCACGCCTGTAGTTCCCTTGACCCTGCTGGATCTGTTTCTGGGAGCCTGGCTAGAGCTCCCCAGCCCGTCCAAATGATCAGGCTTGGCTACATGATTTTACGGTGTTCGCGCGAGGGCAAGGATGCTCCTGTCATGCGTGTGGAGGTTGCGACCCTGCTGGCAAAGGTCGCGATAGAGCCGGTCCCTCCAGCCGTAATGAAGTCCTGCTTTTACAGTCCCTACTTCATAGTACCCAAGAAAACAGGTGGGTTACGACCGATCCTGGACTTGCGAACATTGAACCGAGCTCTTCACAGACTTCCATTCAAGATGTTAACGCCCAAGCGCATTTTCGAATGCATTCGTCCGTTGGATTGGT
This sequence comes from Carassius carassius, assembly GCF_963082965.1. NCBI lineage: Eukaryota > Metazoa > Chordata > Actinopteri > Cypriniformes > Cyprinidae > Carassius > Carassius carassius. The sequence continues at coordinate 10,438,509 of NC_081777.1, read as the reverse complement.
TTGCAGCAATTGACCTGAATAATGCATACTTTCATGTCTCCATTCTTCCTTGACACAGACCGCTTCTTCGGTTTCTTTTCGAGGGGCAGGCATATCAGTCCAAGGTTCCCCCATTCGAGTTGGCCCTGTCTCCCCCCATATTTACGAATGCCGCGGAGGGAGCCCTGGCTCCTCTCAGAGTACAAGGTGTCCGTATACTGAACTACATCAACGAATGGCTGATTCTAGCTCACTCCCAAGCACGGTTGTGCGATCAAAGGGATCTGGTGCTCAGACACCTCTCCTGTATGGGTCTTTTGGTCAACTGGGAAAAGATCAAACTCTTCCCTGTGCAGAGGATCTCTTTTCTCGGTATGGGAATAGACTTAACCCTCTGAAGTCGATTAACGCATATACACATTATGAGGCATTTTCTCCTGATAACCCCAAAAAGAACTTAAATTACACTTTCAGTTTTGATCGTACAAATAAGAGCAAAAGTGTCTACTTTTTTGTATACAGACATAATAACAACAAAACTTTGTGCATTTATAAAATAAAGATAACAAACAAGGTGTGCTGTCTGCAGACTTTGTCTGAGGTGATCTTCATTTACAAACACATCATTAAAATGAACTGTAACTCAGTGAATACTCATCGAAGAAACATGAGATATATTTATAGAAACCTTGACATTGTCTTCTTTTAAACTAAACAAGTGCTGCCAAAAACAAATATTCTGTGATAAAGTAATCCATATGAAAACAACAACAACAAGACATTTAAAGTTTTTTATTTTTTTTATTTTACTGTTTGCTTTGCGATTAGAGGAATAAGACCTCAGGATTTGAGTTTTGGATATCCTACGAAAAAAAGAATGAAGCGCTTTATTCAGCAGAGATCATAAACATGAGTAAGTCATGTAACAAACAATGCTGCTCTTTTAATTTATCACAGAAAAACCTGAAAAAAATATTATCAGCTTTTTTCAACATTAATAATAATAATAATAATAAATCTTTTGTAGAAAATCAGATTGTTAAAAGGATTTCTGAAGGATTGTGGGACTGGAGTAATGATGCAAAAAATTCAGCTTTGAAAGTCAGCTTTGATTGTTCCTAATAAATTGTTTAACTGCACTCGCAAATGAATATTAAATTATGTTGTGGGATAATTAAATATATTCTAACTAAACTACAAACATAAAATTATATAAATTTATTTTGTCCTCACATTCTTTCTTGTAAATCTTCCCTCTGTCACAAACCTAACTGAAAGTCTCATTATGCGGGCCTGTCTTCTCAGGTGCAGGCCCGGCGCCACAAAGCGGCAAAAGGGGGCAATGCCCCCTCAGATCTGACTTGTGCCCCCTCTGTTTCATTTTTGTATTCATGGTTAAAAATAAAATGTTCAACCTTTTGAGTTAAATAATAATTGAACCTTATCCCCATGGGATTTAGAATGTTCAGTGTTGTGACTCGTGACATTACTGCCAGATTCAAACGTCTTTCGCGTTGGTTGGCGCTGAGCCAGATACTGACGAGCTCAACGCTGTCATATATCACAACTATGCAGTGTTTTCAACCTCATAATGTTTATTTTATATTTCAGACATTTAAATACACATAAGCACTTGTAAAACAACAGCCTACATTTGGAGTTTGTAAAATACACACTGATGTCTGTGGAAGCAAGTGCTAGTGTCGCGTTGGTTGGCACTGAGCCAGAGACAGACGAGCTCAGCGCTGTCATATCACAACTATGCAGTGTTTTCAACCTCATAATGTTTATTTTAGATTTCATACATTTAAATAGGCTACACATAAACGCTGGTAAAACAATAGCCTACATTTGGAGTCTGTGGAAGCAGCAATAACAATCTATTCAAATATAATTTGCTGACGTGTGTTTTTCATATCAGACAAACACAGTGGAAGTAGGCTAACTATAAAGTTTACTCTATTGTTATAAAGGTTTTTAAATGACCAAACACACTCACTTAAACATATTTGAGAATCGGAATATCAGATAGTTGATGACATGGTAAGTTTGTGAATATTTCGAATAAAAAAGGAAAAACGAAATTAAGGATAGCCTAAATCTGTTATACAGTGTTATTATTGTGTCTGCAGTGTTTCACGTGACAAATATGACGCGTTGCCATGGAAACATTAAGGGGGAAAGTTATAAAATAACTGTCGCCTTGAAAAATCTTACTCTCGGGAGTCAGTTAGAATATTTTAAACTTAAGTGTGAAAGGGTTAATTATTCATAATAAATGATGTTGGCTTATCTTTTGTCGACTGTGTGATTTCCTGAAAATACAGTTGTTACTAAGGAGATTCAGTGCCAAATCAAGGAGACTGCAGCTCTTCTAAAAAGGTATAGGACATGATCTATCATCATTACTCTGTTTAAAATTTGCTAGTCTCTGGTTAACTTACCTGCAGTTGCATATGGAGTGTTTTAGGGAGTGCTATACTTAAAAATCTGTCGTTGCAAAGCGAGATCTCAGTGTGTATTAATCATTGATGGTGTAATAAAGTTAAGCCCCCTTAACAATTTCACATGCCCCCTTAGTCATTTCATCCTGCAGCCGGGCCTGCTCAGGTGTAAATCCCAATGAGATTCATGATAGTTGATGCCTACTTGCTTATGAATTTTATAAACAAAAAGTGTCTTAGAAAATTTAAATCAATATATTGTTATCTGGGGGTGAGTAAACAAGATGATTTTCACATCACTTAGAAAGAAAAATTCTGGGCTACAAGCTCCAGTTCTCAAAAGTCCCAGGAACCAATGTTCTTTGTGTTTTATGGCCTTATTCAAGTGATTTAACATTTTTAGTTTTTCACTAACCACGAATAACATTTTTTTTTCTCAGAAACACAATCATGTACATACATGCTGCTCACATATTATTATAGCCCAGTTTGTGCTTATTACAGAGGTTTTCGACTCTAGCCATTTAGATGTGTATAAGCAACTGAAAAAAGCACACATGTAAGAGCATGACAAAACTTCTCCAGGCCCCAAAAATACCCTTAGACCTCAGAGGGTTAAACCAGAGATACAAATGTTGCAAGTAGCACTTATGAAGAAACGTTTGAGGTTTAACAGTCCAATAGTGTAGTGCCTCTTTAAGAGAGGAGTGTGCTATGAGTACACGTGACCAGTTTTACTACGTGAAAAAGAAGCATGGAATTCAAGTGTGCAGCCACTTGCTAAGCTCTCTTAATTTCAAATGTTTTTTTTTCTGTTTTATGATGTATGCTTCATGTTGTCTGCTGTCGCCATGCTATGTTGTTGTATTATGTTTAAATTTGTTTAGATCACATTATGTTTTGGTAGATCTAAGCAGTTTAGTTAACTGATAAAGATAATGCTATGCTCCAACGTTATAATTTGACAAGGTGGCGAAGCCATGGGACATGAAGCTAACATTTAGACTTATAACATTGCTATACCATACTTTCTTTAGCTTTATAAATGTTTGATAAAGTATGAATCGTGGATCGGTATTTAACGTATTTCCTGGTCTGCCGCGGGGCATTTTGGGAGCTGTAGTTTCCTGCTTTTTGATAAGAATGCATGCATCTTGCATAGGTTCGTTGTAGGATTTGAGTATGTTGCATAATGTTTGAAGTGTGAAGCGTGTACATGAAAATTATGAAATGATGATTATGAAATTATTATTATGTATCTGTATTTTGATTAATGTTATTTATTTTTGTTTATTTTTATTGGGCTATTGAGGTAGTATGCATTTCGTATCGTTTCAGGTTTATTACCTGGTTATCTTTGTGAGAAAAAAAAAACAAAAAACAAATGTGGAATACCGAGTAATATCCTTTGTGCATTGGGTTGCCCATTCTGTGGGAAGAACACGGAACACAGTGCATTCTGTGTCAGGTATCGGCCTTCACTTGTGCTGGCCTCATGACAGGGTGCTATCACTCACATGGGTCACTGGAAGACAGCCATGTGGCGTTTTGTAAGGGACCTCATTCGTCAGTCTCTTTCTGACATAACGTTGAACGTGACCGACTGAAAGGGAACGTCTAGGTTACGTATGTAACCCTCCTTCCCTGAAGGAGGGAACGGAGACGTTATGTCCGTTTGCCACATCACTGTTCTGCTGAACGGCTGGGTCACTGGGCTTGGCTCCTCAGCGAAGATGTGAATGCGAGTTGCTTGCACTACTCCTTATATACCTACACAGCGGGGCGGAGCTCGCAATGCAAATCCCACAGACCAAGGTACACAGTGTACCACTGGCTCTTTTTGTTACAACTCGAAGGTGATTGGGCTCTCGGGCAAGACCCCATTTGTCAGTCTCTTTCTGATGTAATGTCTCTGTTTCTTCTTTCACGTAACCTAGATGTTAGCATATGTAACCGTGTCACGACTACCTGGCTCACAGTAGCAATGACATAGGGAAGACCACAATGCGTGTTACGTCAAATCCAAAATAATTTATTAAAACATTAAATTATACAATGGAATCATAATTTGTATCAATAAATGTATTAAGTCAGTAAACGAGAAAAAAAGATAACTAATCAAAAGTGTAATGCAGATCAGTAAAGTGTAAACTATGTGTAATGCAAAAAAAAGAGACGGCCACACATTTTCTGCCCATGGTGGAGTGAGCACACCCAGCACTGCAAAGCCGGGCATGACAACCGAGACTGTTTATGAAACACATGTTCAGTTTTAAATGTGCATCTGATTACAGATAACCTACAGCCTGCTCTTGAGGATCAAGGGGAAGGAGAAATTCATCTTACTCTGTCTTCATTGGTACTAACATAAGTCCAGAAGTTCAAAGAAGCAAGGTTTCAATCTGCAGCATCTGAGACATTCATTCTCCACTCCATGGTCCTTCAGTTCCAACAAATCTTTTTTAAAGAAAAAAAATAATTTTTCTTAATGGATTATTCTTCAAAATTAGCTGAGTGTTCGTATATTAAATAAATACATAAATAAGTTAATTAATAGAAAAAAAAAAAAAAAACTTTTTTGCATGTAACATGGTGTTTTACCAGTGCTATTTCATTTATGAGTGGCTAGGTCATTATCAGAAAATATTTAAAATGCTTCCAAATTTTAAAAATGTTAAATAAGTCATGAGATTAACGAATAAAGCACAGACAAGGATAGGTGTTTTGATTCAAAAAGTCTGTTTACATCAAACGTGAGCCTTCATTTGACACATGTCCTATCCACTTTATTATTTATAATGATTAATTAGATACATCAAACTATACACAATCAAGCACACAATATCCATCCAAGTTAGTCTAGTCCATTTTATTTATTTATTAATATTTAATATTTATTTAAAATTAATATATATATATATATATATATATATATATATATATATATATATATATATATATATATATATATATTTTTTTTTTTTTTTTTTTTTTTTTTTTTTTTTTTTTTGTGTGTGTGTGTGTGTGCTTCTGAAAATATGACTGAAGGACAGGGCAAAATAACACAAGAAATGGGTCAACTCATAAAAAATATAAGGCATTTTTGATAAAAACATATTTGTTTCTGCATATTCTACATTTCAAATACAACTCATTATTCAACTTGAGTTGAATTGAAAAAACCCACCAGCTGCATCAGGAGTTGACAAGGGAGATGACACAGCTGCATCATGGCCCTTTTCACACTAAAGGATGAGGTATTGTGTAAGAGGCACTCCTCACAAGGTTCCTTCTCATGTGTGTGCGCCTCCATGTCCCTGGCCTCTTTCACCATGGGCCAGGGCTGTCAACCAACTCTGCCTTGTCTCTCAGTGAGCAGTGTGAGCCAGAACATGGTCATATTTTTGTGTCAGAGGAGTCTGGAGTCATTTACAGAGCCAAGGAAACCAGTGAACATATCGATAGTCCTGGCTCTGTGTTAACTTACAGCCTAGAGCTGGATTGAGGGGAACACTGTGTGGTATCTGTAGCACTGAGCACAGGATTCCCCATTTGCTTTGATACAGATGTGACATCCATAATAGGAACCACTGATCGTTGAAAAGCTAGATGTCCAGCCGTCTCTAATCATGAACCCTAAATGTATGGGCCATTTAACACTTGTTGTGTTACATGTCTTATTACCTCTGCTACTCAATGAATGAGCGTAAGAGACCAGTGGGTTTGGGCATATCTAATGCCCTAGACACAACACAGCAGGAGGTTAAACTGACCAGCCAGAAAAAAAAAAAAGACCAGTTCGAGGTGAACCCGGATTTTCCTAGAAATCATGCTATCATAGTAATTATAAATAACATTTTTTTATTAGATAAAAAACGAAATCAAGAAAAAGCTAGAGACACCAGGTGGCGTCAGTGAGCTAATTTTAACCTAGCGTTCATTCACTTAGGGCATCTTTCTTTCTTTCTTTCTTTAGTTTTGCAGTCTCTACTAATGAGCCTCCACACTAGCTTTGCCATTGATTTACCAATATCTGTTTTATGGTTGCATCAACTGAATGCAACTTTTTAAGCCAACAGTTATTTGTTTTTTCAGGTTTTCATTTTTAAATTTTTTAAATAATCTGAGAAATTGTTAAAAACCTTTGGTGAACTGGTTCAAAAAGATCCGGTTACATCGAATAATTCGTTTGCGAACCGGATATAACAAACTGCTTTGTTTTGAACTCTCTCACAACAGACACGGAAGAGAAGACAATGCTGAATAAAGTCTTAGTTTTTGCTATTTTTGGACCAAAATGTATTTTCGATGCTTCAGAAAATTAATCAAAGAACTATCCCTTTAAATTTCACTTTCGGTAGTAAATTTCCATCCACAGTTAATTGAGTGTGCTGCAGACCAGAGTGCTTGTGGTGATTACTCCTGCTGCTATTTGTTAATTTTACATTGTTGCCTTGGATAATATTTGTCCGTAAGTACTGTACATATTACAAAAAAATGTTACAAGTAATTGTACTTGGCATAGGGTTGCCACCCATCCCTTAAAATACGTAATTGTCCCGTATTTGAGAATAAAATAGCGTGTCCCGTTTTGAATCAATTTGGGACGGGGTTTGTCCCGTATTTTCGGAGTTGTCTTCAATGCAGCATCCCATACAAATCATCCCACCGGCATTCTGTGAAGACTCGTCCTATTCTGCCCCTGATTGGGTAAGACTCGCAGCCATCGTTGGATTGATTGGTTTGTTTCAGGTTCACGGCCAATCAGAGTCAGAGGAGGGCGGGTCAATTTGTCGACGAGTGTTCACTGTTTTTGCTGAGTTAGATTAGTTCCTAGGTCAACATATTTTGTTGACCCTGGAACAACATTTTACTCCAAAAATATATTCTTGACCATATCCCTACACCTAAACCTAGCCTTAACCATGAGTAATCCCTAAAATCAGAGGAAATGATAGATGAATGACACTGATGTACAAAAACCAAACAGTGATTTTAAGCGTGAACTTCACAAAATATATAATCTGGTTCTTCAATCTGATTGGTTAATCACGATGTTGTTCCAGGGACAACAAAGATGTTCCTGACATGTCTCACTTGGTAAAATCAGGTTCTGCCACACGGCACAGCGTGTACGTCTGCAGACTGCAAGACAGGGGCGTAACTTGAAAAAGGCGTAACTTTAAGTTGTCCAAATCACATAGAATCATGCGAGAGAAAGGCGGAAAGGAGGCGGTTGGCAACACTGGGGTGTGACTGAGGCGGAGATGGAAGGAAGTTGCGTTGAATCAGGAAGTGATCCGGAAACGGATGGTATGGATGGCGGTGGATTAGAAAGTTCGGCAAGTAATTGGAAATTAGTGGAAAATCACAAAAGAAAGAAAACGTGGTATCAAACATCTGGATCAGAAAACGAAATAGATCGACAGCAGATTAGAAAACCGAAAGTAGAATTCAAGGTAATGCTAAATTTTTTGGCAAAGTCCACAAATATATTAAACCCAGTTAAAATAACGAAGGCATTGAAAGAAGCGATTGGAAAAATTGTAAGTGCAAAAATGAAAAGAGATGGTAGACTACTGATATTTTGTAAAGACAAGAATCAACAGAAAGCAGATGTGGGACTAAAAACATTACTAGGAATAAAAGTATTGTGTTCAGTGATGGAAGATAAGAAATGGGTAAAAGGAGTGATTTCAGGGGTTTCGACAGATATGTCAGTTGAAACAATTAAGGAAAACTTGTCAGGGGAAGGGGTGATTGATGTGAGGATACTGAAATATGTAAAAGATAAACAAAAGGTGCATAGCTTGTCAGTTATGATTCAGTTTGATGAGGAAAAGTAGCCTGGTAAAGTGTTTAATGGGTATGAAAGTTACAGAGTTCGGCCATATGTACCACCACCAATTAGATGCTTCAAGTGTCAAAGATTTGGTCATATTGCTGAAAGTTGTAAGGGAAAACAGCGCTGTGCAAGGTGTGGAGGTGATCATGAATACGGGAAATGTGGACATGGAGTTCTTCCAAATTCTACAACTATGAAGTAATCATAGTGCAGGATATGGGGGTTGTAAGGTAAGGAAAAATGCTGAGAAAGTTCAATGTCTAAGAGTATTTGAAGGAATTTCATATGCAGATGCATTAAAGCGAGTCCAGAAAAGCACAAAGACGTGTAACGTTACTGAAAACACAATCCTGGTGGAAGATCCCTCAGTAGGGGTAGTACCACATGCAAACAGTAGTAAAATAAATGAAAATACCTTGTTGCTTAATAAGATGTTTTTTATTGCATTTATAGCAGAAGTGGTTAATTGCTCAGCGCAAACAGAAAGCCGTACTGAAAAAAATCTGAATAATTCTAAGGGCAGCTGAAAAATACTTAAACGTAGAAGAAGTAACAGTGGATCAAATAAATGAGAAATTAAAGGTAAAGGTAACAAATTCTCAGACAACTTGTGGTGGATCTTAATGGTGTTGGCTATTCTTCAATGGAATGCCAGAAGTTTGATATCAAATGGTCTAGAATTTAAGAAATTTGTGGCAGATATTAGTGATAAACCTCATGTAATTTGTATTCAAGAGTCATGGCTTAAGCCACATTTAAAATTTGAGTTAAACAGGTACTTCGTAGTTAGAAGGGATAGGGAAATTGGTACTGGTGGTGGAGTGTTAACGTTTATAAAATATAATGTAACTTATAAGAAAGTTGATGTGGAGGAAGAATGCAAGTCTGTAGGAGTAGATGTTTGGGCAGGAACACAAAAGATTAGAATAATAAATTTTTACAATCCATGTAAAAGATTAAATAATGAAGCTTTGACTAAAATAATGGGACGACATAAGTCTAATCAGGTGTGGTGTGGAGTTTTTAACGCAAACAATACATCATGGTGTAGTATACAAACCGATAATAACGGAATGGAAGTGGAGGAATTTTTGGAAACAAATAATTTGGTATGTATAAATGATGGAAGTGCTACTAGGTTGGATGTATCCAAAATTAAATATTCAGTTTTAGATTTAACAATTATGTCAGAAAATCTAGCTAAAATAAGTATGTGGAATATAATTGATCAAAATATGATGAGTAATGATAGTTTTCCAATTAATTGTAAAATTGGTTTAGAAATATCTAAAAAGGATATTGGAATGATTTCTAGATGGAAATTTAAATCAGCTGATTGGGACATATTTCAAGAAAAAAAGTGAAGTCAAAGTCAAAGTCACCTTTATTTATATAGCGCTTTGAACAAAATACATTGCGTCAAAGCAACTGAACAACATTCATTAGGAAAACAGTGTCAATAATGCAAAATGATAGTTAAAGGCAGTTCATCATTGGATTCAGTTATGTCATCTCTGTTCAGTTAAATAGTGTCTGTGCATTTATTTGCAATCAAGTCAACGATATCGCTGTAGATGAAGTGTCCCCAACTAAGCAAGCCAGAGGCGACAGCGGCAAGGAACCGAAACTCCATCGGTGAGAGAATGGAGAAAAAAAACGTGGGAGAAACCAGGCTCAGTTGGGGGGCCAGTTCTCCTCTGACCAGACGAAACCAGTAGTTCAATTTCAGGCTGCAGCAAAGTCAGATTGTGCAGAAGAATCATCGGTTTCCTGTGGTCTTGTCCTGGTGATCCTCTGAGACAAGGTCTTTACAGGGGATCTGTATCTGGGGCTCTAGTTGTCCTGGTCTCCGCTGTCTTTCAGGGCAGTAGAGGTCCTTTCTAGGTGCTGATCCACCGTCTGGTCTGGATACGTACTGGATCCGGGTGACTGCAGTGACCCTCTGATCTGGACACAGACTGGATCTGGTGGCCACGGTGACCTCGGAACAAGAGAGAAACAGACAAATATTAGCGTAGATGCCATTCTTCTAATGATGTAGCAAGTACATAGGGTGTTATGGGAAGTGTTTCCGGTTCCGGTTTACCTAATTAATGCAGCCTAAAAATCCTTTAACGAATTTGGATATTAAAAGCATATTAGTATGTTATGTGTATGCCAGGTTAAAGAGATGGGTCTTTAATCTAGATTTAAACTGCAAGAGTGTGTCTGCCTCCCGAACAATGTTAGGTAGGTTATTCCAGAGTTTAGGCGCCAAATAGGAAAAGGATCTGCTGCCCGCAGTTGATTTTTATATTCTAGGTATTATCAAATTGCCTGAGTTTTGAGAACGTAGCGGACGTAGAGGATTATAATGTAAAAGGAGCTCATTCAAATACTGAGGTGCTAAACCATTCAGGGCTTTATAAGTAATAAGCAATATTTTAAAATCTATACGATGTTTGATAGGGAGCCAGTGCAGTGTTGACAGGACCGGGCTAATATGGTCATACTTCCTGGTTCTAGTAAGAACTCTTGCTGCTGCATTTTGGACTAGCTGTAGTTTGTTTACTAAGCGTGCAGAACAACCACCCAATAAAGCATTACAATAATCTATCCTTGAGGTCATAAATGCATGGATTAACATTTCTGCATTCGACATTGAGAGCATAGGCCGTAATTTAGATATATTTTTGAGATGGAAAAATGCAGTTTTACAAATGCTAGAAACGTGGCTTTCTAAGGAAAGATTGCGATCAAATAGCACACCTAGGTTCCTAACTGATGACGAAGAATTGACAGAGCAACCATCAAGTCTTAGACAGTGTTCTAGGTTATTACAAGCGGAGTTTTTAGGTCCTATAATTAACACCTCTGTTTTTTTCATAATTTAGCAGTTAGAAATTACTCGTCATACAGTTTTTTTTATCGACTATGCAATCCATTAGTTTTTCAAATTGGTGTCTTTCACCGGGCTGCGAAGAAATATAGAGCTGAGTATCATCGCATAACAGTGAAAGCTAACACCATGTTTCCTGATGATATCTCCCAAGGGTAACATATAAAGCGTGAAGAGTAGCGGCCCTAGTACTGAGCCTTGAGGTACTCCATACTGCACTTGTGATCGATAGGATACATCTTCATTCACTGCTACGAACTGATGGCGGTCATATAAGTCAAAGTCAAAGTCCAAGTCACCTTTATTTATATAGCGCTTTAAGCAAAGTACATTGCGTCAAAGCAACTGAACAACATTCATTAGGAAAACAGTGTCAATAATGCAAAAATGATTGTTAAAGGCAGTTCATCATTGGATTCAGTTATGTCATCTCTGTTCAGTTAAATAGTGTCTTTGCATTTATTTGCAATCAAGTCAACGATATCGCTGTAGATGAAGTGTCCCCAACTAAGCAAGCCAGAGGCGACAGCGGCAAGGAACCGAAACTCCATCGGTGACAGAATGGAGAAAAAAACCTTGGGAGAAACCAGGCTCAGTTGGGGGGCCAGTTCTCCTCTGACCAGACGAAACCAGTAGTTCAATTCCAGGCTGCAGCAAAGTCAGATTGTGCAGAAGAATCATCTGTTTCCTGTGGTCTTGTCCTGGTGCTCCTCTGAGACAAGGTCTTTACAGGGGATCTGTATCTGGGGCTCTAGTTGTCCTGGTCTCCGCTGTCTTTCAGGGCAGTAGAGGTCCTTCCTAGGTGCTGATCCACCATCTGGTCTGGATACGTACTGGATCCGGGTGACTGCAGTGACCCTCTGATCTGGACACAAGTACGATTTAAACCATGCTAATGCACTTCCATTAAGTCCAACAAAGTGTTCAAGTCTATGCAAAAGAATGTTGTGGTCAATTGTGTCAAACGCAGCACTAAGATCCAATAAAACTAATAGAGAGATACACCCACGATCAGATGATAAGAGCAGATCATTTGTAACTCTAAGGAGAGCAGTCTCAGTACTATGATACGGTCTAAATCCTGACTTGAAATCCTTACATATACCATTTTTCTCTAAGAAGGAATATAATTGTGAGGATACCACCTTTTCTAGTATCTTGGACAGAAAAGGGAGATTCGAGATTGGTCTATAATTAACTAGTTCTTTGGGGTCAAGTTGTGGTTTTTTGATGAGAGGCTTAATAACAGCCAGTTTGAAGGTTTTGGGGACATATCCTAATGACAATGAGGAATTCATAATAGTCAGAAGAGGATCTATGACTTCTGGAAGCACCTCTTTTAGGAGCTTAGATGGTATAGGGTCTAACATACATGTTGTTGGTTTAGATGATTTAACAAGTTTATACAATTCTTCCTCTCCTATGGTAGAGAACGAGTGGAACTGTTCCTCAGGGGGTCTATAGTGCACTGTCTGATGTGATAATGTAGCTGACGGCTGAATGGTTGCAATTTTATCTCTAATAGTATCGATTTTAGAAGTAAAGTAGTTCATAAAGTCATTACTGCTGTGGTGTTGGGAAATGTCAACACTTGTTGAGGCTTTATTTTTCATTAATTTTGCCACTATATTGAATAAATACCTGGGGTTATGTTTGAACAGAATTTAATTAACTTAAGTTGTTTAATAGAAGATGTAGAGCAAAATAACAATAAAATCTGTGAAAGTCTTTGTAAAGTTGCAGAGGAAGTAATAGGAAAAAGTATAGGTAGATTAAAGAAGAAAAATGTACCTTGCTGGACTGTTGAGTGTAGTGGGGTAATTAAAATAAGGAATATATTTTTAAAGAAAGTAAGGAAATCATATTTATTTGATGTTTTTATATTGTATAAAAGAGCACAGGCTATAGTAAGGAAAGTAATACGTGCAGCTAAAAGAAAGTACTGGAAAGAATACTGTGACAAAATAGGTAAAAATATAAACATTAGCGAGATATGGGGAATGATAAGGAAAATGAGGGGAATACACAAATCTAATAGAATTCCAGTTTTGATAAGTGAAAATAATCAAATCATTAGTAATAAAGAAAAGGCTGAGGTGTTGGCAGAAGCATTTGTAAAGGTACATAGCAATAGCAATATTTCAGATAATATGAGGGAATTAAGAGAAAAATGGTAAGAGATAATCAAAAAATGTTAGATAAAAATGAATTAACAGAGGGTACTATGGATGCTGTTTTTACGTTATATGAGCTCAAGCAGGCCTTGGAAGGAGTTACAGTAAACATATGTCACCGGGTAAAGATGAAGTATGTTATGAAATGATTAAACATCTTTCAGATAATGGATTAAATGTTATTTTAAGACTTTATAATGAAATATGGAGGCAAAGGAGACTTCCTAGCTCTTGAAAATTAGGTATAGTGGTGCCAATAGCAAAACCTGGGAAAGATAATACGGTTCCAGCTAATTATAGACCAATAGCGTTAACATCTAACCTGTGTAAAATAATGGAAAGGATGGTTATATCACGTTTATCATATTTTTTGGATACTAGAAAGTTATTATATGCATATCAGAGTGGGTTCGGGAAAGGACGTATTACCATAGATGCAGTAATTTGCTTAGAAAATGAAATCAGGAAAGCTCAAGTAAGAAAAGAAATGGTCCTAGGAGTATTTTTCGATATTGAGAAAGCTTATGACATGGTATGGAAGGAAGGGCTTTTAATTAAATTAGGTCAAATGGGCATTGATGGGAAGTTGTTTAATTGGATTATGGATTTCTTAAAAGAACGGAAAATACAGGTAAGAGTAGGTAAAGAATACTCTGATACCTATGTAATTGATAACGGAACTCCTCAAGGTAGCGTTTGCAGTCCTGTACTTTTTAATATTATGATAAATGGTATATTTGAGGAAATAGGATCAGAAATAGGAAGGTCATTATATGCAGATGATGGAGCCTTATGGGTAAGAGGAAGAAATTTAAGATATTTAGAGAAGAAAATGCAGAAAGCAATAGATACTGTTGAAAGCTGGACTAACCAGTGGGGATTTCAGTAGCAAAAAGTCAAGTAATTTGTTTCTCAAAAAAGAGGAAATCCCCTGAAGTTAAATTAAAGCTAAATGAGCAAACTTTAGAGCAAGTGTCTATTATTAGATATTTGGGAGTATGGATGGACTCAAAGCTAATATTTGGAGCACATATTCAAAAGGTAATCGATAAATGGAAGAAAGGAGTTAATGTGTTGAGATGTTTGGCAGGACTGGACTGGGGTGCCACAAGACACTCACTAAAGAGAGTATATTGTGCATTAATTAGATCATCGATTGATTATGGAAGGATAATTTATGGATCAGCATCAAATACTTTGCTAAAAAATTGATACAATTCAAAGTCAAGCACAGAGGGTTTGCTGTGGAGCTGTTAGAACATCTCCTGTAGCATCACTGCAGGTAGAAATGGGAGAGATGCCCTTGGATTTATGTGAGCTACCGCTAAAACTGGTCTACTGGTCAAATATTAAAGGTCATTTTTTAAACTATCCAGTTAAATATGTTTTAACAAGGTTGCTCGATGTTCGCCCCAGGGGGAGGGGTCATCAATTTCTGGTAGATTGGGAGGGTTATGGTCCTGAGGAGAGATGCTGGATCCCCTCTCGGGACATTCTGGAGTGCTCGCTTATCGACGATGTTTACCACTCCCGTCTTCTAGTGCGCCAGGAGGCGCATCTTGAGGGGGGGGGGGGGAGGTACTGTCATGATCCTGGCTTTCCTTTTCTTTTCATCCCTCTCCTCCCTCTGCTGGTTGTTTTTGTCCTACTCTCACTCTTACCCCTCATTACCGTCAGCTGAATTCCCCTCTCTCATCATCATACCTGTTCGCTATCTGCCTCCTTTGCCTTCACTATATCTAGCTCTCTTTTTCGTGTCTGTGTTGTCGGATTATTGTTTAAACTAAATGCACGGAGCTGAGTGTTACCGTTACTTCATTGTAGTCTTGTCTTGTCCTGTCTAGTGTAGTCCAGCTTATTCAGTGTTTCTTATAGAGCCTCAGTATAGCAGTTGTGTTTACCTCCTCTGTGCTGTACCCAGCGGTCTTCGTAGAGGGTTGCAGAGAACTGCGCTTCTCACCTGTGTTCCTGGTATCCCCGTTCAATTCCTGCCGGCCCGAGACTCAAACTCACAACCCTTCGATTGTGAGTCTGACTCTCTAACCATTAGGCCATGACTTTCCCTTAAAGGGGAAAAGTCAAAAGTCCCTTTTCTCAATGCTTTCTGTGGATCTCCAGATATTTAAAAATATAAAGGATAAACAAAATCAAGTTCCTAAAGGGATAGTAGTACAACAGCATCTTGAGAGTGAATAGTTCCGGTTTTTACAAATATACACAGATGGTTCCAAAGACCCAGTAACTGGAGGAACAGCTGCAGCTATCCCTCTTTCTAAGTATAAAGCTGCAAAAAGAATCACTAACAATATATCTGTATATACTGCAGAGATGGTGGCTATTTTGATAGCATTACAATGGGTTGAAGAAGTTAAACCATCTGCAGTAGTAATTTGCTCGGATTCATTTTCAGTTCTTACTAGTTTAATAAGTGGGAAATCAGATTCAAGACCAGATTTATTAATAGAAGTTTTACAAAATCTATATAGATTGTGTCAATTAAGACTTTCAGCAGTATTTTTATGGGTGCCAGCTCATGTTGGTGTGGAGCCAAACAGGCCCTTAAACACAATGTTATTGATTTAGAAATACCTTTGGGTAAATCTGAAATTTACCCAAAGGTATAAGCTCTTGTTTATTTTTATTTTATTTTTTGAAAGCAACTAATTTATATAAGAGAATATAGAAAGGTAGGGTAGGGGTTTTTTTTCCTCTCCTGTTTACGTCTGATATCACTGCCTCACACTCCATCCCAGTAGGTGGCGGAATATGCACCAATGCTGGTTTGCTAACCGCCATTAAACGTTAAAGAAGAAGAAGAAGAATCACACGAGATCTCAAAACGATAAGTTGTGGGCAATATGGCGGCTTTAATTAGGGCACAGAGTAGAATATTGATTACGTTTTAAGGGAGGCAGGGGTTTTAGGCAGGATTTGATGCATGATGTGTGTGTAGATATTAATGTTAGGGGACAATGTGAGAGATGTGTACGTTTTAGTAGGAAAACGTATTATCTGATCCACACTCCAGGACAGAAGAGGGCGGTAATGCACCAATAAGCTGGATGCCAACCGCCGTTAAACTGGAAAGAAGACGAACATGACAGCTTGCTGTAAGAGACAACGGTGGGTGAGAATATTTTTTTTTCCCGAAATAATTATTTAAATTGAAGTGTATAAGTCATTTCCATACAGTGGTATTGTTTTTGGAGTTAATAATTTATTAAAACTAAGGCGTAAAATAAGCAACATATAAGCAAAAGGTCTAAAGACGCTATCTCCAGGTATCACAGGCTTAATCTAAACCCTCTCTGTGACCTACATAATACAGCATATTTGTGATTTTGCTGTAAACATATAGTTTGTTTGT
This sequence comes from Carassius carassius, assembly GCF_963082965.1. Taxonomy (NCBI): domain Eukaryota; kingdom Metazoa; phylum Chordata; class Actinopteri; order Cypriniformes; family Cyprinidae; genus Carassius; species Carassius carassius. Next base: position 10,421,822 of record NC_081777.1, on the reverse strand, counting down.
ATGTTTTATAACCACTACCAGTGGAGCTCCATTAAGTACACGACTCAATAGTGGATTTACATATATACTTCTTGAAGACTATTACTAAATGTCTATTTATCATCTGACTGGATAATGTTTGATAAGTATTGTAGATGAGCACATCTAACAGACATGAAACAGGCATCTGACTGATGTGTGTGTGTGTGTGATATTGTGTAGAATTCACTTTTGTCAACACTGCTATAGATAAGTCATGTAAACAAACAAATCTACGTAAAGTAACTAAACATAAGTTATCTATTTTATTTGTCCATTTGCAATTTTGATAATTTAAGGAACATTGGTGTTGGATAAAAAGTAAGTTACATCAGTAACTAACTCAACATGTAAATGCAGTATATCACAGATATATGACAGAGGAGACTGACTCTTGTCTGGATGTTACAGGAACAAATGAGACACACGTGTGTTTATCTGCTGAAGAGAGACTTATGAAGGAATGTTTCCATCAAAGGATTTGTGTAAGTACACTACAAAAATAAATGTAACATTTTAAATCTTAAGTTGTATTTTATTTTAATTAATGTCATTTTAAACAACTATTACACCTCTTTTCTTATTGTTGATTTCTGTGCATTTGCTGCAGATCTTTTGTGGTGGAGCAGGACCTGCAAGGAAAGGTGAAAAAAGGGAAAACCTGAAACAAAAGAATAATGTAATGACTTTTTGTATTGTGTATGTGTATTTTTGTAGGACATGGAAATGTCTGTAGACTGGTGTGTGCACTGAAGATGGAGAAGACCACAGCATCATTCTGGAAATGATCGAGAGTCACAGATGAGATGCTCCCTCACTCCAGCTCTAACTGTCTCATCAGGACCAGATGCTGCTGTGGTGTCTTCATCCTCAGTGACCCCAGAGCCAGTGACAGCATCTAGAGAAAGACCACAAGACACTGAGGATGTGATTTTGGTAAAGTTTGTTCTGCTGGTTACTGTTTAAACAATGAAGGCTGACTTACAGAAGCTTCAAAAGCATCATCAAAAATGTGATGGAGCTTTTATCTGAAGTGATTGACAGTGCTCTTATTACAGGGGCCTACAATCCGCTGATCAACCTGGAGAAGAGAGCCTTGCTCAAGGACACACTTGTGTTCCTGTGGCTCAAGTTGTAGAGCATTGCGTTAGCAGTGCAAGGTTGTGGGTTCGAATACCAGGGAACGAATATTAGGTAAAAACTGTTAGTCTGAATGCACTGTAATTCGCTTTGGATAAATGTAAAATGTATTTATAAATTTGAACCACTTCAGTGGTTTAGCCCACTACAAAAGTAATAATTCAATGCAAGTACATGTAAACTCTGTGTAAATGTTTTTCAGGTAGACGTGCTCATGGGGTGCAGGCACACGAAAGTTTGGAGCAGACACAGCAGCAGTCAGATTGCCCTGCACGTGTTCCCCTGCTCTCGCTTCAAGGTTGTGTGGTTCAGAGAGCCGACATCATGGTCTTCCTCATCCTGTTGCTCAACGACATCCCCATTGAGAAGAGTGAGATTGTGAAGTGCAGCAGCAGAACTGTATCAGCTGTGGTCAGATGGTAAATACATGATTGTTAGAACAATAAGTTTGAATGAAGCTTTGTTTCATGTGTTGTTGACTTGTACATTTATGCATTTATTGTGATGCTAAGTTTTATACAATATTTTAATTATTTAGACATGTTTTTTGTTGTCAGTAAATAAAATATTAATATTTTATCCATTCATGTATTAATTGCTTGACTGAAAATTTATGTATTTACATCGACTGCATTTGTTTAACTAGTATATATTCATGTATAGCTGTCACAAAAGAAAATAAATTTAGCTTATTTTACTAAAATGTAATTTTAAGAAAAATATATATATAATTATTGGTTGGCATTTATCGTTATTATTGCATGTAAGTGTTGGGCTGGGCAAAAGATACAATGAGTCTTGGTACGGACAGAAATTGTAGGTGAGGGGAGTGAATGACCAGTGCTCTCTTCCACATGTGTGTATGTGTGTGCACTTTGATGGGTAAATTCCAAGAGTAGATCACTATACTTGACCACACATCCTTTCCTTTTTGATGTGTCTACTTTGATATGAGGTATACAGCTATACCTCCTATATAGCTATACCAGCTATACCGAGTAAAAGCTCCTACAGGTGAGTGTGTGTGGAAAATGTAATTTAACTTTATGAAAGGTTGGACATTTGAGGGTCTCCCATTGACACTGCTTGATCTTGAGCCGTAGCTTCAGGCTGTTGGGATGGGCTGACCAGTGGGCATCCTTAGCATGGACCTCTCCATGGATGTTTTGTTAGCCTTGTATGGTGTAAACATAGATCCGATTTTATTTTTATTTTTTCCTCCAGTTGAGACAAATACTTACTGGACTCATTGAAAGGGCTGAGGCTGAAGCAAGTTCTCTTAACAAATCAGTTTCTCAATCTCACTGGAATCTCATGACAGGGTCATGAAAGTGCATAATGATTATTGATGTTAACCAGGGTGAAGGATTTCAGAATCAAGGGGGTAGGAGCATATATTTCCATAAGAAAGCAATTTCTAGCTAACCAAAAACAAACCTTATAAAAATGTCTGAGAATAGGTGGCTAAGAGTTGAAAATGGCATTTGTGTGGTTGTCATGAAATGTATCAATGCAAAAAGCCTTAATGGTATACTGACCCTACTATCCTCAGAGTATACTGGTACACAATTCCACCAGTTCCACTAGTGTTCTCTAACCCTCCCCCTTGTGTCTTATAAGCTCAGGCTTCAGTTTCCTGGCAACAGAAAAGCTGAGCATGCACCACCTCACACACAGACAGACACAATAAAGATGATAGCTGTGAGTCGAGGCAAGATAATGAATGTACCTCCATCAAGTTTGTAAACAGCAGGGCTCAATAACCAGAAGATTGACCACTTACAGCAATAAAAAATCTATACACACACACACACACACACATTTATATATTATTTAATGACATTTTAGCATTTATGTGTCTTATGTCTATTAAGATCAGCTCATTCAATCAAACTCTATTTACTTAAAGGGTTAGTTCACCGAAAAAAGAAAATTATGTCATTAATAACTCACCCTCATGTCGTTCAAGTCAATCTTTTGTTCATTATCTGGCTCGGCTCGGTGTTCATCTTCAGTTCTTAATTCATGTACTGTTTGAGTACATGAATTACTCTGGGATATTGGTTTGTTTTAACTCATAGGGAGTGTCAGCCACATTAAAAAAGTTAACAGCTTAAGTCATTTGTGGATTAATGCCTATTGGAGACGAGAACCATTTCAAACGATTCAGTTCGATTTGGTGAACTGGTTCAAGAAGATTAGTTACATCGAGTGATTCGTTCGAGAACCAGCCCACATGGAAAAAAACCTATATAAACATATATGTTTCAATATAGGTTTTGATATAGGTTTTTAATATATGTGACATATATAAAATTGGCTGTTTTCCTATATTATATGTACATATATGTACAGTCGTGGCCAAATGTTTTGAGAATTACATAAATATTGGAAATTGGAAAAGTTGCTGCTTAAGTTTTTATAATTGCAATTTGCATATACTCCAGAATGTTATGAAGAGTGATCAGATGAATTGCATAGTCCTTATTTGCCATGAAAATTAACTTAATCCCAAAAAAAACTTTCCACTGCATTTCATTGCTGTCATTAAAGGACCTGCTGAGATCATTTCAGTAATCGTCTTGTTAACTCAGGTGAGAATGTTGACGGGCACAAGGCTGGAGATCATTGGATGATTGGGTTAGAGATGATTGGGTTAGAATGGCAGACTTGACATGTTAAAAGGAGGGTGATGCTTGAAATCATTGTTCTTCCATTGTTAACCATGGTGACCTGCAAAGAAACGCGTGCAGCCAAAAATAAGACAAAAAACTGAACAGAAAACAAAAATTATCTTTAATATTCTTTGAAGGTCTGTCATGACGCGCCTCATCATCCTCCTCCTCCTCCGGCGCCTCCTCCTCTTCCCCCCTGCACTATCCAATGACATTTGATAGGGTGTCCGAGATTTTTTTTTTTTTTTTCCGGCGCACAAATTTTTTAGTGGATAGGCATTTTCATCCACACGGATCTGGCATTTTGGAAGAGTGAAACTAATGTTTTGAAACCGGGTCCCAGAGTGGATATATTTGAAAACGCCGCCTTTGGGTTTCGTTTGGATGGCGAATCCGTACATTTTCTGAAAATATGACATCAGCCCACGTCTCGCCCCTAGTCAAACACCACTACATCACGTAAAAGCAACAAAAACATGAACAAACACTGAACGATTGTATTTATTATTAACTAACATTAACACGGGTTAATAAATGTATTGTTCCATGTTCGTTTGTGTACCACATGCAAGGTTTATCAGCAAATCCTTCTTCTTCTTCTTCTTCTTTAGGGTTTTATGGCGGTTGGCAACCAACTTAATAGGAGCATTACCGCCACCAACTGGGCTGGAGTGTGGAACAGGTAGATCAGGGGGGTATTCCAGAAAGCAGGGTTAACTTACCGTGAACTAAAACCTGAACTCTCGGTTGATTAACCCCAAACCTTGCTTACTCGAGGTATGTGGTTCCAAAAACTCGTCCGGGAGTAAGTTCATTCAACTCAGAGTATGTTCCTGGTTAAGACTCAAGACATTCTCAACAGAGCGACGAATCGACGAGTCACTATAGAAACGGACGCTAAGAAAAAGCGCGCCATGCTGTTTCTTTCTTCTTCTTTTGTTAATTAGTTGTTTACATGCTTAGAGCATATCGCCACCTAATTGATGGCTGTGCAATCATTTTTATTTTTTTCCATTTAATCTTTAATACTTGAGAATGTGAATTATATTGTTTGTTTTATGCTAATTATACATTAAGTCATATCAGATATGTATTTTGATTTAGAATTTAGACATTATAGAAAAATGCCACTCCATGGAGTGAGATATAACATATAATAAATAAAATATATAAATATATATAAGTTAAACATTACCTTGTCATAGTGTTTTATAATTTATACATACCTCTTAATACATAATTTACAGATAACTCTTATATATGCCAATAAAAGAAATAATCATATTAGAATAATATATTACCTTATTTCTTATATTAGCGCTTCCTCATTAACATACATACACACATATATATATATATATATATATATATATATATATATATATATATATATATATATATATATATATATATATATATATATATATATATATATATATAATAGGCTATATTACATATTCTAATATTATATAATGTTGTGCGGTATCTGAAGGCTCGCTGAAGTGAACTAATCCTGGAACATAACCTGCTCTGGAGCAGGTTATGTTCAGAGAGTGAGTTGCTATGACAACTAACATAACCTGAAAGTTACCTCCGTTTTTGGAACCAAAAGTTGAGGTTATCCATTTACTTACTCTTAAACATAACCGGGTATGTCACATAACCTGCTTTCTGGAATACCCCCCAGATCAAATGAACTAAACAATAATAATAATAAATAATAAATAAATAAATAAATAAATCCTCTTTGCTAGTCCAGTCTCTTTGAGAAACCTAAGAACAAAGTGATATATGTGACTAGATGCCTTACCCAAGATGCCAGATAGACTAAAACTGTTGTGTTTTACTGTGCTTAATGACTGACAAAGGTTTCTTCTTTCTTCCTCATACTGTTTACAATGAAATAAAACGTGCTCTACTGTTTCTGGCTGGCTACAATAATCACAGTTTCCTGTTTGATGCTTACCTATTACTTTAAGTGTATAGTTAAGTCCTGTGTGACCAATTCTCAGACGGGTTATCAGATTCTCATCTTTCCTGTTTCTACCTTCCATTCTTCCTTTGTCCACCTGTTTTTGAATGTTATATAAATGCCTACCCTTTTCATTGTCATCCCAGCATACCTGCCATATTGATTTTACATGATTCTTTATAAGCACCTTAGCCTCATCCTTACTCACAGGGATTTGCAAATCTACTTCTTTATGTTTGAGTGTCATTTTGGCTAACTTGTCCACCTGCTCGTTACCCTCAACACCAGCATGTGCCGGTACCCAAAGAAAATGAGTTGCTATTCCTCCTAACTCTAATTGGAATAATGCTTCGTACACTTCATTGATGAGGTCACCCCTGAACGATTTACCTGACTGTATGCTTTGTAGAACTGAATAACTGTCTGAGATGATAACAGTATTGTGTATTTTCTTTCCTTTAATCCATTCCAGGGCCAGCCAGATCGCTACTAACTCCGTAGTGTACAAAAAAAAAAATGTAACTCTATATAATTCTGTACTACGGTCTTTACTGACATCTCTTTTGGTTTATTTTTTATTTCTAAATGAACTCCCATGTCTACAGAAGGTAATGGGAACATCCATGGCTGAATAGAGGATAATGAAACAACAGGACTTTACTGCAACTGATGTAGCTCTAAACTCTCTGCTTTAGCATCACCTATCCACCCAAAACTTCTGAAGTTGGACTTGTTATGCTCCCAACAGTCATTTAAAATATTCTTAGCCGGATGATCAGCATTTTGCCCTTTAAGGTTAACCCAGTATGTTAACATCAGTTGCTTTTTTCTAATCCTTAGTGGCATTTCACCCACTTCCACCTGCATTGCTGGTACAGGGGATGTTTTAAAAGATCCACTAAAGATCCTCAGAGCCTGAGCTTGCAATATATCCAAGACCTTCACGTTGGACTCTGCTGAAGACATATACACTATGCAACCATAATCAAAGATAGATCTCATAAGTGCCCAGTATATATTAAGCAAAGCTGCTCTGCTTGCTCCCCAGGACTGCCCTGATAAACAGCGGAGAATGTTGACAACCTTTTTACACTTGCTTTCTACCTTATTTATGTGAACTTTCCATGTTAACTTTTCATCAAACCATACCCCTAGAAAACGGATAGCCTTAACTTGCTCAAGAGGATGATCATAAAGTTTTAAACTTAATGGGGTGAATTTACGCCTCCTTGAAAAACAAATTACTTGGGTCTTTGACGCTGATAGTTTAAAACCCCATTCATTTGCCCACTCTTCCACTTTTGTTATTGCTGCTTGCATTTTTGTCTTGATATGTGATATATTACGTCCTTTGGCCCATAATGCTCCATCATCCGCATACAAAGATTTACCTATAACTTGCTTTACATTTGAGAAAACATCATTAATCATGATATTAAACAATAATGGGCTACACACACTACCTTGCGGTGTACCATTCTCTACTGCATATATTTCCGAATACTCTGTACCTACTCTTACCTGTATCTTCCTGTCAAATAAAAAATCCAAAATCCAGTTGTATGCCTTACCTCCTATTCCCATTGACTTTAGCTTAATTAGCAAACCCTCCTTCCAGAGCATGTCATACGCCTTCTCTATATCAAAGAATACTGCAATTACTGTCTCTTTATTGGTTTGTGCTTTCCTAATGTCAGACTCTAGACATAAGACTGAATCCATTGTGTTATGGCCCTCACGGAAACCACTCTGATAAGGAGAAAAAAGACCTTTGCTTTCAATGTAGTATGCTATTCTTTCTGTGACTATTCTCTCCATAACTTTGCCCAGTTGTGACGTTAATGCTATAGGCCTATAACTACAAGGATCAGAGGGTTCTTTCCCAGGCTTAAGAACAGGAACTATTATTGAATGTTTCCATATTGATGGGAGATGCCCAGTATCCCACACTTTGTTAAATAGTCTCAGTACGATTCTTAGTGTATGGTCTGTCATATTTGCTAACATTTTGTAACATACCATGTCTTTCCCTGGAGTAGTCTGTTTAGAAGATATAATGGCTTTCCTCAACTCAAACATAGTAAGAGGCAGATCCAATGGATTCTCTGAACTTTCCTTCCTAACTAAGACATTTGGGTGCTTTCTTAAAATGTTGTTTCTAATTGCCCTAGCCTCTCTAGTCAAGTTTTCTAAACTGTGTACCTTCCTGAATGTTTGTGCTAAAAGTTCAGCTTTTTCCAGATTACTAATGGCTACTATATCACTGTTCAAGACCGGTAACTCATAATTCCTTCTAATCCCTCCCATTTTCCTTATCATGCCCCATACATCAGACCACTTAACAGTCCTTCCTATACTATTACAATATTCCGTCCAAAAATTACGCTTTCTTGCTTTAATTGTTCTCCTAACAGCTGCTTGAGCTCTCTTATATTCTATCAAAGCATATTGAGAATGACACTTTTTAAGATCCTTAAAAGCTTTATTTCTTGCCTTGACTGCTTTACTGCAATCCTTATCCCACCATGGAACATTCTTATTTCTCTTATTTCCTTTAGTTTTAGGTATGGATTCCTCAGCTGACATAATTATTTCATCAACTAATACACTATTCAAATCATTAACGTCTATTTCTTCCACCTCCCGTAACTTAAGGCATCTTACTGCACATAACACTTGAAAACTCTCCCAATTTGCATTTTCCATTTTCCATCTTGGTATTCTTTTAATCTTTTCATGACACACTTCTGATCCTATTTTAGTTAATACGGGATAATGGTCACTACCAATTGTAGTTTCCTTCATTACCTCCCAAGAACTAATACCTGCTAGCATACTAGATATGAATGTCAAATCAATTACAGATTCAGTGTTTCTGATACCATCGTATCTTGTACCTTCCCCACTGTTAATACAAACCAAACATTTACTGTCAATAAATTCTTCAATTATACGACCATTTGAGTATATGTGATCACTGCCCCAAACCAAATGATGTGAATTAAAATCTCAACACCAAACCATACTACTTTGTACTGTCTCTAAAATGTTTTCGAGAATATTTTCATCTAGCTTCCCACAAGGATTATAATAATTCACTATATCTACTGGGCCCCTTTTAGTCCACACCCTAGTCACAATTGACTCATGATTCTTGTTTACCCCAAGAACTTTATAACTCATTCCATTTTGGATAAACGTTGCCACTCCTCCCCCTCTACCATTTTCTCTATCTCTTCTAGTTGCAGTATACCATTTAATGATAAACTCCAATCCAGGCTTCATACCAGGTTTCCTGCACACAAATTATGTTAGGCTTTTCTTTTAATTTATCAATGTATTTCTTGAACTCTTGACCATTGGCAATCAAGCTTCTAGCATTCCACTGTAATATTATTAATAGCAATAAACTAATCACGACTTGATGCATCTTGAAAAGATTGACTATCTGTATTTAGGTTATCTCGGACTGTCTCCCAAAGTAATCCTTTTATTCCCAGGTACTTTTCAGCCGATCTCACAATTATCTTTATTCTTTCCGTTCGACTTTGGGTCTGAGCTGAACAATTAATAACCTCTGTCATGAAGAACACAAAATTGCTCTTATTGATAGCTAGGCTTTCCTTTTCCTCCTTACTACACCCCTCACAGTTAGGTCTATTAGTGAATTTGTCATTATTTCCTTCTCTGCGTTCATTGTGTTTCAGCAAAGGTGAAATACTAGGGACTTTCTTCACGGCTTCTGAATAGCTAATACCTTGGGAAGCCTTAACCTTCTGCACCTCTTTAGCTCTCTTGCTAAACTCGCAACCTTGATAGGCTGCACTGTGCTCACCACCGCAGTTACAACATCGTTTGTAATCGTTATCACAGTCCCCGTACTCGTGTTCTCCGCCACATTTACTACATCTCACCTTGCCCTTGCATACAGCTGCTATATGCCCAAACCGTTGGCATTTATAACACCGAAGTGGTGGTGGAATGTATAGTTTAACATCATAACACATGAATCCAACAAACACTTTATCCGGTAATTCCTTTTCTTCAAACGTAATCATTACAGACAAGCTATCACAGATTTCACCGTTTCTCTTAGTCTTAAGACGTTTAATTGCATCCACTTTAGCATTTTTGATATTTCCTTTTAGCGCCTCTACAGTTATATCAGTTGGAATTCCTGTAATGACACCTCTAGTAAACTTTTTTATCATTAGCCCTTGAGCATTGTACTAACTTTCCATTGATCTTTTGTACCTTTAAAGCTTTCTCATATTGCTCAGTGTTATTACAGAGGATCAACAATTGTCCACTTTGCAAAACCTTTGCACTCCTTACCTCTCCCACTTCCTTGTTTATACCCTTCGTGAGTTGGATTGGATTCCACTCTTTAAAAGTGGCACCCATCTGCGTTTACTTAACAAAGACCTTATAACTTTCCTTTTCATACCTTTCTGAGTAAGATTTAGGGTCAATGTCAGGTTTTTTCCTCTTCCTCTTTTTTTTACCATACAATTCCCATTCCTCACTCCGATGAGCACTAGATCCATCACACTGAAACACTCCTCTCTCACTTTCTGAATTGTCACTTTCATCATCCATCTCCTGACCAGTCTCAGCCCAGCTGTTGCCAACCCCACCAACCTTCGTAAATCGCGTCGCTCCGGAAGTGGTTACGTTCGACAGTCTAGTGAGTGAACTGCACCAGTCGCTATCAGCAAATCCATGTCTTCTTCTCTGTTTTAAGTGTATCTCTGTGGCAGAATTACAGCGCCACATGCTGGTCTGGCATGTATACTACATCATTTTGTGGTTTCGTGTGGATGCGTATATTTCTTGAGATGAGGGAAAAAAAGATCGGGGGTCCGTCTCCATGTGGACGGGGCCGAAGAAGTAACGGGTACTTACGGTTATGGATAGAAATGTAGCGGAGTAAAGATATATAGGGCTTATATGTGGATATGAAGAAGCAATACAGGAGACCTATTCCTGTATATGCACATATATGCACCTCAATTTTGCCTATATGTGGCATATATACGCATATATGCAGCATATATGCAGTATATACACGCATATATGGCGTATATATACGGCATATATGCAGCATATATGCAGTATATACCCATATATGCAGAATATATGCAGTATATACGCATATATGCAGCATATATGCGCTTATATTCAGCATATATAATCATATATGTGCATATATGCAGCATATATGTGCATATACACTGCATATACTGTAGGTTTCATATATGCGCATATATCCACATATAGGTTCTTTCCATGTGGGAGATATCATTGAACTGTTGTGTTTTGTTGTGTTCGCTCACAACAGACATGGAAGAGAAGACAATGCTGAATAATGTCGTAGTTTTTGCTATTTTTTTACCAAAATGTATTTTCGATGCTTCAAAAAATTCTAACTGACCCTCTGATGTCCAGTGTTGGGGAGTAACTAGTTACATGTAACGGCGTTACGTAATTTAATTACAAAATAAATGTAACAGTAATCAGTTACAGTTACTAAGAAAAAATGAGTAATTAAATTACAGTTACTTATGAAAATTGTAACGATTACAAAGAGGATTACATTTGAATATTTACACACATCCACATACAGCTTATTTCTTTCCCAAATTGCACTAAGACATATGGCCCATAATCTCGCGGAAAACACATTCGTAGAATCCAGTCATAAAAATGGAATTCAGCCTATAACGTGGACGCAATATGCCACATTTTGGACGAATAAATCAAAAGTAGGTCAGTACACTTGAATCAAAACCCGATATGAACTGATGTCTGTGAATATTAAGCTGCAAAAAGACTGAATATGAATCCTGCACGTTCTGCGTGTCTGTGGAAATCAGGCGCTGACTGGACATCGGGAGAACCGGGACTATTCCCGGTGGCCTGGCAGACGATTTGGACTTCTACTTTGATATTGTTATTGTATAATTGCAGGCCGAATATACTAAAGCGATTATTTCCGAATCCGCCATTCGATAATTAAATCTCTAATAAATCATGAATCGGTTAGTCGTGACTGGCAATGGTTGGGCTCGCGCGCTCTCTGCGCCTCCGCCGAACGGTTTGGATCAGACTCCGAGTAATCAATGCGAGAGAGAGAGACCGGAGTGAACTGTGTAAGCGCACAGCTGTTCTTCTGTTCAGGGTTTCAGGTGCAGGTCAGTTTCATCTGTAAATATGCTAATGTAGTTTTGTCTTTGTTTACTTAGTCAAGCAGCAGCAGCACATTGCTCGCAATCACTCAAAATACTGTATAAACCACGTCATTATTATCTATTGTAATGTTACAGTAAGTTAGCAGACAAATCATCATATTTTATCATAGGTTTAGGGGAGGCTAGTGCATACAAAAACACAACCCTTAGGAAAATTAATGTAGCCTATGGTATGGCACTAACCGTGGTTTAACTATGGAATTTGTAGTAAAAATAAATACAAGTGGTAATTCATTTGCCAAAAAAACAAAATTGCACTTACAAAACATGGTAAAAGTCAAATAAAAATCTTTAGTATTAAAGTCATGAGAGAGATGGGTGGATAATGGAAGTGAAGGTGCAGTTCAGGAGAGAACTCTTAATTACGTTGCAAGTCCCCCAACCTAAGGATTCAAATCTTTTTTCATGTCAGGTCCAAAAAAAAAATAGGGTTGTCCATGTTTCAGAATGGGTTGTGGGTGTATGAGTGTGAGATTTCCCAGCCTATTTTTTTTTTTCCCAGTCCGCCCCTCATGGAAATTAAACTCTAGAACAGTCACTTCATGAGCATTTTTTACTTATTTTGAGAAACTATCATCATATCATATACAAAGAGACAGCAGTGTTTCAAAAAGACATCAATGTTTCAGGAGTTTAGTACACAAAATAGGCAGTGTTGGGAAGGTTACTTTGGAAATGTAATAGGTTACAGATTACAAGTTACCCTGTTTAAAATGTAATAGTAGTGTAACTTTTTCAATTACTTTATTAAAGTAATGTAACTTATTACTTTTGAGTACTTTTTGATTACTTTTCTAAATTTGTGAAAATTAAAGAATAATAAATAAAAGCATATGCATCAACTTAAATACATTTATCTAATAAGCATGTGCAAATTCTGTGTAATAAACTCCTGAAACATTGGTGTTTTTTTGAAACTGCTGTCTCTTTGTATATGATGATAGTTTTCTCAAAATAAGTAAAATGCACATGAAGTGACACAGAGCAGTTCTAGAAATTATGTTTATGTGCTCGTGTACTCCTATATTGAGGCAGCAGAGGTTGAAAACACTGTGAGCTTCAGTAGGCCTATGTGTAGTAAATGAAACCATGTCTTTGCCATTAATTTACAGGAAGGGCGGACTGGGAAAAAAATTCAGACTGGAAAATTCAAACTCATACAAACAAATTCATGGACAAAACTATTTTTTGTATGGACCTGACATAAAAAAGGTTTAAATCTTTAATTTGGGGACATGCTAAATAATTAAAAGTTCTCTCCTGAACTGCACCTTCACTTCCATTTTTCTCTTCAGTTTCTTTATTTTGCCCTGATATCCATCTCTCTCATGACTTTAATACTCAAGATTGAACAAAACTATACTTTACAAACAATACTCTACAATACTACAATATCTTTATAGAAAAATCCTAATACTGTACACGAGTCATGTTTTTCCCTTACAAAAATTAACCTTGCTTTTATTAGCCTATATAAAAGTAAAATAACCTTGTTTTTTTGTTAAGTTTTTTTTTTGCAAATGGATTTGTATTTATTTATTTAAATAAATACATGTGTAAAATATTTTAACATTTTTGGTTATTACAGTTAAACAATAGTAACCATTTTCTCTGGATTTATAGTTAAATATTAAATATTAAAAGTAAATATTAAAATGTTAATTTTCGTAAGGGTTGTGTTGTTGTCTGTCGTAGCTCCCCCTAAACCTATAAAAAAAATCTGATTTTTTTTTCAGCTAAATTACTACTGTAACATTACAACAGATAATAATGATGTCCTTTATATAGTATTTTGAGTGATGGCTGATGAGCAACGTGCTGCTGCTTGATTAGATAAATAAAAAAAACAAAGACAAAAAAGCATCTTTACAGATGAAACTGACCTGAAACCCTGAACAGTAGTTCTGCTTCTCTGCTCCAGCAGTCCACTTTACTCTCTCTCTCTCTCTCTCTCTCTCTCTCTCTCTCTCTCTCTCTCTCTCTCTCTCTCTCTCGATTACTCTGAGTCTGATCCAAACCGTTTGGCTGAGGCGCGGAGAGCGCGCGAGTCATGACTAACAATTCATGACTTATTAGAGATTTAATTATCAAATGGCGGATTCGCAAATGATCGCTTTAGTACATTCGGCAGTCAATTATACAATAATGATATTAAATAGTGGGGCAAAATCGGCTGCCAGGCCACCGGGAATTGTCCCGGTTCTCCCGGTGTCCAGTCCGCGCCTGATTTCCACAGACACGCAGAATGTGCAAGTCATATATTGCATTTTTGGGGCTTTATATTCACAGACACTAGTCCATGTCATGTTTTGATTCAAGTGTACTGACCTACTTTTGATTTAGTCATCCAAAATGTGGCATATTCCGTCCGCGTCAGGCATTTCGTTTTTATGACTGGATTCTACGAACCAGACGGAAATTATTAGGGCGGTATGTCTCAGAATAGTCAGTGCAATTTGGGAAAGAAATCAGTTAAATCTGTATGTGGATGTGTGTAAATATTCAAATGTAATCTACTTTGTAATCGTAAAAAATTTCATAAGTAACTGTAATTTAATTACTCATTTTTTCTTAGTAACTGTAACTAATTACAGTTACAATAATTTTGTAATTAAATTACGTAACGCCGTTACATGTAACTAGTTACTCCCCAACACTGAAAATAGGACACATGCTTATTAGATAACCGTATTTGAGTTGATGTATATGCTTTTATTTTTTTATTAACTATTTTTCCCAAAACCATTGTTAGATGCAGTTAGATGCCTGTAGTTATGCAAAGATTTGGTTTCAAAAACAGTATCTATAAACTATTTCTTTTGATTTTAAATCTGCTTTGAACTTCAGATCAATCTCTAAGTAAAAGGCAGTACTAAAGTCTGATTGTGTGGTGGATGTGTTCAAATGTGATCATCTTAATTCAGGTGATGAAGGATGGTGAAAGTCTGACAGTATTGAGCACTACTTTAAGGTTAAACCTGCATGGTGTAAAATGGTTGAAGATGATTAACAGTTGCAAATTAACATTCATTAGAAATTTATAAAAGTAATCAAAATGTACTCAAAAGTAATTAGTTACATTACTTTATTAAAGTAATTAAAAAAGTTACACTACTATTACATTTTAAATAGGGTAACTTGTAATCTGTAACCTATTACATTTCCAAAGTAACCTTCCAAACACTGCTGATGTCACATGGACTACTTTGAAGATGTTTTTATTACCTTTCTGGACATGGACAGTATACCGTGCACACTGGAGGGACTGGGAGCTCTTGGACTAAATCTAAAATATCTTAAACTGTGTCCCGAAGATGAACCGGGGTCTTACGGGTTTGGAACGACATGAGGGTGAGTTATTAATGACATAATTTTCATTTTTCGGTGAACTAACCCTTTAAGGCTTTGTGTCTATGTACAGTGAGTGCAAATAGGCAACCATATTGGCAAAGGCAATTTTCACTAATTCTGCTC
Source organism: Carassius carassius (assembly GCF_963082965.1). Classification (NCBI taxonomy): domain Eukaryota; kingdom Metazoa; phylum Chordata; class Actinopteri; order Cypriniformes; family Cyprinidae; genus Carassius; species Carassius carassius. The sequence goes on along the minus strand of NC_081777.1, from coordinate 10,406,292 downwards.
ACCATTCCCCAGGTATTTTTTCCTATTTTGTCTATTACAAATAAAATATTATTTTTTTCATTTAGTCTTTGTGTGAGTATCACCGTTTTATCACACAAAATAAAATATTTCTTTGTATTTTACACTTTAACAATAAAAAAATTCTAACAGTTACAACAGGTTTTTAGCATTACATGCCTGAACCCCTGATTAATCCTACAAAACCTGTCCTGTATCCCAGTGCTTTTGAATAGCTGTTTTGTGAAGTCTTCACTGGTGACTTGACTGTGAACTTTGCTGCATTATATTACAAAAGTGTATACTCAGAAGGCAACCACATGGTTTGAGGGACTCTTCTTTTATCAAAAGATGCACATGTAGTACTTGTTGCCTTAGTAGTCCCTTTTTTAAGACTTTTAGAGAACAGGGTGATTCTAGTACTTCAGTTTTAGGGAGCTTTAGGCTTGTATGTATGAGGTCATTATAGTTCATATTTTAAAATTGACAAATAAAAATAACTTTTCCCTAGTGAAAAATAGATATTATAGAAAGTATTTGGAAATGTTTTAATAAAATTTAAAAATTTAATAAATTTGAACCATATTTAATATGAAATATGCGCATTCTAAATATATTACTATTTTAGGTTGTTTGTCACTAGATGGGATATAAAGACACAAACAACAAAGCCGTATTTTACTTTACATGTATTATTTCACTGTAGCCAAAAGTGTTCAGCTCTTTATTAAACATTATTTAAGCATCTAACAGTGCAACAATTCTTACATTAAAGAGCAAAACTTTTTCTGAGGCCAGTTATCATGATTTAGTGGTCTTGAGCGCAGTTTCTAGCTATTTTTATGCCCTAGGCATAATCCCTATTGGCATCCCCCTTCCAACTCAAAGTAACATAAAACTGATTATTTAAACGATCAAGTCTTAAATAGCAACAGCTATTTATTTTTGCTATTTGAGGTTTTCAAAAAAAAAAAAAAAAAAAAAAGGTTCATTAAGCTCTCGTCTAGCAATCCCAATGCGTCCAAATAGAAATTAAACATCTAAAAGTAACTTTATTTGAATGTTTTCTGGGAGAAGTAAATTTTCTCCATTTGCTTCCTCACACTGACTGTCTTCCGAAGCGCACACATAAAGAAGACACCGACATGGCTATATCCCGATACACATAGGCTATACACAGGTTTACAATAGGGTAAATATACTTAATTATTGACACAGATATAATCTGTTATATCTTGGGAAACTGTTGGGGAAAAACATCAGATGTGTAACATTATATGTTACCTTGTACTAGTGTTGTCATGGTACCAAATTTCAGTATTAGGTACCAATACCAGTGAATATCCACGGTTCTCTGTACCAATTTCAGTACCAAAGGAAAACACAAAAACATGCTAATTAAAAATAATTGACTTGACTTTAATTTACTCCAAACTGTGTAAATATTTTATTTAAAAAAGCTTTTGAATTTTAAAGCCAAGAATAACAACTAAGTTAGCTTAAATAAAATAAAGTCCAGAACTGCTTTTCTGACTGATATGGCACAATGTTAACCATTTGTACGTTCTCTAGCACACATATTTTAGATTCACAATTCATTTAAAAGCCTCTGATGTGTAAAAATAGTAAATATCATCATGTACTCTGGTTAAAGGAGCATTCAATAGTTAATAAAGAAACTTCATTCTAATGCGCATTAATTTAGCGTTAGCCGCACTTATGCTAACGATTTACTACTCTAATAACAGTGATCATTTCAATCCGACAGTCAAATTAAGATATTTAATAATATTCATAACAGAACAGACTGGCACTCTGTTTGTGGCGGCATATATATATATATATATATATATATATACCCGGTAAAAGATGTAATCAAATAATCGCTGAGCCTGCGCTTAAAAACGCTGCTCAGACATTACAGGCAAGATAAAAATGGCATCCATAATTTTCAGAAGACCATTGGTTTCCTTCAGAAATAACGTGATATAAAAACACCCACACCGGGTTTCGACTTTGACTCATGCAGTGATCATGTTTATTAAACGAAGTCAAAGACTTTTTGGAAAATCTATTTGTGGCAGTCACTCTTGATATTATGGCGGATCGCCACAAATAAATCAACGTGTGGAGAACACAATGAAACTTACCTGCCTGAATTCTTTCATCTGATCCGGGTGTCTGTCTTTTAAAGTGTTTTGTTAGTTTTGATGTTTCCTGTTTTTGAGGTCACCATGTCTCAGTGCTTTTATGAAGCGCATTGTGGGTTCGAGTCGCGGGCCGGCAATACCACGATTGAGTTGCCCTTGAGCAAGGCACTGAACGCCCAACTGCTCCCCGGGAGCATAAGTCAAGTCACCTTTATTTATATAGCGCTTTAAACAAAAAAGATTGTCAAAGCAACTGAACAACATTAATTAGGAAAATAATGCAAAATAACAGTTAAAGGCAATTCATCCTTGTCACGGTTCGTGAATGCACCGTCTCCAGCTGTATTCATGTTACGTCATGTTGATTGTTTCATGTGGGTGTTGCCCACGTCTGATCAGCGGCAGGTGCAACTCATTCCAACGGCCTATTTAACGCCCTGTCTTTCGTCTCCTGTTTGTCAGATCGTTGTTTGTAGGTTCGTGTCTGATGTCTCGTTCGTGTGTTCCTACCTTGCTTTGTCTCCTGTCTGGTTACTGTTGGATCTTCACCTTCACGCACGGATTATCGTCATTGCACTTGGAGTTACCGCCACCGTCATCTGCATCAGCGCATGCCACTCTCCTACTCACCAGTCTGTGCTGCCATCGTGGTTCCTGCGTCATTCTCCGACCTTCCATCATCTCATCATTTCTAATAAACTCTGTTTACTTGCTTTTGTCTCCTGTCTTCCATACTCGAGTGTCACAATCCTTGAATTCAGTGATGTCATCATTCAGCTCAGTTCAGTTTAAATGGTGTCTGTGCAATCATTTGAGTCATTCAAGTCAAAAATATCGCTGTAAATGAAGTGTCCCCAACTAAGCAACCCAGAGGCGACAGCGCCAAGGAACCAAAACTCCATCGGTGACAGAATGGAGAAAAAAACCTTGGGAGAAACCAGGCTCAGTTGGGGGCCCAGTTCTCCTCTGACCAGACGAAACCAATAGTTCAATTCCAGGCTGCAGCAAAGTCAGATTGTGCAGAAGAATCATCTGTTTCCTTGTGGTCTTGTCCCGGTGGTTGTCTGTGACAAGGTCAGCAAAGTCAGATTGTGCAGAAGAATCATCTGTTTCCTGTGGTCTTGTCCCGGTGGTTGTCTGCGACAAGGTCTATACAGGGGATCTGTATATGGGGATCATCTAGTTGTCCTGGTCTCCGCTTTCTTTCAGGGCTGTAGAGGTCCTTTCTAGGTGCTGATCCACCATCTGGTCTGGATACGTACTGGATCAGGGTGACTGCAGTGACCCTCTGATGTGGATACAGACTGGATCTGGTGGCTATGGTGACCTCGGAATAAGAGAGAAACAGACAAATATTACCGTAGATGCCATTCTTCTAACGATGTAGCAAGTACATTGGGTGTTTTGGAAAGTGTTCCTGGTTCCGGTTCACCTGATTAATGCAGCCTAAAAATCCTTTAACAGATTTGGATATTAGAAGCATATTAGTGTGTTATGAGTAAGCCAGGTTAAAGAGATAGGTCTTTGATCTAGACTTAAACTGCAAAAGTGTGTCTGCCTCCCGAACAATGTTAGGTAGGTTATTCTAGAGTTATGGCACTAAATAGGAAAAGGATCTGCCGTCCAAAGTTGATTTTAATATTCTAGGTATTATCAAATTACTAGAGTTTTGAGAATGCAGCAGATGTGGAAGACTATAATGTAACAAGAGCTCTTTAAATACTGTGGTGCTAAACCATTCAGGGCTTTATAAGTAATAAGCAAGATTTTAAAATCGATACAATGTTTGATAGGAAGCCAGTGCAGTGTTGACAGAACCGGACTAATATGGTCATACTTCCTGGTTCTAGTAAGAACTCTAGCCGCTGCATTTTGGACTAGCTGGAGTTTGTTTATTAGGGCATGGATCTCTGGTAACGTAACTCAGAATTATCAATATGCAAATATTTGCCCCTCTGCTTTTTCTAATTTTCAGACTATTTCACACTCTGAGCTGTTGAGCATTATCTCTAACATGAATCCAACCACTTGATCTTTTGATGCCATTACCACAAAGTTACTAAAGGATGTTCTGTCCTCTGTGTTGCCAAGTTTACTTTCTATTATCAATAGCTCTTTACAAATGGGTACTGTACCATTTTGCCAACCTGTTAGCCAGCACCCCCCATTATGGGACTCACAGCTGAAAGTGCTCTACCTAACTTATAATTGTAACAGATTCCTATTCAGTGTGTTACAAACATAATTTTGGTGACTTTGGAAAGAAGACCCTTTGGGCTTTCCTTTTTATCAACCAGATTTGATAATGCTCAAAAATATTAAAAGTTATAGACACTGAAGTGCCTTGAATTTTTTTTTACCACACTTTTTTTTGATATAAAAATACATGAAATGAGTCCTAGAATCTAGAAAAGTTATGGGTTGAAAGCCACATGTCTCACGAGTTTGTATTTCAAATCTGAATAAGATATCATGAAAAATGAGACTCCTGCAAATATTTTTATGAGACTATGTCTACACCCCCCACCCCCCAAATATACAAAAATATATTTCCCAATAGTATTGAAGGCTTCTACAAACTATTTAGTCAGTAAACATACCAATGCATATTTTTTTTTAAATTATAAAACACTTGACAGAAACTTAGACATCATATAAGTGATTTATTTGAGCACTAGAAAAATACAATAAGAATAATTGGAGTAAGAATAATAAGAAAAATAAAAAAAGATTTAACTTTGTTTGCCAATTACAGAAAATCATGAGATTGCTAGAAATGCAGCATTTACAATGAATTATGATGCAAATAAGTGCTGATGTGCTGATGGCCACTTATATAGATGGTAATAACACAAATGCGCCATAAAGTAAATAATCCACTCTCTCTATTCATATAGACGTGTTCACTTTGATAGCCGTGATCATACAGTAATAGTGAGCTAATTTGGGCTAGTTTGCACTCAAACAGATGGTAATCATGCAGATACATTCACATTCAACATAAAACACACTCTCACATATATAAAAACTGTTGAAAAATAAAAGAAACAAAGATAAAGGCGATCGCTAGTTCCGCCTCCATCAGCTGACACGTGCATCAGAGCGCGTCAGGATGGAGTGCCAAATTCAAATATACTATCTTTTGCCTATCTTTCATTCATTCTTTTTTTCCGGTGGATCACCTCATTCTGTTTGTGACACTGTACGCTGCAAAACCATGCAGTTTTTTTTACTACCAAGACGCAGTTTCCAACCGTGAGTTATTCCATAACGGACGCAAACAGTTCTGTCGCTGAAGAACTGAAACGTAAACAAAGGAATTATGATCCATATTACAACGTTATTGCTTCGTTGGACTAAACGTGCTTCCCCAGCCGGCACATGACCGACCTTCAACATTGAAATATGGTTGAAATAAGGTCAGTTGTGGTTTCAACATTGAAAGGAAGCAGGCAGACTGGCTAAACCAACCGTTTGCTAGCTGCCTCACGTCACAGAGGTCAGCTAATTCTCAGCACATAGAGACTCTTTCACCTAGATATCAAAGTATAGAGACTGTGTCTGTTCCCTGAACTAGAAAATACAAAAAACGCCCAAACCAAGTTAAGATTAACAATTTAATTGAGGTTCAACAAATAAAAAACAGATGCAATATTGATAAACAAATGATAAAGCTTGGCTTATTGAATATCAGATCCCTTTCTACGAAAACACTTTTTGTAAATAATATGATCACTGATCATAATATAGATGTGCTCTGTTTGACAGAAACCTGGCTAAAACCTGATGATTACATTATTTTATGATTCCACCAGGGATGGAAATTAGCACCCGCCACCAGCCAAATGTGGGTGTGTTTGTGTTGTGGCGGGTAAACTCGCTTCACCTACCGGCCACCGTGGTAGGTAAATAAAAATAGCATACTGTTTCACCCGGTCGGTGAACAAAAAAAAAGTAAATTTTCATCCTTGGTGTGGTAAAAACATTGAGTGGGTGGTAGATTTTGAAATCTACCAGCCACAGTGGCCGGTGGACAAAAAAGTTAATTTCCATCCCTGGAGTCCACCCCCCAAGATTAATGTTATAAACATGAGCCGTGTCTAAAAAGCAAAGGGGGAGGTGTTGCTTCAATTTATAACAACGTTTTCAGGATTTCTCAGAGGGCAGGCTTCAAGTATAACTCGTTTGAAGTAATGGTGCTTCATATAACATTATCCAGAGAAAAAAAATGTTAATGATAAAACCCCTGTTATGTTTGTACTGGCTACTGTATACAGGCCACCAGGGCACCATACAGACTTTGTTAAAGAGTTTGGTGATTTTACATCCGAGTTAGTTCTGGCTGCAGATAAAGTTTTAATAGTTGGTGATTTTAATATCCATGTTGATAATGAAAAAGATGCATTGGGATCAGCATTTATAGACATTCTGAACTCTATTGGGGTTAGACAACACGTTTCAGGACCTACTCATTGTCGAAATCATACTCTAGATTTAATACTGTCACATGGAATTGATGTTGATGGTGTTGAAATTATGCAGCCAAGTGATGATATCTCAGATCATTATTTAGTTTTGTGCAAACTTCAAATAGCCAAAATTGTAAATTCTACTTCTTGTTACAAGTATGGAAGAACCATCACTTCTACCACAAAAGACTGCTTTTTAAGTTATCTTCCTGATGTATCCAAATTCCTTAGCATATCCAAAACCTCAGAACAACTTGATGATGTAACAGAAACTATGGACTCTCTCTTTTCTAGCACTTTAACTACAGTTGCTCCTTTACGCTTAAGGAAGGTTAAGGAAAACAGTTTGACACCATGGTATAATGAGCATACTCGCAACCCTAAAGAGAGCAGCCCGAAAAATGGAGCGCAGCTGGAGGAAAACAAAACTAGAGGTATTTCGTATTGCTTGGCGGCAAAGTAACCTATCCTACAGAAAAGCATTAAAAACTGCTAGATCCGATTACTTTTCTTCTCTTTTAGAAGAAAACAAACATAACCCCAGGTATTTATTCAATACAGTGGCTAAATTAACGAAAAATAAAGCCTCAACAAGTGTTGACATTTCCCAACACCACAGCAGTAATGTCTTTATGAACTACTTTACTTCTAAAATCGATACTATTAGAGATAAAATTGCCACCATTCAGTCGTCAACTACAGTATCGCATCAAACAGTGCACTATAGACCCCTTGAGGAACAGTTCCACTCATTCTTTACTATAGGAGAGGAAGAATTGTATAAACTTGTTAAATCATTTAAACCAACAACATGTATGTTAGACCCTATACCATCTAAGCTCCTAATAGAGGTGCTTCCAGATGTCATAGATCCTCTTCTGACTATTATTAATTCCTCATTGTCATTAGGATATGTCCCCAAAACCTTCAAACTGGCTGTTATTAAGCCTCTCATAACAAAACCACAACTTGACCCCAAAAAACTAGTTAATTATAGACCAATCTGGAATCTCCCTTTTCTGTCCAAGATACTAGAAAATGTGGTATCCTCACAATTATATTCATTCTTAGAGAAAAATGGTAAATGTGAGGATTTCCAGTCAGGATTCAGACCGTATCATAGTACTGAGACTGCTCTCCTTAGAGTTACAAATGACCTGCTCTTATCATCTGATCGTGGGTGTATCTCTCTATTAGTTTTATTGGATCTTAGTGCTGTGTTTGACACAATTGACCACAACATTCTTTTGCATAGACTTGAACACTTTGTTGGCATTAATGGAAGTGCATTAGCATGGTTTAAATCGTACTTATATGACCGCCATCAGTTCGTAGCAGTGAATGAAGATGTATCATATCGATCACAAGTGAAGTATGGAGTACCTCAAGGCTCAGTACTAGGGCCGCTACTCTTCACGCTTTATGTTACCCTTGGGAGATATCATCAGGAAACATGGTGTTAGCTTTCACTGTTATGCTGATGAAACTCAGCTCTATATTTCTTCGCGGCCCGGTGAAACACACCAATTTGAAAAACTAATGGAATGCATAGTCGATATAAAAAACTGGATGACGAGAAATTTCTTACTGCTAAATTCTGAAAAAACAGAGATGTTAATTATAGGACATAAAAAGTCTGCTTGTAATAACCTAGAACACTGTCTAAGACTTGATGGTTGCTCTGTCATTTCTTCGTCATCTGTTAGGAACCTAGGTACATGACCAACCTTCAACGTTGAAATATGGTTGAAATAATGATGGTTGTTGTTTCAACGTTGAAACAACGTTGATTCAACATTTAAAGCTGAACATTGAAAAGCTTCTGGCACATGACCAACCTAAAATAAGTTCAGCTGTTTTAACTTTCAAACAACATTGAAAGTGTTTAATGCTAAGTAGTTGAAAAGGTTAATAAACTTTTAAATTATTTATATTAATTAAGATTATTATTATTATTTTAATAGCATTTTACTATATTTTAATCATGATATCCTAAAATCTATCCTAAAATCTACCCAGCCGGCACATGACCGACCTTCAACGTTGAAATATGGTTGAAATAAGGTCAGTTGTGGTTTCAACGTTGATTCAACGTTTAAAGATGAACAGTTGAAAAACTTCCAGCACATGACCAACTTTCAACGTTGAAATATGGTTGAAATAAGGTCAGTTGTTTTAATGAAACAACGTTAAAAATGTTTAATGCTAAATGGTTGAAAAAGGTTAACAAACTTTTAAATTATTTATATTAAATTATTTAAGATTATTATTATTTTAATAGCATTTTAAAATATTTTTGTCATGATACCTATTATAAAATCTAAAGGTATATGTTAAATATTATCATCATTAACAACAGTAAAACTAAATACATTTCACTGCTTTATCACACTGAAAAACTCCTATTGGTAGTTTTGTTTTATTACTTTGATAATTATTGGTTAATCTGGCTGTCATTCAGGAAACTGGACAACGAATCGTTTTGTGCCTTTCTACATTTAAAAATATGACCGTTATTGTCGTCTTTCTGTGAGTGAGGATGAAGCGGCTGACTGTGAGCTGATGCTCGTTGTAACTGACTGCTCGGTCGGTCCCAAATTATTTAATATTTACCTGTTAATTTTTTTTATTTTGTGCGAATTTGAGTCGTGACATGTCAAAGCAGAACAAAAACTGTGAACACAAGAAGGGTCAGATGTGTTCTGCGAGGTCCTGCAAACATACTGGCAAAATGAGGTAAGAAAATCGCTATCTTTATTATCTTTTGAAAAAGTAAAGTATAACCAGAGTTTACAAATGAGCTTACAAATTCACAACCACACTATATGCACAAGGCTGTTGGTTCTAACATTTTAGAGTCCCCTTTGGTAGAAATCTCATTCTGCATTCCCCACGGTAAAGAAGACACAGTCCGGGGGGTCCCCCCCACTCAGGTTGCCCTCTCTAACACTGGGCCCTTTGGATTGTTCTACTACATGTTTCTAACAATACATCCATGCATACTCTGCAAAAATAAAGTTTGGGATTATTTTCATCTGTTTTATACAGTATGTTTCCAAAATAAAACTGCTGTGATACAATTTTGAGCATGTGGTAGTCAGTGTTGGGAAGGTTACTTTGGAAATGTAATAGGTTACAGATTACAAGTTACCCTGTTTAAAATGTAATAGTAGTGTAACTTTTTCAATTACTTTATTAAAGTAATGTAACTAATTACTTTTGAGTACTTTTTGATTACTTTTCTAAATTTGTGAAAATTAAAGAATAATAAATAAAAGCATATACATCAACTTAAATACAGTTATCTGATAAGCATGTGACGTATTCTGTGTAATAAACTCTTGAAATATTGGTGGGTTTTTTTAAACTGCTGTCTCTTTGTGTATGATGATAGTTTTCTCAAAATAAGTAAAATGCACATGAAGTGACACAGAGCAGTTCTAGAAATTATGTTTCTATGCTCGTGTACTCCTATATTGAGGCAGCAGAGGTTGAAAACACTGTGAGCTTCAGTAGGCCTGTGTGTAGTAAATGAAACCATGTCTTTGCCATTAATTTACAGGAGGGGCGGACTGGGAAAACAATTCAGACTGGAAAATTCAAACTCATACAAAACAGTTCAAGGACAAAACTATTTTTTGTTTGGACCTGACATAAAAAAATGTTAAAATCTTTAATTTGGGGACATGCAAAATAATTAAAAGTTCTCTCCTGAACTGCACCTTCACTTCCATTTTTCTCTTCAGTCTCTTTATTTTGCCCTGTTATCCCTCTCTCTCATGACTTTAATACTCGAGATTGAACAAAACTATACTATACTCTACAATACTACAATATACTTATAGAAAAATCCTAATACTGTACACGAGTCATGTTTTTCCCTTACAAAAATTAAACATGCTTTTATTAGCCTATATAAAAGTAAAATAACCTTCTTCTTTTTTTTTTGCAAATGGATTTGTATTTATTTTTAAATAAATACATTTGTAAAATAATTTTACATTTTTGGTTATCACAGTTAAACAATAGTAACCATTTTCTCTGGATTTATAGTTAAATATTAAAATGTTAATTTTCGTAAGGGTTGTGTTGTTGTCTGTCGTAGCTCCCCCTAAACCTATTAAAAAAAAATCTGATTTTTTTTTTCAGCTAAATTACTACTGTAACATTACAACTGATAATAATGATGTCCTTTATATAGTATTTTGAGTGATGACTGATGAGCAACGTGCTGCTGCTTGATTAAATAAATAAGACAAAAAATCATCTTTACAGATGAAACTGACCTGAAACCCTGAACAGGAGTTCTGCTTCTCTGCTCCAGCAGTAGCCTACACTCTATTCTCTCTCTCTCTCTCTCTCTCTCTCTCTCTCTCTCTCTCTCATTGATTACTCTGAGTCTGATCCAAACCGTTTGGCGGAGGCGCGGAGATCGCGCGAGTCACGACTAACAATTCATGACTTATTAGAGATTTAATTATCAAATGACGGATTCACAAATGATCGCTTTAGTACATTCGGCAGGCAATTATACAATAATGATATTAAATAGCGGGCCAAATCGGCTGCCAGGCCACCGGAAATTGTCCCGGTTCTCCCGGTGTCCAGTCTGCGCCTGATTTCCACAGACACGCAGAATGTGCAAGTCATATATTGCATTTGTGGGGCTTAATATTCAAAGACACTAGTTCATGTCATGTTTTGATTCAAGTGTACTGACCTACTTTTGATTTAGTCATCCAAAATGTGGCATATTCCGTCCGTTAGGCATTCCGTTTTTATGACTGGATTCTACGAACCAGACTGTGTTTCCGGATCCTGGAAATAATTAGGGCGGTATGTCTCAGAATAATCAGTGCAATTTGGGAAAGAAATCAGTTAAATCTGTATGTGGATGTGTGTAAATATTCAAATGTAATCCCCTTTGTAATCCTTAAAAATTTCATAAGTAACTGTAATTTAATTACTAATTTTTTCTTAGTAACTGTAACTAATTACAGTTACAATAATTTTGTAATTAAATTACGTAACGCCATAACATGTAACTAGTTACTCCCCAACACTGGTGGTAGTTTATTGAAGTTGATTGTAAAGCCATTGCTGCCAGTCATTTGATTGTTAGCCTTTATCCTGTACTGTTGATGTAAATGCAAACTAGGATCTAAGTGAACATACAAGTGTGTATTTATACATGGTGCCAGGTACGACGGTGAAACCACATCGTGTTATCAACGTTGATTAACTTTTCAAAATCCACACCTCATTCAGCGTGAATGCAAGGTCTGTCGAACGACTGTGATGAAGGTAAAAACGGTGAAACCCCGTCGCGATTTCAATAGTGAATCAACGTCGTGATTTCAACTGTGCATCCACGTCGCGATTTCAACAGTGAATCAACGTCATGATTTCAACGTTGATCCAATTTGCAAAATCGAAAGGTAATTCAACGTTGATTCCACCATGGTCCCTGACGTTGTTTCAATGTTGAATCAACGTTGAAATGCCGGCTGGGTCATGAGATGTCGTTCAGTGGACCCTTACCTTTCTAACTAAACCGAGAATTACAGCTGTGGATGTGTTTATGACTCGTTATTACGACGGATCTGGTATGTACAGCGTTTTCATTGCTTATGTTTTTATGTGTACTGCTTACACAAATGTAGCAAATACAGTATTTATAAGCTTTCCATTGAAAAACAGCGATCTGTCATCGATGCTTGAGGCTTAGATCTTTATAATGATACATAGATTGTCACGATTAAATTTGTCCCATTTCATTTCAGACACACTGACACGTGCAAGTTGAAAGGCGTTCAGGACGATGGCGTCTTTGTGCTGGCTAATGTGGTCCAGCCTTTACTCAGAAAAGCTAATCTCGATCCTTCTGATTTTAACAACTATAGGCCCATTTCGAAACTTCCATTTTTGCACAGAGTTTTGGAAAAGTGTGTATGAAATCAAATTTCCCCCTATTTAATCTCTAACATTCTGGATCCTTTTCAGTCTGGCTTCAGAGCTAAACATAGTACTGAATCTGCACTTGAGGGTAGTAAATGACCTCTTAGTATCTGCAGACTCTGGCAACTGTACTATTCTTCTATTATTGGACTTAAAGGGTTAGTTCACCCAGATAGGTGATTAAGATGATATTAAATGTTCCAAAATCTCGACTTAAATCCAAAGGTGACAGAGCATTCTCAGTTCTTGCTCCTAAGCTCTGGAATTCCCTACCTTTGTCTATTAGACTTTCCCCTACTCTTTCTACATTTAAATTTACTCTTAAAACATACTTTTTTTTCTTTATCAGGCATCCGTGTAATTTGATATTAATTATTAAATTAATAATATATATTTTTTTGGTCTTAAATATTGTTTTATATTGCATGATGTTTGTGTATTAATTTATTACTTTTGTTTTGGTTTCTTTTAATATTTTATCATTAGTTTTTAAATTGTATTGTACGAGGATGTTTTGTTTGGTATGTTGTGCAGCACTTTGGTCAGCATTTATGCTGGTTTAAAGGGCTATATAAATAAACTTGACCTTGACCTTATTAAGCATGCAGAACAATCACCCAATAAAGCAATATAATAATTTAATTTTGAGGTCATAAACACATGGATTAACATTTCTGCATTTGACATTGACAGCATAGGTCGTAATTTAGATATATTTTTGAGATGGAAAATGCAGTTTTACAAATGCTACAAATGTAGCTTTCTGGTATCCCTGGCACTCCTAGGACAGAGCAGCCATCAAGTCTTAGACCGCGTTCTAGGTTATTAAATGCAGAGTTTTTAGGTCCATTAATTATTAACTTTAACATTAATAATTAACACCTCTGTTTTTTTTTTCAGAATTTAGCAGTAAGAAATTACTTGTTATCCAGTTTTTTATATCGACGATGCATTCTGTTAGATTTTCAAATTGATATGTTTCGCCGGGCTGCAAAGAAATATAGAGTTGAGTATCATCAAGCATGACAGTGAAAGCTAGCACTGTGTTTCCTGATGATATCTCCCAACGGTAACATGTAAAGCGTGAAGAGTAACGGCTCTAATACTGAGCCTTGAGGTACTCCATACTGCACTTATGATCGATATCCCAGCTAACAAAAATGAGTTGTCAGAATGTTTTACTAACATTTCCCTTAAGTTGTAAAAACGTTATTTCGGAATGTTTTGTACACGTTGAGAACGGCATTTTTTTTGTGTATTGAGAACATTTTTTGTGGAGTTTCTGCGGACGTTACAGAAACAGTCCATCCTACCATTTTAAAAACGTTACGAAAACGTCATTACTGAATGTTCTTTAAATATTTAAAATTAGCATTTTTTTATGTATTAGGAATGTTTTTCCTAGGTTTATGTGAACGTTATAGAAACATTCCATTCTATCATCTTGAAAACGTTATGAAAATGTTATCAGGGAATGTTCGTTAAATGTTTGAAATGTGTTTTTTTTTTCATGTATTAGGAATTTTTTTTTTCTTGGTTTATGTGAACGTTATAGAAACATTCCATTCTATCATCTTGAAAACGTTATGAAAATGTTATTAGTGAATGTTCGTTAAATGTTTGAAATGTGCTTTTTTTCATGTATTAGGAACGTTTTTTTTCTTGGTTTATGTGAACGTTATAGAAACATTCCATTCTATCATCTTGAAAATGTTATGAAAATGTTATTTGTGAATGTTCGTTAAATGTTTGAAAATGAGCATTTTTGTAATGTATTAGGAACGTTTTTTATAGGTTTATGTAAACGTTATAGAAACATTCCATTCTATCATCTTGAAAACGTTATGAAAATGTTATTAGGGAATGTTCCTTAAATGTTTGAAATTAGCTTTTGTATGTATTAGGAATGCTCTTTCTTGGTATGTGTGAATGTTATAGAAACATTACATTCTATCATCTTGAAAACATTATGAAAACATTATTTCTAAATAATTTTAAACATTCCAAATGTCCAGATTTTTCATCTTGTTAGGAAAATGATAGGTGGAAAAAATGCTGAATGTTTAAGCGTCATATAAAATATCCAAATATCCTCCAAACATTGCCCTGGGAACTTTTTTTTATAAACAAATATAAATTCAAACATTTGGTAATATATTTCTAATTATATTTGTCAACACCAAAAACTTTAAGACACTACACAAACATTTTTCATATTTTAATATATTTATTCATTCATATTGTATTTGTCTACATTTTGCCAAGGATACTTTAAGTATACTGTAACATACAGTACATTTAAATGAAAAAAAAATGGCATAACTGATATCTTAACTTTCACATTTTATATACTCAAACATTCCACAAACTGAAACATTCCAAATCTTACATAAAATACATTCTGTGTGTAAAACAACTAATTAAGTGTGTTCTGTGTGTCGTCTTTTCCCGTAGTCTCTGCTTCGGCCTGAAGTGACACCTTAGATTGTAGCATCTATGGAAACAAAACATAGTATTAGTATACAGTATAATCTGTATTATATGTGCTATGTTTTCTTTATTAATGTTTTACAAACTAAAAAAGCCTTACCTTATCTCTGTGTGGTGCAAACTTCAGTGTTTCTGATATGAAGTCCTCAATTACTTTTTCCAGCACCTTGGTGTGTGTTCGACGACAGGCATCTTAAAATCCAGTTAAGATACACAAAAACCAAACATGTTACTGCTACTTACAATAAATGATGATTAAGCATACAGTATGTCAAATAAACTGCTCATTTCCTCAATGACTCATATGCAGTCTTTGGCCTAGCTTGCTCTGAAAATAAAGTTTATCTTCTGCGACTTACTATAAAATATTTGGAATAAGAAACAACTGAGAAACAACTCACGGATTATGACATTACATATTTCCAGTTCCACACATATTTCCAGGTGTGTTGCCTCCCATGAGGCTCAGCCAATCGATCTGAAAATAAAAGTAATGCTGTATTATGCTACACAGCAATATCTGCACCAAGAAAAATAAAACTGTGTGCATAATTATATAAAATAATATGGAAAACACAGCTTTGCTGTTTGGTTTGTTGTGCTGTGCTTAGCCCACTACACCACTCCACCTCTACAAAGATCACACACAGCTGGAGTTACAACAATGCATAAGACACTGTGTTCCAAGTGCAAACTCTTACAACCTTGAAGTACTAACCACTCTCTTTTTGTAGGCTGGATCCTTCAACATGGTGCACAAATCTTCCAGTTCCTTTGTTACAGGGCTTCTCAATAATTTCTTGTCCTTCGGTTGGCTCAGAACACATGTTAGTCCATAGAAGGCGTTCAATGTTTTGGAGTCTCTCATCGACTTGATTGAGACAAAGGAGTATAGTCCACTCAAACTTTGATGACTCTGGATACCATACACTCCATTAAATCTCACAGACAATACATACAATTACTCTGTTTATGTAATAAATGCTATACTGTTACAAACAGAAGATTTATTTTTTTTCCAATTAGGTGTATACTTACCTTGACTTGCCACTGAAGTCCTCTCTTTGTTGTGGTCTTCAGATGGAGAGTTCATGCAAAACTCTGCTTTAAAAAAAAAATATATATATATATATATATATATATATATATATATATATATATATTTATAGTAATAATATGTAAGTAAATGATAAACTAAACCAGTACATTTTAATTATGCAGGCTTAATAGGTTAAATTACCATCACTGTCCTGTGGGGTTGTGACCAATGGCAGCTTGTCAGTTGTGCTTTGAATAAGATTTCCTAATAAACCCAAGGCATCATTTAGAAAAACATATGCAAATACAAATGCAAGTTACACATGACCCATTGGAACACTATGCCGAGAGCTGTTTTTATGATTACCATGGCCATGGCTCTCAACCACTGCCTTCAACCTGTTGCTTATGGCAGGACTCCTGAAGGATAAGCCTGTTTTAAGCAATGCCAAAAGATTAATGAAAAATAATAACAGTACTGCTGATTGTGTAGGCATTATTATATGTTAAATTATTATTACAGTTTTGTAGGGAAGAGAGATTCTTATTTAATTATTCTTATTATTTTTGGTTTCCAGGTATAGTACACCTGAGGTATCATACAAATCAACCAGCAATATTCAAGTTAGGCTAAATATCAAGAATCAGCCCACTGAAATTGGTACGTTTTAGACATATTTATCTAAAGCAACTGTAACACGTATTGGGAATTTTTGTGTTTACTAAATCATACTCAAGACCTCTACCAGCTGAGCCACAGGAATCTAGTAGAATGTTCTTCCTTTAGCTTCAAGGTATTAATTCTTATAAATACAATTATAAATCTATTATAAATGCAAGACTGACTTGTCTCATTTGACTCCACTGTCTTGAGCGCTGAAAAATATTTTGCAGATGGAATAACTAGAAAAGAAAATTAAGGACAGCCAGAGTCACTTCATAAGTCACATAATAACTGATTACAATATGATTACTAATTACAATGCCAGCCCATTTAACCAGTTTACATGCATAGAATTTACTCTATGTGTGCAAGTACATGTGTTATTATCTTAAGTCCTGATTTATTTAATCTTAATAGCAAATGAATGATCATTGGACAAAACAATACTCACAGGAAGGTCTGCTTAGGATCAAACTTGTCCCTGGAAATCTCTCAGGTCTTTTCTTTTTAATCAGTTCATCATCTAAGAAAAATAAATATATTTTTATATTTTGAGTTATCAAAACAACAGTCTTGTCAAGTTAAAAAGAATGAAGCACTTTATTCAGCAGAGATCATAAACATGAGTAAGTCTCTTTTTATTTATTTATATACTTGTACTAGTTTTCACACAACGTGTAAACATTTTACTAGTTAGACTTTTTCCAAAGACTTTTTCCAAACTATAATTTCTGACTAAATATATTATCAAGTGAAACATTATGAAGTTTCAATAACAATAATATACAATACTATACCATTCAAAAGCTTGATGTAAATAATATAAATGTAACAAATAAATAACTGTAGGCTAACAAATGTAAAAACAATGCTGTTCTTTCACTTTATTCCCCCTAAAAAACCTAAATAATATTCTCAGCTCTTTTCAACATTAATAATAATAATAATAATGATAATAATAACAACAATAAATGTTTTTTTGTAGAAAATAAAATTGTTAAAAAGATTTCTGAAGGATTGTGTGACTGGAGTATTGATGCCAAAAAAAAATTGTTTGAAAGTTAGCTAGCTTTGATTGTTCCTTATAAACTGTTTAACTGCTCCCCCAAGTGGATATTAAAGTATGTTGTGGGATAATTAAATATATTCTAAATAAACTACAAACATAAAATTATATAGATTTATTTTGTTCTCACATTCTTTCTTGTAACTCCTTCCTCTCAGTGGCACAGATGAATGAATGGCTCATTATGCAGCTCATTATGCAGGCCTTTGTCTTCTCAGGTGTAAATCACAATGATATTCATGATAGTTAACGCCTACTCGCATATGACTTTTACCAACAAAAAGTGTCTTAGAAAATGTAAATCAATATATTGTTTTCTGTAAGTGAGTAAACAAGATGATTTTCACATAATTTAGAAAGAAAAATTCTAGGCTACAAACTCCAGTTCTCAAAAATCCCTGGAACCAATGTTCTCTGTGTTTTTTTGCCTTTTTCAAGTGTTTTAACATTTTTAGTTTTTCACTAACCACGCATAATACTTTTTTTTCTCAAAAACACAATCATGTACATACATGCTGCTCACATATTATTATAGCCCAGTTTGTGCTGTTTACAGTGAGATTAGACTTTACCCATTCAGATATTGATAAGAAACAGAAAAAAGCACATATGTCAGGGCATGACAAAACTTCTCCAGGCCCCAAAAATACCCTTAGACTCCAGAGGGTTAAACCCACCATCATCAACATCATCTCTGTAACGTGTGGGTTTACAGATTAGTCTTCCAGCAGGCTCATCTTCACTCTCCAAATTTGATGAAAACATGGCATGCTGAACTTTGCGCTTTCCTTCGGCATACGTCTCTGTTATTAAAATATGTACAGTAATACGTTATGAAAAAAAATAACTCATGCTTTTCCCACAAAATATTTGGATGTTGGTAATTGTTTTAAATATCTTAAATATTTTTTTGTTATCCTGACATTATGGAAAATGAGCAGCAGTATTGAGCCTCTCCTGACTCAAACTTTGCTCATAACCACTCCTCAAAACCGGGCTTACTTTGGACCAAGGCCCGAAGAAGCCCCTTAAATGACAGTGGAAACGAGACTGCCGGTGTAGCAGTCGCTTCGGTTCCCCTCTGCAATTCCTGTTTCCCCTCGGGTTGCCAGATCAGTGTAATAAACCCAACCAAACAGTTAATCAAACATATCCCCAAAGTAACCTAAATTCCGTGGATTTGGCAACACTGTCGCATGCAAATACACCAAACACACCTGGATGTAAGGAAAGCAAAAAGGGACAAATCTCTTGCTACACTGCAGCATAGTAAAATGATCCTCACACTCACGTTTATGTTCTATTGTTTTTTATTCATCGTGCAATTGTTCCTTTATTTTTGTCTTATGTCCGAGTTTTTGCAGTTTAATTTTTCCATTGCAAATTAGTGTAATCTGTCCGTGCTGACGTCCAAACTCAGGGTATTATATTACTGTTTCCATATAGAGCAACAATACATTTTAACTAATATTCTATTTGATTAATCTGTTTACCTTCTTACTGATAACAGTGGAATATAGTTCTTCATATGTCAAACCTATATGAGCAAATTCTAAATTACAAAACTCAAGGTGTTTATACATTTGTCTTAAAAAAAAGAGCAGAAATATTTAATTTGCAGATGTTCCTCCAGTTTCCAAGTTGATGGTCAGCAAAGTATTTTAAGTGATAACTT
This sequence comes from Carassius carassius, assembly GCF_963082965.1. Lineage (NCBI taxonomy): Eukaryota > Metazoa > Chordata > Actinopteri > Cypriniformes > Cyprinidae > Carassius > Carassius carassius. Next base: position 10,386,785 of record NC_081777.1, on the reverse strand, counting down.
CTCTACACTGACACGTTTTCTCATAGTAAAGTGTGATACACCAAAACAAAAAGTCAGTGCTTGTCAAGACACTATACTTAACTGACTTAAAGCAACTACCACATTGACAATGACCTGTTTTCTAATTTCAGTTTAAATGGGTGTATTCCTTCAATTGGGCCTTTAGAACCTCATTGCAGGTTATTTGTTTAGATTTTAACAATACAGCTATTTCAATAGATGGCTTGACCACATCTCCTCAAAAAACAATGTAAAGTTTAGAAGAAAAGTGGTTGCTGGACAACAAGAGGCCAACCAATTTTAATTTTAGAATGAGAAAAAAGCAAGCTTTTGCATTTCAGCTAGATTCTACTGGCCTGGAATGGGGTGAACGTTGATAAAGGGTTAAAAAGGCTACTAAGTATTTTCCTTTTTAACATTGCTGTGAGACATAAACTGATTATGTTAACAACTAGGATGAATTTAGTGGGAAAAGACACAAGGACCAACAATGTAAATGAGTACATTTATTGACCATTACACAAAATAGCCTATGCTATTCTTACTAAATGAAGCAGTTGTGTACTGCATTACTTTATTTCACAGGTTTGGGGCAACAAAGGTAATTCTTTCTGACCAAGGCACAGAGTCTGTTAACCAGTTTTATAGTTTATTGAATAAAGGGGAAAAAATCACTATGAATTAAAATTTTCCCGTGTGCATAGGGTTCTGATTTATACACAACATTTATGGTTCATTATATACTCATTCTAATGTATGTTTTGCACACACCACACACAAATTTTAGAGTTAAATATCACGCTATTGTTGTCGCTTTAACCCGCGGACATGAAAAACAACCCGCGGAGCAGTGTTAGCTCAATTCTTGGCAACACTGGTTTGTTCGCGAGATCGATTCTCTTGCGGTACTTTGGCTGCAGTGGCCTAATTGTTACTGGTTAGGTAACCGACCGGTGTTCCAATCCTGACTCTATGCTGTTCCTGTTCCACTCTCTCCACCCAACACTTTTCTGTCCTGTCCACTTCAGCGCAAACAATAAAATAAAATAAAATAAAATAAAGCCTGTGGTGTACAAAACCTGAAGATCCATTTACAATGTAGACCTTGTTCAGGAAACGTTTGTAATAAAATAAGTGAAAAATGCAGTGGTAAATGACATAACCTTTGCAGTATAGCCTATGCCTATATATATTTATAATTAGATAGGCTATATGTTTTGTCATATTCTGTTCTAAAAAATAAATTTTGTTCATCAAAGACATGATGATTTATTGTAAAGGTATATTAAAATATAAACCAATTGTAACCAAATTTGTCATTAGGACAATATAGGGAACAAATAGGAAAAATAGAAACAAAGATCAGAAATATGGTATATAGCCTAGTCTACTATACTGGTCACACTCGTAATTTCTGTTCCCATCACTTCTAAAATGAAGCCATTCCAATAATGGAGTTTTAATAATGTATTTATTCAACATTATGAAATAACACCATAAAGACGTTACAAGAACGTTGTTATGGGAACGTTTTCCCTCAACATTATGAGAACATCAGTCAAGTACAAAAAAACACCATAAAGACGTTACAAGAACGTTGTTATGGGAACGTTTTCCCTGAGAACATCAATCAAGTAAAAAAAACATCTTAAAGACGTTACAAGAATGTTGTTATGAGAACATTTTTGCTCAACGTTATGAGAACATCAGTCAAGTAAAAAAAAAACATCATAAAGACGTTACAAGAACGTTGTTATGAGAGCGTTTTCCCTCAACATTATGAGAACATCAGTCAATTAAAAATAACATCGTAAAGACGTTACAAGAACATTGTTATGAGAACGTTTTCCCTCAACATTATGAGAACATCAGTCAATTAAAAATTACATCGTAAAGACGTTACAAGAACGTTGTTATGGGAATGTTTTTGCTCAATATTATGAGAACATCAGTCAATTAAAAATAACATCATAAAGACGTTACAAGAACGTTGTTATGGGAACGTTTTCGCTCAACATTTTGAGAACATCAGTCATTTAAAAATTACATCATAAAGACGTTACAAGAACCTTGTTATGAAAACGTTTTCCCTCAACGTTACGACAATGTATTTTAACTATGAAAACATTATAAGACTGTTCCAGAAACTTTATGTCAGGAACATTTTTTTCTAACATTTGCATAACTTTTACATAATGTTAGTGAAAGTTATGGGAACATTACCTGTTAGCTGGGATGATACCTCTTAATTAACTGCTACGAAATGATGCCAGTCATATAAGTATGATTTAAACCATGCTAATGCACTTCCATTAATGCCAGCAAAGTTTTCTAGTCTATTCAAGAGAATGTTGTGGTCAATAGTGTCCAACGCAGCACTAAGATCCAAAAGTACTAATAGAGAGATACAACCACGATCGTAGTAGGTCATTTGTAACTCTAATGAGAGCAGTCTCAGAACTATGATACAGTCTAAATCCAGACTGGAAATCCTCACAGATACCACGTTTCTCTAAGAAGGAATATAATTATGATGATACTACCTTTTCTAGTATCTTGGACAGAAAAGGGAGATTCGGGATCAGTCTACAATTAACTAGTTCTTTGGTGTCAAGTTGTGGGTTTGTGTTTTTTTTTTTTTTTTTATGAGAGGCTTAATAACAGCCAGTTTGAAGGTTTTGGGGACATATCCTAATGACAATGATGAATTAATATTAGTCAGAAGAGGATCTACAGTACAGACCAAAAGTTTGGACACACCTTCTCATTCAAAGAGTTTTCTTTATTTTCATGACTATGAAAATTTAAGCTTCACACTGAAGGTATCAAAACTATGAATTAACACATGTGGGATTATATATGGAATTATATACATAACAAAAAAGTGTGAAACAACTGAAAATATGTCATATTCTAAGTTCTTCAAAGTAGCCACCTTTTGCTTTGATTACTGCTTTGCACACTCTTGGCATTCTCTTGATGAGCTTCAAGAGGTAGTCACCTGAAATGGTCTTCCAACAGTCTTGAAGGAGTTCCCAGAGAGATGCTTAGCACTTGTTGGCCCTTTTGCCTTAAACCATTGCCTAAACCATCTCGATTGGGTTCAGGTCCGGGGACTGTGGAGGCCAGGTCATCTGGCGCAGCACCCCATGCATGGAACTGTTCCTCAGGAGATCTATAGTGCACTGTATGATGCGATACTATTGCTGACAGCTGCATAATTACAATTTGACATCTAATAGTATCGATCTTAGAAGTACATATTTCATAAAGTCATGACTGCTGTGACGTTGGGAAATGTCAACACTTGTTGATGTTTTATTTTTCTTTTTGTTTGCCACTGTATTGATGAAAAGTAATCAGATCTAGCAGTTTTGAATGCCTTTCTGTAGGATAGGTTACTTTCCCGCCAAGCAATACGAAATACCTCTAGTTTTTTTTCCTCCAGTTGTGCTCAATTTTCCAGGCTGCTCTCTTTAGGGTGTGAGTGTACTCATTATACCATGGTGTCATACTGTTTTCCTTAATCTTCCTTAAGCGTAAAGGGGCAACTATATTTAAAATGCTAGACAAGAGAGAGTCCATAGTTTCTGTTACATCATCAAGTTGTTCTGGGGTTTTGGATATGCTAAGAAATTGGGATACATCAGGAAGATTACTTACAAAGCAGTCTTTTGTGGTAAAAGTGAAGGTTCTACAAAACTTGTAACAAGAAGTAGAATTTACAGTTTTAGCTATATGAAGTTTGCACAAAAGTAAATAAATGGCTGCCCACTGCTCCGGGTGTGTGTTCACGGTGTGTGTGTTCACTGCTGTGTGTGTGCACTTTGGATGTGTTAAATGCAGAGCACGGATTCTGAGTATGGGTCACCATACTTGGCTGTATGTCTTGTCACTTTTTTTCACTACTCGGTAGCACCAGTTGTGGTCGAGCCTTATTGATTATAACAGATTTTTGTGAGATCATAATAAACTGAAATGGTCGTATTTATCATATTCGTTTTTTTTTTTTGAGACTGTGCGAGATCAAATTTGACGTGGTTGCATTTGTGCGCGTGAATGTTCTGCCCTGCTCCAAAGCATCTGCTCTGCTGTAGCAGGAGTCAGATTTCACTGATCACATGAAGAGATGTGCTTGTAGTGCGAACGCTACAGGTGTTGAGCCTGGTTTATACTTGCCCAGTTTAGTTTTACTTTTCTTTTTGTTTTTAAAAAGCATGCTATCTTTGCTGTTAACCCAACATTATGCTATGGAGGCTTTCTTTCTTTCTTTATTATTATTATTATTATTTTTATTTATTTATTTATTTTCTTTGATTCCACACTGTTTGCTTAACTTTCTGTGTTTTATTAGTTGGTGTATAGCATGTGGAACCATGTCTCATCTTATTCTTTTTTGGTTCATATACGTTTTAGTTTCGGTCTAGATTGTCAATATAGCCTATTGTTTTATTGTTGTTGTGCTTTTTAATTAAGAATAACAATGAATCAATCTTTTGTTTTAGTCTTAAAAAGTGAAAAGTGTATAGATATAAGCAAAACAAACAATTGGCTTTTCTTGTAAAATGTAACACCAAGATCTTAATTCAAAAAGTCCGGTTTATAACTAAAAGAGGAATTCCTGTTCACAAAATTTAAATCACAAATAATACTGATGAAAAAGAGCAAGTTGAAAGTTTAACACTCATTACCGTATTAATACAAACTACGCTAAAAGTTAATCCTCATGCATTGATTAAGTAATGTTGTAGCAAATGATGTGCTAGTGCGACCAAATGAGAAAGTCACAAAAGAGCCTTTTTATTATTGTTTATTTTACTTTATGTATTTATTTATTATTTTTCTTCTCTACTCTTTAGTCTACCAGGGGGTGGGATGGGTTGGGATGGGTTCTACATTTGCTCAGTTGCTTTTTGTCTTCTGCTGTTGTTCACAAAAGAAAATTCAATAAACAGTTGTTAACAAAAAAAAAGAAAGTCACAAAAGAGCGACCGGTGGGAAGAATGAGTCTAGAGCCCTGTATAGTCTGAAAGCGGCAATATGTGGATGCCACATCAGTGAATAGGGCAAAAATGTGAGCGGCCATGCATGGTCCTCTCCAATAACGTACCCATCTAGCACACAAAGTTATGACAAAATGATATCCCGATATATAATTTCATGATAATAGATTTTCCAGGAGTCTGCAAAGTCGCTGCATTGTTCCAAAGACGGCTCTAGTTCTCAACTGAATGTACGGGATAAGCATCAATAAATTTGACCAAAGAAAACTAGTTAAAATCGATATTTTTCTATATTAATTTGTGCATCTTCAAATGTTTATTAAAAGTGCAAAAATTAATTAACAAAAAATCTGAAAAAAGTTAATATCTTATATAAGGTTCTAATTTCAAATTTAGTTTTCAGCATAGCATTTAAAAATACAATAACCATTATTTTTTATTTATTTATTTTTTTCATTTTGTCCATCATGGTTAAAAAAAAAAAAATAATAAAAATGAATGGACGCAAAAGTACACGGACCCTCAGTTGTTTTTTTTTTTTTCAGATTTCAACAAATTATACATCGTTTTGAAGGTCTTTGTTAAAAAAAATAAATAAAAACAACTCGTTTTTGATAATTTGCTCATTGTGAATCATTTTGCTAGCACCGTCACATTTAAAAACCTGATCAGGGGCATAAAAGTAATCTGAATGCAGCTATTTACAGTATTTCTTTGTTACTGATTGACACATGAACTTCCCCTTTAAATAGCGTGATGCTATGCCCTCTATGTGTATGATGCTGCTCCCTTTAAGCACTGTGAATTAATTTATTCAGCATTTGGACACTTCCATAAGGATGCATTACATTTGACTATGCAGATTAATAAAGGATGCATTTGTCTTGTGAATTACAGAATTTTATTTTACCAATATTTTTCAGTTGGCTGTTAAAGTTTTATGTGGGAATATTGCATGACACACTGATCCTTTAACAATGCATTGGTGCAAAAACGCACACCTTTTGGAACAATTGTGCAACATGATTTGGTGTTTTGGGTGCTCCAAATGCAAACTTTGCATGCAATAATCAGGAAGCAGTTAACAGTGCTCTGATTCAATGTGCATACAGGCATCGTCAGATTGGCAATACTCTAGTGAGTGTAGCCCAGTGATGTTGCGGGATCTAGTGGGGGCGGCATTCATATTTCAAGTTGGCTGTGCAACTCTTTATCACAACCCTGATAAATATAGTGCCATTAAGTACACCCTCCAGCTGGTGGCACCCTAAGCGACTGCCTAGTTTGCCTGTGCCTAGAAACGGTACTGGTGGTCTTCATTTAATTTGTCTATTTTCCTGTTCTAGTTGGTTGTTAGGTGGGTAAGGAAAGAGCCAAATTTCATATGTCTATGATATGTTAATCCCTAGATATAGCTAGGTTTTTTTTTTTTTCAGTTGTATTCTCTGCCAGACAAAAACCCTGTGTATGAGCAATAGTAACAGTGATGTGTGCCTTAACAAGCACCATTAATGTGAAGTGACTTTGAATCAGTTTTATTGTACAGTAAGTAGTCATTTTAGTACATTATTTCACAATTGATAGATTATAACTCCACACACCATGCTATGTGAGTCATCATAGTCTGAGTGTTTTGGTTAGAATTTGAGTGTTGCTCGACAGTGAATTAATTTCATTTAAACCTCTTTCATTTTAACCTCTTTCATTTTAATTTCCATGCGGAGCAACACATAGAAACACACACACACACACACACACACACTGGAAGAAAATCTGCTCTCACTACATTCATACAGCACAGACTCTTGTCTACCCTTAACAAGACTGTAATGAGATTTTAAAGAGTCTCTGTTCAGCACTTACATCTCTGACCCTTGACCTTTTTAATGTCACAGACATGATCAGAGTGCTGTAGAGACAATGGCACCATTCCAGGATCATGGTCCATGAGTACTGAGTAACCTGTTAATCCCAGTGCTTTATAGAACACAAAGCCAATACAAACAAATAAGTCTATTTTACATTAAAGATGAGCTCCATTTGTGACTCCACTGGTTTAGTGTTATTTCATCTGAGCACAGATCACATGAAGTTTGACATTGGTGACTATATTGGTAAGATTGGGCATGTTAAAGTGTGTTCTTACGTTGTTCATGGTAAATATATATGTTAAGCTGCATACACGTATTCCTAACTATCACACATTGGTAAATATAATGTATACTGGTTAGTAAACAAATAAATAATAAAAAAAGTGTTTTGAAATGCTGAAAAAACAAACGTTGACATGTAAAAAAATCTAAACGGCTATTTTTCTCCAAATGGATCAGGCGTTCTGTTTCAAGGCATCATATCAAGTTTTTTTTTCAGTAGCTTAAAGTGCTTAGAAGATACAGCCTAAATTTTTGATTGACATTTAGCTGAATGCATATTTATATATACACACACACACACACACACACACACACACACACACACAAAATATATATATATACACAAGTATGAGATTGGAACACATTTGGAGATTGGAGACTGGGAATTTTGGTAATTTGTAAACTCCAATGTAGTGATAATAATAATAATAATAATAATAATAATAAATTGCTAAAGTAATATGGACTTTCTGTATTTTTTCAAGGTGTCATCTTTGTTGATAACCATACACCTGTAAAATAAAAGCTAGCTCTACCTTTTTTGGAAAACAAGTTTTGGAATCCAGAAATATAATAAAAAAATGCTCCAACACTGAATATAATGCAGCACAAGAGATGAGGTGCTGAAGCACAGGTTTTTGTTCAACCCTGGTCTTTTTGTGAAAAAACAAAACAAAAAAATTCTCCAAGGCTGTTCTCTATCTGAAGGAAACAGATGTATCTGATGAAAGCAAGACCTCGGGTCTCTGACAGGAACAAATGGAGTGTGATTGGCGACAAAACACACACAACAATGAATGCCTAAATCAATCTCCATGAATGGGAGCCATCTGACATGAGTTACACGATGCCTGTGACACTTAACACAGCACTTTCATCATGTCTGTTGCTTTGGTTATAATGAGAATGTTTGTTTAGAGCTGTATGAAGGCAAATCATTTCTGTCAGACTCAATATGAGAAAATTAACTAGTTTCAATAGTCTCTGGAGTCATTACATGGAAAAGTTTTTATTTTTATTTTTTTTTTATAAACGACTGTGGTCCAGTATTTCTTCTGCTATTTGAAATTAATTGCCAGTTCCAGTTGTGACAATATTGATATTCCTAAACTGATATATTGTACAATGCAGCTTAATGCTTCCACTAAAGCTAATTAAGATCTTTTTCATTAGGTCAAATTACAAGAAAGACTCTAGATGGCTTGATCCATGTGGCATCTTGTTCATTATCTTTAAAGAGTCCTTTTTATGATAAAAAGTGCTATTATACTCTTTTACAAAGTCTTGATTTTAATTTGGGGGTGTACTAGAACAAGCTCTCCTGTTTCCTCCCCAGCCTGGCACAAACGGCTCAATTAGTCCTGGGTTTGATGAAGGCCCACCTTCTGAAAAGCAAAATGTGATCCGATTGATTAGCTGTTCCCAGTGCGTATTGATTGGCGAACTGCTTAGACGATGTTTCAGTACAACCTCGCCCTTGCCAAAAGCAGCAAGTTCCGTCTGCTCCGTTATAGTTAAGGATGGTGTCAACGTTGCCATATCAGTTTGAGCCGGATTCAGACCCTGAGAATATTGAGCAAGAGTATCACGCAAAACCTTTGCACGCACAGTTATTGCAAGACATATTAGAGTGGAAACATTGTTGTTGTTTTTTTGGCTAAATCACATCTTAGACAGGATGTCAACAGCTGCTTAAATATAACTGCATTTACTACGTACAGATAAGTGCATGTGTATTATGTCTATTGTCCTTTAATTCTAAAATTATAACGTGAATAGCAGTAAAACTGTTATACAGTTGAATTTATTTATACCATAGTCCAGTGTTTCCCACAGATTTTGACTAGGCATATATATGATTTTGTGGCGGCATATATATGCAGATTCATTCTCTGCCAGCAGGAGACGCTGTTGGAGTGGTAGAAATCGAGGTTTCCACGGTAAAGACTGTACAAAACAGTGCTATGCTCATAAACGCTGCTTTATCATACATTACATGCAAGATGAAATGAAAATCATGGAAACAGTGGGTTTCCTTCAGAAATACAGTGATATATAAACACCCACACTCAATGTATGGGACACACTGTAGTCTCAGAATTGAAGTGTATATTCTGAAGATTACATCATTGTCCATTATTGTAGCTACTGTTAGAATTTTTGTACAAAAACTTTTCATAATTGTAACATACATATTTACATACATAATTATTCAGGTGCATGTGTAATAACTTGCGAAAACATGATGCTACAGCAGCACTGTTTATTCGTTGTCGTCTTGTCTGATGCACTCAACCAAGCTTTCTAAAGGCGGGAATACACGGTGTAATTTTTGCTATCAGACGTGCTCACAGACGATTTTTTTATCTCGGGAGAAAATCACAGATGCTCGCATGGTCGTGGCTCGTACCGTGTAAGAACAATTATGGGCTGATCAGAGAACGTTACCACAACACTTCCCGACCTCCCGATAATTTTCAAACATGTCAAACAAAAATCGGCGGCTGTCGGTTTAAATTCATGGCGTATATGTGGTTTGGCGATCCATATGAAGTTGACCAATCAGAAGATGATAAAACCCACATACAGTATTATGTACATAAATAGTAATTTTAGTTAATTATACAGCTCTACTTTTTATTTGTTATTCTGAATTGTGCCAAATTTTCCGTTCAGCTTTATGAACCATTTGTATTTACAGGAAAACGACAAAAAATTCAAAAATAACTTTCTCACCTCAAGTTGTTTATGAAGAACAGAAAGTCCATGCTTTTCTCTACTTTTCAGCCATTCTCTTTGCCATGTCTTTGTTTCTTTTTTCTTTTTTTGGATGTCACAAGCCCTAGCTGCCACAAAGAAAACAATTTCGTCCTCAGAATCCATATTGTCATGAGTGGCGTAAAAACGTAATGATAATCTCAGAGTTTGTAAAATCATAGTAAATTTGTGTCATATGACTGCCTCTGTATGATTTTCGGATAAACTCAATTCTGACATGTGCGAGGGCTCACGAATTTCCGACCTTCAGAATCATACCATGTACAGCCACCTTAACCACGACCTCGCCACTAACGGTGACTTTGAGACATCACAAAACCCGGAAAACACCGCTGTAATCCAAATGCGCCGTTCATTGTAGTTCTTGAAAAGGGATTAAAAAAAAAAAAAACTAAATATCTCCCTTTGGAGTGGCTTTGAGATTTGTAACTTTGTACACATTTATTTATTTATTTATTTTTTATGCCCAAACAAACACACTACACAGACTAAAATTCAAAAAGTTAAACACTAAACTAAATCTAAAGATGATCAAATGGATCACACCCCTATACTGCATAGTGATTTCAGTAATTGAGAAACACTTCATTTAAACCAGATTAGTTTTGTAAGAAATAGATGTTTAATAACATGAGAAATAACATTTTACTTGCAAAGTCTGTAAACAATTCACCACCATGATGCTTTATGACAAAATCCACAGAGCATTTCAAACAAGAAACAGAGAACATCTTGAACTTCACCACACCAAAACACACTCATGCGCTGTGGGAGGGTATAAATTAAAAAGGGGAAATTTACATTCTATCCTCAAGAGCACTGAGTGACACAGGACACTCCATTTACAACACATACTGAGACTGATTTAGAAAACATTTACTTGAAATTGAAACTTTGAGAACAACATAAAAATATTATTTTCCACTTTTTTTCCACAAAATGTTCTTTTCCAATTCACCATGAGTTGCACAAAATAACCATACAGAATGTGACCACTCAACATGCAGCTGAAACAATCAAGTATTCCCATGCAGTGGAAGGGCTTCCAGGTGCACAGGTAGAAGAAAATGGCACGCTATTCCCTCTGTTGTCAGGAACTGCCAACTGGAGCTCTATGATCTTGGGCTTCTGGATCCCAGGACAGAACATCTTGTGCATGAATTCTCTTCTATTGTTGCTCTAAAGATGAGACCTTGGACCTCAGGCTATGGTGAAGGGGGGGCCTTCAAGGAATTACAGGAACCTCCCTGACTTCCCCCTCCAGTACTGTGATACTGCAGAGAGTGCAGGAAAACAAAGAACTATTCATCTTAGTTCACTCAAAACTCCATTACCCATGCTTTAATTGCTTTGCCATTATTGCATTGGACATTTACATTAAATTCACAGTTCACAGGTCAAGCAATTAAATAAATAAATACACAGGTATTTACAAATCATCCTAGCATTTAATTTATTAAATGTATGTGTGTGTGTGTGTGTGTGTGTGTGTGTGTGTGTGTGTGTGTGTGTGTGTGTGTATATAATATTAAAAATCAAATAATCATTTTAAAATTGAATTATGCTCAACTATTTGAAATTTTAAGTAATTGTCCTAAAACAGGTATTTTTATGTATTTATGTTGTGGTGAAAATTTAATTAATTAATTTATTTATTTATTTTGGGTTGGAGGGTAGAGTTAAAAATAGGTTGACCTTTAAATAGACAAAACTAAACAAAACAGGATCACACAGTACTCTTCACCTCAGCCTTCAAAACCATCTGCTGTTATAGAAAATGATTTGTTCTTGCTCCCTGAAGTGCCACAAATGACAGAGCTATATATACAGTGGATGTTTTCTTTAAATAAATTCTCTAGATAGTGAGTTTACAGGGAATTTCAGAGAAAATCTGACCTTTTTTAAGGTCAGTAATGTTTCAGTGTGCTTGATTCTTTAGTTTTCCCCATGTGAATCTGAATTCCTCCTCAAAAGAGCAGAATAACGGAGTGTCATAATGTGAGAAGGTTTTTTTTTTTTTCTGTATGACTACTGTGACCTTGACGGGAATTGTTCCTTAACAATAGATCCGATTGCTTCAAATGACCAGAGCATCCTAGCTTTTGAGTGAGTTTGTGTGTGTGTGTGTTGCGTCTCTATTTCATTTGTTTTTTCTAAATATATAAAATAAATGAATAAATAAAATTGTAGTCAAATTGCAAACCTATAAATAAATAAGAAATCTATTTTAATTCATCCTAACAGGAGTAGAAGGGCAGTTTTTTTAGTGTTTTAAGCATATTTCTTGAAATAATTGTATTCTGAAGCACAGTATAAAGTAATTTAATGAGATATATATATATATATATATATATATATATATATATATATATATATAATATATACATATTAAAAAAGCATAATAATTATAATAATAATAATAATAATAATAATAATAATAATAATATAAAAATTAGAGAACACTTGAAGATACCCAACTTAATGCTGTTGATCTGGCTCTAATTTCCTGGGCCTCTTATACAGTTACATGGTAGGGTGAATGCAAATGTTTATCTGAACCTCCTTCAACAACATTCAGTTACTTCCCTGCAAGCAGTTATCTCCCAGTCAGCATGCAATTTACATGCAAGACAGTCCCCCTGTCACAATGCAAACAGGTAAAGCAGTTCCTTGAAGCTAAAAATACTGAAATAATGAAATGGCCAAGCCTATTTACTTTTATTATTATTATTATTTTTATTTTATTTTTTCTGACAGTTTTAACCCTCCAAATTTTAGTTAGAATCTTATTTTGTGCTTCAGTGGTTACTGTTCTCCAATTTTGATCACTGTGTTCAATAAAGGTTTTTCTTTAAATGCCTTGGATATTTTGTCAAACGTTAATAGAATAGTGGTATATCTACAGATAATATAATGAAGATATTTCAGGAAAAAAAAAAAAAATAATGTATTTATAGATTGTTCTCAAATTTTGATATCCACTCTATGTTTTCTGCATAAAAATAACTGAAGTATTGTTCTAATGAGAGGCGTCATGTCCATTCAAAGTAAGAGGGCATGTGCCCCCTCAGATTTCTGAGCCAAGTGGATTTTGAATGCGGCTTCCAAAAGACAAAAAATAGTATACTAATATTTTTTGATATTTGATACAATCAGTGTGATTAGATCATTCAGTGGGGCACAGTATTAGCTGCTAAATTTGAATCTGCGCTTGCTGGCTGGCGGTGAGCCGACAGACACGTTTGTACAGCACTGCATTATAACCAATCACACGATTATGTTGTGTGTATTAATGGAATGGCTTGTCAGAGACGGTCAGATGAGTCATCGCTGAAATTTGTAATGTACAATATTATTATTAAATTAACAAAATTAACAAATTCAACACTGATAATAAATAAGCATATTAGAATGATTTCTGAAGGATCATGTGACACTGAAGACTGAAGTAATGATGCTGAAAATTCAGCTTTGCTTTATGGGAATAAATTGTATTTTAAAGTAGCCTATATTAAAATAAGAGCCACTGTGCAGGTTTCTCTTTGTGAGGTTTGGTTAGCAGTGAATGAAATGCAGCTTTACACACAACTGCCAGTCTGCATGGAGAGGATCTTGAGACTCCAGTAGTTTCAAACACCTGTCTGCTGCTCAGCAGTGGCTTTTTTACAGATACAGTTCATTTGTTTGACAGAAACTTTCCTTAATAAATCTTAATCTGACCAAGATCTCTCCAAAAATCTTTTGCCAGTTCGAGAATCTCTATTTGCTTTTTGCAAAATATTGTTTGTTTTGATGTCTTTTGCAAGACATTGCATTGTTTCATACTTTTCATCTTCAGAAAGATCTTTCTTCCTCACTATATTTCATGAGAACTTGCTTGATAATGTGGGAAAACCTCTTTAAGTAGGGTTTCCATTTACCTAAGAAGACCTGGCAATCTATTGACTTAACCTGTCTGAGATTGATACCAATTACCTGAAATGATGTGAAAAACAACACAAACAAAAATCTGCCTCTTGTACCAAAATCCTATTGACATGTCACTTGCATAATAATTTGGAACACGGAGTATTTGAGTTTGTTTTATGCCTGATGTATTAGGCCTGCTGCCCATTAGCAAATACTAAATTTGACCTGAATTAACCTTTGAATGAGAAAGTCCATGCAGTCTTACCTCGATGAGAGGGTGCCAGTGTGCGATGGGTTTGCGTGGATATGTCAACATTTCATTCCAATGTTCTCTGCCCAAACCTTCAGCATCATTACCTACTCGGCACACGCCAATGACCTCATTGTGACCAACACTGTGTAAAGACACAGAAAAATACTGTTTACTTCATAAGACTACTTTTTGTCAATATTATAGTTTTTGCAGAACTGCATTAAGAATCTCCACAGCCCCTTCTATAAGGCTTGCATATGTTATCTCTTCATTAAGACCATTTAATCAGAAGTGTGTGTGTACTTTTGTGTGTATAATTTGAATTAATAATAATATTATTAAACTTTTTAAATTAATAATATATATATATGTACTTTTTTTTTTTTGACTCATCTCTCAGTTTACAAACAAAAAGCATGTTCACAATAATTAACATACAATGAAGTATTGACTTAAAGTCCAAAAGCATAAAGTACATTTTAGGATGTGTTTGCTTTGCCTTGTCCATGTCCATTTTTAGCATCCCAGTATTAAACAACCAAAACAATGCTACACTTACAGATAAACAAAAGAATACAAACAGAATTAAAGGCAGCAAAAGCTATAATGATAAAAGTGAAAGTGACATGACATACAGCCACGTATGGTGGCCCATACTCAGAATTCATGCTCTGTGTTTAACCCATCCAAAGTGGACACACACACACCATGAACAGCCATTTATGCTGCAGCACCTGGGGCTTCAGTGCCTTGCTCAAGGGCACCTCAGTCGTGGTATTGAAGGTGCAGAAAGCACTGTACATTCACTACCCCAACCTACAATTCCTGCCAGCCCGAGACTCAAACTCAGTCCAACACTCTGTTAGGCCACAACTTCCCAACAGTAACAGCATCCACACCAGCTATGGTGTGTAATAAGACTCCATATGCATAATTGTCAGTTAAATATAATTATAATAATAAAAATAAATAAAATAAAAAATAAATAATAATAAAATAAAATAAAAATAATGTCATGTCATGTCCCATAGACTTACATTGTAAGTGCCTTCTGTAAATGTGATCTATGTTTGAGATATTTTTTGAAGGATGAGTCAAAATTCATGTCTGTGTAATCAACAGCATTTTGCAGAGCTTAACTTGTTTTGAAACTGGAACCTTGCTTAAAAGTCAGAAAGAAAGCACAAAAGAAAAATAAGAAATAGCAATGCAATCATCTAACTTCAGTTGATACTCTTATAGCATGTGTCTATAATGGGCAGAAAAGACAGACGATATTTGTGAAACTCTCACCGGTCATAGTCCATAACAGCTATGAGAAGGCTGATTTGGTCAATGTTCTCTGGAGGGACGTCAAACACTATGGCCTCATTGTACACTGGGTTTAATGTGTTCCTCTTGGTGGAGGTTTTTCTTTTTTTCAGTCTCCGTCCATCACACATCAGAGAAACTTTCACATAAGGATCTAGGAAATTAGTCCAAGTGGATAGCAAAAATAATAATGTTATCATAGAATATTAGATCTAACGCCATGACCTTTTCTCTGCGGTTCCTTTTGAACACAAATCCAAGGAAAGATACACATACACTTAAAAGTTATTTTTAATGTCTGGAAATACAGTCAAAGCTACAACTCTGATCATGTTATATTACTATAAAAGGGAATCAGTTATTAAATGTATGTATGCATGAATGCAAATGTAAGATTTTTTTTCACAATTTTTCAAGTATTGCACTGTGTGGTGGTTAAATATTTACTTATTTTCCTCACAAGCTTAAATCTTTATCTATAAGCCTCTTACGTATCATTCCATAAGATGCAAATCCCCTAAAGCTATTCTTTTAAAGACAGAGAGAGAGAGCAATATATATATAAGTACATCTGAAAAATCTGAATCTGCTCATACCTGAAGCTCCAGTGATATCCATGGCCTTCAGATTCCGTGCTTTGATCATGGTGATGGTCAGTCGTCCAGCAGTAGGTAGGTAGCACAGAGAAAACATCAGATCACCCAGATCCACATTGTCCTGGAAACAGAAACAATATTTATTTATTCCAGTTTGCTATTCTACTTGTACAGTAAACACCTCCATTCATATTAATGACTGTTTGATTCAGTTATTTGTTCATGCGTTTGTTCGTGTATTCATACTTTCATTGAAAATTGAGCAAAACATGGTAAATATAGATGACATGGAGTTCACAGAGGAACAACTTGCCACCTTCTTATGAAGTTGTTCATAGCAATTTGCATCATATTAGAACGACACTAACGTCAGCAGCATTTAAAAGTAACAGCCGTGTTATCACTTTCCCTCAAAATAACTCAGCTGAGAATGTGAGATGAGCTTTTCTAACACCTATTCATTTGAACTTCATTATGATGGCCTTCCAGTCTACTGAAAAAGGAGGATCTAACTGATGAGATTCATCTACACCTGACGATCAGCTACTGCAATATGAACTTCATGGATATGGTAAAGAATGACAGAACCCAGAAATGGAAAATAAAATATGTTATGGTGATTCAAAACTGACTCATATACAGAAGGACAGTTTGTTACTAAGCAAAAATATTTTATATTAAAAGATATATATTTTGTGTTAGTATTTTTGCTGTGGTGATTTATTGTTGATGTTCAAAATAGTTTCATTTTTGTGTGCCATTTAGGAGCAATAACAGACCACAGTGTAATAGACCACTTGTGAGAAATAATAAATAAAATAAAAATCCCACAATCAAACAATGTCTCAGCAGTTTGCATGTGCCGTTATAGAGCAAACAAGCAGAAAACAGAAAATGTGTGCAGACTATGCAATCAGAATTGCAATCAGGAGTGCAGGTTTTTTAATACAAAACACATACGTAACACACTTTGCTTATAAAGTTTGCTTTCTATAACAGGTTACTTGCTACTAAGTGCCTCTATGGAAGTCTGTTTCAAACCGATTTTTCCTCAAAAGCCCTAACTGTAGCAGTCTCTTTTAACTCTTGATTTTAAAACAAAGAGTATCTAAAGATGAGACTAGCATTTGTCCATATTCTTTTTTTATTATGTCTAAATAGTCACCATACAGGGAAGTCAGCATACATGGTGCAAAAAAAATAAAATATAAATAAATAAATAACAAGGTGTTGTTCTTGATGGCAGTGAGATATTATGAGTTTATATCTGACACTCCAATGTATGCCTGAGGCTCATGGTGAAAATAACCAGGGGTTGTGCTGGTTGTGACAGTAAAAAGTCATTCTAGTAATGTGATATCTGTGATCTAGTTTCATAGAGGATCTGAAAAGCTAGTGGTCCTGCCATTTAGAAAGGGTAAATAAATTTCAAAGGCAACTGCTGCTCTTTTATATTTCATAGATATATTGCCTGATTTACTAAAGTTGTTAACAGGTATGGTTTAATGCAATAAGATCTAAATTTTTTATGTATAATGAAAACAAACTGGAAGTGTTAATAGAAGATCCATCTGGATGAATTAAACTTATATGCAAAGTATCTCAGTATTATGTATTGTATTGTACTGAGTAAATGTGTAAAAAGTAAAAGTCAGTAAAACTACTAGTAAATGAGAGTCATGTTATTACAGTTGGGCCAGATTTACAAATCAGGGTAAACTAGCGTGAAAAAGGAATTCCATAAAAGTAGTGGGAGTGGAAAGCTCTGCTGGTGAGCTAGTGACAGTGAGTAAATAATAAGTTAGAGGAAATCATGGCCTAGTGGTTAGAGACTTTGACTCCTAACCCTAGGGTTGTGGGTTCAAGTCTTAGGCCGGCAATAGCATGACTGAGGGGTTCCCTTGAGCAAGGCACTGAACCCCCAACTGCTCCCTAGGTGCTGCAACATAAATGGCTGCCCGCTGCTCCGGGTTTGTGGTTTGTGTATGTGCACTTTGGATGGGTTAAAAGCAGAGCACAAATTCTGAGTATGGGTCACCATACTTGGCTGTATGTCACATCACTTTATAAACAGACACACCCAGATCATTTTTATAAAGACCAACATAATCTACCAAGAACAAAGCAAATTAGCATAAGGTTGCCTCATTTATAAAACATACATATGCACAGATTTGATCTTAGAGTTTGTTTATGCTTAGAGTCACACCAGTGTTCAGATGAATACAGTCTTTGACTTGGAAATAGGATTTGTACATTGACTGGTGCTATATTATATGTTAATTACATGAATTATTTGGCCTTTACAAGGCACATATCTGAAACCGTTCAACCATTCACAATCTCAAGATCATTTGCGATTTTTACATAAATTTCACTTTCTTTTTTTTCATAGATTTTGCATCTGAAAAGGGAATCTCCGACAACTGCATACACACACAAACACAAGTTTAGCCACAAAATAACTTTTCAGAAAAAAATAAAATAAAATAAACTGTTGCAAGCTGTCATTAAATCTGGCCCTGGCAAAATTATCTTTCTTTCTTTCTTTCTTTCTTTCTTTCTTTCTTTCTTTCTTCGAGAGAGAGAGAGAGAGAGAGAGAGAGAGAGAAAGAGAACAATTGACTCCTCAACATTGTTAAACCAGATGTTGTTTTTCTACAAAATATTTGTGCAAAAGCTGTGTATGAAAACTAAAGGGATCAAACTGAATCATAAGTATACTTATGATTATAATGTACCTAAACTGTGTTATTTCTTATCAACTGATTTTCCATAACATGTCATAAAATAATTTCTGGTCATAACAACATTTAATGTACAAGCATTTATGTATTTGGTAAGTAGTCAAATAACAGGCTGGATAAAGTTCAGCCAGCCAACCATCAGTTTTGCAAAATAAACACCTATATGATGATACCAAACCTCTGTCTATTTTGTGATAGTGACTGACTAACCATTTATATTCACAGTTTAATCATAATTTATATTTCAACTGAATAAGAAACTGTAATAATTCACTTCTGTTTAGTGGGCACTGAGCTATCTATACTGTACTCTTTTTCTCTAGCACTCTGAACTTTGTATTGGTGACTGTTATGATAGATCTGGGAAGATATGTCTCATTAGTTTGAGTTGAGCCTTAAATGAGCTCTAGTAATTTAATTAAAAGAGCATGGTTTGAACATCAAAACACGTTGTATGCTGTTCATTTCAGAAAGTCACCAGTGGTTTTATTTAGAAATGCCCCTCAGAGTCAGTTCATTGCTTATGTCCCTTAAAAACTGCTCTGTTTACTAGACTCCAGATTGGTATTGCTGAGACGTCTGACAAAACCAGCCTGATCTCACGATCAAAAAGTACATATTTAGACGTAAATTAAAACTGTCCAATACGTATGTGCCTTTACGTATTTAGTGTCATTTACGTATTATCTGGACGTAATTACAGGTTCGATACGTATCGAAATTTACGTAAAAACAACCTCAAATATGTACAGATAGAACGTTTTCTCTGACCAGTCAGTTATCCATAGAAATTTGCTCATTAAGCTGCTTTTCAATGCGTATCGGATTCATTTTTTTAATATTTATATATATTTTCCCTTTTTATAATTTTTTTTTGATAAATGTAAGATTCCTATACCTCACCCGAACCTAAACCTACCCATTTTATACAGAATGTTAAAAGAATAAAACATAATAAAACACAATTTTAGTTAAAATATAACATTAAAACGTTATTTTGAGCCACTAACGTTAATCTTACACCTACCCCTAAATCTACCCATAACCATTTCTTAAAACTACATAACGTTACTGTTATAAATAAACAAATAACAGACAAACAAACATAATGTTAATCATTTATTTTTTGCGAAAAAATATCATAAGTGGTACTAAAAGTAGTTCAAATGATAATGAGTTCCAGTCGCAGTCCTCTCTGGAGGTAATAGTTTTTATAGGGTACAGAGCGGAATTTAATTTATTAATACGTGAAATTATGAATCTGTCTTCTCTCCGTGAAGGCGCAATGGCGCAGGGCACAGTAGCAGTACTGATTTCAAATGTCTATCAACGAAACACGACATGTCGCAATCTGTGACGAATTATGTGAGAACCAATGAAAGTTCGATATTAGTGCCGTAAACCATGTCGTAACGTTCCTGTGGCGCACTGGCGCTATTTTCAAATTCGAATCATGACGAGCGCGGGCTTTGACTGCGACGGACGCTGTTGCTGAGAATGAAGATGAAGATCGATTGATATGGATATGTTCCTTGCAAACATCTGGATTCTAAAGATATGGAGTACAGCAAACAAATAAAATGGATGTGATTTGTAATTTTATGCTGCGCTTTTGTGTATCTATGGTTTGCAGCATGCACAGAAATGTTATTTCCTATTAAGTAGATGAGTAAACTGCTTTCAATAAATTCAATAAAAACATTTATTGATATGACAATTAAATACAACAGATTTAAATCATTAAAGCCACGATTTTAATATTAATACATGGGAATTCATATAAATTCACACTTTACGTTAGATTATTTACGTTTTTTTAGCTGCTAACACGTAAGTATTTGTACATTTTAGTGCTATAAATACGTCTAAGTTGTACGTTTTTATGTGCATGAAAGTAAAATGCGTGAAGTAAATGTACGTGTGGTAGAACCACATTTAACGTAAAAATACACACGTATTCTCATGAGATCACTTTGGCAAAACGGAGTGGGTTTGGATGAATCAGGGTTTGGCCTAAAATTGTGGATTCTTTCTGAAGCTGAATTCATTTTACACTTGTAGAAATTAAAAAGCTGACTGTTTTACCAGAACTTGTGAAATGAGTTGTCCAGTTATGGTTATGGTATATATATATATATATATATATATATATATAAAAGCAAAATTATTTAAATTATATCCAACTTTATTAAACTTTACTTACCCTCATGTTGTTCCAAACCTTTTTCTCTCCATAGAACATATGAACTATGAACTATTACGAGCTACGAATGACATAACTATTTATTTAGGTTTTTTTTTCTTTCTTTTTTTCTAATATTTACTTCTTTTTAATAAACAAATATTTCAATGGCTTATATAAATGGTCTAATAAGTAAAGTGCATTTGAATCATCAGATTTTTTTCTGGAATATATTTTACATTGCTGAGTGTTCAGAAAGATTAATGATACACATTTCAGCTTCAAAATATTCTCAGTGAATTGTGACAGTGTGTTTAAAATAACAGCCACAATTTCGAAGATTTTATCAAACAACAGAATCATGAAAAAATATACTCACCGAAGACACATACTGGATATCCCTGCAGAGTTTCGTCTCCCTGGGAAAGTCCACTAGATCCAGAAAATTGTCAACCACCACCTGCCCAATAATATCGTGGCGTGAAAAACGATCAAAATCATAGACGCTGAAGTGCAGCTTCCTTGTGGGCAGGTCCGCATACGCCACAGGGAAGAGGAAGACCTCGTCAAACACAGGGTTTAAAGTCTTACGATGCACCTTGGTCTGGTGCTTGGTTTTGCGGTCTGGGAGAAGGTAGATTTTTACATATGGGTCAGAAGTTCCGGAAAAGTCCTTGGCAGGGAGGTCTTGAGCTCGGTGGATCTTGACAATGAGCTGTTCCAGGTCACAGTCATATTTAAGAATAAAGTGGAGGCGTCCACAGCTGCCCACATGACTGCTTCGGTTGTCCTCACCATCTAGGGATCGTTGTTTGTAGAGTTCTGGTTTTAGCTCACCCAGACTCATGCCAGTCAGAGAGTCCTGCCTCTGAAACTGGGTTACTGTGAAGTCAGGGTTCGACTGGTTCATCTGACGCCGAATTGAACTTTGCCTGTTGACATATCGTAGCAGTTAAATACAATAATACCGGATATGACAGGCTTTTGGTACATCATCATAAAAAATCTATATCAATAGTCAGTCTGACAAATAAAGATGCAAACTACTGGCATTTTTTTGAGAACTATGTGTTGATTTTTTGCTGATTTTGTCAAAGATGTTTTGAACGAAAATTGCTAAATTAGATATAAATAAACAAAATAATACGCTGAAAGATCAGAAACCAGAATTGAAATAGTTTTTATAATAAGTGTCATTTTACCAAAGTAAAAGAGATTATCCCTTTAACTGCCTCTTTAATTCGTTTACAAGATGGCAAAAGCTATATTATAAAATGCAAACATGGTTAGGAACTAGTAACAATTTTGTAATATATATATAAATTGACAGATTATTCTTCTTTTAAGTAACAACTTTAGGCTGTTTAGAAAGAATGAAGATATTCCTTATCCAGGGAATTTCTTGACATTTTATGCTGCAATTTTGAAATGTGTAGGAAAAGACTGCAAGCCTATGGTCTTAAAATTGTCCAACTTTAAAATGAAAACTGTGTTTTTATAAGGTCAGTGTCATCTACTGTAGAGACATTTAGTGATAATCTCTCATTGGACACCAAATTGACCAGTCCTATTTTTGAGACACTGACATTTCACTAGAATCCATTAAAGTAATTATAGAAAGTTAACTTACCTGACAAAGGTCGAGGAGGGATCTGTGATTTGTCTTTGCATGCGTGTGTTGCCGTGGACACCATTCTCTTGAGTCTTAGACTCAACCTCCAGCGGAATATCAGGTAAAGTGTGGCTTATTTTGAGGGCTGCCTCAGGCACTGGCACTACAGGAGGAGATCCCGGAACTGGCGGAGAAACCGGAGTGGGCAGCACCGTAGTCTCTTTTACCACTGAACTTCTAGCATTATTCCGGCGGTCGAGGGTAGCATCCACCTTGGTATAGATGGTCTGGGGTTGAAGGGGTGGAGGAGGAGGATGAGGAGGATGAGGAGGATGAGGAGGGTCTGGATGTCCCTCCTTTGTGCCTGGAGAGAGGCCTCGCTCGCGCCATGGAATCCAGCACAATTTCCATGAAACGAAGAGAGAGACACCAAACAGGGCCAAGCCACAAGCGGTCACCACCAATGACAGCAGGCTAATGGATATATCTAAGAAGAAAGGATTGAGTGCATACAAGCAGATAGTGAGACTAAAATGTAGGCTACATAAATTCATTTCACATGAAAATCTCTGGACCACAACATACGGTATCCTTAAACTGCTGGTGGGAGCACAAGCTATCCAGGTCCAAATAGGACTATTTTAATCAGTTCTGTACACATTGTTCAGACTGAATGAAAATTTGGCATATTTCGCTGCAGTGTCTAAGTGACAAATTGCATCAAAAATGTAACAATGCCTTAGAAGTAATCAATATATAAAACATATTATGTTTGGAGTGTTTCAGTATTTTATCAAATAAAACTGTAAATAATATCACACAGCATGTTCACACTCTTGGTGTTGCATTTCAGACTACTTATATTATTCCTTGAACATCCAGCACATAGGTTCAGGCTCATAGATATCAAAGATAACCTACTCAAGATACATGTTCATTGGAAAAGAGGCTTTAAAATCAAAGGCAGTTTGAAAAGCAGATCTTAGGAGCAACACTGCATTCACAAAAAAAAAAAACAAAAAAAAAAAAAAAAGATATTATTACTATTATTATTTAAAATATTTTTCATGAATCAATGTATTAATTATTATATTATCATATACAAAGGTCAACAGCATTAAACATTACAATGATAGAAACTACAAATATTATACAAAACATTTCATCACAAGAAAAGGTAAATTCACTCTATTCATAATTGCCCCATTAACAATTTACCCAGAAAATGCAGGGATGTCAATCAGCCCAAATGTATTTTTTCTAGCCTCATACCCAAGTCCTTTGTGGTTTTATTTTCCACCCCACTCTAATAAGAGTAGAGATCACAATGCCATGACACGATCCCCAAAAAATATATGCCCATCTATTGACAATAGACAACAGAAGTATTACAAAGCATGAAACAATATAGATATCTTTTGTCATAAGACAAACTGCACACTAAAGAATAGGGCAAAAAAAATCCCCTTTTATCACCCTTAAGAATAAATATATGCTGTAAATACATGGAAGCTACCTTTTAAAAGATATTCCTTCTCAAAAGTTAAAGCAGCATTTCAACAAGAATCACTCAAAGGTTTGACAAGAATCAAACAGCCATAAAGTGTACGAAGATACCATACTCACTATACATACATATACTGTATGTACTCCAGAAAATAAGTTAATCCTAATGTCAGCTCATTAGGTGCCTAAAAGACACCTGTCCACACAATCTGTATCTTCTATTTGGAAATGGAAAAAATACAAAATAACCATCATTCGGTCTTGTTCTGGAGCTCCGTGCAAGATCTCATCTGATGGGGTAAGGATGATCATGAGAAAGATGAGGGATCAGCCCAGAACATCCCGGTTACTTAACTGTAACTTTGTTCCCTGAGAAAGCGGAACGAGATGCTGCGCTGCTCAGCGCATTGGGCAATGTCTTAATCATGACCAGCTGTGAATAATGTGTGTAACACGTCGATAGAATTGACCCGGTGGTGATTAGCCTCGGTTGATGACGTCATCGGAGCACGCGCCCGCAACCCGGGGCTATAAAAAGATACGCCACAGGTGCATCAATCAGGCTATTTTGTCTGAAGAGCAGTCCTGTGACATATTCAGTACGGCAAAGCAGCGCAGCATCTCGTTCTCAAGGAAACAAGGTTACAGTTAAGTAACCGGGACGTTCCCTTTCGAAAGCTTCAGTTGATGCTGCGCTGCTCAGCGCATTGGGAACGAGAATACCCATGCCGCCGTACTTGAAAAATGTCTGGACCCCTAAGGTTGTGCAGGTGTGCTATCAAACCACAAGAAGGCCTCAGACATTAGCTTGTGATGTTGACTCAAGGACATGAGAGCCCAGAGTAGCATGGACATCCAAACTATAAAATCTTCTGAATGTGTGCGGGGAGGACCAACCTGCCGCATCACAAACCTGTTGTAAGGGGCCACCCATTGCTAAAGCACTAGAGGAACCGACCCCACTTGTGGAGTGAGCTCTAAGACCTATAGGCGAAGCTTGAGCGCGCGCCTCATAAGCCAAAGCAATAGCATCCCTGACCCAGTGAGACATAGTCTGCCTGGTGGCAGCCGCTCCCCTGTTACCACCACCATAACAGACGAACAGCTGCTCTGACTTACACCACTGGCAAGTGCGGTGGACGTAAGCCCGAAGAGCACGGACTGGACACTATAAGTCTGTAAGATTTCTCCTGCTCCGGCGTTGTGAATGGCGGAGGGCAGAAGGCTGCTAGAATGACCGGATGTACAGCCGAAAACGGAACCTTCGGCAGGTAATCAGGATGAGGATTCAAAATCACTTTTACCCTACCTGGGGCAAAGTCTAAGCATGATGGTGAGACAGACAGAGCCTGCATATCCCCAATTCTCTTCAAAGAAGTTATTGCCATGAGAAAAACCATTTTCAAAGTCAGAAGTTTATCAGACGCTGACTCTAAAGGTTCAAAGGGGGTTTCAACCAGACCCTCGAGAACTATAGCTAAGTCCCAAGAAGGCATCCTGGTTTTTAGTGCAGGCCTCAGTCGTCTGGCCCCTCGAAGGAAGCGAGAGAGCAGAGGGTGTCTCCCGAGTGGCATCCCATCAATCAAGGCGTGGCAAGCCGAAATAGTGGCCACATAAACCTAAAGAGTAGCAGGACATGTGCCTGTTGACAATTTCTCTTGCATGAAGTCCAGAACTGAAGCAATGTGGCAGTTGACTGGATCAACATTGTGTACCACACACCATTTGTCAAAGACACCCCATTTACCAGCATAAGTCTGTCTGGTGGAGGGAGCCCTAGCACTAAGAATGGTATCCATAACCTCCGGCGACAGCCCTGTGTTCCTCAGTTGGTACTCCCCAGGGGCCAAACGTGAAGATTCCACAGGTCGGGCCTGGGATGGAATATCGTGCCCCCTGCCTGAGACAGAAGGTCCCTCCTCTCCGGAATCGCCCATAGCGAGCCATTGAGGAGAGATATTATCTCCGAGAACCATACTCTGTTCGGCCAACGTGGCGCTATCAGCAAGAGGCAAGACCTTTGTTGGCGAACTCTGGCTAGGACTCCCGGGAGCAGAGAGACTGGAGGAAACGCATACAGGCGCATTTTGGGCCATGAATGCGCCATCGCATCCAGACCCAGGGGGGCTGGTTGACTCAGAGAGAAGTAGAGGGGACATTGTGCTGTCTGATGGGAGGCGAAGAGGTCCACCTCTGCTTCGTAAAACTTTCTCCAAATTTGTTTCACTACCTCCGGGTGAAGTTTCCATTCCCCTGTCGGTAGTGCCTGTCTGGACAGTAAATCTGCTCCCACATTCAAATGTCCTGGAATGTAAACTGCCCTGAGTGACAGGAGCCTGTCCTGGGCCCAAAGAAAAATCTGCCTCACTATCTTGTTGAGATTGCGTGAGCGCAGACCCCCCTGGTGATTTATGTAAGAGACTGTTGCTGTGTTGTCCACCCGTACTGGGACATGACAGCCCTTTAAGTGATGGAGGAAGTATTTCAGAGCCAGAAATATGGCCATCAGCTCAAGGCAATTGATGTGCCAATCGAGCTGATAACACTCCCATTCCCCTTGAGCTGGGTGGCCATCCAAGACTGCTCCCCAGCCCATCAGGGAGGCATCTGTCGTTAACAATCTGCGACGACACGGTGCCCCTAGAGTGGGACCCAAGGCAAGGAACCGGGGTCTGATCCACAGAGATAGTGTACAGTACGAAGCCCGCGGCGCGTCACTTTTATTCACCCATGAGGATTGGCTCTTGGATGAAATCCTCTGGCTTTTTAGCCACAACTGAAACGGTCTCATGTGCAACAGCCCGAAAGGAATCACCGTGGATGCTGAAGACATGAAACCTAACATCTTTTGATACTGACGAACAGTGTGATCCTGGCCTAGCCTGACATTGCTCATGGTCTGCCGAATGGTCTCGATCCGAGCGGGAGACAGTTGTGCCCACATCATGATCGAATCCCAAACGATCCCGACATAAGTCATTCTCTGGGATGGACAGAGAACACTTTTCTCGGTGTTGAGTCTCAACCCCAAAGAAACTAGATGAGCTAACACGATGTCTCTGTGTTGTAGCGCCATCTCCTGTGATTGTGCTAGTATTAGCCAGTCGTCGATGTAATTCAAAATGCGAATGCCCTGGAGTCGTAATGGAGCCAGTGCTGCATCCATGCATTTTGTGTACGTGCGGGGTGATAAGGCTAGGCCAAATGGAAGAACCCGTAATTGGTATGCTTTGCCCTCAAAAGCGAACCTCAGGAATTTCCTGTGTTGTGGCAAAATTTCTATATGAAAATATGCGTCCTTCAGATCGATCGTTATGAACCAATCGCGATGCCGAATTTGTGACACGACCGTCTTGACGGTTATCATCTTGAACTTGAGCGCATTGACTGTATGGTTCAAGCCTCGAAGATCTAAGATTGGACGCAGTCCCCCACCCTTTTTGGGAACCAGGAAGTATCTGCTGTAATAGCCTGACTCTCTCCTTGGAAGAGGAACATGTTCTATGGCCTCTTTGCCCAGAAGAGTTTGTAGCTCCTGAGACAGTACCTGCATCAGCTCTGGCTTCACAGAAGTGGAGACCACGCTGTTGAAACGTGGTGGATGACGAATAAATTGGATCCTGTATCCTATCCGTACTGTGCTCAGCACCCATGCAGAAATGCCCAAGAAAGTTTCCACGCTGCCAGACTCTCTGAGAGTGGTACCAATTTTAATACTTCTTTTTGAGAGGATGTTAGATGTTCCATGTCCTGAATGAGGGCAGGAAACACTGGAACATCTAATACCTTGCTGGAAACTGCCTCCCCCTGAATCACACAAAGTGGCGGGGATGGAGGAGTTTTGTGAGGGTAATGGGCCGGGGCAAAAAGCTCTCGAGCGCGCACCATCCCGTGAGGGACTACCCCCACCAGCAAGGGCGCCAGAGTGTCAGGACTTCCTCTTCTTATCAAGGACAGTCCTGATGTCTGGCCTGGGAGGTTGTTGAGCACGGCGAACCCGTCCCCAATCCCTACGATGGGGAGCACGGTTCGCCACACTCTGCTTCTTAACCTCCCTGGCTTTTGAAGGACCGGGGCGAGGCCGGGTGGCTGACGGCCCCTCCCTTTGAGTGCGGTGAGGAAGGAACTGAAGGAACACTTCTTCATTTTTCTTCACCTCCTTAAACCTGTTGACAACCGTATTAACCGAGTCGCCAAACAGGCCCGATGGAGAAATAGGAGAGTCTAAAAGGAACAAACGTTCCCTCTCCTTAATGCCCGTCAGATTAAGCCACAGGATGCCTCTCCGTGCTGACTAAAGCTGACATCGAAGCTGAAGCTCAGCGAACGCTCCCTCGTCGATTGTACCGCCCACACTCAAGTCCTTCAACAGGTCAGCCTGGTATGCCTGTAACACTGCCATAGTGTGCAGTGCAGCACCAGCTTGACCTGCAGCTTGGTAAGCCTTACCCACTAGCGATGACGTTATTTTACAAGGCTTAGTGGGGAGTAGGTTTCGTAACCGAGGATGCAGACTCGGGCGAGAGATAGCTCGCAAGCGTCTCTTCAACCCGCGGCATCTCCGAATACCCCCGCGACTTTGCATCCATGCAAAATGACGCGGGAAGTATACGGTTTGCTCCATGACTTTGATAGCTCATCATGGAGGTCCTCGAAAAAGGGGAGAGACTGATGTTGTGGTCTCTCTCTCCTACCACCCAACAGAAACCTATCCTCTAGCTTACTACGTTTGGGGGTCTCTTTTTCGCGTGGCCAGTCAAGCTGCAATCTGTCCACCGCGCGAGTAACCACCTCGAGCAGTTCCTCGACCGATTTCCTCTCGCAAACAGGAACGCTCAGAGGCGGGCTGCTCATGGCCTGAAGACCCAAGAGATATATCATCCTCCTCGTGAACCGAAGAAGCACCAGAGCGTGCTTTAAAACCACGAGAAAGGATGCGTGGATCTGGTGACACCATAAGCAAAAGGGACGAGCCCGTCGCTCGTTCGTCGCGCAAATCAGCACGAGAGCCCTCCGATGAAAAGGTGGGTGCAGTCTGAAAATAGTCCAGACGAACACGAAGCATCTTCACTGAGAGCAGTTCACAATGCTCGCACTCGCCTGTCTCTAAAGCCAGAACTGCGTGCTCTTCCCCCAAACAAACAAAACAGTAAACATGTGTATCCAGCTCATACATAGGACGAGAGCATGGAGGAGCACAACACTTACCATTTCGTTGACTCATCTTACAAAGATCTGTAGCCAACGAGAAGAATCTTCCTGACGCACACATGCACATAATGATCTGAAGACAAAAGACCTGATTGATTCACCTGTGGCGTATCTTTTTATAGCCCCAGGTTGCGGGCGCACTCTCCGATGACGTCATCAACCAAGGCTATATCACCACCGGGTCAATTCTATCGACGTGTTACACACATTATTCACAGCTGGTCACGATTAAGACGTTTCCCAATGCGCTGAGCAGCGCAGCATCGACTGAAGCTTTCGAAAAGGGAACTACACGAGAAGAGCATGTCAATGATCTTAAGGCAGTTGGCACCACAGTCAGTAAGGAAACCACTGGTAACACACTACGCCGCAATGGACTGAAATCCTGAAGCACCTGCAAGGTCCCCCTGCTCAAGAAGGCACATGTACAAGCCCATTTAAAGTTTGCCAATGAACATCTAAATTATTTGACTGTTGACACCACCATGTTCTGGAGTCTCTGTGTGTTTAATTGTGAAAGCACAACTACTTTATTATATCCGCTTTGTCATTCCTATTGCTGATCCATGCTGGTCGCTGAGGAAATACATTAACTTCGCACTGTGGATCGCGAGATTGGCTTTCACATTGGATGAAGTGGAGTCCAGTCCGGGGTTGTCACATGTGGTTGTAGCAAGCCCCCAACCGCTCCTTCGTTGAATCCACCAGCTGTTCCTAACTCTAGCCCCTGGCTGTCCCCACTCTGCTCACTCAGGCCCACCGCCTGTTCCTCACTCGTTGCAAGGACAGTTCGGTGCTTCTGACTCACAGTCTGTAAATACGTTTTTTATATTTAAAGAATTTGTCACTGATGATTTAAACGTGAGATTTGAGCAGTGAAGAGTAGCGCTTGTCATTTTTCCGATCACAAATGCATGTTTTTATGTTTACGTGGCGCAATACGCAACGTAATGCCTAAAAAGACAGAAAAAGTCATTATAATCAAAAATTTTGTCCCCATTGAATGCAACAAATGCCATGTTTTTGTAGTGGGTTTAATTGTTTTTGTCCTGTTGTACTATTGAGGCATTCGGCCAATCACAATGCACTGGACAGCTGGCCAATCAGGGTACACCTTGCTTTTTTCAGACGGATAAAAAAACACGTTTCATAAAAACGACACATTTCATAAGACGGGGCCTAGAGGAGAAACAATAATATACAGTATGTAAAATAGTGTTTTTTGAGCCTTAAACCGCATGAACACGATTCATTATACCAAATACAAAAATATATATATATATATATATTTTTAGCAACATCATACAACCCCTTAAAGATCTGGTAATAATTATTATTATTATTATTATTATTATTATTATTATTATTATTATTATTTTGTGTGTGTATGTATATCATATCACTTAATTTTTTGCTATACTCAAAAAGTTTGCACTTCTCAGTTTGTTTTGGCAGTTCTAGGTTATGAGAATACCAGAACATGAAATGCTTCCAGTCCAGACAAGCACAGTGGTCCTTTGTTACTTCCTTTGTTATTTCCTTGGTGTATGGTTAAATAGATGTGAGGCAGCTTCACAAACTGTTAATTACAGAGCTATTACAATGATGTCATTGCTGTTGGTTACTTTTTGAATGCTGAAAATTCTGTCAGTGTAAGTTAATAAGTGACTTTGATCTAGTGCAAGTCTGCAAGTGCAAACATGCCTTTTGGGACAGCCAAAGAATAGTGTGATCGCACCTTTACTTGCCCACTTCTGCTGTGAATCTCATTGCTCTGAGAGACCGCTCTGGTGGGGAGACAGGTCCTCCACATCATGTTAAATTTACACCAGTGACATACAGTTATAGACTTTAAAGGGTCTCTTGCTTCTTGATCCACACATATTGGTAGGTTGGAGCATGTGGTACATGAGGATCCTGGGAAATATGATAATGGGTTCCGAATGTTGGAGATAATGGGGCACCGACCATGTGTCTGCATGATTACTATTAAAAAGATGACTGGTGATTCCAGCATTTAAATCTTACATATTACGTGATATGAGTATTTAACAGGATAGTTCACCCAATTTTTTTTTTTATTTGCTGTTCATTTATCCACCCCATCCAACACAGTGTCAGTTCACGTGTGAGTTTTCCCCAGTGCATATGTCATTATGGAACAGGAAGCTTGCACACCAGGGGTCGGTTGCACCAGCCGGACGTACTAGTTGTAAGACTACAGTTTGTCTAGGCTGGACGTAAAATTCGCTTTTCATTGTGATATGTTTTGAGACTAAATCTTATGCCAATTAAAAGTTAAGTGTAAAGTGAAAAGTCATGATCTGTATGGACATTATTAATTTTTAGGATCCATGTCTGTGAATGAATTATTGCAGATGTTAACTGTAATGTGTGTGGTCTTTTTGGTAGGATAAACGATATATAGCAATCATCAAGATCAGTGTAGGCTGCTGATAATAATTCACCTGACACAAGATATATTTCTATAATTAATAATTAGTATTAGTTGTAGTCATTGCAGCATGAATGGCAACTTAGCTATCACTGGGGTGTAATGTGTCAGTATGGACATGCATCATCTACAATGGGCCTGGTTGTGCGATGGTTTTAATTGGTACAACGTGTACATTTTTAGTGTAAAGCTGGGATGTAGCTAAGCCCAGCTAGTGTATAGGGCTTACACCCATTGGGTTTTTTTTTTTTTTTTTTTTTTTGTAAAAACTCTCAAGACCATTTGCCTGAGGATCAATGTAACAATGTGGTAATTAATGTATATTGATAATTTCACTTCTTAATACCTCAATATATCTTCAGGAGTCACTGTATAATTGCATGTTGCCTATATATGCATTTTTGTCTCGCAAAGTGATGATACCCAAGCAGTCTTTCAGGGAGCCTGGCTCACACATTGTTGCTGCTGCTGCTGCTGGTCTATGCTGGCCGAGAGTTCGCGGAATCGGCGTGAGCGGCGTTACCTCTGGCCGTTGCCGAGCCAAGCTGAGCCAAGTGGATCGCTGAATCGACGTAGGTGTCGTTATACCTCCTGTTGCTGCTGGGCTGCTGGAATCGGCGTGAGCGGCGTTACCTCTGGCCGTTGCCGAGCTAAGCTGAGCCAAGTGGATCGCTGAATCGACGTAGGTGTCGTTATACCTCCTGTTGCTGCTGGTCTATGCTGGCCGAGAGTTCGCGGAATCGGCGTGAGTGGCGTTACCTCTGGCCGTTGCCGAGCCAAGCTGAGCCAAGTGGATCGCTGAATCGACGTAGGTGTCGTTATACCTCCTGTTGCTGCTGGGCTATGCTGGCCTAGAGATCGCTGATTCGGCGTGATTTGTGTTACCTCCTGCCGTTGCTGAGGTAAG
Source organism: Carassius carassius (assembly GCF_963082965.1). Classification (NCBI taxonomy): domain Eukaryota; kingdom Metazoa; phylum Chordata; class Actinopteri; order Cypriniformes; family Cyprinidae; genus Carassius; species Carassius carassius. The sequence goes on along the minus strand of NC_081777.1, from coordinate 10,354,162 downwards.
CCGGGTTGGAGGATCGCTGAACAGGCCTGAGTGGTGTTACCGGGCTGAGGGATCGTTTGACTGGCCGAATCGTTATCTCTCCTCGTTGTTGAGGTAAGCCGGCTCAGGGGATCGCTTGTCAAGCACGGCTGTTGCTAAGCTAGGCCCCTCGAAGGAAGCGAGAGAGCAGAGGGTGTCTCCCGAGTGGCATCCCATCAATCAAGGCGTGGCAAGCCAAAATAGTGGCCACATAAACCTAAAGAGTAGCAGGACATGTGCCTGTTGACAATTTCTCTTGCATGAAGTCCAGAACTGAAGCAATGTGGCAGTTGACTGGATCAACATTGTGTACCACACACCATTTGTCAAAGACACCCCATTTACCAGCATAAGTCTGTCTGGTGGAGGGAGCCCTAGCACTAAGAATGGTATCCATAACCTCCGGCGACAGCCCTGTGTTCCTCAGTTGGTACTCCCCAGGGGCCAAACGTGAAGATTCCACAGGTCGGGCCTGGGATGGAATATCGTGCCCCCTGCCTGAGACAGAAGGTCCCTCCTCTCCGGAATCGCCCATAGCGAGCCGTTGAGGAGAGATATTATCTCCGAGAACCATACTCTGTTCGGCCAACGTGGCGCTATCAGCAAGAGGCAAGACCTTTGTTGGCGAACTCTGGCTAGGACTCCCGGGAGAAGAGAGACTGGAGGAAACGCATACAGGCGCATTTTGGGCCATGAATGCGCCATCGCATCCAGACCCAGGGGGGCTGGTTGACTCAGAGAGAAGTAGAGGGGACATTGTGCTGTCTGATGGGAGGCGAAGAGGTCCACCTCTGCTTCGTAAAATTTTCTCCAAATCTGTTTCACTACCTCCGGGTGAAGTTTCCATTCCCCTGTCGGTAGTGCCTGTCTGGACAGTAAATCTGCTCCCACATTCAAATGTCCTGGAATGTAAACTGCCCTGAGTGACAGGAGCCTGTCCTGGGCCCAAAGAAAAATCTGCCTCACTATCTTGTTGAGATTGCGTGAGCGCAGACCCCCCTGGTGATTTATGTAAGAGACTGTTGCTGTGTTGTCCACCAGTACTGGGACATGACAGCCCTTTAAGTGATGGAGGAAGTATTTCAGAGCCAGAAATATGGCCATCAGCTCAAGGCAATTGATGTGCCAATCGAGCTGATGACACTCCCATTCCCCTTGAGCTGGGTGGCCATCCAAGACTGCTCCCCAGCCCATCAGGGAGGCATCTGTCGTTAGCAATCTGCGACGACACGGTGCCCCTAGAGTGGGACCCAAGGCAAGGAACCGGGGTCTGATCCACAGAGATAGTGTACAGTACGAAGCCCGCGGTGCGTCACTTTTATTCACCCATGAGGATTGGCTCTTGGATGAAATCCTCTGGCTTTTAGCCACAACTGAAACGGTCTCATGTGCAACAGCCCGAAAGGAATCACCGTGGATGCTGAAGACATGAAACCTAACATCTTTTGATACTGACGAACAGTGTGATCCTGGCCTAGCCTGACATTGCTCATGGTCTGCCGAATGGTCTCGATCCGAGCGGGAGACAGTTGTGCCCACATCATGATCGAATCCCAAACGATCCCGACATAAGTCATTCTCTGGGATGGACAGAGAACACTTTTCTCGGTGTTGAGTCTCAACCCCAAAGAAACTAGATGAGCTAACACGATGTCTCTGTGTTGTAGCGCCATCTCCTGTGATTGTGCTAGTATTAGCCAGTCGTCGATGTAATTCAAAATGCGAATGCCCTGGAGTCGTAATGGAGCCAGTGCTGCATCCATGCATTTTGTGTACGTGCGGGGTGATAAGGCTAGGCCAAATGGAAGAACCCGTAATTGGTATGCTTTGCCCTCAAAAGCGAACCTCAGGAATTTCCTGTGTTGTGGCAAAATTTCTATATGAAAATATGCGTCCTTCAGATCGATCGTTATGAACCAATCGCGATGCCGAATTTGTGACACGACCGTCTTGACGGTTATCATCTTGAACTTGAGCACATTGACTGTATGGTTCAAGCCTCGAAGATCCAAGATTGGACGCAGTCCCCCACCCTTTTTGGGAACCAGGAAGTATCTGCTGTAATAGCCTGACTCTCTCCTTGGGAGAGGAACATGTTCTATGGCCTCTTTGCCCAGAAGAGTTTGTAGCTCCTGAGACAGTACCTGCATCAGCTCCGGCTTCACAGAAGTGGAGACCACGCTGTTGAAACGTGGTGGATGACGAATAAATTGGATCCTGTATCCTATCCGTACTGTGCTCAGCACCCATGCAGAAATGCCCAAGAAAGTTTCCACGCTGCCAGACTCTCTGAGAGTGGTACCAATTTTAATACTTCTTTTTGAGAGGATTTTAGATGTTCCATGTCCTGAATGAGGGCAGGAAACACTGGAACATCTAATACCTTGCTGGAAACTGCCTCCCCCTGAATCACACAAAGTGGCGGGGATGGAGGAGTTTTGTGAGGGTAATGGGCCGGGGCAAAAAGCTCTCGAGCGCGCACCATCCCGTGAGGGACTACCCCCACCAGCAAGGGCGCCAGAGTGTCAGGACTTCCTCTTCTTATCAAGGACAGTCCTGATGTCTGGCCTGGGAGGTTGTTGAGCACGGCGAACCCGTCCCCAATCCCTACGATGGGGAGCACGGTTCGCCACACTCTGTTTCTTAACCTCCCTGGCTTTTGAAGGACCGGGGCGAGGCCGGGTGGCTGACGGCCCCTCCCTTTGAGTGCGGTGAGGAAGGAACTGAAGGAACACTTCTTCATTTTTCTTCACCTCCTTAAACCTGTTGACAACCGTATTAACCGAGTCGCCAAACAGGCCCGATGGAGAAATAGGAGAGTCTAAAAGGAACAAACGTTCCCTCTCCTTAATGCCCGTCAGATTAAGCCACAGGATGCCTCTCCGTGCTGACTAAAGCTGACATCGAAGCTGAAGCTCAGCGAACGCTCCCTCGTCGATTGTACCGCCCACACTCAAGTCCTTCAACAGGTCAGCCTGGTATGCCTGTAACACTGCCATAGTGTGCAGTGCAGCACCAGCTTGACCTGCAGCTTGGTAAGCCTTACCCACTAGCGATGACGTTATTTTACAAGGCTTAGTGGGGAGTAGGTTTCGTAACCGAGGATGCAGACTCGGGCGAGAGATAGCTCGCAAGCGTCTCTTCAACCCGCGGCATCTCCGAATACCCCCGCGACTTTGCATCCATGCAAAATGACGCGGGAAGTATACGGTTTGCTCCATGACTTTGATAGCTCATCATGGAGGTCCTCGAAAAAGGGGAGAGACTGATGTTGTGGTCTCTCTCTCCTACCACCCAACAGAAACCTATCCTCTAGCTTACTACGTTTGGGGGTCTCTTTTTCGCGTGGCCAGTCAAGCTGCAATCTGTCCACCGCGCGAGTAACCACCTCGAGCAGTTCCTCGACCGATTTCTTCTCGCAAACAGGAACGCTCAGAGGCGGGCTGCTCATGGCCTGAAGACCCAAGAGATATATCATCCTCCTCGTGAACCGAAGAAGCACCAGAGCGTGCTTTAAAACCACGAGAAAGGATGCGTGGATCTGGTGACACCATAAGCAAAAGGGACGAGCCCGTCGCTCGTTCGTCGCGCAAATCAGCACGAGAGCCCTCCGATGAAAAGGTGGGTGCAGTCTGAAAATAGTCCAGACGAACACGAAGCATCTTCACTGAGAGCAGTTCACAATGCTCGCACTCGCCTGTCTCTAAAGCCAGAACTGCGTGCTCTTCCCCCAAACAAACAAAACAGTAAACATGTGTATCCAGCTCATACATAGGACGAGAGCATGGAGGAGCACAACACTTACCATTTCGTTGACTCATCTTACAAAGATCTGTAGCCAACGAGAAGAATCTTCCTGACGCACACATGCACATAATGATCTGAAGACAAAAGACCTGATTGATTCACCTGTGGCGTATCTTTTTATAGCCCCAGGTTGCGGGCGCACTCTCCGATGACGTCATCAACCAAGGCTATATCACCACCGGGTCAATTCTATCGACGTGTTACACACATTATTCACAGCTGGTCACGATTAAGACGTTTCCCAATGCGCTGAGCAGCGCAGCATCGACTGAAGCTTTCGAAAGGGAACTACACGAGAAGAGCGTGTCAATGATCTTAAGGCAGTTGGCACCACAGTCAGTAAGGAAACCACTGGTAACACACTACGCCGCAATGGACTGAAATCCTGAAGCACCTGCAAGGTCCCCCTGCTCAAGAAGGCACATGTACAAGCCCATTTAAAGTTTGCCAATGAACATCTAAATTATTTGACTGTTGACACCACCATGTTCTGGAGTCTCTGTGTGTTTAATTGTGAAAGCACAACTACTTTATGATATCCGCTTTGTGATTCCTATTGCTGATCCATGCTGGTCGCTGAGGAAATACATTAACTTCGCACTGTGGATCGCGAGATTGGCTTTCACATTGGATGAAGTGGAGTCCAGTCCGGGGTTGTCACATGTGGTTGTAGCAAGCCCCCAACCGCTCCTTCGTTGAATCCACCAGCTGTTCCTAACTCTAGCCCCTGGCTGTCCCCACTCTGCTCACTCAGGCCCACCGCCTGTTCCTCACTCGTTGCAAGGACAGTTCGGTGCTTCTGACTCACAGTCTGTAAATACGTTTTTTATATTTAAAGAATTTGTCACTGATGATTTAAACGTGAGATTTGAGCAGTGAAGAGTAGCGCTTGTCATTTTTCCGATCACAAATGCATGTTTTTATGTTTACGTGGCGCAATACGCAACGTAATGCCTAAAAAGACAGAAAAAGTCATTATAATCAAAAATTTTGTCCCCATTGAATGCAACAAATGCCGTGTTTTTGTAGTGGGTTTAATTGTTTTTGTCCTGTTGTACTATTGAGGCATTCGGCCAATCACAATGCACTGGACAGCTGGCCAATCAGGGTACACCTTGCTTTTTTCAGACGGATAAAAAAACACGTTTCATAAAAACGACACATTTCATAAGGCGGGGCCTAGAGGAGAAACAATAATATACAGTATGTAAAATAGTGTTTTTTGAGCCTTAAACCGCATAAACACGATTCATTATACCAAATACAAAAAAATATATATATATATTTTTAGCAACATCATACAACCCCTTAAAGATCTGGTAATTATTATTATTATTATTATTATTATTATTATTATTATTATTATTATTATTATTTTGTGTGTGTATGTATATCATATCACTTAATGTTTTGCTATACTCAAAAAGTTTGCACTTCTCAGTTTGTTTTGGCAGTTCTAGGTTATGAGAATACCAGAACATGAAATGCTTCCAGTCCAGACAAGCACAGTGGTCCTTTGTTACTTCCTTTGTTATTTCCTTGGTGTATGGTTAAATAGATGTGAGGCAGCTTCACAAACTGTTAATTACAGAGCTATTACAATGATGTCATTGCTGTTGGTTACTTTTTGAATGCTGAAAATTCTGTCAGTGTAAGTTAATAAGTGACTTTGATCTAGTGCAAGTCTGCAAGTGCAAACATGCCTTTTGGGACAGCCAAAGAATAGTGTGATCGCACCTTTACTTGCCCACTTCTGCTGTGAATCTCATTGCTCTGAGAGACCGCTCTGGTGGGGAGACAGGTCCTCCACATCATGTTAAATTTACACCAGTGACATACAGTTATAGAATTTAAAGGGTCTCTTGCTTCTTGATCCACACTTATTGGTAGGTTGGAGCATGTGGTACATGAGGATCCTGGGAAATATGATAATGGGTTCCGAATGTTGGAGATAATGGGGCACCGACCATGTGTCTGCATGATTACTATTAAAAAGATGACTGGTGATTCCAGTATTTAAATCTTACATATTACGTGATATGAGTATTTAACAGGATAGTTCACCCAATTTTTTTTTTTATTTGCTGTTCATTTATCCACCCCATCCAACACAGTGTCAGTTCACGTGTGAGTTTTCCCCAGTGCATATGTCATTATGGAACAGGAAGCTTGCACACCAGGGGTCGGTTGCACCAGCCGGACGTACTAGTTGTAAGAATACAGTTTGTCTAGGCTGGACGTAAAATTCGCTTTACATAGTGATATGTTTTGAGACTAAATCTTATGCCAATTAAAAGTTAAGTGTAAAGTGAAAAGTCATGATCTGTATGGACATTATTAATTTTTAGGATCCATGTCTGTGAATGAATTATTGCAGATGTTAACTGTAATGTGTGTGGTCTTTTTGGTAGGATAAACGATATATAGCAATCATCAAGATCAGTGTAGGCTGCTGATAATAATTCACCTGACACAAGATATATTTCTATAATTAATAATTAGTATTAGTTGTAGTCATTGCAGCATGAATGGCAACTTAGCTATCACTGGGGTGTAATGTGTCAGTATGGACATGCATCATCTACAATGGGCCTGGTTGTGCGATAGTTTTAATTGGTACAACGTGTACATTTTTAGTGTAAAGCTGGGATGTAGCTAAGCCCAGCTAGTGTATAGGGCTTACACCCATTGGGTTTTTTTTTTTTTTTTTTTTTTGTAAAAACTCTCAAGACCATTTGCCTGAGGATCAATGTAACAATGTTGTAATTAATGTATATTGATAATTTCACTTCTTAATACCTCAATATATCTTCAGGAGTCACTGTATAATTGCATGTTGCCTATATATGCATTTTTGTCTCGCAAAGTGATGATACCCAAGCAGTCTTTCAGGGAGCCTGGCTCACACATTGTTGCTGCTGCTGCTGCTGGTCTATGCTGGCCGAGAGTTCGCGGAATCGGCGTGAGCGGCGTTACCTCTGGCCGTTGCCGAGCTAAGCTGAGCCAAGTGGATCGCTGAATCGACGTAGGTGTCGTTATACCTCCTGTTGCTGCTGGGCTGCTGGAATCGGCGTGAGCGGCGTTACCTCTGGCCGTTGCCGAGCTAAGCTGAGCCAAGTGGATCGCTGAATCGACGTAGGTGTCGTTATACCTCCTGTTGCTGCTGGTCTATGCTGGCCGAGAGTTCGCGGAATCGGCGTGAGTGGCGTTACCTCTGGCCGTTGCTGAGCCAAGCTGAGCCAAGTGGATCGCTGAATCGACGTAGGTGTCGTTATACCTCCTGTTGCTGCTGGGCTATGCTGGCCTAGAGATCGCTGATTCGGCGTGAGTTGCGTTACCTCCTGCCGTTGCTGAGGTAAGCCGGGTTGGAGGATCGCTGAACAGGCCTGAGTGGTGTTACCGGGCTGAGGGATCGTTTGACTGGCCGAATCGTTATCTCTCCTCGTTGTTGAGGTAAGCCGGCTCAGGGGATCGCTTGTCAAGCGCTGCTGTTGCTAAGCTACATTGACTGCCTGTTGATGAAGGTTCGCTGGTTAAGGTGCATAGTTTTTTCTCCTGTGTTTGGATGTTTCGGAGTAAGCATCTGCCAAGGTGACTGCTTTAATTGTCCTCTTTGCATATAAACTGATATATTAAAGTTTACTTTATAGGAATGATTTAGAGAAATAAGAGAAAAGCAAAAACTTGTTACGATGTTAAAGTACACCTTGTTGTATGCTCTTTTTTATACTTTCCTGAGTGGGCCACAAGTTGAAGATGTATGTGTTTTTAGTCGCAACGATTTCCTTACTGTGTCAAATGGCCAGTTAAATGCTTATCTGACCACTGCTTCACTTTATAATGTGCTCATTTTAGATGGTATAAAATGTACTGTTGCTTTTGAATTATTGCTTCTGGACCCGTTTGCCTGTAGGGGCACTTATTGGCCCGCTGTACATCATAGCAAGGTATCTAGTGCTTCAAAATCTTTCTCTAAAATTTTAATCCTATTACTCCTTCTGGTTTCTGGAAATGTGAGTACCAATCCAGGTCCAGATTTGTTTCTTGAAAGTCTACATCAGCTTCCAACCCCCTTAGAATTTAGTAATAGACATGGGCTTGGCTTTCTTCATATAAATGTTAGAAGTCTTGTTCCCAAATTAGATATATTTAAAACTTGGTTCATGATCTCTAAACCTGATGTTGTAGTAGTATCTGAAACTTGGTTAAAACCTTCTGTCTCTGATAATGTTTTATTTATTGATGGTTATAGAATTTTTAGATCTGATCGTAAAGGTAGGGCTGGAGGTGTTGCAGTTTATATTTCGGACAAATTTCAGTGCTCTGTTCGGCTTTCTAAATCAATTCCTAAGCAATTTGAACTTATAGCTGTAGAAATAAAAATTGGGACTATTCCACTTATTGTCATCGGTTGTTATAGGCCCCCCACTGCCATTAATGATAGTATCACTAGTCTGTCAGAGGTGATATTAAATTTTCATTCATCTGAATTAATCTTGTTCGGTGATTTGAACTGGGATTGGATGACTGAGAAATCTGAGAACATAAAGCGGGTTTGTGATTCTTTAAATCTAAAACAACTTATAAATTGTGCTACCAGGAAAAATCCTTCACAGCTAGGTAAAGATACACTCATTGATGTTATTTTAACAAATGCAGCACATAAATATGTTGCTGTTGGTGTTTTTCCAAACGATATGAGTGATCATTGTGCTATTGCATGTGTTAGGAGTACAAAATTACCCAAATCCGAAGGTCGGACTGTTCTCAGACGTTGTTTCAGGCATTTCTCGGAGCAAGCTTTCCTTCAAGATTTATCCAGAGTGAAATGGCTTCAAATAGAATTGATTCCTACTATTGAGGATGATGTTGCTTTTTTTCAGCAACATTTCTTAAAGCTTGCAAATAAACATGCCCCTATTAGGAAGTTTAGGATAAAAAACAGAGACAACCCTTGGTTTTCTAAAGATATAGCTGACCTAATCCATGCCAGAAATAATCAATGGTCAATAGCTAGAAAAACACAGAGTGCTAACGACTGGTGTCTTTTTAGAACTCTTAGAAATCAGTGTACAGCGCTTATTAGAAAATCTAAAGCTGAATACTATTTGGCGCAAACGTCAATTAGTTTGCATGACCATTCTAAATTCTGGAAAACTATAAGAGCATTACAAAATAAGAAAGTAAATGGCTTCCCCCACCAGTTGAAAATAGAAAGTGCTGTGATAACAGAGAAGAGGGATATGCTAAATGCTTTTAATGAGCACTTTGGAAAGGCAGGTCATATTTTTGAGAGAACATTGGGTGAAACCTCTATGGTTCAATATAATTACCAGGTAGAAACAGATGAAATTCCCCATGGCGAAACCAACATGGAGGAATCTTGGAATAATATATCCCTGGCGGAACCTTTATGCCAGTCACTACCAGGGGAAGTGGTTGATGATATTGTTTCTCCTTCAATCCTTGAGTTTACGCCATTCTTGGAAACAAAAGTTTTACATGTTTTGCAGAACATTGATTCCAAGAAGGCAGCTGGGCCAGATGCACTTGATCCGGGTTTGTTAAAAATGGCAGCAGAAATTATAGTGAAACCACTCACTTATATCTTTAACCTGTCCATTTGCACAGATACAGTGCCTACTTCGTGGAAGCAGGCTTAAGTCACACCATTATTTAAAATAAATTAAAAATAAATTATTAAAATAAACAAATAATTACAGACCTATCTCAAATCTTTCGGTTTTAGCTAATGTTTTGGAGATTTTAGAGTCTGATCAATTAAAAACTTTTTTGGTTTCACAAAATATTCTTAACAACATGCAATCTGGTTTTAGATCTGGCCACAGCACAGTTTCTGCCTGCTTAAAAGTTATCGATGATATAAAAGCGGCAATTGATGAAAAGTTATTCTGTATGGCTGTGTTCATTGACCTTACTAAGGCATTTGACACAGTGGACCACTTCATGCTAATCAAAACCTTGTTGAATATTGGTGTGGGTCATAGAGCTGTAAATTGGTTTCAAAGCTATCTCTCTGAACGGATGCAAATTGTAAGACATGGGAATGTAACATCTGACCCTGTTATTCTAAAAAAGGGTGTCCCACAAGGTTCAGTTTTAGGTCCTTTGCTTTTTATTATCTATATAAATAATGTTTGTAGTGAATTTAAATTTTCACAGTATCATTTGTATGCCGATGACACAATTATGTATTCTTGTGCCTCTACACCTGAGGCTGCCTGTGCAAATTTGCAGTCAGATTTCACCTCACTACAATCCGCCTTGTTTGATTTGAAGCTACTTTTAAATGCAAAAAAGACAAAGGCAATGGTTTTTGCCCCCGTAGGTACTAAAGTCCCAGTTCTTGCTATTAAGACACTTCAAGATGAAGCTATTGAACTTGTTGATACTTACAAGTATTTGGGTATCTGGCTTGATAAAGGTTTTACCTTTAAAAAACACATTGAAGCTCTAGCTATGAAACTTAAGTTCACTCTGGCATTCTTATATAGATTAAAATCTTGCTTTTTTAGGACCATAAGAAAAAGACTGGTTGCAGGATTATTCCTGTCTCAGATAGATTATGGGGATATCATCTATCAATTTGCTTGTCCATCTACTCTTTCAATACTAGACCCTCTTTATCATGCGGCTCTCAGGTTCATTACAAATGCTGGCTATCAGACACATCATTGCATCTTATACAATATGGTAAATTGGCCGTTACTTAAATCGCGCAGGATGCGACATTGGTACATTTTTATTTATAAAGCGATTTTAGGTATTTTGCCGTCTTATGTTTGTTTAAAATTTGTTCGTATCCAAAGTACATATCGATTAAGATCTAGTGATGTACTACTTTTTAATGTACCAAGAATGAGGACTGAAGCAGGAAAGAGGGGTCTGTCATTCTATGGTCCTTCGTCCTGGAATGAACTACAGTCTAGACTAAAGATTGGTGCGCTGATTTCATTAGCTGCTTTTAAAAAAAAGAATATTGGATATGCGGACGGACATTTGTAATTGCTTTAATTAATGGTGGGTGGATATTGACTTCTAGCCACTATTTTTGTTTGTTTATATATTTTAAAGTCACTGCATCTTCACATGCAAATATATTGTAAATTTTGTGCAAATCTGCATTGTATTTTATATTTTAATTTATTGTCTTGTAACCTATGATTGCACGTGCTATACAGGACTCCCTTGTAAAAGAGACTGTGTCTCAATGGGACTTTTCCTGTTTAAATAAAGGTTATAATAATAATAATACCCATGAATTCTGTATAAATTGCCCAGGACCATGGTTTCAACTAAAAGTCTTTTTTTATTCTTTATTTTTTTTTTTTAAATACTAACTATACTTAAAGGGGACCTATTATGCAAAATTCACTTTCACGTGTTGTTTTGACATACATCTGTGTACAGTATGTCAGTGTGTGTACTAGGGGTGTAACGGTACGTGTATTCGTACCGGACCGTTTCGGTATAGGGCTTTTGGTACGGTGCATGTGTGTACCGAATGACGCAATGCAATATTTTGTGCGCGGAACATAAGTACATTTTCGTGTTTCCAAACGAACATATTAAGTGGCGGAAGTCTCCGAGTTCAGCGCAAATCCCGCCCTGCAGCTGATTCTAAGGCCGGCGACACACTGGATGCGTGGCGCAAGCGTCTCAGCTGCGTGGCGTGTCCGTTTTTAATTCGGCTCCCATGTTAACAGGTTAGAGCTTGCAGACTGCCTCGCGCGGAAACCGCGTGCATGCTAGAAATAGAACCGACGCCTATTTTTCACGCGACACGCAAGCGTGTTGGAAGCGTTTCCAGGCAAAATAGAATAGGAAAATATGTTTATATGTCATTTTGTACACAAATACATATTAATTCATGACACTTTGATGTTTGAAAGTCTATAGGTTGACATAAATTCAGATATAAATGTAATTTAAAAAATAAATTAATAATTATCGATCACCTGTCAAACATAGCCTATTTTGCCGTCAATACTGTTGACGGTGTCCTTTATCAGTAGGCTTTATATTTATGCTCAACATGAAGTATAGATATTGTTGTCATGAAGACAAGAGCCTGATCTGTCACCTACAGCAGCAGGCAAGGCACGGTTCTGGTGAAGCAGGCCTACAAGCTGGGATTGGTAATGCTGCACTGTAATCATAGTTATTTATTTATATTTTTCATTATATTTTATTATATGATATTGGTTTGACACTGAGAGTATTTTATTTAGTGGAGAACTTTGCAGCAGTATTTTATTTCTTATTCTTTTCTTATTTTATATATATATTTTATTAAAAAGTATTTAAAAAAGTGTATAGTAATAAACAAACTGCAGTTTAATGTTTGCATTCCTTTCCCTTACTGTACCGAAAATGAACCAAACCGTGACTTTAAAACCGAGGTACGTACCGAACCGTGATTTTTGCGTACCGTTACACCCCTATTGTGTACACAACCACCCTATAATGGTAAAAATCCACACACTCCTTTAAAAGAAAGGAGGTCCCCTTGTATTTTCAATATACATGTTGCCCCTTGGTAATATTATTAGAAAATACTGGATTAGTTTCCACTGTTATGCTGATGATACTCAGCTATATATCTCAACGAGACCAGATAAAACTTATAAAACTTATCTAAGCTTACAGAGTGTGTTAAAAATGTAAAAGATTGGATGACCAATAATTTTCTCCTATTAAATTCGGATAAGACAGAGATATTAATTATTGAACCAAAAAACAGTACACAGAATCTAGTAGCTACAGTTTGCAACTAGACGGATGTACTGTTACTTCATCTACAGTCAAAAATCTGGGTGTTATATTAGACAGCAACTTGTCTTTTGAAAACCATATTACAAATGTTACAAAAACAGCATTCTTCCATCTTAGAAACATTGCCAAGCTACAAAACATTTTACTGGTTTCCGATGCAGAAAAGCTAGTTCATGCATTCATGACCTCTAGACTGGACTATTGTAATGCACTTCTAGGTGGTTGTCCTGCATCTTCAATAAACAAGCTACAGGTAGTCCAAAATGCAGTAGCTACAGTCCTTACAAGGTCAAGAAAATATGATCATATTACCCCAATTTTACAGTCTCTGCACTGGCTACCTATTAAATTCCGTATCAGTTACAAATTATCATCATTTACCTATAAGGCCCTTAATGGTTTAGCTCCTGCATACCTAACTAGCCTTCTACCATGTTACAATCCATCACGCTCCCTAAGGTCACAAAACGCAAAACACAAAACTTTTGGTAGTTCCTAGGATAGCAAAGTCTACTAAAGGAGGTAGAGATTTTTCACATTTGGCTCCCAAACTCTGGAATAGCCTTCCTGATAATGTTCGGGGTTCAGACACACTCCCACTCTCTCTGTTTAAATCTAGATTAAAAACATCTTTCGCCAAGCATTCAAATAATGCATCTCATAAATTGTGACTGCAGTTGCATCTGATTAAATGCACATTCTTACTCTTTATCCTTGGTTAAACTAATTAAGTTTACTTTGTTGGAACAGCAGCTATGCTAATTATGTCTCTATTTGTTTCTCTGTTTTGTCACGGGATGTAACTAGGATTTACACAAGCTCCAGTCTGGATCCAGAACACCTGAGAAGAGATTATGCTGACCCCTCAGAGGACCTCAGATGATGCTAACCCTGAAACAACAAACAGAACTAACAAATATTGCTACAAGTGTGATTGCATCATATAATAATTGTTGTTAATAGTGTTCATCGTCTGGTTGACTACGTCTTGTATTCATTTTTCTAAAAATTCACATATGCACATTAACTGATAGTCACCACTGATAAGCTACTACTAAATATTGTAGAAACGCAATTTTCTGTAAAGTTGCTTTGCAATGATTTGTATTGTAAAAAGCACTATACAAATAAACTTGAATTGAATTGAATTGAATATAAAGTGTGTAATAGCATGCAATGCCATCATGAGTTATTATTTATCGAGCCGTGTTCCCATCTGTGTAATTTATAAAGTGCATTTTTTATGCACAGTACAATCAGATGGCTGACTTTTAAACCGAGTGTGTTTTCTGTAAAGATGAAAGTGAAAGTGAAAGTGACGTGATATTCAGCCAAGTATGGTGACCCATACTCAGAATTTGTGCTCTGCATTTAACCCATCCGAAATGCACACACACAGAGCAGTGAACACACACACACACACTGTGAGCACACACCCGGAGCAGTGGGCAGCCATTTATGCTGCGGCGCCCGGGGAGCAGTTGGGGGTTCAATGCCTTGCTCAAGGGCACCTAAGTCGTGGTATTGAAGGTGGAGAGAGAACTGTACATGCACTCCCCCCACCCACAATTCCTGCCAGCCCGGGACTCAAACTCACAACCTTTCAATTGGGAGTCCGACTCTCTAACCATTAGGCCACGAAAAACAGGCTTGGACTAATAGCAAAGTGTTTATTTGCAAAGTCTAGCACCAGTATTGCTGGAGCTTGAGCTCTTGAAGCTCAACCCTCTTCCCCAGAGCACCAGCTCATTTGCATTTAAAGGGAAAGACACGAAACGGTGCATTTTGGCTAAAAGTGGCAATTTTAACAAGCTATAAAAAAAAATGATCTCAAAGGTATTTTGAGTTAAAACTTCACATGCACACTCTGGGGACATCAGAGACTACATTTTGTAAAAAGAGGCATAAAAAGTCCCCTTTAAGAAAAATGTCACCTTTATCATGGATGGCCTAAGAAAGATTAAATTTAACAGCAAATTGTAATTTTTGGGTTAACTATCCTTTAAGATCATCATAGCTGAATCTCTTTGACCCTTACATCTGGTATTAAGATGCATTTTTGTTTATCCAGTCACAAGTGGATTACACTAAATACAGGTGTGACAAGGGTTTAAAACCTTTTTAGCTTGTCCACTTTTCAACACATCCAGAGGTATTTGAGAAACACATTTGATTGGATTTCACTCGTATTGTGGATACTCATGTGGTCAAATACGTTTGAACAGCCACTAAAGACTGCCTCATCTCTGCTGACTGAGCTAATTCTTCAAACATCATGTTCATTTTCTATCCGTTAACTGACAAAATTAGAATGTTAAATTAGATTTAAATTAAATTACAATGAATAATGTATGTTGTCTCATTAAAAATAAATGTTTTTCTTTGCAGTGGATTAGTACGGTGCCCCTAAGGTGGCATGGTTGGTTTACTTAGTTTTGTCATGACCACATTTTGAATGTGATATTGTGTCGTGGCCATAAGATCATTTTGTAGAGGTAACAACATCCTTATGTCATGGCCATGACTTCTTATGTTGAGGCAACAACATATTTTTCTCGTGGCCACTAGTTTAATGTGTAAACAAAGATGCATGACCATAGCAACCCGGGATTATCAGAGAATGGATTCATTCATATTTTATTTTGAATCAATAAATTATTATTTTATTTATTATAGAAATTATTACATTATTAAATTAGTATATTAAACAAAGGCCTTGGCTACCGGCTGTATTATGTGCGATAGTCAGCATTCAAATTAAGTTAGTCATTAATAAAACATTACATAAAAGCATAATATAAAACATAAAAACATTTTTATCCACCCTAGCCTTGTAAGTCCATTAACTTATCGTCTTTTCCCCATAATATTTGTATATAAGGCTATTATTATTATTATAATTACTATTATTATACTAATATTATTGGTTATATTTTTATATTCGTTTACCCCCCCCCCCCATTTTGATCTCTTTACTTAACATACTGAATACTTTTGTAAATAATAGCCTAGGCTACTGTAAATGTTCGACATGCCAATAAAGCAATGATTAAGCTGACTAGAATTTTTGCTGGAATGCATTTTAAATTTAACATATATTTAAATTTTATTTCAGCTCATTATTAGACCATAATTATAAAAACTATAGTGTTTTGTTGAGTAATTAATAATTCACGTAGTTTCATTTGCAAATGAAAACAGCACACTCATTTATCTGACAATTATACCAATAAAGTTTTGACTTTATGATTTTATCTGTGATGATAAATGAGTGTGTTGTGTTTAATTATTAAATCCTCAACAAAGCACTATAGTATTTATAATTATGGCATATTAATTAGACAAATGAAAAAAAAATGCAAAAAAATAATTTAAAATGCATTCCAGCAAAAATTACAGTCAGCATAATCAAAGCTTGATTTGCATGTCGAGCATTTACAGAAGGCTAATAATTACAAAATACTCAAATTTACAAATATGTAAATTGCACAAGTTTATTTACCAATATTAGATTGAAAGATCTGAAAAACCCACATACACTGGCCCCCAGACCCTCTCTTCAAAAGAAATCAGGACAGAAGTGGTTGAAAGTGGACCAATGAGACAGATTAAAGCATTAAGTGTGAACTGGAATGTGTCTACTTTGTCTACTTGTGATCTGACTGACCAAAACACATCTTAATACCAGGTGTAAACAGGGCCTTTGGTATTCAGACACAGCTACTATCTGTGATGAACAGAATGATTGTGGTGCAAAGGAAATTATCTATTGAAATTGCAAATCATGAAAACAATATGCTTTTATCCTATTGTACAATTGATTTATAACAAAAATAAAACTGAATTTCACACAACAAACTCTCTGTATCATAGTTCATAATGCACAGGGCTCAGAGAAACTGACCAACCAGTTAAAAAGCAATGCTGAAATAAATTATCATGACATAGATTACCTTTTTTTTACCCTTAGTGTTATAGTACGCTATAATTTAAATGTATTTTAATGTTGAATGTGACAAAAGAGTAAATATGATTTTGTGCCTAAAATATAATCTTGAATAAAACAATTGTTGACCAAAATCTAAAAATAAATCAGTTTTATATTAATGTACGTCAACAATTTAGAACTTGGTATGCATTATCATCTGTGTTACAAATGCTCACTTCTCATAAAAATGTTAATGTTTTAATCAGTAAGTAATGTATAATTCTTTATAAAATGAAAATTATCTAATTTAGTAATTATTAATTATATATTAAGTAACTACCTCAATCCTAAATTTGCTATTATTAAGTTTCCATATAGGTTTATAGTAGTACCTGAATGTTCTATCTGCATTACTTCCTACATAGTTAGTTTTTAATGATTATTTTAAAGTGACTAACGAGACATGATATTTTGCATGTTTTTTTAAAAAAAAGGAAAGACCTGCATACAAAAATCTGTAGATATACTTAAACCCTTAAAATGGTGCAATATGAAGACACAGTTAGTAAGATAGTTGATATACATCAATTGATTTGTATGCTAACTAGAGGGAAATACACCTGGGCTTTTTAATGGACTGACTTTTCCCCCTTCCTCTTCTTTTGTACAACACATCTATCCAGCATTCAGCAGAGACAGCAGCTGCCAAACTCTATTTGATTTGGGCTGTCTCTGAGCAGAGTCCTCTAAAGCAGCAGAACTCATTTCAGTCCACTGAGTGTGTCAGTTACACTTCAAAGTGAAAGCTCCACAATGGCTCATATCTAGTAACCCATAGAAACATTCCAACACACAAAGAGCTTCAAAGAGCCTTGTAGCTGAGATTCCCACTCCATTGCAGCTGCCTCTATGAATCCATTTGTGTTAACATTGTGCGAACACACAGGAAATACTGAGGATTTAAACATTTTAAATTAAAGGAATTAAGCATTTTAACAAACCAGTGTGCAAGAAAAGACAAATTTAGAATCATGTTTTAAAGAGTAATATTATGACAAATATTATAGCAACAATTACTATGTTTAAAAAAAAAAAAAAAAAAGGGTCCAAAAAGGGTTTTTGTAATATGTTTCAGTTTAGGACCAGGTTGCTTAAAAAGCTCTGTTACGCATCATTATCCATTCAGCAACGGTCAAATTGCATTTTCCACTTGTGCAATTTCCCAAAGAGGCATTTCAAGGATATTCTAGGGAACATGAAATAAATGTTTGCTCCTAGACCCCTAAAAGGTGTAATAAAACATTTAAAAGTACTAGGTGGTCATTCACCCTTAGTATTATGTGACATGCTAAAGCCTGTTGAACATGAAATGTGATTTCCAGTAACAGTTTAATAAAGCAATGAAAGACCAGCCTGTCTTTTATCATGCTGCACACTTTCTCTGAAAAAAAAAAAAAAAAACGCTCTGAAGAACACCAAATGCTGGTTATGCCTATAAAGCACTTTCATAAGAAAGGCTGTGGAAATACTGAATGATTGCAAGTTCATACAAGCACTGCTCTTGGTACTCAGTATTGCCCCTTGTGTAATCAAGAATATTCTTATAAAATCATTTGATCATTTGTCCTCCAAAAGAAATAACAACGTTACCATGGCTTCACAGAAAAGCGTGAAGCCATGGTTCTGACACAGTGAGACACTGGATAATGATTGTTTTGCTTCTTTTCTTTTCACTCCGGCTTCGTGCTGCTGATTATTTAATTACAGTTTACACAGCCCCTTGGTCTGAATGTCCTGATATTCCATGGAGCAAAAATACTCATGGCATTTAAATGGTCAGATGCGATGATTTGCTTATTCAATCAAATACAAAGAATTGGCAAGCACAGTCTTCATTAATGTTTGATTTCTGCTGAAAATACTAAGGGAACCATCTAGCACTGGAAAACAATGTTTTGTCAAATAACATAAGTATCTTGCCAGAGCTTGGATGTCCTGAGGGCATAAGCTATTGTCTTGTCAGGGTCACGATTCTTGTCCTCCTTTCTCTCTACTACTTTCTTCTTTGTAGTATACTGACCTATAACAAATATGAAAAGTAAATAAATAATAATTCTAGGAATTTTACTGAAGCAACTTGCCATTTGGTTGGTTATTCACATCACACCTACATGTAGCAGAGGTTGTACAGTACTGTGCCATTGGGTCTGATAATAATTTGACTAACTTTTTGACCACCGATCAAAATGCAAATATGTGTATGACTTAAATTGTAAAGAATGATAGACTGTAGATGCTTTGTACATAACTTTTGAAAAATATGTTTAATAGCTTTTAAAAAAGTGAAAGGGACAAAATCCCGATTGAAAAATAAATAAAATAATATATATTTTTAAATTTAAATGAAAAATAATAAAACAATTAATTATTAAAAAATAATAATAATAATTCAAAATTTAATTGAAGAAGGCACATTTTTACGTTACAGTAAACAATAGAGAGAACAGAGTTACATTTATATATATATATATATATATATATATATATATATATATATACACACACACACACACACACAAACACATGTGTGTGTGTGTGTGGGTGTGTTTTGTTCACTGCACATTTCCTATAAGGAGCTCTTTGTGGTTTTTGTTGCTTGTTTTTGTGATGGATTTCCGAACATTTTCTAGTAGTAACTAGAGCATTGCTATGTGATTGTTTGGGTGTTTTCTAGATGGTTCCTTAGTGATTCAAACATTGTCTACCTCCAAAAAATAAATAAATAAGTAATTAAAAAAATAACGATAAGCCTGTTTGTAAAAAAGTATTAGTACACCTATCCCTAACAAGCTGCACAATTTTAGGTATCATTTTTGTTCATAGTACAACAATTCAGGATGTTATTATTCTGATTGATGCAAATACCCAAATTTAGCAGTTTACAATTCATGCACTATGGTAAACGTTTATTTAAAACAATTCCACATTCATCAACTAATCAGATTCAAGCATTCAACAGCCCCCTAGTGTAAGTCTTTATTAATCAATAACACCTGTAATCAGAATATATATATATATATATATATATATATATATATTATAAGTTTTTTTTGTATTTTTTTTATTTATTTTTTTTGCATATATTAGGTACTCTTTTGGAGTTTTGCAATAATATAGTAATAATATAATACTATTATTACTATAATCTAACAATATAAACCAACCATTAACAGCTGTCAATGCAGCCACAGGGGATCGGTGTGTGAGAGTGCGAGAGAGATGCCAGAATAGCTTCTATGATTCTTGAGCTGGTGTGCATCTGTTGGGGGAGGGGTTCACATTTTGGCTCCGTGTAGTCATGCAGTAAAGACATATTTCCAAAATTTTATGACCCATACTAAAGCCATATCTTATAAAGAGGCCCACTTGGTTCTGAAATTTCGTTGTTTTGTATTATAAAAGAAACTTACATTAGACATCAAAAGGAATCATTATAAAAGCTTTTTTGAAGAAAAAAAAAAACATTACTGGTGGTTGGTAGATTTAACGCAGGTTACCAAAATCCCCATGGTACATTGCAGTGCACAAAAGACTTCTGCCCTCTTGCTCAGCAGGTGCTGTAGCATTTAAATCCAAGCAGACAGATTCCAATACTGTACTTTTGGTCTGTGCTGTTGGAATGGATTTTGTATAATGACTCAATCTAAGTTTATCCACACAGCATATATGAGAAGTAGCAGATGACATTATATTTACTTCAAATGCATAAATTTTCATCCTGGATGATGTTGCACCAGCTATAAATAAAATAGTTAATGATAATGAAAGTGTAAGAAAATAATGGGTCAGGCTTAGGGACATGACAATAAGAGTATATGTTTTAAAGAAGAAGTCTAGTAACCACCTCATTTCATTTCTCATGAATATAAGCTAAATTTCTGTTTTGATATGTTTTGTCTACTAATATTGATTAAATGATTGTAATTAACCAGAAGTAAATGTCTCCTTTTTTTTTCTTTTTTTGGATCACCATAGATCCATCCATGTCATACGGACACACGGAACAATATTTTTCCAGTTAAATGATGACATATACTGGACAAAAAATCTGGAATTTCTAAATTCTAAAGGTTCCTGCAAGAATGAAATATGGCCCTGCTGCATACTGTAATAAATAAATAAATACATATTATAAACGGTTTATATATTAGAATCTTGTTAATTTAGCATTTCTACATTCGATTTATATCATTTATAGCGTTTCATTTCTGACAAAAGTATTTGAGTCTATACACCAAACTGAATCGACACCGAGTATCACATCGAGTAAAATATAGTACCACAGTAAATATAGTCGATATCCCTCCAGCGTGATGACACGTCGAGGTTAAAATGAAATAAATTGTTGAGCAACAAGTCAATACTGAATCAAATAAAAAATAACCTACTACGTATATATATATATATATATATATATATATATATATATATATATATATGAAGTTGCAATGGTAGGCTACATCAATGTATTCAATTAGTTCATGATTCTTTCGAGGGGAAAAAAAACGTTTTGTGCAGGAGTGTCGCCTACCTGAGTCCGAATACCTCGGCCTGGCAAGGTCTCGGAAATAATAAATGAAATCCAAACAGTTTTCGTTCTGAACCTCCCCCTTAGAACAAAGATCCGATAAGAGTTCTAGTGCTTTTTGACAAATCTCGTCCTCTCTGTCGACAGGCATTTCCCACCAGCATCCTTCTGGATTGTGGAGCTTCTATAGCGCAATCCCCGCACAGAGAAACATCATCTCACGGACGGCATCCCACGCTCACGGACAACCCCAGCATTCTGTGAGGTTTGTTGTTGTTGTTGTTTGTTTGTTTTTCTCCTGTCAGGGTTTATACGACACGGTGAAGTTCTTGCGTGAATTGAAGCCAAGTCGCGACTCGAGTGGAGTCAGAACTGAAAAGCCACCGGTTGAATCACATGCGCGAACTGATGTGTGGGGCGCTCGCTGTCCACGCTCGCTGTGGTGCTGAAGACAGTGCGCATGCGCACAGCCTGATCGCCACGTAATTACTCATCAGCAAGAGCTTAATCATTCTGTGTTTCTTGGTCCAAAGCGAGTCTTTTACTCATTTGAACAAGAACTTACCTGATTTAGGGTCTGGGAATTTATTCAGTATCAATATGGGTGGCAACACGTGTAACAATGTGAAATCAATTAAATATCTCATTAATTTAAATAAAGAATGTTGCAGATAACTGACAGAGATCCACAGCTAATTAATGGTCAGTTTATCAGTGTTTTCTAGCAGTCTAAATGATGAAACAGCCTCATGATTTGTGGAAGAGAGAGAGAGAGAGAGAGAGAGAGAGAGAGAGAGAGTATTTGTCTGTGTATTTTCCAGTTTTTAGATTTAACAAAGAAAACTATGCATCAAATGGTCAGCCTAGTATATCTGTGACAACATTGATTAATACTGTGCCAAAATCAAACATCTTTGTCTTTTTTTTCACCCTCAGTCCACTATTTCCAAAAGACTGTCTTGAAGTGACAGTGGGGTGTATAAGCCCAGTGTGTACAGAAGTGAACAGACCTTGTCCAGAACCAATAATGAAGATTCATGTACCTTGGTGGAGAGCAAATCCTTCATCACATACATCCTTTAGAATAAAATACATCATCGTTGATACTGAGGTCATATTTACAGAGGTGAAAAAGTGCAAAACGTGAAAAAAAAAATAATAAAAAAATAAAACCTAGAAGAGGACAAACGACAAAGTTTATGTTGTTTACTCGAGTGTTGACAATTCTCTAAGCAGAAGCCTATCCTTGGCATGTTTTATAGTAAACATGATTCATGAGTCATTACACAGCCTCTGTGCCCAGCAGTATTTTAGGTTTAAATAATTTAAACTATTGCTGTTTGCCTCTGAATCCCCAACACAGTCTCATAAGGAAATCAAAACTTGTTTTGTTTTGAAAACATCAATCATCAGCTTTATTTATTTATTTATTTTAACTATAGTTTCCCTCTTCCCTTAAGTCTAAACTAGGAAATGTTGAAATTATATGATTTAAAACAAATGGTTTAAGTTTTTATTTTTTTATTTTTATTTTTTATTTGTTTGGATACACTGTGGCCTCAACAATGACAAAAATAAATAAATAAATAAATAAATTAATTAATTAATTAATTAATTAATTAATTAATTAATTAATTAATTAATAAATTAATTAATTAATTAATTAATTAATTAATAAAAATAAAATGGTTAAAATGACACAAAAGGAAAGCTGAGAATCACAGAGAAGGATCTCAATGACAGAACTTACCTTAAAGGTTGATATCATGAAAATGTCAAGACAATACTAGATGCATTCAATAAACAACAGTTTAGCTTCAGTAAACAAATCTGATTATAAATAGTTTTTTAATTTATTTTACAAATATTAAGAAGAAGGTGCTGGTCATATAATTAGAATATCATCAAAAAGTTTATTTATTTGACTAATCCCATTCAAAAATTGAAACTTGTATATTATATTCATTCATTACACACATACTGATATATTTCAAATGTGTATTTCTTTTTATTTTGATGATTATAACTAACAACTAAGGAATATCCCAAATTCAGTATCTCAGAAAATTAGAATGTTGTGAAAGGTTCAATATTGAAGACACCTGGTGCAACACTCTAATCAGCTAATTAACTCAAAACACCTGCAAAGGCCTTTAAATTTTCTCTCAGTCTTGTTCTGTTGGCTACACAATCATAGGGAAGACTGCTGACTTGACAGTTGTCCAAAAGACGACCACTGACACCTTGCACAAGGAGGGCAAGACACAAAAGGTCATTGCAAAAGAGGCTGGATGTTCACAGAGCTCTGTGTCCAAGCACATTAATAGAGAGGTGAACGGAAGGAAAAGATGTGCTAGAAAAAAGTGTACAAACAATAGGGATAACCACACCTTGGAGATGATTGTGAAACAAAACCCATTCAAAAATTATGGGAGGGAGATTCACAGAGAGGGGACTGCAGCTGGAGTCAGTGTTTCAAGAACCACTACGCACAGACGTATGCAAGACATGGGTTTCAGCTGTCACATGTCTTGCGTCAAGCCACTCTTGAACAACAGACAGCGTCAGAAGCGTCTCGCTTCAAAAAGGACTGGACTGCTGCTGAGTGGTCCAAAGCTATGTTCTCTGAGGAAAGTAAATTTTGCATTTCCTTTGGATATCAGGGTCCCAGAGTCCGGAGGAAGAGAGGAGAGGCACATAGTCCATGTTGCTTGAGGTCCAGTGTAAAGTTGCCATGTCATCTGCTGGTGTTGGTCCACTGTGTTTTCTGAGGTCCAAGGTCAATGCAGCCGTATACCAGGAAGTTTCAGAGCACTTCATGCTTCCTGCTGCTCTCATAACACCTGAGCAGTGCCACAGACCGAAGTATTGAGTGCTGTACTTGTTCATACTTTTCATTTGCATACCTTTTAGTAGGCCAATATTTCTAAAAATCCTTTCTTTGTATTGGTCTTAAGTTATATTCACATTTTCTGAGATACTGAATTTGGGATTTTCCTTAGTTGTCAGTTATAATTATAAAAATTAAACGAAATAAACATTTGAAATATATCAGTCTGTGTTTAATGAATGCATATAATATAAAAATGTCAATTTTTGAATGGAATTATTGTAATAAATAAACTTTTTGAGGATATTCTAATTATATGACCAGCACCTGTATTATTCTAATGAGTACTGCAACAGCACTAATGTCACTGGATCAAATACAGCCACACTATCTTTGTATTCAATCTATTACTAATATATATGCTATGTACTGTATTAATATAAAAAATATTTTCAAATAAACTATACAATTTCAACCAAAGCAATGTATGAATTTCTTTTGGTGTGGTGTGAAGGAAAAACAGCTAAAAACAATGTCTTGTCAAACATAAAGGGGAACTCCATCCAATTATTAGTTAACTAATGGTGGCTATTTTGAAAAATTGCTGATAGCATATACATAGCTCTTCTTAAAATCACTCACACCCTCTGTTTCGAGGTACTAGACATTTTGTCTGCACTGTGTTGTTTAGCCTTGCTTGCAAATGTTTCTGTCAAAAGGCCTAATTCCACAGTACTGACACCACGCATGTTCAGGGGTAACTTGTAAATTATAATAAGAGCTTGCAAAAGGATGATAAAAGTATCTTTAATTAAAACTGTTTTCCCCAAGAATCTGAAGAAAAAAATGGTTGTCATCACACTTATACATTCTTAGAAGCTGAACTTAAAGCATCCATGCAATGTGTTGTACACTGATAAGCTGATCAATTCTTGGCTCTCAGTAATTCCTGGGATCTATAAAGAAATATCTGATGGTATTTTAACAGTGTAATATTGCTTTACAGATAAATCCCAGGCTACTCTGCAGATTATGAATATATATGCAATTTAATATATCCTTAATTGGCATGGTAATGTTATCACTTCACGATTAACTCTGAAGCTTGTAAGAGATTGTTTAATAAAAACTTAGACTCAGATGCACAGTGAAATTGAGACACACATTTCCCTGAGGATGGATTGTAGTCACATTCATAAAGTGTAGAATATAAACCTAGAGATATTCATGAATGTCAGTCAACCCAAATAATTCATCATACATTAATTTCCAGCGATATTGTCCACTTGATTGCACAGATACTATTTCAACTAAACTGAGCTGGATGATGAAATCACTGAATTCAATGATGAACTGCCTTTTTGCATTGTTGTCACACCATTTTTTAACACAATCTGTATTGTTAAAAGCTATATAAATAAAGGTGACTTGAGTTGACTTGATTGACAATGTGCCAGTGCACTTCCCTGTCTATGATGGAGACAATATAATGTGCAGTATTTTCACAATCTAGTGCATGTATTTAAAATACCACAAATGCTGCATGCCATTACACACATCAAGCTTTATCCAAATTAGACTGCTGTTTTCAAGGAAAAAAGTTAATAATTAACTAATTAATTCCTTTTAGAAAACTTTATTTATGAGTAATGCAAACTTATTTCATTCAAATCCACTTAAAATAACAACTACACTAATTAGTAACTATAGCAACAGCACACATGCGCATGCTAACTAACTAACATAGATCAATACATGTTGGTTATTGCTTTTAATACAAAGCAACTAGTAACTACATCTACTACTAAATCAACATTCTGTGTCCTAGGTAAACCTGTGCATAGTTTTTTAGGTAGTTTTTGGTGTCATGTTGATGTTGCCGCAGTTCTTCTGGTTTCAGTGTGTCTACATTTTTTATTTATTATTATTATTATTATTTTTTTATTCATCATGTCTTGATTTGATAGTGGTGAGATTAGATCTCTGTGTGGAGCATACTAGCTGTTGTCAGACTCCTTGTGTATATGAAAATCTCACTGGATTATTAAAATGAATGACAAAAGGAATATGTGGAAATGTAAACTGAGATTTCCAACTGACACATTACAACAAAATACTAAATAACTAGCTGAAAACCATTTTTGAGGGGTGAAAATACTAATGACCTAAAACTTGTCCAGATAGCTGTACATTATGGCAGAATTTTCACTTTAGGGTGAAATGTTCCTATATGAATCTGGCTATATTAATATCTGCCTACTAAACACATTTTGAAAATGTATTATTTTTCTTTGTAATGCCTGCTCTCTCTCCCCAAGGCCTGTCAACACCAGACTCCCAAATGGGGGCTGATGGAAGCAGAGCGGCCAACCCCGTCAGTGGGGTGGTACCTCCAGAGTGTTGTAGGTTACCGCACCTGTTAACATTGCTGCTCACTCTTTGGGGGAAATGTTCACACATCTGCCTGTGTGTGTGATGTGACAACTTGTTTCATAGCAACAATCACTGTGGCCTTGATGAATGCTTGCAAAGGACTTTATTTTATACAGATTTTCCTAGCCTTGAGATAAAGCTCGCTAGACCAAATATGTTTGTGAAGTGTTGCCTTTTAGAATGTGAGCAGCTCTTGAGATTCACAAAATGTCACATTGTTACATTTATTAAACTGCAGTTTGTCTTCCTTCTCATAAAAGAATATACGCTCAAATGTAACATGATCTGTCTGAAGCTTTTCAGCATAGCAAAGACAGCTTCTGCAGAATCTCAAGGAAGACCAAGAGGAAGAGTTCCCAGCCTCTATTGAACCACTGAAATGGATTTAATTCAACTACTGGACTCTCCGTTGGTCACTGATAAAATTTATTGACCATTTCTGTGTAGGTGTCTTACCATGTGTTGAGTCAGGTAAAGGCAACATATCAAGTCACTGACCTGTAACAGCCTCAAATGACTCTGCAAGGACTTATGGCATGGTGATGTGTGGGGCAAATGACAAGTTTGTCCTTTGGCAGTTCTGCAGACATAGTTCAAATCGTTTGAAATTTTTTTGTGTGTCTGTGTATATATATATATATATATATATATATATACATTTTTTTGCAGAGTGGATTCGTGTCATTAAAGACACCACTATTACTAATTTTTTTTTTTCCCCAATCTTGTGTCATTGCTTTTGAATAACTTAATTATGATAATTATCATAATTATGATTTATTTTTATTTTTTTACTGCCACTAGTGTGCATTTAAACTGGAAACTGCAGTTAATTGTTTGTATAGGTAAACAACAGCAACAAAAACTAAACTAAAAGCAAAAAAAAAGTATTTAGCAAAAAAAATAAATAAATAAATAAATTTGGTAGAGACATGAGGTGACATGTTTGAATTAATCATTACCATTTATGAGATTAACAGCTTAGGCAGAGGATAACATTTTCACTACGTAATGACTTAAATTTTGCTTTGTTTCTCTCAAAAAAGCTATTACTGTCAGGGTTTTGCACTGTCACTTTGTTTTATGTTTCTTGTGTCTAGTGTCAGGACATGGCCTTGTTAGTTATTTTCTCGACCATGTGCTCTTTTAGCCCCTCCTCCTTGATTCCTCTTTACCACACCCTCTTGTTACCCTTTTTGGTCTAATTGTGCTCACCTGTCCCTCATGTATTTTCCTCCCTATTTATAGTGCACACTACCCTTTTGTGTTTGCTGGTCCGTTGTCATTCCCACTCCCTCTGTCTGTGGCTGAATATGTGTCCATGTCTCCCTCCCTCCCTCCCTGTCTAGTTGGTCTTGTGCCCTTGTTTTGTCTAGCCCTTGCAATTCTATGTTCTTGTCTTGCTCCTTGTTTTTAGTAACTGTTGTTTTTGCCCTTTGCTTTCATTTGTAATATTTATTTAGTTTTCTAGTCTTAGATCTTGGTTTTGTTTGCTCATTTTCTTAAGTTGGTTAAATTGGTAATTTCTTATTTTTTTTACTTTCATTATCTCATTGGTTTGTATTCTTTTATTTTTATTGGAGCTTTGTCCTGTCTCGTCTTGTGTTCGAGTTCCTGACCTGTCCCCATGTGTCCTGCCCTGGTTCTTCCAGCCTGGCATCTGGTCTGTCTCCAGAGTCAGTGGTCAACAAGTTTCTGAGCTCTGCTCTATGGTGCCTTGTGTGGCCTTCTCTATCAGCCTGGTCTTGCTGCCCCCTCTGTTGCCCAAGTATTCTGCCAGTTGTTTCCTGTGGCCTTCCCCAGCTGTTCTGTTTATTTTGTCCCTGTTGTGGTATCTGTTGTGCACTTCACTACCTCTTGGATCAGTCTGTCTTGTCAATAAAACCTTGTTATCTCACTGCAATTGGGTCCTCCCTCCCTCCCAGATCCCTGACAATTACATAATTAATGTAGTCATATAGTCTACTTTTTTATGTCTGGAGCTTGATTAGCCACTATGAATTGTCATTTACCAGTTGAAAGTACATGAGGGAGGGGAAATAATGACCTAAATTGTTATTATTATTATTGTGGGGTATAATATTATTTTAAATTTCACCTGTAGCTACTGTTATCGCATTTCATGTTAGTGTCGCTTTAAAATATTGCAGTATTGAGTTTAACATGTTACTTTATAGCTACCGCCCATGTATGCACTGTTTATATATATAAATACATATATATATATTGATATATGAGAAAAAGGAGTTTAGGTGTTCCATTTTACTTTTTTCTTTTTGCAAACTAACTGAAAGTGCAAACAGAGAGGAAGGCACATCCATGTTTACAAATTAATGAATAATTCACAAATAGTTCATCACTTATTTAAAAACTTGTGTTGTACTCACTGTTGTACACAGGAAATGGCAGGATGGATGCTCGTAAAAAAATAAAATAAAAATAAATCCAGTAGATTTTCATTTCAGAAATGTTATTGTGTCAGGTTGGTCGCTATATACAGTATATGGATACATGTAATGACTAAACGTATTCAGCTATGTCTACAGTCCTTGTTTGTCACACTTATGTTATACTGCTAGAGTCACGACAAATGAAAATTGCTGTTTTCACAGACAGGTTATGTGGGTAGGAAGGCAAAAAGGGATTTATGAATCTAACATTATTCTAACACAACTGAATCCCTGGACAAGAAATCTGCCTTAGGTCCTGAATACAGCAAAAAAAAAATGTAAAAACATTTTTTTAGTGCTTCACGTTTAGTTAAA
Source organism: Carassius carassius (assembly GCF_963082965.1). Classification (NCBI taxonomy): domain Eukaryota; kingdom Metazoa; phylum Chordata; class Actinopteri; order Cypriniformes; family Cyprinidae; genus Carassius; species Carassius carassius. The sequence goes on along the minus strand of NC_081777.1, from coordinate 10,324,997 downwards.
GACATCAAATTACGGTAGGCTGTTTAAAGTATTTCTACTTTATATATTTATGTATTTGTTTATTGAGTTGTTATTATATACTAGCTTGTAGCCGTATCATCAGCAACTGGATGAATGAAATGGTTGACTTGTGTTTTTTTTTGTTTTTTGCAGGTCTGCTTAAGGGAAGAAACTCAGTTTAATAAATGTTGAGTTGAACTTGCACAGCTAAAGGGTCATGCTGAACTGATGCTTCTTTAAACATAACCATGAATTTAAATTAAGTGAGTCTAAAGAGACTGTAAATCTAGATAATGACTGCTGACACTGAAAGTGAGCTAATTTGTGTTTTTACTTTCCTCATACTGTACGTACAGTACCAAAAAATCCTCCTTTTGAAACAAGATCAGTCATATTTTCAGTTTGCAACTATGATAATTCATGCATGACATGACATCACATGTTGATTAAAAACAAGCAGAACAAATTTCTGTGCAAATCCTTTGTAAAAAATAAACAAATAAAAATAAATAAACAAATAAATAAAAATGGTACATCATAATCAGAATAATCTTTATTGCCAGGTATGTTTTCGAATAAAGGGAATTTGTTTTCATGACAGAAGCTTCCGCAGTGCAACAAAATGACGGCAACAGAACAAAAACACAGATAATAAAATAATTAAAATCATAATAATAATAATAATAACAATAATAATGAGTACAGTTCTTGAAGAGAAGGGAGGGTTGTACCAATGATTCACTCAGCAGTCCGGACTACCCTCTGTAGTCTTCTGAGATCAGATTTGGTAGCTGAGCTGAACCAGACAGATATAGAAGTGCATAGGATGGATTCAATGATGGCAGAGTAGAACTGTTTCAGCAGCTCCTGTTGTAGGTTGAATTCCCTTAACCTGCGATGGAAGTACAACCTCTGTCGGGCGTTTTTTACAACGGAGTCAATGTGAATTCCTGAGAGATTGTGGTGCCCAAGGACCTGAATGACTCCACTGCAGTCACAGTGCTGTTCTGTTTGCTCTGTTGGCTGTAGGAGGATCCAGCAAGGGTCCAGTAATGTCCTTCAGGTGGGCCAGCACATGTTTTTCAAAAGACTTCATGACCACAGACGTTAGAGCCACAGGCCTGTAGTCATTTAGTCCTGTAATTTTTTATTTCTTTGGGATGGGTATGATGGTGGAGCGTTTGAAGAATGAAGGGAATTCACACAGCTCCAGTGATCTGTTGAAGATCTGTGTGAAGATGGGGGCCAGCTGGTCAGCACAGGATTTCAGACAGACTGGTGTAACAATCTGGGCCTTGTGCTTTTTTCCTTTTCTGCTTCTGGAAGACCTGGCTCACCTTGACATTACTGATTTGAGGTGTAGGTGTGGGGGAGATGGGGGTTGCAGGAGGCATGAATGGTTGTGTGAAGAGGTGTTCAGGGTGGGGTGTTTTTTCAAACCTGCAGTAGAACTCATTCAGATCGTCTGCCATTCTTTACGGTGATAGGGGATGGTGTCTTAAAGTTTGTGATCTCTTTCAGACTTTTCCACACTGATGCCGAGTTGCTGGAAGTGAACTGAGTCCTTATTTTTCAGAATAATTCCTCTTTTCCACTCTGATTTCCTTTTCCAGTGTGTATTTGGACTGTTTATACAAGACATTGTCTCCCTTCCTGTAAGCATCTTCTTTGGTCTGATGAAGCTGTCTGAGTTTTGCAATGAACCACAGTTTGCATTGTTGTAAGTTAGATGAGTCCTGGTAGGAATTCACATATCTTCACAGAAATTATATTATATAGATAAATGATGTTACAGTCTCTGTGAGCTCCTCCAGATCATTGGCAGCAGATTCAAAAACACTCCAGTCAGGGAGGTCAAAAAAAGCTTGTAAATCCTGCTTTGCTTCATTAGTCCATCTTTTTACAGTCCTTAATACAGGTTTAGCTGATTTCAGTTACTTCCTGAAGGACAGTATAAGATGAACCAAACAGTGGTAGATGACCAAGATGGCGGCGCATACACGCGTACTCGCCATCGCGAGGCTCAGCGTCTCTCCAGTTTTTGCAATTTTGCAGTATTATTCCTGCTCATCTCGGGTCTGTTCGAACTGAACAGTTTTGCTTTAACATCCTACACCCGACAGGAGCTTTTGGATATCGGTGAGGACTTTTCCAACAGTTTTATCACCAATCTTCGACTCATCCCTGAGATCGTCAGAACACCCGAGGCTAAGCACTCTACCCGGCCGGGCGGAAGTGCTCGCAGGCGGCATCGAGATCGTAAACAAAGGCGGGGGAAGCGCGGAGGTCTAAGAGGTAAGCTAAAGCTAACACCGCTCTGGCTCTCTTTACTCAGCATTTTCCTTGCTAATGTGCGGTCACTGGTGAACAAAATGGAAGAGTTACGACTTCGCATCACCAACAGTAAGAGACTTTTGGACTGCAATGTCATGGTTTTCACAGAAACATGGCTACACAGCGACGTACCAAATAATGCTATTGAGCTAGCCGGGCGCTACACGCTCCGGGCAGATAGAACGGCAGATGACTCCGGTAAGACAAGAGGTGGTGGATTGTGCATTTATGTCAACAAAGCTTGGTGTACGAACACTGTCATTGTTGGGAGACACTGCTCAGCTAACCTAGAGTTTATCATGGTTAAATGTAGACCTTTTTATCTGCCGCGGGAGTTCACTTCCACCTTTATAACCGCAGTCTATATTCCTCCGGATGCTAATGCCAAGCTCAGGAGCCTCCAGAAAAGGACCACAAGATTCAGGAATAGCTTTTTCCCTACAGCTGTCTCCTTGCTGAACTCGGCCCTCTGACACCACCCCACACCACACACACAGACTCCTCCCCCTCTTCACCACTGCATCTGACTGATTTATTTATTTATTTACAACAAGCAAAAAAACAGTAAACTTGTTATTACTTGCACTACTGTCTGTTCATCCAGAAACACTGAGTAATCCATTTGCACGCTGAAATATTTTCTATGTAACAGTACTGTCCATTGCACTAGTGTAAATTATGTTCATAGTTCTGTCTATAGTGTACATACACTTTTACATAATCCATCTGTATAGTATGTTCATAGTACACCTACCTGTATATCATGCTTATAGTATTTAAAATCTGTAAATTATGTCCATAATACTTACCTGTATAGTTATTGTACATATTATAGACCTTGTATATTCTGTACTTACTGCTTATTGCACTTCTGGTTAGATGCTAACTGCATTTCGTTGCCTTGTACCTTACATGTGCAGTGACAATAAAGTTGAATCTAATCTAATCTAAATATGCATTCTTCATTGTAGTGTAACATTGATCCAATATATTACTGTCTCTGGTGGGACATGTGATGTGCTCTCTGTACTTTGGCAGTTTATGGGAGAGATTTGATTTATTAAAGTCCCCAAGAATGATTAAAACTGAGTCCAAGTGTTGTTGTTCTGTCTCTGTGATCTAAGCTCACGTGCGCTTGCGGAGAAATGTAAACACTTACGAGAATAAACGAGCAAAACTCCCATGGTGAATGGAACAGCTTGCAGTTCACGACGAGACCTTCTAGACTGGCACAGCACATCTTCTTTAACACTGTTACATCTGTACACCACCTTTTGTTGATGTAATAGCATGTGGTCCACTCTGAACAGCTGAAAGCCCTGCAGATGGAGCGTGCTCTCTGGAATGGGATCATTTAGCAAAGTTTCCATGAAAAACAGAGTAGCAGAGTGTGAGAAATCCTTATTTGCCTGGGAGTGCAGAAGAAGTTTGTCTGTTTTGTTGGGTAGAGAGCGGAGGTTCACCAGATGGATGCTAGGCAACGGCGTTCGAAATCCGTGTTTTCCGAGCTTCACAAGCATGCCGGTGCTCTCTTCCCCCGTCTGCGCATCCTGAAGCTCGTGATCAGTGCAGCTGCTCTGCCAACTACTATGTCCAGCAAAACATCAGAATAGTCGAAAACTGGTAATATATCAGGTGTTGTGTAGTGCCGAATGTCCAGCGATTTGTCTCTGGTGAAACTGATTGCAGGAATATAACTAAAGAAAGGACAAACTAACAAAAGCAACTGCAGAGCACACAACGGAGGCCGTCATCAGCATCGGCGCCGTCTTGCATCATAAAAAAAATGTGTTTTTACTTATGTTTCTATGGCCACTTTTGGTCTTTTGGACATTTAGAATGCAACTTCCTTTTAAAACACAACACACGTTTACATACATTATATAAATACAGATGTTTAAGGTCAAGCGAAACACAGTTTGCTTATAAAATTAAAAGTAGTTATTTATGGCACATGATTAAAACAGTGTTCAACACTAAATTATTTACACCACACATTTTTTTGTTTCTGTCTTTTTTTTATTTTCTTTTTTTTTCTTTAGCCTTTTGTTGTGCTGTAGTGAAGCATTAACTGGAAACTTAAAAAACCCAAATTCCTAAATATGGAAAAGGCTGTGTGCATCATTTGTGCCAACAGGGTTGTGATGTTCAGGTACAATCTCTAAGGCAAGCTTTCTGAATTATTAAAGCTATTGTCAAGCAGTTTGTGTCTTCCCTGGAGCAGTGTAACATGGCAGTCATATCGGCCTTCAACATGAGTTCCACATCACTGTTTACTGTGCACAAATAACCAAACATGACATATTTCAAAATGCACAGTGAGAAATTGTGACTATTGCATGCACCAGGGGTCCAGTCCTACTCCTGGAGGGCCAGCATCCTTAAGAATTTCACCTCAACCTGCTCCAACTAACTTCCACAGACTTTTTTTTTTTTTTTATCCTGAAGAGCTTGATTAGCTATTTCATGTGGATTTAATTAGGACTGTAGCTAAACTGCAGGACAGGGACCTTCCAGGAGCATGACTGGACACCCCTGAACACCTCTTCACTAACAGTATTGTGGAAGCGCACTTTGTGAAGGGATTCAGTTATTTGCTTTTGTATTGAATGTCCCTGCAGTGTCCTTTTAAGACATCTTTTGATGAGTTTTAGTTTTACTTTTAATGTCTCCTTTTCCTCCCCCTTTCTGAGACCTCTCAAATAAAAAATATAATACAAAAAGCATAGGAGGTAGCCACTGGGTAAAACCTAGTGAGCCTGAACTGTAATTATTAAGCTATTTGGAAGGCTGTGTCTCAGATGTGACATGATAGATGTATCCCAAAATGCTATATTTTAATTTAAATTATACAAAAGTGAAATGTATCAGCTTTATTCTAAGGTAATAGCATACTGAACATCCTGCCTGTGATATTATACTATTTCCTTGTCAGATGTAGTGAACTATACATAAAGCTACTCCTTAGGATGTCCCAAATGCAAGGAAGAGGTTGTAAAATTATGAATTCACTGTCTGGAAAACACACTCTGGGTCTTCCTGAACTCTCAGAGTGGTGGTCATCCATTTCTGCCTAATAATTAATTAATGAAGAATAATGTGTCACAAGGGAAACAATCCACAATAGCAATACAATACACAAAATTAGCAGAAAATTTCTAATTAGCAAAAAAAAAAAACTTATTTTTAGAAATTAATAATTTAACATACACAATAATAGATGCAACAGTACACTATACTTCCTTTGTTGATTGCATAAGTGAATGAGCTTGCAATGTTTGTGTGTGTGTGTGTTTTGCTGAGTGAGCACTAGTAAACCCATTAGGTGGCCTTGAACAGCAGAAGGCATTGATTAACTTGGGTAAATGGATCATTTCCACACTGAGTGTTCCTCTGTTTGACTGCCTCTTCTCATCGGCTCATGCTCATCCCAGGGGAGCTTAAGTACACTGCTTGCACTGAAAAACTGAATGGAATTAAGGATAAAGGACAGTAAAAACTTGCCTCCATTTCATCTCATGAATATTTAATCTCTGAAAGACAAGTAAGAACCAGTGAATATGTGGGAAACTAAAAGACACATACACCTACATTTAATCAGTATCTGGTATGGTTTAAGAGGACAGTACAATTATAAATGTCAACAGTGCATTTTCCACATTTTACAACCTATTAACTGATATAGTATAATGTATAAATCTATGGCATTCAAGCAACAAACTCATCACATATTATGCATAATAAAATAAATTTGATTTACAGCAGACAATTATGTGAGTGGTCACGTGAGCAGCACTTTAACAAAATTAACACTGATTATGGAGGGCAGGAGTTCATAATGATTCTCAAATCTCAGAATAGTGAATAGCAGCTTGTAATACTATTACATATTTTTGGTCAAGCTGAAATAAAACAATCACCTGTGAAACGGTTCTTCTGTACCTTTGAATAATAATAATATAAATACTTTCAAAGAACAAGGTGTATAATCACAATATATTAGCCACAAAGTGAATAAAATATGATGTGTATGCAATGCACTCCAACATTTTTATAGAGCAGCCTTAGTGACTATTACATTCTGTTCTCTTGACACATGCAGCAGAGACTGTGAATGCTTGTTAGGGAGCTGAGATCCTATTCAAATTCTGATAAGCATGAGGGAGTCACCTGACGGGATGTTAGCTATGCCGAGAGCTCCCCACTGCACCTCCCAGCTCTCAGCTCAGTTCTGGAAGAATAGATCGATGGTCGCCCCCTCCTCTTGTGTGGGATTTCAACTTCCCGCTTAGAAAATACACACACACACACACTTACAACACACCGGCAAACACACACATGGTTTGAGGGAAGCTGTTGCCACAGAAACACACACTGATGCGAGCCACAGTCGAGAATGTTTTATCACGCAGAGCAACACTGCAGCCAAAGCCTGGATAACCGATGTTTGCCTGCAGTTTACAAAGCCAGAAATAGATTTCACAGTCCTGATATGTGTGGCGAATTCTGCTGTCATCTCAGAGGAGCAATTTCACCTTCCAGCTAATTTTTAGTTTGGTTTGATCTCCTGCATGTAATTTGTTTTTCTATTCATGACACCTTATAAGTAGCAATGCCAAACTGTCAAAGGTGTTTTGTTTCTGATTTGACTCTAATATACAGAATGGATATCTTTTCCTCATCTCTGTGGAACACACATGGGCTGCTGGAGATGGGTGTTGTTGTCATGGTGATGTAAGGCTTGATGAATGGCAGTGCAATCGTGAGCTCTTATTTTTAATTGGTTTGTGAGAGAACCCAGTCTGTCTCTCTCCATCTTCATTCCATGAGCTCCAATTCATTATCAAATGATGAAGCATGTTTTCCTCTTAGACAAACTCTCCTTTCTAATAGCGATCAGCTAAACATATGTGAACATTTGTGTAGTCATGGCAAATTCGGATCAGCTTGATTGCTATGTCACATTAGTTTTAGAGTCTTCTATTCTTAGTTTCAGGGATAATCCTTTAATTTTGACAATCCAATGTCTACAAAGCAGGAACTTAATTTATGACCCATAGGTTAATTTCTTCATGAAAATAAACATCTTCATGTAGAGCATAATGATTCAGAAGAGACAACATAATGTGACATGAGCCAGTGATACTACTATTTTTTTCTCTCTCTTTGTAACGTGACAATTACAGCTGTTTGAATAAGTTGTTTTCCAACAAGCAGCTCTGAAAAACACTGCATTAAGAAAACACTATATTGCTGTTTTGCACATCTTACAACTGAATGAACTGTAACAATCGAACATTGTAGACATACTCTAACAATTATCTACCTCAAATAGCAGACTTTTACAACATGGTGTCTTGACTGTATATTTTAACTAAATTTGTGTACACTTTTAGCATATTAAAGGTTGCACTGCAAATAGTTTTCACACCTTACCCATCCACCCACCTTCTTGCTATAATAATATGAAACATAGTCAAAGGAGTAAGAGGTAAGAGAGAGAATATATATATATATATATATATATATATATATATATATATATATATATAATGCAACATTTTTTAGAGGAAAGGAAGGCAAAAATAACAAATATAGGGGGGAGAAAAAAAAGAAAAAAAAATGTGTGAGGTCCTGAAATGCCAGACAATCATGCACTGTTGCGGCCAACACCTGCACTCAACAACCCAATACATTAATTTTACATGGGACAATGTTGAGAGAAACAAGAGATTTGCTTTGGGATAAGATGAAAGCACATGAAATGCTTCCCATCACAGCATGAATTAGCTAAGGAAATGGAACTGTGACCATGCAACTTTTATCTTGACATGACGCTCCTACGGGTGTTTTATTTATTTTTTTTTTTTATGATTTAGTGGCCTCAAATTTGTTGCAAAAACAGTACTATTTGTGTACGATATAAATAAAACATTAATATTATTAATGATATCGTGATACTTTGATAAAGACATCTCTTTAAGCCAAAGGTCTTGCATTACAATTATGACATGGAAACCGTAGCAATGCATGGATCTCATTTGTCTGAAATAAAATGAAGAGCCGCTATGCTAATCATTCTCCATTTGTTCTCCTGCTTTTATTACAGGATGCCAATCCTACAGTTACCAGAGACTTCATCAGCCTCTGTTTGAAGAGACCAAAAATTACACCAAAATGGACTTAAAAGACTGACATAATATTATACTTATATTGGTGTTAATGCAATTACAAACTATCTGAGCTATACTGTATGCTTTGAAATTATCTGCTTTGTGGAATGAGGAATAAGTATTGTAATAAGTTCTAGCACACTTCAGTTTCCCAAGCTTGGTTATTGCCACCAGGGGAATTCTTAATTGCACTTACATACAGTACCAAAAATTTGAGGCCAGTAATGACTGAACACATTACAATTATTTATTTTTCAAACACTTTTACATGTAACTGTAAAACTGTGAGAAATATTACTTTTTCTTCATTTTCTTAACACATAGATGCTTCAGGTCAAATCATTCTCTCAAAAGTTGTCTGTGGTCACACCGGATGACTTCCAAATATTTCATGGATCACTGTTGATTTGAATTGTATTTTCAGGTCATAGTCTAGGCTCTTCCTATGCCTGTGGAGAGGCTGGCTCTGACTACCCCAAGCACCTCTTTGCCCACAGATATGAAAGCAATTTTGCAGGTATTGAGCTGAGAGAGCCACAAGGGTCTCTGAATGAGATGTTGGATGATGATTTTGGTGTCACAATATCAGTGTTGGGTAAGTTACTTTCAAAAAGTAATTAATTACTATTACTAATTGCATCATCAATATTGTATTTAAATTGCTTTACTAATTACTCCGTCTGAAAAGTCACCTAGTTATACTCAATAAGTAACTTAATTATTCAAATCGCTAATTAGGCTACATCTTAAAATCCCTATAAACCTTAATATAAATTAAACTCTTTATTCTTTCAATTTGAGTCAAACAGATAGTTTAACCCTTTAGCTTTAAAACAACTGTAATAGCCTACTTAAATATTTTTATAAAAAAATGTAGTCTTCTTTGGTTAACAAATAGAAATACTCTGAATAACAACATCTGAATCACAAAAAAGCTAAAGTTATATTTCTTATTATATTATTTCAGTTTGGCAAGAAAAGCCCAACTAGTAAAATCCGTACAGGTTTCTGTTAAAATAACCCTTTAAATAATATAGGTAAGAATAAATTACATAAATGACCATTTCATTCATAAGATCAACAGAATCGTGTGTGTGAAAGCACGAACGCAGATTTGAATTTAGCAGATGTGCTGCACTGAACGATTTAATTACAACGGTGTGACTGTATCATATATAAATATTATTGGAACTGCATTTAAAATCCACTTGGCTCAGAAATCTGAGGGGGAACATGCCCCCTCACTTTGAATGGACATGATGCCTCCGAAGTTAGTGATGATGTCAGTTTATTTATACACAAGTTTAGCTATAATTTATTCCCTGTTTGAATATCTGTGGAAAGGAAACGTTATAGAGCCTTATTATAAATTTCTAATGTTTTTATTAAATTGTAATCACTTTCAATACAAATTCCCATTAAACATTTTATTAGCCTACATGACACCCATGTCTGTCTGTTGCCTAAAGAGAGGCTTTTATGAAGTTTAATACATTTGGCTGCTTATAGCCTGACCCTGGAGTTGGTTCACCTTTCCGCCTATGACCTCGCTTTAGTTTCATACATATTACATAATCAGATAATATTCGTTTTCGAATTCGTTAAAAAGTAGAGACATGCTATTTGATATGATATTGATACATGATATTTCTCATGTCTCTGTGTCAAATTTCGCTGAGTTTGTGACATGTAGAAAGTTGCTCATGGAGACCTGGACAACAGAGACCTGGACAGCAGAAAGTGCACCCGGTTTGTTTTGTTTTTGCAAAAACACAATATTGTCAGTGTATACAAAATAAAAGTAGGCCCTTTTTTATTCGATTGATTTTAGTCTCATCTGTATATGAGTATTCAAGGTTTCTCTGTGAATCTGGAAAAACAAAGTGAACGTGCTGGTGCGCAGAGGGTTAAAGATGCTGCATTGAATTTTATCTTTATACGGTAAATGTAAATTTCAAAATGCAAGTACTTTATAAGTAACTGTAATTAAATTACCTAAAGATGAGCAGTAATCCATTACTTTACTTTTTCCGTGGATAAGTAATTTAATCACAGTAACCGTTACACCCAACACTGCACAATAACTTCCACACAGTAAATGAAGTTTCATTAACAAGATTCAGGAGGAGCACGTCAGATACTTAGCCTAATTAGCACATGTCGAGCACACTTAAGATAATCAACACTAGGGTATAAATACAGCTGACTTACCTGTCTCCACTGACGGTTTATCAGCATTCGGCTTGCACCTTTTGCCATTATACATCACACTCCACTTCAAACATTTAGACGATCGATCGAAACGTACGATCGAAGTTATTCATCTTCCAGCAATCAGCCAACCTTTCTCCAAAATCCACTCTGGCAGGGCGGCCAATATATGAGAAAAACTTGACACCACCATCGCCCCGCAGCGCACAAGACCCAGCTCTTCAGCGCTGGGTCACAGTGGCAGGCTTCCAATGATCTCACAGCAGCAAAGCCTCACTCACTTACCGCTTCAACTCAACCTTTTACCGCGGATCTTCTAGCCACAGCGTCGCATGCAGCCAGGTCCCAACACGGCACAGGCCATGTTGCAAATTAATTTAGGTAAGGTCGCTAAATGGCAGGTCGTTCGTTGCTGGATGTTGATGCCATTTTTTTGCCACATCAAGTACAAATAAATGTACATTATTTAAGAAGGAAGGGGAAAAAATAAATAAATTAATAAAAAAAATTTTTATAAATAAATATTGAACAACCTGTATTTTAAACCATATAATGTACATGCGCATTGTCAAAAGCCTTCAAAGGGCACCAACGTCCCGATGATTCTCTCTACACGTCACTGTGCAATCTAATCCTCATTTGGCTAAACATTCAATTTAAATGTAGGCTTCACTTAATTTTGAATTTTTAGACCATTCTTTAAGAACGAGATGCTACAGCAACCATAAATCCTTGAATGTGGACATCAGATTTTTCTGATTTTCATTATGTTAAGCCATTTCACTGAAATAAGCTGTTCAGTTTTTCACCGTTGACTGATTTTGCAGAACATTTAGACTGATAACTTCTGTGCGCAGATGCTGCAAATTTGTCACAGGACAACCAATATGACAGTTGTGCCCGACTATATGAACTAGCTGTTTTAAATATAGTATTTTTATATTTAACGTCAGTTTATCAGTACGTCTGAAAGTATTTTTTGATCATTGGTGATTCCATAGGCTCTCTCTCGCGCACCTGCACACTCTAAAATGCCAAATAGTTATGCTATGACAAGAATATGGAGTCTCTCTCTTGCTCCACCCATGTATGATAATATGGTAAATCTCACATGCTGACAATATGATGAATTGACAAATGACCATATCGCTGATTTATGGCACTTATTTGGGGTACACTGGCACAGGAAATTCTATTTATTTTTTGTAAGCTTAATTTTCAAATACAATGAATGCACAAGGATTTTCTGACATGTTATGCAAGTAATCCTCATAGCATCTACCCTTTTAGACACCCAAATTGTTCTTAGTATTGAACTCCCTGTCAGGCACTGCAAGAGTGCTCCCGGTCAAGCAAACCTTTGCCTTTTCCGTTCAACTATCAGCAAAGCTTACCCAACTGATGCAGTGAGTATTGAGCTCCCGTCAGATGTCAGCGAGAGCCTCCCAGCCACATAAACTTTACTTTCTCCATGCTATGGTCAGAGAGGCTTACCCGTTCGATGCCTTGAGTATTGAGCTCCCATCGGACATCAGCGAGATTCTCATGGCCACCTAACTTTTCGTTCAAAATCTTTTCCCCCCACCTGGTGAGGCTTACCCGTTTGATGTCCTGAGTCCTGATCTCCCTTTAGATGCTGCGAGAGCCAGCACAGTCGGATTTTCCTTATCCAGCTCCCTGGCCGGCGAGGCTTACCCATCTGATGCAGTGAGTATTGAGCTCCCATCAGATGTCGGCGGGGGAGTACTCCCAGTTGGGTTTTCTTTACTTGCTGCTCACAAACAGGTCTTATCCATCTGATGCCGTGAGTATTGATCTCCTGTTGGATGTCACAAGAGTCCTCTTTGTAGGCGGCACAAACCCTGTTTATCTACTCAACTGAGAGGACCTACATGTCCGTCGTTTTAAGTCTTGATCTCCAGTCGGAGGCTTCATGGGCCCTCTCGGTCAGTTATCTGCCCTGGTTGATCACTGATTAGCAGGGGCTCATCAGCCAGTAGGGCCCGTACGACAACACCGCGACCTATTCCAGTCGAGGCAACTTGGGCCCTCCTGGTCGGGCTATCAAATCATAATGCTTCTCCTTTATTGGCCAGTAGGGCTTATCCATTCAAATGCAGTGAGGTGCTCTGGTGAGCAACAGTTCAAGCCCTCCCGACCGGGAGCCCCAAATCACACAGTCCAATACAAGCAGCCAATAGGGCCTTCTTCTCCAAATATGTACAGTTGCTTCCACTGGAGTACATAGGCTCTTCCGACCTGCCAACCATCTGACTTTCCAAATATCAGCCCCCGCCAGATGTCAATGCTATTGTTGGGGTGGGGGGGGGGGGGGGGTCCTTAGTCTGGCGGCTGTCCTTTCTGCTATTGCTTTTTTTGTAGGTACTCTAGGTTTGGACCATTCCCGAGCTTGGAGCCCTTCCCCAGGCAGCACGCCAAATATGAATTATAATACTTCAACTAATTATATGTAAGTGTGAACTGAAATGACGTTTCATTAAGGTTCGGGAGGAGCACGTCAGATACTAAGCCTAATTAGCACAGGTGGAGCACACTTAAGATAATCAACACTAGGGTATAAGTACAGCTGACTTACCTGTCTGCACTAGCATTTTATCAGCATCCCCCCTCCACCCCATCTCCTCCACTTTGAGTTAATTTTACAATTTTATATCCGGGGGGGTGGGGGGGATCTAGGTTCAGGCCATTCTCGAGCTCGGAGCCCTTCCCCGGACAGCACGCCAAATATGCATTATAATACTTCAGCTAATTATATTTAAGTGTGAACTTGTGAACTGTCTATGTGCGATCCCTTCAGTGTGTGTGTGTGTGTGTGTGTGTGTGTGTGTGTCTGTGTGTGTGCAACCTCGGCATGTGGCAGTGTTGATCATATTCAAATCAGTGTGAATATAAGGTTATAGAAAGGTCAGACTTGCTCCCTTTGGACAGCCCTTGATGTTCTTGTTAACAGTTTCTTCTGGTGGCAAAGTAGTATTGGTGGCATCTTTCAGTGTAATGCACTATATTATGCAGTTGTAAAAAAAAAAAAAAAAAAAAAAATCCTAAACTGGCAAATACAAAACATGTTACAAATTGCTGCACTGTATCTCTGGTGATACTTTATTTTGTTTCATCCCTTGCTTTCCAGTAAAGACAATAACATTTGACTTGACTGTAGGGACTGTACACAGAGTTCATATTCAAATCAGAATATGGACTGGAACACTAATCGGTTATATGGGCATTATGGGTGATGTGTTGTGCTGCTGGCATGCTTTTGTTTGGGAATTTAATGTGGGTGATGTATGCAAATGAAACACTGTTTGAAACACACCTGAGATTGTAGGGGTGTAAGATAGAGCCCTATCAGTTATGTGGTCTGGAATAATGCAATGCAGAGGTTTTTAACAGATTTACCTCAGGCAAATCAGGACATTAAATTAAATATGTAAATGTGAGTTTAAAATAACATCAGATAATAACAAATAACACCAAATAGCATTACACCCTCATAGGAATTTGTAATTTTACATTTTGGGAAATTGGTGGCTAATATGTTTGAATTGGTACAATCCATGTACATTTTCATACATTCTGCTTATGCCCACTAACAGTTAGATAGGGATAAACTTTCTTGCTTTATAGTTAGGTTGAATAAGACCAACAATCATGTGTGAAAAGGTTTTAAATCATTGTATATTGTTTATGGAATTTATATTTCCAGTCCTGAATTGAGAACTTGCCACTTTATTATTACACAGTATTAAAAATTAGCTGATATAGTGTATGCACATCTGAATTTTAAAATTTTATCTTCATATTAGCATAAAATTTGTATGTAACTTTTTTTATTAGTAAATGCATTATTTATGTATTTGCATGTATTATTTACACTGATAGCATGAGCACAACTTGAACTGCATGTCTGCAAAACTCCTCACAATAAGACTTATGGTGTATTTCAGTTGTCTACTGCTATGGCAAAGCTTAACACAACTCCCTACTGGAAAAAAATAAAAATAAAATAATAATAATAATAATAAACAGCTAAAACCAGCCTAAGCTGATTGACTGCTTTTGGCATGTCTCCCAAGCTGTTTTCAAAGTGGTTTTGTCCACTTTGTTAGCAGGTCAGGCTGGTCTCAGCTGTTTTAGCTGTTAGTTTCGTTTTGCAGTGCTCAGTTACAGTGTTTACTAAACACTCGCCAGCACCAGCCATCTGGCTTCATGTTTCGGTATTAGGCGGCTGAGATCACAGGTTTCTGAGGGAGCCTCCTTGATCATCAGGCCTGGCACAGCACTGCAGGGATTTTCATGGATGTCAAGCCAGGTCACCCCGAGGGGTCTCCTGGCTGCTTAGGGGTGCTGTCGCATCTAGTGGGAAGTGGAGGTGGCAGTTACAGAAGTCTTCTTGTATATGCTGCCTCAGGTGATGCTCCCCTCGCCCGAGGTTTGTAAAATTGAGCTTGCCTCTCCCGTGAGATTCAGCACTTCTGGATGCTTAGGAACCTTTACGTACACACGCTAAGCTTTGTGTACTTTCTCAAAACCACATGGTGGCCAGTGTGCACGTGAACACTTTGCGCACTTTCTAAAAATCCACAAGTGGTAAGTTTGCACACAAGACTCTGCAAACTTTCAGAAATCTTGTACAATAAGGGTTACGCGCTCCGATTCGTTCCCTTTCTTGAGATGATTAGACCTTGGTTCCTTGGGCTCCATTCAGCCAGTGTGTATTTGTTTATACACCTCAAGCATCGCTTCCCTCAACATAAGGGCTATTTGGGTGATTCTCGTGGTAACTTAGCTCTGAGCTCGGAGTTCTCCTCTCATATGAGACTGAGTTCTCTGTTTTTTTTCCCCAGAGCGATCCAGTATTGTTTGCATAGATCGAGTTGATGACTCTCAATCATACTGTTTTGAGATGCAACATTCCATCTATGAGCTGCTCTATCAGAGTGCCACGAGAGCCCCTCCTTAGAACAGTATTTGAAAATCCATTCTATGGTAAGTGTGCACGTGAAGTCTTTGCACACTTTCTGAAATCCACACTGTGGTAAGTTCGCATGCCAGTATTCTGCGTTCTTTCTAAAATCCTATATAGTGAGGGCTTCGTGCGGTTGCTTCGTGCCCTTTCTTGAGTTGGTAAAAGCCCCGTTCATCTTGGGCGCCACTCCACCCATGTATCCTTGGATACCTATCTAAACAAGGTGTTGCTACTAGAGAACTGTTGAGACAGCTCTTTCAGCAAGCTTATGCGTAAGCTAGCGGTAGTCCCTGTGTGACAGGCAAGATTCGGTAGAAATGCTAGGTTCTTAGCCGTATCCCTTTAAAGGAATCTTTCCTGATTCCAAGCCTTCAGCTCTGCCCTGGGCCAAGGCTCTAACAATTAAGTTGGGTATGTAGCTTAGGCCTTTTGGCCGTAAGGGGTACTGTCACAGACAGCCGTCTAACGCCCCAGGGGCAACTCCCATGGAAATGGTAGAGTTAGTACTTAGTGCTCGCCATGATTCTGGCCTGCACTCCCCTCAGCATGGTGGCGTGGGTATACTGTTCCCCAAAGCGGCCCCTAGAGGACGCAGTTCGAAGTTCCCTCGAAAGGGAACAGTCTCAGGTTACGTATGTAACCATAGTTCCCTGAGTAGGGAACGAGACACTGCATCCTCTAGCTCCCTGTCATGCTTCGGACGCAAGCTTCAGACGAAGAAGATAATGACGTGCTCTCCCGGTGCTTATTTATAGTCGCGCCGGTAGTGACGTCTGAGGCTGTCGCCGGCCAACAAGTTGGTGTTTTTTCAATGTATGCTTCAGACACGGGTCACGACGAGGTGTTCCCCAAAGCGGCCCCTAGAGGACGCAGTGTCTCGTTCCCTACTCAGGGAACTATGGTTACATACGTAACCTGAGACAGTTTTCAACCTGTGGTCCGCGGCCCCCTAGTGGGTCGCGGTGGTATTTCAGGTGGGCCGCCAATTACTATTAAAAGAAATAATATTGTTAATATATGTAAAAATGTCTAAGTCATAACATAATTTCATATATATATAATTAAATAAAAAATAAATATTAAACTGTTACTATGCTTCCACTATTCGAGCTCGCTGATTGGTTTAAGAACAAACCACCAATTTATCTTAGATATTTTTGCAGCATATGCTACAGAACAACAAATTCAAACATGCATAAATGGCTGTTGTGTTTTCTCCTGACTGCTTGCTACGGTGACTATCTACCTGCTGCCGAGCTCTGCCTGGATCTGGTTTTCCCGTTTTGCTGAGCGGTGTCAGCCAGAGTTATTTTCTGTTCATTTCCAGTCCATTCTAGGGCTGTGCGATTAATAGAAATTGTCATAAAATCACGATTTGAGCGTGCGCGCTTTATAGCACAATTTTCCTCGGCCCTTACCTCCCGCAGTATGCTATCCGATCCAATCAGAATGCATTGTGCCTAGCGCGAGAACAGAACAGACTGGGCATATGCCTGTAACTCCAGGTTCACACTCTGTCTGTGATGCTCCTTTTTTCCGAGCCCATGTTAACGGATCAGAGCGCTCACACTGCACGCGGTAAAAGGCTAGAAATAAAAACGTGCGAAAATAATTAATATCTAACACATGAGCATAAAGAGAGTTGTGAGAATTTATTTGAAATAAATTTTTGTGACTTACACTCCTTGTGAAGAGTGTCAATGATTGCCAGAGACCATTTTGAAGGCTCAGGAAACCTTTGCAGGTGTTTTGAGTTGATTAGCTGATTGGCATGTCATCATATTCTGTTTGAGATAGTGAATTTGTGGGTTTTTGTTAAATGTGAGCCAAAATCATCACAATTAAAATAACCAAAGACTTAAACTACTTCAGTCTGTCTGCACTGACTTTATTAAATACATGAGTTTCACAATTTGTTGAATTACTGAAATAAATGAACTTTTCCTCAACATTCTAATTTATTGAGAAGCACCTGTAAGCCTAAAACTGATATTTTCTGAAAAGTTACATCTCAATTCTGATAGGGTGATTAGAATGTTGTTTCAGGATCAACAAGGATGTTTATCCAGGAAGATGTTGTACTTGGTGAAATCATGCTCGCCCAAATAGCACACCTATGCTTTATTTATTTTTCAGAATTTAATAAGAAATTACTAGTTATCCATTTTTCAACTATGCATTTCGTTAGGTTTTCAAATTAAATTGTAATGTTTCATTGGTAGGATATTTTATTTACTTATGTTTTGCTATTCCAGCAGTTCGAAATCTGTGTTTCTAAAGACCCTGATATGTAATAGTGATTGTCAAAACATTAATCCATTATCAAATTTTAAAATGGTCATATGATGTTAAAAAAGAACATTATTTTGTGTATTTCAGACTTTAGCAAGTTACTTGAGTTTATTGAACACAATTTATCTTTGGTGGTATGGTTCCTTACGGGGGTTCTTCCTCCCAAAATAATTGAACATGCAAGAGCTTTAAACATTACCCCCTCAGTACAGTAATATGCTCATGCTTATAATGGGGAGGGAGGGTTGCGAGCCCTTGAGCATACTTAGCGAGCGGTGGTGCCACGTATATATGTCCTGTATCTAATAGGAGAGTGGAAGTGATTGGACCGATTTGAAAGCTGACCGCATCAGCTGGTCATAGCCTATGCCTTCGTGGCCTGACTGAACTAACACTGTGCTCGATTTGGTGTAATTAAATGTTTTTTATGTGGTTTTAAGTGTAACCCCTATCCACCAACCATTTGCATAGGCTAGAGTTTTTGATAAGGATCGGAGTTCTTTTATTTCTAAATGATCTTTTAACCCTGTCTTTTAATATAAATTAACCTCCAAGGAATCACTTTATACAAGCAGTCGATTTACTTCTAGCGTATGAGTAGTTTATAAATTACTTTTAAACTGCAATAACCCACACACTCACAAATAAACGTTTAATCCAATAAAGATTGTACTAAATGTCAATGAAATTTAAACTTTGTATTTAAATGAAATGTATCAAGAATTTGACAATGTAAATGAAACAAAATAAAAACAAATAAAATGTCAAAACAACCCTCTGTGATTGCCTTCCTTTTAACAGTAACTAAACACCTTTTTTTCAGGATCACACCAGTACTGTCAATTTTATGTCACCTTTCAGAATTTATTTAACTCATAAAGTTACCCATAAAGGCATAACGCTTTGCTAAGGCCTGTTTAACTTTAAATGAAACTATCAAATTAACTTATATCTCGGTATAACTTGTGTAAGCTTGAATAAACCTTTTAAGCTTTTAACAATCAAAATACACTCAAAATGGAAAGAGGAAAAAAAACAGTCACAATATCATTAGTACACTCAAATGTTTACACACATCCCACCCCGTTGCAGGCCTGATACGGAGCTTGAGTGCGTAGTGGCCGGGAAAATGAAACTGGCCCCTTCGCTCCAGAGAGCAAACAAAAAGATTGTTTAGATGGTTACCTCAATTGGGTTGCTAGTATGCGTTGAAACACGTCCGCTTTCATCACGTTGAAATGGTCCCAAGTCGCAATGTCTCTGTGTACAATAGGGCTGTCAACGAATATTCTAAATTCAAATATATATTCGAATAGTTTAAAAAAAATGAATTTCGAAGGTGAAAATTAATATTCGAATTAAAAAAAAGTGGAAAAAAACGTCCGCAGTAGTAGAGGCGTGGCTGTCTGCCTTGCGAGTGGGCGCGCTAGCGCGCATGAGGGTTCAGGGACAGGTCACAGGAGTCGCACTGTCTAGCACAGCATCACTGCTGAAAGTTGACGCGTCTTCATGGAAGATGACAGCAAGTGCAGAGCCCAACTCGACCGCAGCAGAGAAAATGAGTGACCCGCGAGATAAAGTTGTATGCAAGCTATTTAAGACACAGTTAGCATACCATTCGATCACTAGCAACAAGAGGTCACATCTAAAAAATGTGCACCCAAATGAGCATGGCATAATGTGTGGAACTCCAGTTAAACAGTCACGTCTTGACACTTAACGTTACTTTGCATCGCCCGCTGCAAGCACTTTGTCTGCAACACGACAAGAGTCCATAACGGATAAATACATTTCGTTCATTTGTAAGGACATGAGACCGATCAGTATCGCGGATGGGGCAGGCTTCGGGGAGTTCAAGCAATGGATCCGAGGTTTGATTATTTATCGTTTATATAAGTTCCATGTTTACCACAGCACAGCTCGCTCGGAGCATTCAATGCCAGTTCTATATGCTGTAAAACTTCAATTAATATTAATAATATTTGTTTCAATCACTGAATGAAGCCTGCTATATTTGGGAAAACAGTCGCGACCTTAAATTGCTTGCACAAAACTCTTGATCAGCACTCAAAATTTGTTTGTTAATTTAAACCGTTATGCGCAGAGAACGTGAGGGTGAGAGAGCGTGAGGTCTGCAGTTTTGGCCATTAGTTGATTTCCTTGTTTTTGTGTAATACATTGTCAAATATGTTTAAACTTAAATAGACTACCTATACAAGTAGTTATGTCTCTTTGTATTATTTTGTCCTGTTATTGACGTAATGCGCGTCATTGACAACATGCGCCACCAGATGTTCGAATAGTTCGAATATTCGTTTTTTTTTAAAGAGGGAATATTCGAATGTCATTTTTGAGCAATTTTGACAGCCCTAGTGTACAACAGGTGCGGTGATTGTTTGCGCGTCGAGCAGTACTTCTGATTACAGGAAAGATTCTCGTGTTTAACATTCAAAGACCTCGTTAAACTCACGCCTTTTCTCACTCTAACTTTCTCTCGAACTTTCTGCTGTTCTGTCACGAACCTTTTTTCCCGTCACCCGCTCATAGGAAAATCTGATTGGCTCACAAACTTGTCAGTCTCTTAGTTGTCCAATGCACATCATCTCACAACCCAAAATGATGTTTGCCAAGGAAAAAATAATACATATTAAACATTTAAAAAAAATAAAAATAAAGCATTCTATCATAATTGCACCCTCAGTAAATATAGGAAATGACAAATATAACATCAAGGTTACATAAGGTTCAAAAAACACATTATGTTACACATACTGTACATTATTGTTTCTCCTCTATGCCCCATGCACCTTTCTGAAAAGCGTTTTTTTACAAAGCTCATCGGTTTGAAAAACGAGGTGTACGCTGATTGGCCAGCTATCCAGTGCATTGTGATTGGCCAAATCTAGGCCAGAACACCGGCGCAACAGGACAAAAACAATAAAACCCATTACAAACCAGGTGCATCTAGTGGGGTACATACAGTAATTACTTATTATAATGACTTATACTGTCTTTGTATGCGTTGCATTGTGTATCGAGCCATGCAAACAGAAAACCATGTCTGCATTTGTGATCAGAGAAACAACAAACAAAAAGTATTACTCTACACTGCTCAAAAGCTTTGAATCATCAGTGGCAAATTCTTTAAATATAAAACGTACTTACAGACTGTAAGTCAGTAGCACCAGACTGTCCTTGCAGAGTGAAAAAACAGCCAGAGGGCCTGAGTGAGCGTCAGCCAGCCCCTTGAGTGAGGAACAGTTGGAGCTAAAGTGAGGAACAGCCGGCGCAATCGGCGAAGGACATCAGGAGGCTTGCGGCAACCACATGTGTCGACCCTGGGCTGGACTCTGCTTAGTCCATGGTGAAAACGGATCCGGTGATCCACAGTGCAAAGCTGATGTATTTCCTCAGCGACCAGCATGGATCAGCTCTAGGCATGACAAAGAGGATATTGTCCTCATTGGAAGGCCAAACAAAGTAGTTTTGCTTTCACAATGAAACACACAGCAACTCTACAACATGGCGCTGGAGGCAACAGCAAAAATAAAAGGTACACCTTCTTTATTTGCATGAACATTTTGCAGCATTTTGCAAATCTTCCCAAACAGTAACGTAGACATGTGAGGGCGTGTTAAAATTAAGCCTTAACAAGTTTTAACTTTTATAAAGAATATATCTTTGGATTTAAGACTTTAGTCTTTGCAACTTTACAGATATTTTTAATGCACCAAGAGCATGTAACACTCCAAATAGAAAATAAAAAATTTAAATTGCATCATATGACCTGTTTAATCTATTGACAGCACTAATGTATTATATTATATTATATTATATTATATTATATTATATTATATTATATTATATTATATTATATTATATTATATTATATTATATTATATTATATTATATTATATTAACACAGTAACACTCTAAAGCTGCAGAGAAGCACAATAGATCCTCAATTCATGCCATTAAGATTTAGATATGTCAGCAGAACATTAAACCAGTGATTATGAGCAAACACTTGCTGTTAAACACAATATATGCACTGGAGAAAAGCAAACCTGCATTAGTGAGAGAAAGAGAGGCCACTAGAAAACACAAAACTGTGTCAGTTTATGCAGTTCTCAAACACGTGTGACCATCTTGTTTTCCTAAGCAATTTCTATGAATGTTTAACACAAATGTCAACAGGCATCACTATTACAAACACTAATAGAGCCCTTGCTAATACATATCAGCGTTACCATAGCAACAGAAATTTATAATGTTTAATGTGCATACGGAATAATTCAGTCATACATTCACTCTCATATCCTCTTACATCACTGTAATTTGTTCTCAGGAGAACCTGAGTACTGATTTTCTCATGTAATTATGTGTCCATATTGTACCTAAATGACAGTACTTGTGTTTGTTTGTATATGATATGCTAGAGTAGAGCACAGCATGAGCTCAGGCAACAGAATTTGTCAAAGAGACTGCAGCTTATGAGGGCTAAGACCATCACTAACGTTCCCATGGCAACTACATTCAAAAGGTGCATCACAAACTATTGCAGGCTCATGGTAATCAGGTTAGTAATGAGGACTGCAGTTCTGAACTGCACTTGATGGGCTTTCTGTTTCCATTCATGCACTCACCCCACTTTATTCACCATAATGTCCTTTAAGGTAGTTTTCAAAGTGTTTTGTTGCCCCTGAGTGGTAGGAGTGTGAAAAGCATTTCAGATTTGGACACAGGATCTTCTAGGAAATTTTCATCCATCCATTTATCAAATTGTGTCATTTAATTTCTAAGATTTATTGCATTCTACAGAAAGGTGGATGGATGGACAGACTCAGAACTTTGTAACAGGTTTTTGTGTAAAATTATCGTTCTTTTTATTGATTTAATCACTAAGTGATTGTTTGATTCATTGAAGGATTGATGTTTAAAGTATGATCGTAACTAAACTATGAAATAAAAAATAAAAAAATATATGAAAGAAATATTAATCTTTAAAGTCTAATAAGCAATTCTTTGTCATCATATGAGTGTGATCATATTTGAGATACTGGGTTCATATAATCTATTTCTGACTGTAAAGATTATACTGTAACGGGGTGATCATAACGTTCTGGCAAATACGAAATATGCCATAGCTTTGTGTGAGGAAATGACTGAAAACCATTATTTCTTACAAAATATTTGCCAAGATTCTAGTGATGTTAATTTTGAATTGTGACGTCAACAAAGTCACTCTGTCAGAATACATTTTTTTTACAGATTTTGCAGGTTTGAGGCCACTTGATCTGTGTAAGTGCCAAACACATTATCTAAATAAACTTCTCAGGAAGTCTGTTTCTTGGTGTGGAAATAACTGCGGGATTAGCAAACTGAAACTAGGCAATTGCAAAATCACACTTTGCAGGCACGTCTCAGCATGAACTTTTACAGGAACGTTTGTGTCACATTTCTTTATGCTGGATCAGATGCCCATAACTGGATCTGAGAGTTAATCACAGCCAGTGTAGCTAAGATTAATACAGAGCTCAAACAGAAAGCTTAAACTAAATAGAGAGCATGCATGAGCAGAGAAACAGAACTCTAACTTCCCTTCATTTGTCTGGTCCAAACAGATATCTTTATACCTCCCTCTTGTGGCCAAATACAAGAGACAGAGCTGTGGAAATTGGGAAATTGTTTAAACTATCTTGTTGTTGTTTTTGTTGTTGATAATAATAATAATAATAACAATAATAACAATAATAATAATATATTAACTTCAGCTGAAATTTATTTATCATGTTTCACAATTTTTTTTTTTTATAAATAATAAATTCTACAACAGAGTATAGCTTTCAAAAACCAAACACAGCAGGGGAATCATTCAGAACATTAGCAAAACAACACTTATATAAGATAAGATAAGGCTTAGTTCTGGATAGATTCAAATAATTTGCAATATCTATTTTGTCATGTAGTAAATGAGTAAAACAGAGTAAAAACACATGCTAGTATACATACATTATCACAGAAAAAAAAAATGACTGAATTGAATTGTGAAGTGTTCATGATAAATACAAACAAGAGACATAACACATTCAGGGAACAAAATAAAAAAAGGAAAAAAAAGAAAAAAAATACGAATTATGTGATTATATTTAACTGATAAAGCATGTGTAAATCTGCAAGATCAGATTATATTTCAATGCTTGTTAACAACCTTTATGCCCTCTTGTGGATTTGGTTATTTGTGCTATAAAAACGTGTTTGAATCTGATAAACATAGCACACAAACACCAAATGGACATTAAAATGAAGTGTGTAGGATAATGTTATTTTTCACCAACATATTAAGGTGCAGAATTGGTCTATCAACCACACAATCGCTTACTTGTGGGACAACATAAAAGCCTTTTTTTAACAATAAAAACTTTTAAATATTTGGGGATTTACACATGAAACTATATAGCTGTAATTTTATTTAATGAGTCAAATTTTATTTATTTATTATAAACTATTGTTTTCAATGTGTCACAAAAAGGTGCAGAAAACCTGTTTGCATTGTTAAACTTTCAGATAAACATCATTTACTATTTATAAGTTGTTTTTTTTCCCCTCGTGTGAACTGCAGGCTGATGCCCACAATGTAAAAAAAAAAAAAATGTCATATTTTACTATACTCATGGGGACATTTGGTCCCCACAATGTATCATTAAAAAGTACACACATATGGTATTTGCAGCCCAAGACCAAGCCTTGCGGCAAAACCAAATGTGTTATATAGATGAATCTGTAGTGTTATAATATGTGGAGTTATATGATGACACCTTTTGCACAAATAATCAGAAAATGAATTAGGCACTTTGTTACATTTCCTTTTATTGTAAAGGTTAAATATTTAAAAAGAATGAATCATAGATCATGAATCAGAGGAGCAACAAGGAAGAGAGACAACTACAAAACATCTATGCAAGACTTTGGTAAGAATAATTTCTTATAAATAAGACCATTATCAGAAGGGTTGATAAAGCCAAAGTAAATCAAAATCCAACGAATTAACACATTTCAGTTAAACGCTGTCTACATGTCTTACAGCGAGGAACAAAATCATAACAGATCAGTGGACCATCGAAGCATTCATTTCACACGAGACATACAAAATCCTGGAATGGCTGATTATATGTGCTTTTAGTCTAAAATTGCACCAGAAATCATCACAGAAGACAGCAGATCCATCAATTATTTGAACTGGCTTATGGCCATTATCTTTACTCAAGAATAGTATATTTTCCCCACAACTATTTTACAGTTATCTTGTAAAAGCTGGTTTGCAAACATGGCAATACTTCTAGACAAAGAACATTAAAAATAAAAAAATATACCAGCTAGGGCCTGATTTATAAAAGGCCAAATATACGGGCCAAGTATGGAAGTATACTGTAGGTGACTAGGTCTTGGAAGGTTTTATTATTATTTTTTTTTTTTTACTTAACTGCATATATTACCTGTACATCATACTGACTCAATTTGGAATTTTGAATGAATGGCCTTCCCTTCTCTTGTAGTGCACAAAGGTTATGCTGAAAGGAAGTTTGCTTTGAAATCCAAAGATCTGTTTCCGACAACTCATGTTAATATTTTTCTCCTCTCTATTTGTAAGTAATATTTAGTGTTGTGATATTCCCCCAAAACATCAAGACAGTGTAAACATACTTAAAATGTATGGTTGTTCTTGTTACACACACACACACACACACACACACACACACACACACACATATAAACAAACCTTTGTAAAAGCACATTTTTTTCTACATGTCTGACAGGATTAAAATGTAAAAAAAAAAAAAAATAAAGTTTGCTCTGCTACTTGTGAGTACTTGTATTTCTCTGACATTCGTTTTCAGATGCCATTTGGTTTGAAATTGTATTTTCCAGTGCAATGAAAAATCATAAATTTCAAGTATGACTCTTGGTGTCAAAACACTTTTTGGACCAATTTATATTGAAACGATAAATAAAATAAAAAGCAAAATTTACTGAGGATGTCAAAGCAGAATAGCCCTCTTTAGATGCAAGTAAACAATTTTGTAATAAATTGTGCAGTATGTTAACATGATCTCATGAGTATTTTTACTTAACGTAGGCCTACTGTAAAGTGTGGTTCTACCTTTGCACAAAAATAAAATGTACAATACTGATGTATTAATAGCATCTAAATCAAATTATTTACATATGAAAAACTTTGTATACAAGCATGTCTATAAATACTTAATTATGACTATTGAATGTATGTAATTGTTTGATTTTGTATTAATGATCAGATTTTTTTAAATCGCATTAAATAAAGTAAAAAAAAAAACCTTAAACCTTTTAAACCTTAAAATATATGCATTTGAACAAAATATGTGTGCCTAAAATATATTGGAAAATGATCTTCAGCAAGAAACAGAGAAACACATTAGACATGTGGGCTGCTTTGGTGCTGCTTTTTATGTTTCATACATACGATTAGGTTTGGGGTAGGTCAAGGAATCTAAAACATAAATGAAATGGTAAAAATATAACTATACAAATATAGTTATGATAAAATATTTGAAAATATGTCACGCTTCTGTATGTGTAAATATGTAACCATGTTTACAGTTTAGATGTTTTCAATATGCCCATATTGTACATTTCAGTGTTTATTAAAATGCACAAATGTAGGATTTTGGTCAGTTTCTGTATATTTTGTTGTACCTAAAATGTTACATACTAATACCTAGTTCAGATGCAAAAGCCTCTAAGTGCCATCTGAATTTTTTTTTCTAAAATTAGCATTCACAGGCTACAAAGCAATAAAACAAAAAAATAGAGATTTATGGCCACAACATTTCAGATCTCCTGAATGAATGGTTTGCATGCATCTAAATGTAGCTCCTCTGATCATTTTGATTATCGGGTAAAAGTGAACATGGGTATCTGTCAGTGTTTCTCTGATCTGTTTATGTGATAGCAAGGGGAAACAAAATTGCTCACATCACATGCCCTTGATATCTTTGAACCTCTAATACTTATGACTGTGATTTCAAAAGTCATTTCTTTAGGAAGGAAGGATTTTTTTTTTTATGTGTGAGTGTTTGGATCACAGAGTAAAAAAAGGAGAAATTTGTTTTGAATTTCATGTCAGAACGCATTAATCTTTGATACTCCATGGAAAAAATAAATATTCAAAAGAACTCCCCTCTTCAAAGTTCCATAGAGGACTGTTACTCTCAAATACTAATGCATATTATTACATCCAAATTTGTACAGTACATTGCAACTCTTGAGCACCTTCCCTCTTGGTTTCCTATTCCTTTACAGGCTAGATTAATGCCTGGGTCACTATAAATTCTAGAAAATAAAAGTAAAAATAACAGACTACTTTTTGCAGTTTTCCAATCCCAAACAGAGTGCATTAAATAACTGCAAGATGACAGCCTGTTCATAATCTAGTTTGGGTCCCATCACGCAAGCCCACTCAAATACTGTCCTAGCAGGGATGGACATTGCAGGCCCGTATCTCCTTTCGGTCTTTACAGCTAGTTAGTTGTGCATTCTTGTATCTCTTCTTGGCAGTCATTAAACGCTCCTGGATTCCCCCACCACACAGCTTGGTACAGTCAGTCCATGCAGACCACGGCTTCATTTTGCATCCTGCAGGAATAAATATAGACCAGATACAACTGGTGATCAAATCATCAGTCTTTTTATTTAGAGACAGTAGTGGTTAGGATATTATGAATTAGTAAAGGAGAGCTTCTGTCTCATCTGTAGTGGCAATGCTATTAAACATAATTACTTTAACAGAATTATACCATCTGCAGTGGAGATGTTGGCATCAGTAGTTCTCTGATGCATCATTTCAAATTTTAATGACATGTTGTAATGACATGTAATTTAATGTTATAACTCTGAAGGACTAAAAAAGAGCTAGCTTTGATGCTATTTTGTTACATTCCAGTATCCACGGTATCAGAAGTATTGATGTTATAATGCTTATTTATTTATATATATATATATATATATATATATATATATATATATATATATATATATATATATAAATATAAAAAAAAAACATTGTCAGTGTCTTCAGTGGTAATGTTATGCTTATTTGAAACATTCTATAAGTGATAACATGAAGGTCAGTATCTCTACGGGTGATGTGATGATGCAGAATTACTAATGGTAAATGTCAGCAGTAGAGCCATGCATATCAGCCTGGCCTGACGGGCCCCAACTAATTTACACCCCTAGGGCATGGCTTCAAGCCAATATACAGTACACGTCATATCTCAGACCTGAGCTAGGCATCGGGCCTGTTTAAGGCTTCTCCTTATTTTTATATTTTAGACATCCATCAATTATAGTTATGAAAAAAAATTCTAACGCCACTGTCAAGAGTGGCTCGGACAGTGTTTAATGAGCCACCAGCAGCAGCAGCAGCGAGCGTGCCTTCAGCCCAGCTGGAAGAGTTCCGCGTGCAAGTGCACGCAATAGGCTGAAGCTTGCCACAAAGCCCCAGTAGAACTTATTACCATGAATGTGTCGGGGGGAAACAGTAAGAAGATATTTTAATTATTTATTAATAAACAAGTGTTTTTCTGAGCCAGTGTCACAAAGATGAAGTTGACGATCCTGACTTGCCATATCCTCATCTGACACACCTTAAGAGAGAAATGCATCTTTATGGACTACACAATGAAAGACTTCTTGTTTTTGATTTGAATTATTTAATTTTAAAGTAGTAATTCAAAGCTATCTAGATATACTGTTTTTGTCATGTATGTGCAACGCACATTTATCTAGGGTATACATTTAAACTAACATTGTGATGTGTGCTTGAATTGTTTTATATCAATAGATTTTATTTATTTTTCTCTAAATTAACTTGATAAAAATGTTTATGAAATATTATCACTTTACCATTACATACAGAACTGAACTATTTTAGTAGGTGAAACAGTAGTATAAGCTGTTTTGGCAGAAAGGGGAAAAAAAGACTGGCTCGGGTTGCACTCGGGTCAGTAATTCTGATAAGCTGTCGGACAAAGGCTGGGCTAGGGCCTGAGTGTCTCAGGCCAGGGCAAGGCTAGGGCCTATATTTGAGGCCTGTGCATGGCTATAGTCAGCAGCAATGTCATGCTGGCTTGCTAAAAAATAAAAATAATACCAACAATAATAATAATAAAATTAAATCATGTAATGTGATTATTTAAGGGAACTTCCACCCAAACCTTAAAATGTCATTTTACTCTCATGCCATTCCAGATGTATATGATGTTAATAAAATGAAGGACATTTATTGTTTTAAACACGATTTATCAAATCTGCCCTTTCCTTTTATATGTGGAAATACATTATGTTATAAGAATATACTTTATACTTCTATTTTTGTGTGTGTTTTTGACATTTTTTTTTTTATTATATTTTTATGATTGTATGCATGTTACATGGATGTGGTTAGTATTCTGGCATCTTGCTGCAATCTTAGTTTTCCTAAGCTGAGCCTGAGTCAGTTTTTTTTTTTTTTTTGAAAAATAGGCACTATGTGTGAGTTCTAATTACATTATTATGGACTCACATAAATTTTGTATTTTGAAATGTAATTGTTTCACTATACACTCCATAACATGCTGACAGTTGGAAGTGATTATTAAGTTAAAAAGTTTAAAAGTATTAGCCTTTTTTCTCATGCACATGTATAGTTTTGCATAAAAGACATTGATTTATCAACTGTGATTATATATATTACCGTCATGTTAATTTTTTAATGTTTTAAAGCAACAATTTTAAGGCAGTTGCGTTATATGGACTCACAAACACAGGATATTTTTCTAAGAATCCATGTTTATGTTCTGTATACACAGAAGAACAAAAGCACATAAATCTGGGATGGCATGAGTAAGTAAATGATGAGAGAATATTTTTTTTTTGTGTGGATTATTCCTTTAATAGTGACACTTGCATGTTCACCTGCGAGCTCATCGGCAGTCTCCTCCCTTCCCTGTTTGTTCCTCCTCTTCTTACGGTCTTCCTTGCGCCTCTTCCTCTCATCACTGTTTATGCCTCCTTGATTACACTTCTTGATCTTGCATGTTTTTCTCTGTGTGGTCTCAGGGCACGGATCCCCACCAAACTGAGCATCCAGAGTGATCATGCGTGTGCGGATCAAGTGACCCTTACCACAGGATTTACTGCACTCTGACCACTCGGACCACTCTGTCATCACACAATCCATCGCTAGAGAGAAATACATCAAAAGAGACAATATTCAAACAGAGTAATATGACATCATAGGCCTATCTCAGGGGAAATTTTATGATTTAAGAGAGGATGTTTATTATTATTATTATTATTATTATTATTATTATTATTATTATTATTATTAATAATTACTATTACATCATCAATATTTTATTTAAATTACTTTACTAATTACTCTGTCTGGAAAGTAACTTAATCAATAAGTAACTTAATTATTAAAATCCCCAAATAGGCTACATCTTAAAATACCTACAAACCTTAACAGAAATTAAACTCTTTATTCTTTCAATTTGAGTCAAACATAGAATAGTTTAGCCTGTTAGCTTAAAAACAATTGTAATACTTAAACATCATCATTATTACTATTATTTATTTATTTATTTATTTTTTAAATGTAACCTTCTTTGGTTAACAAATAGAAATAATCTGAATAACAACATATCTGAAAAACAAAAAAAAAGCTTAAGACAAGTTTGGTAAGATGTTCAGGAAAAGCCCAACTAGTAAAATCCATACAGGTTTATGTGAAAATAACACTTTTACTTATGTAAGTAAGAAAAAATTACATAAATGATCTTCTCTGCTGAATGAGACTTTAATTCTACTTCTCCTGGACCCACTGTCACAATTAGGACTGAATAACACACTGGCACACACAGAGACACATACTGTGTATCTGTCATGTGTGAGAGCTGTTAACTGTTATGTGTGTGATAGAGAAAGAGCATGTGTAACTCACGACACTCTGGCAGCATGCATTTCTCCATCTGTTCCAGCTCCTCATTGCATTCTCCCAACTCTGCAGGTGATTTGAGCATACGCTGACGCATCCGTGTGCCTTTACCACACGTCACACTGCAATCGCTCCAGTCCGACCACGGGGACAGTAAACACGGGATTGTATCTATACACATAAAAAACTCTGCATCATAACATTGAGAACTGCAGACATGTGGGCGTTTGTTCTGTAATGTGGGCTTGTTTGTGAGAATATGTTAATGTAGACTTTTTTTTTTACTTTTGTGAATAAGATAATATTGGCATGTATGCAAATTTGAGTGTATGTGTATTTTATAATAATATGCACTAAATACCTCTTATGTTATGTGTATTAATAGGATAAAATGGCTGAATATGTTTGCGAGTGTTTTTTTATTTTATTTTTGAGTTATTGATTTGAATATGTTAAAGTGGGGCAGTGTGCTCACTACTTGTGTTCTGGGTATACATATGAACATGTGAATGTTAATATGTAATTGTGGACATGCGACCCAGACATTCACAGACATGTACTGTGTGGGAATCTATTTAGCATACATGGATGTGCATACAGTATATTAATATAGACATGCATGTGAGTGTTTGCACTCACGGCATTCTGGCATCATACACTTCTCCACTTCCACCACCTCAGCCCCACAAATGGAGCCATCAGACGGGGGCATTTTCACCATCCGCTCCCGTCTTTTCATGCCAAGCCCACAGGTGGCGCTGCATGCATCCCATTCACCCCATTCAGTAACCAAGCAACTGCTCGGAGCTACACACAGGAACATATACAATTCATATGATAAGAGCACAGAATTCTGTTTAAAGATTATCCAAAAAAAAAACAAAAAACAAATTTTTATATATATATATATATATATATATATATATATATATATATTAAAATAAAAAAAAATTGAATTTATTCTAGTAATCTAAACAATACATAAAAACAGCCATAGAACATTTAGATGAATGAGGATGTTAGCAGGAATCCAAGTACATTACATTATGTACAGGAACTTTAGGTATAGGAACATTTTTATCAACATTTCCTTCCCCCACAATTGGCAATTGTCAAAAAATAA
This sequence comes from Carassius carassius, assembly GCF_963082965.1. Taxonomy (NCBI): domain Eukaryota; kingdom Metazoa; phylum Chordata; class Actinopteri; order Cypriniformes; family Cyprinidae; genus Carassius; species Carassius carassius. The sequence goes on along the minus strand of NC_081777.1, from coordinate 10,292,859 downwards.
AAAAATAAATAAACTGTGATGAATCAATAAAACTCCACAAGTAAATAATACTCACAGCAGTCCTCATTAACAGCGCATGGCTCTGTCTCTTCAGTGGGATGAGTGCAAGCAAAGCCATCATCAGGAAACTGTTTTACATAGCGCTCCCTAGAACGCACACCTGCTCCACAAGACATACTGCATGGTGACCATGTGATCCATTCCGACATCATGCACGTGGAAGCATCTGTAAAAGTTCACTGTTAGTCATGTCCTTGTTCAAAAATCTTTTAACACTCAGCCACCAGCCCTGCTAAAAAAACACAGATAAAATACAGATAAAATTAGCTTAAGTTGACAGATGTTTTGGAACAGTGGTTTCCAGCCATGTTACAGATGGGGCACCGGGAACATGGTTTGCAATCACTGTTTTGGAACATGGAAACTGGTTTCCAGGGCCTGGCAAAGACATCTTGGTCAAGGGGCACTACTAGAACAATTACATCATAATAGTGGGCAACACATTTTCTAGCTGGTCCGAGCTGATTTAGGTGATTATGGACCCTGGGACAGCTGGTATATATATATATATATATATATATATATATATATATATATATATGCCCACTATTATGATGTAATTGTTATCTGTATACAGGTCCTTCTAAAAAATTAGCATATTGTGATAAAGTTCATTATTTTCCATAATGTAATGATAAAAATTTAATTTTCATATATTTTTAGATTCATTGCACACCAACTGAAATATTTCAGGTCTTTTATTGTTTTAATACTGATGATTTTGGCATAAAGCTTATGAAAACCCAAAATGCCTGTCTCAAAAAATTAGCATATTTCATCCGACCAATAAAAGAAAAGTGTTTTTAATACAAAAAAAGTCAACCTTCAAATAATTATGTTCAGTTATTCACTCAATACTTGGTCGGAAATCCTTTTGCAGAAATGACTGCTTCAATGCGGCGTGGCATGGAGGCAATCAGCCTGTAGCACTGCTGAGGTGTTATGGAGGCCCAGGATGCTTCGATAGCGGCCTTAAGCTCATCCAGAGTGTTGGGTCTTGCGTCTCTCAACTTTCTCTTCACAATATCCCACAGATTCTCTATGGGGTTCAGGTCAGGAGAGTTGGCAGGCCAGTTGAGCACAGTAATACCATGGTCAGTAAACCATTTACCAGTGGTTTTGGTACTGTGAGCAGGTGCTGAAAAATGAAATCTTCATCTCCATAAAGCTTTTCAGCAAATGGAAGCATGAAGTGCTCCAAAATCTCCTGATAGCTAGCTGCATTGACCCTGCCCTTGATAAAACACAGTGGACCAACACCAGCAGCTGACATGGCACCCCAGACCATCACTGACTGTGGGTACTTGACACTGGACCTCAGGTATTTTGGCATTTCCTTCTCCCCAGTCTTCCTCCAGACTCTGGCACCTTGATTTCCGAATAGCATGCAAAATTTGTCCGAAAGTCCAGTGCTGCTTCTCTGTAGCCCAGGTCAGGCGCTTCTGCCGCTGTTTCTGGTTCAAAAGTGGCTTGACCTGGGGAATGCGGCACCTGTAGCGCATTTCCTGCACACGCCTGTGCACGGTGGCTCTGGATGTTTCTACTCTAGACTCAGTCCACTGCTTCCGCAGGTCCCCCAAGGTCTGGAATCGGTCCTTCTCCACAATCTTCCTCAGGGTCTGGTCACCTCTTCTCGTTGTGCAGCGTTTTTTGCCACACTTTTTCCTTCCCACAGACTTCCCACTGAGGTGCCTTGATACAGCACTCTGGGAACAGCCTGTTCGTTCAGAAATTTCTTTCTGTGTCTTACCCTCTTGCTTGAGGGTGTCAATGATGGCCTTCTGGTCAGCAGTCTTACCCATGATTGCGGTTTTGAGTAATGAACCAGGATGGGAGTTTTAAAAAGCCTCAGGAATCTTTTGCAGGTGTTTAGAGTTAATTAGTTGATTCAGATGATTAGGTTAATAGCTTGTTTAGAGAACCTTTTCTTGATATGCTAATTTTTTGAGATAGGAATTTTGGGTTTTCATGAGCTGTATGCCAGAATCATCAGTATTAAAACAATAAAAGACGTGAAATATTTCAGTTGGTGTGCAATGAATCTAAAATATATGAAAGTTTAATTTTTATCATTACATTATGGAAAATAATGAACTTTATCACAATATGCTAATTTTTTGAGAAGGACCTGTATATATATATATATATAGATAAAAGCTTAATTAAGAACATTAACCTGTTCCTGCAGGCAATAATATACAATGCCACCATGAATTGCTAATATTACTTAATCAGATATAGTCAGATGGGAAAGATTAAACACTATGGTGCAATATACTTCCCTCTTCTCTAAAATTACTGCCATTTATGCTGCTTGATAAAATGTGGCTTATTGAATCACTAATAAAACCATGAGTAAATATGACATCCTGGCAGAGGTGGGTAGAGTACCCAAAAAAGTAAAAGTACTTATAGAAATATTTACTCAAGTAAAAAAATTAATAGTCTGAATAGTTACTTGAGTAAGAGTAAAAAAGTATCGGATAAAGAAACTACTGAAGTAGTTAGTTACTAGTTACTTTGGGTCACATACTGAATATCTATAGTCTGTTTTTATTTAGATATATAGATAAAATTGATGTAATGTATACTGTATATATATATATATATATATATATATATATATATACTCCAGTCTTGCAGTGTCACATAATCCTTCAGAAATCATGTTCATCAAAGAATCCTAAACAAAATGTCACAGGTTCCAAAAAATATTAAGCAGCAAAACTGTTTCTAGCACTGGTATTAAATCAATATATTAGAATGATTTCTGAAGGATCATATGACTCTGAAAACTAGAGTAACAGCTAATGAAAATTCTGATTTGCATCACTGAATTAAATTATATTTTAAAGTATATTAGTTATGTATAGCCTATGTATAAATAACCTCTGACACAGAGAAGAGTGAAAACTTCTCACAAGGCGGCTAAGTTACCGGACATCAGAACATAACTAACCAAATGCATATTGACTGATCTTCTTCTGATTGTTCAGCAAAAAGTAAACAAATGTATATTTATGAAAGCCTAAATATTGTGGAAATATCAATATTAATTGTGTCTAGGCAAAGGCATTCCTCCTGGAACATAACCAACACAGTTTTGGAGGGTATTAATTTCATAATCTGTGACAGCTTATTTAATGTAAAAAATTATACATCGTATTTAAACGTACAGTATGGGATTTTTGGCCACCAGGGGTCACTCAATCAAAATAATAACATAAGACGTACTTTGATGACGTCGGGAAAGAGCGTAGGCTCATGGGAGTTGTTGTTCATTGGAACACGCGCTCTGTCGCTCCCCACATTCCTCACTCATTTTAACTGAGGCCGGCGACACACTGGTAGCGTGGCGCAAGCGTCTCAGCTGCGTGGCATGTCAGTTTTTAATTCGGCTCCCATGTTAATAGGTTAGAGCTTGCAGACTGCCTGCGTGAGACACGCGTCTCAGGCCCGGCTCGAGCCGCGCAGAAAACGAGTGCATGCTAGAAATAGAACCGACGCCTATTTTTCACGCGACACGCGCGCGTGTTGGAAGCGTTTCCAGGCAAAATATAACAGGAAAATATGTTTATATGTAAATCTGTACACAAATACATATTAATTCATGACATTTTGATGTTTGAAGGTATATAGGTTGACATAAATTCAGATATAAATGTAATTTAAAAAATAAATAAATAATTATCGATTTTCAAATATTGCACCTGTCAAACATAGTCGATTTTGCCGTCAATACTGTTGACGGTGTCCTTTATCAGTAGGCTTTATATTTATGTTCAACATGAAGTATAGATATTGTTGTCATGAAGACAAGAGCCTGGTCTGTCAGCGGTCTCCCTCTGTGTCACCTACAGCAGCAGCAGCGCGCCGTGCCGCGTCAGGCACGATTCTGGTGTGTAAAGACACAGAAAACGCGAGGCAGCCGCCAGGCTTCTGGCACGCAGCAGAGACGCCACGCAGCCAGTGTGTCACCGGCGTTAGTATTTTGACAATCACGTATTTTCGAACGGAGAGATATATGAATTATCAGACCCGTATCAAATCAATAATCCATCTAGCTAGTAGTAATATATGTTAAAAAACACGGTTGCCTTTCGTTAATAATTATAATTACGTTTATACTATGATATCGAACAAGATAGTGAACTGCATTTAAAGCTACTTTATCCAGCTAGATATAGAACACATGTAGATTTACATTATAGTCTACATGAGAGCTAGTCCGTCTGCGTTTTACACAAGACATCATCGTTTCACAAAATATACGGATAGATATAGTTAGCTGAATGGATGCATACCTGTTTATTAGAATGCAAGCATCTCTCTGTAGTTTCAGCTTGTCACGAAGCTCTCTCTATCTTGGAAATGCAACTCCAATATTTACCCGTGTCTTGTTTCTTCCCGTGTCCCAAAACCTTCTCAGGTCATTTATTTCACCCGTACGTTTGCGCTTCACAGAACGTGCAGGCAAAGCATAATCATGATCCATAACTAAGTTATTGATTGATGTATAAATACGAATATAAACAATATAAATATAAAATATAATAGACTCGATCAAGGCTAGCTACTACTTTTTCTTCTTCGTCTCGTCTTTGCTTCTGTTCACCTTTGTATTTGGCGGTTCCGCAGGAAGTTAGATAAACTAGAGGGGTCAAAGTTTATATGACGCCATAGACGGGCGACAAAACGGAAATAAAGAAACGTGCCATGTCTTCTAATTAAACTATAATTTTCTCCAGATTTGAAAGTTTGTGGAAACTGTCGGGATAATGTAAGTACACAACTAAAAAATATATATAACATAGATATAGTGATATCTGCTATTTTTAAAGCAGAAAAATTACATATTGCGCCTTTAATGTATAAGTTACACGTACAACAAACTGTTAATGTCATAGTGGTATTGTGTACTGCAATCGAAAGTAGCCTGTCTGTTGACCCATAGACAGCACATGCAGTGTTAATCTAATAAAGATCTTCATCTCTAGCAAACAATTGCCTTTTTCAAATTTTCTTTCAATTTCTTTCAATCCAGAGCCACGTCTTCAATGCTCTTGATGTTCTTAAATTTTCTGTTACAACTCTGAGTGAACCGCTTCAGACGGCTCAGCACAGGCAGCAGGGAACTGAACGAATCGTTCAAACTGATTTGTGAACCAATTCACTGGTTTGCCAACTGGTTTGATAAAAAAAAAATTTGAACAGAAATTACTCAAAAGAATGAATCATTCGCAAATGGGCATCACTCATTGCCAAGAGAAAAGAAGACGGTGCGTTTGGAATAAACTGAAGTATTTATAACTTGTATTGCATTAAGATAAAGTAACGAGAGGAATGTCGCCCACAATAACAAAGTAAAAGTTCAATAAACTCAAGTAAACTTGCCAGTGGTTCCTGTCTGAATTAGCAATAATAAAAATAAGCTATGCATTTTTTTTATCGATTTCCACTCTGGAAACAAAAACTATGCAAAAGCTGCTGTGACCTTTTAATGTCTCCAAGTGGAAATCTGTCAGGAGAAAGCAGGCTGGATTCAGATGCGGGTAAACTCAAGGCTTTATTCGAAACTGAGGAGAAGAGTCACGGTTCACAGGTTACACTCGCAGTGACAGGATGAGTAGCAGATGAGTCACGTCTCACAGGTTTCACTCGCAGTGACAGGATGAGTAGCAGATGAGTCACGTTTCACTCGCAGTGACAGGATGACTAGCAGATGAGTCACGTTTCACAGAAGTACGTATAACCGCCGGACCGGAGGGATGAACAGCTGGAAGCTACTAGGAGCTCAAGGCTTGTAAGAACAAGGGTAGAGGAATCAACTAAACACACTGGAGCCTGAGGACAAGACACGACAAGGTGAGTTCAAAGAGCTGCTAGATGATCGGAGCTATTGGTATGAATAACAACAGTCTGACAATAGACAGAGAAACACAGGGAATAATAAAGGGGAAAAATTAGAAGGACATAGAGAACAGGTGGCGAGCAATTAAGGTTAACAACGGGGAAACAAGGGAGGCGGGGAAAACACAAACAGGCAGACGCGGTGAGCTGTCAAACCATCCCAACACACACACACCCACACCAAAAAGACAGGTGATTAGCCCCGAGACCCGACAGTACCCCCCCTCCCAGGAGCGTCACCTGGCGCTCTAGGAAGGGGCCTACCTCGATGCCGCCGGAAGTCCTCAATCAACGAGTGGTCCAGAATGTCCCGGGACGGCACCCAACACCTCTCCTCTGGACCATACCCCTCCCAGTCCACAAGATACTGAAACCCCCTGCCGCGGCGCCGCTCATCGAGTAATCTCTTAACCGTATAGGTAGGAGATCCATCCACAAGACGAGGGGTTGGGGGGGTGGGGCGACTGCAAGCAGGATTAAGGGGGGAAGAGAACACAGGCTTGACCCTGGAAACATGAAACACCGGGTGAACCCGACCAAGAGTAGGAGGGAGCTTGAGCCTGATCGCCACCGGACTAACCACCTTGGTGATGCGGAAAGGCCCAATGAATCTGGGTGCCAGCTTACGAGAAGGCGCCCGGAGAGGCAGATCCTTGGTAGAGAGCCAAACCCGTTGACCACACACATAGGTAGGAGGATCAGCTGCAGCCTTGGTTCTGTCAGAGGTCAGAGGCGGCAGCCCAGTTATCACGACTGTCTCAGGGGAGGAGCTCCGTCACTGACTATGCTATCCAGTTCCAGACTTTAGCTGCGGCATGCGGCTGGAATGAGAGCTCTGGCCAAAATCCTCCTGACTCTCTCCCAGGTGCGCCGGCAGCGCTGGACGAATGCCAGGGCAGATGGAACCGCTGCGTCGGGTTCCTGTGATGGAACAGAGGTGAATTATAACCAACAGCACACTCAAAAGGGGACATACCTGATGCGGCCGCAGGAAGGGTGTTATGGGCGTATTCTGCCCAGGAGAGCTGCTGACACCAGGAACTCGGATTGTTGGATGCTAGACAGCGGAGCATTCTTCCTAGATCCTGGTTGGCCCGCTCACACTGCCCATTGGTCTGAGGATGAAAACCAGATGACAGACTAGCAGAGGCCCCAATCTGTCTACAAAATTCCCTCCAGAACCGGGAGACAAACTGGGGACCCCTATCTGAAACAACATCCACCGGTAACCCATGGAGACGGAAGACGTGATCCACCACCAGTTGGGCGGTCTCCCGGGCGGAGGGTAGCTTGGGCAGGGGAATAAAATGAACCGCTTTGGAAAAGCGATCCACCACCGTGAGAACTACAGTGTTTCCCTTCGAAGGAGGAAGCCCAGAGACGAAATCAAGGGCAATGTGTGACCAAGGACGGGAAGGGATAGGGAGAGGATGCAGTAGATCATCAGGAGGGCGATTGACAGGCTTACTTTGGGCACATGTGGGGCAGGCCAACACAAACTGTCTAACATCCGCGGCCATAGTAGGCCACCAAAAACGCTGTCGGATGGCAGACAACGTTCTCCGAATACCTGGATGGCAGACTAACCTGGATGAGTGACCCCACTCAAGGACCTCAGAGCGCAGCGCAGCCGGCACTGGCAACCTGCCCGCCGGACACTCTCCCGGCACCTGAACCCCTCGACCGGCCTCCTCAACTCGCTGCTCGATACCCCACGAAAGAGCCCCGACCACCACCCCCTCAGGAAGGATGGCCTCGGCCGCAAACTCCCCTCCCGGAGCACCGAACAGGCGAGAGAGGGCATCAGGCTTGGTGTTCTTTGATCCCGGCCGGTACGAGAGGGTGAAGTTGAATCTGGCAAAGAAGAGCGCCCAGCGGGCCTGACGCGAGCTCAGCCTCTTGGCCGAACGGATGTATTCAAGGTTCTTGTGATCCGTCCAGACCAAGAAGGGCTGCGCTGACCCCTCCAACCAATGACGCCACTCACCCAAGGCCAATCGTACCGCCAGCAGCTCTCTGTTGCCGATGTCATAGTTACGTTCTGCAGGGCTGAGACGACGAGAGAAGAATGCACAAGAATGAACCTTCCCATCATGGAGGGAACGCTGAGATAGAACTGCGCCAACCCCAACGTCCGAAGCATCAACCTCGACAATGAACTGGGCCTCCGGATCTGGAACCATCAGAACAGGTGCAGAGACAAAACGGGACTTTAAAATGTCAAAGGCTACCTGCGCTTCCCGGTTCCACCTGAAGGACACCTTAGTGGAGGTTAAGGCTGTCAGCGGTGCAGCGATCTGACCAAAATTCCGGATGTAACGCCGGTAGAAGTTGGCAAAACCCAGGAAACGCTGCAGAGCCTTCCGGGAGTCAGGGACCGGCCACTTTTCAACAGCTTCAATCTTAGCGGGATCAGGCTTGATCCCCTCCGTAGAAATAATATGGCCAAGGAACGTAACAGACTCAGCGTGGAATTCGCACTTCTCCGCCTTGACAAACAACTGGTTCTCTAGTAACCGCTGGAGAACCCGTCTGACATGCTGGGTGTGTAATTGGAGAGAAGAAGAAAAAATCAAAATATCATCCAAATACACAAAGACAAATTGATTAATCATGTCACCCAACACGCTGTTGACGAGTCCCTGGAAAACGGCTGGAGCATTGGTCAGACCAAACGGAAGAACCAAGTACTCGTAGTGTCCCGAAGGGGTGTTAAATGCCGTATTCCACTCATCCCCCTCCTGAATGCGCACCAAGTGGTAGGCGTTGCGCAGGTCAAACTTGGTGAAGACCTGAGCTCCCTGTAATAATTCAAAAGCAGAAGACATTAAAGGTAGGGGGTACCTGTTCTTGATAGTAATGTCATTCAAACCTCTGTAATCAATACAAGGCCGCAGGGAGCCGTCCTTCTTCTGAACAAAGAAAAACCCTGCACCAGCGGGAGAGGAGGAATGGCGGATGAGCCCAGCCTGAAGTGACTCACGTATGTACTTGTCCATGGCCTCTCTCTCAGGACCTGAAAGGGAATATAAACGACCCTTAGGCGGAGAAGAGCCCGGGAGGAGATCAATGGCACAGTCGTAAGGGCGATGCGGAGGTAGCGAGGTGGCCCGGGCCCTACTGAAGACCGCCCGAAGATCATGGTACTCCGCCGGAACACCAGTCAGGTCAGAGGGATCCTCCTGAGGAACACAAGACACAGAGACAGGACAAAAAGCAGCACCCAAACATGACACGTGACAAGACTGACTCCAGGCTAAAACAGGTTACTAACCCAATCAATGTGGGGATTGTGCTTGTGCAACCATGGGTGTCCCAGAATTAAAGGAGCCTTAGGGGAATCAATAATAAACAGTTCAATCCGCTCATGATGACTGCCAGCAATATGGAGGTCTATCTTAGGAGTGACGTGGGTGATGGTGGTAAGGGGACGGCCAGCTAATGACCATGCTGAAACGGGACTAACTAAAGGAACAAGCGGGATTCTCCAACGTTGAGCAGAGGCAGCATCAAGGAAATTCCCCTCAGCCCCTGAGTCCACAAGGGCGAGTCCAGTGTGTAAACGACTCTGGAAGGAGAGTTGGAACGGCAGCTGAGTGCGTGCTGCAGGAGAGCTTGAGCTGAGAACAGGACTCTCCGCCTCACTGGTTGGCCCTGGCTTTTAACGGACACTGAAGGGCGAAGTGGCCTCCCTTGCTGCAGTATAGACACGCCCCCAACGACAGACGCTCCTGCTTCTGCCGTGGTGTAAGCCGTAGACGACCCAACTGCATGGGCTCCTCCTCCGAGGGCTGTCGGCCGGCTGAACTGGCAGAGGAGGACTCTAGGTGGCGCCACGGGGCGGGTGTTTGCCGTTGTTGGCGGCGCCGGCTAAGACGACCCTCAATGCGGAGCGCGAGACTAATGAGCCTATCCAATTCCTGCGGGAGCTCTATGGCCGCGAGTTCATCCGAAATGGCGAAATCCAACCCCTCAAGAAAACGAGCGCGCAGCGCGCTCTCATTCCAGCCGCATGCCGCAGCTAAAGTCTGGAACTGGATAGCATAGTCAGTGACGGAGCTCCTCCCCTGAGACAGTCGTGATAACTGGGCTGCCGCCTCGTCACCCTGAGCAGAGCGATCAAACAATTTGGCCATCTCTAGAATGAAATCCGCGAAGGTGGCACAACAGGGAGCCCGCGATCTCCATACGGCGATTCCCCATTCGCGGGCACGGCCCGAGAGGAGTGTAAGGACATAAGCCACCTTGGTCTCTTCATTTGCGTAACGCCGGGGCTGCAGATAAAACACCAGCGAGCATTGGGAGAGAAACGCTTGACAGGCGTTAGGATCGCCATCGTAGACCGGCGGATTGTTGGCATGGGGTTCGGACTCGTGTGACATACTGGTGTGAGGAACGGGCCCCCGGCTCGTTGCCTCTCGCTGAAGATCGTCCACCCGTGTGAGGAGTTCGGAGACTCGGGCACTGAGAACGTCCACATCCTGCGCGGTGGTGTTGAGCTGGGTGGCATGCTGCCCTAACAACACTCCCTGTTGAACGAGAGCCGAGCGAAGTGGATCAGATCCCGCTGAATCCATAATCTGGTCAGACTGTTCTGTCAGGAGAAAGCAGGCTGGATTCAGATGCGGGTAAACTCAAGGCTTTATTCGAAACAGAGGAGAAGAGTCACGGTTCTAAACACACTGGAGCCTGAGGACAAGACACGACAAGGTGAGTTCAAAGAGCTGCTAGATGATCGGAGCTATTGGTATGAATAACAACAGTCTGACAATAGACAGAGAAACACAGGGAATAATAAAGGGGAAAAATTAGAAGGACATAGAGAACAGGTGGCGAGCAATTAAGGTTAACAACGGGGAAACAAGGGAGGCGGGGAAAACACAAACAGGCAGACGCGGTGAGCTGTCAAACCATCCCAACACACACACACCCACACCAAAAAGACAGGTGATTAGCCCAGAGACCCGACAGAAATCAATATTACTGCCCGTAGATAAGTAAGAATCAACCTTACACAAGAATGATGCAAAGATTATGTCTCCTGATAAAAATATCTAGTTAGCATTGCTTTAGGGCAGTGGTTCCCAACCTTTTTCACCTCACGGCCCACACAACCACACACAAATGTTTGCACGGACCACTTCAAAAAAATTAACTGACCCCGCTATTGTTGGGTTAATAACTAAGTACTCAGAAGCTAGATTGTTAACTGTATTTATTGAATGAACTAGGGCTGTGCGATATGGACAAAAAAAAAACTATCGCGATTTCTTTGATCAATTTTGTAATTGTGACACACACCGACATGATTTTACAGTCATAAATGCATTCAGGATTAATTTGAAACATATTTCCAAAAGAAAACCAATTAGAGCTTTATCAAAAAGTCGTAACGTCTCTAGAACAGACATAAGTCAAAATTATCACTACAGTAAAGATGTAACAAAATGTAGCTATAGACTTATGGCAAAAAAAAAAAGGCAAGATCAACTCTGAATATTGTGTGCTATCTGTTCAATGGAAGGGTGTGACGTCACGGGCGGGGTGACGTAGCGACCAGGAAGCTATAAAGGCACCTGCAATGCAGCTGACTTCAGCTTCGAGTAGGGAAGGAAGCGCCGGCAGGGGTGCCGGGAGTATGGCTCTGCGACGCATCGTCTCGTTCCATCGAGGAACTAGGGTTACATTCGTAACCTAGAGACGTTCCTTTTCAGGAACTCGAGCTGCGTCACGCACTTTGGTGAACGATGTGCCAACGCTGCCAGACTACCAATCTCCTGCCTAGTGTGTATCCGAAGAGCACAGCTAAGGCAAGAGGACAGAAGAGCCAGGAGCGGCTCGCATATCGAGATTGTAAAATCTGGCAAATGTAGAGGGCGTGGACCATCCCACAGCGTTGCAGATGTCAAAGAGGGACACACCTGCAAGAAAGGCCTTAGAGGCAGCCATACCTCGATTAGAATGAGCCTTGGCTCCCAAAGAAAGGGGAAGACCAGAGGACTCATAGGAGACGTTGATAGCCTCGACTATCCAACGACTAAGGGTCTGCTTAGAGGCAGGGGAACCCTTCTTAGGAGGACCGTAGCAAACAAGCAATTGGTCAGATTTTCTCCACAGGGCAGCTCTGTGGACGTATGCGTCCAGTCCTCGAACTGGACACATACAATTTAGCTTCTCCTGGTCTGGCTCCCGAAAGGGAGGAGGACAGAAGGCCTGCAGTACTATGGGTTGTGGCGTAACAGAGGGAACTTTAGGAACGTAACCCGGTCGAGGGTATAAAAATGCTTTGGCCATACCAGGGGCAAAGTCTAAGTAGGTAGGGACCGCCGAGGGGGCCTGAAGGTCTCCAACTCTCTTTAGAGAAGTAATAGCCAGTAATAGTCATGAATCAGCTCAAATGGAGATTTACAAAGAGCCTCTAACACCACAACCAAGTCCCAGGGGGGAACACGGGACCGTACTGGAGGTCTCAGCCCTCAGCGCACCGTGGAGGAAACGTGTAACTAGGGGGTACGCGTAACTAGTCTACCCACTGACTGACCTTTGAAAGGGACGTGGTAAGCAGCTATGGCCGCCACGTACACCTTTAAGGTGGAGTGAGTTAACCCCGCAGAGAGCCTAGCTTGGAGAAACTCCAGAACTGTACCAACTGGGCAGTTAACAGGGTCAAACTGGCAGTCTCTGCACCATGAGGTGAAGAGCTTCCACCTCAGGGCGTACAGTTTCCTCTTAGAGGGAGCTCTGGATTGGAGGAGAGTCTCAACAACCTCGGTTGAAGAGACCGGAAGCTATGAACTGTGCCCCGTCAGGGGCCACACCGACAACTTCCACAACTCCGGGCGAGGGTGAATTATTTTGCCCTGTGCCTGAGAGAGTAGATCTGTCCTGATCGGAATCTCCCATGGAGAGCCGTCGAGGAGAGAGATTAGATCTGCGAGCCATAACGGGCCTGGCCGGAACGGGGCTATTAATAGAAGACGGACCCCGTCCCGGCGTACTCTTGCCAGAACTCCCGGGAGCAGACCGATAGGGGGAAAGGCGTACAGATGAAGCCTCAGCCTGGTCTGTACCATAGCGTCCAGTCCCAGAGGAGCTGGATAAACTAGAGAGAAACAGAAGGGACATTGCGATATCTCTTGAGTCGCAAAGAGGTCCAAAAACTCTCCATATCTACTTCACCACCTCGGGGTGAAGCCACCCTGGGCCTCAGCCCCTGTCTCGACAGTATGTCTGCTCCCACAGTCAATCTCCCAGGAATATACACTGCTCTGATGACTGATATGAGATCGCCAATGTGTTGTCGGTGCGCACCAACACATGGTGACCTCTCAGGTCTGGGAGGAAATATTTCAATTTTTCGAGGTGGCTAGCATCTCTAGACAACTGGTATGCCATGTCAGATGGCGACCGCTCCACAGACCGCAGGCAGGGTGGCCACTCATGACTGCACCCCAACCGGTGAGGGGCGCGTCTGTCGCTAGCGTTACACAGCAACCAAGAGCTCCCAGCACTGGGCCCTGATTCAAGAACCAAGGTTTCTTTCACATGTCTAAGGCACGAAGGCATCACCGCTTGACCTTGATAGTTCGTAATGGATTCCCCCTCGGGGAAAATCCCTTGGTCTTGAGCCACCACTGTAGGGGTCTCATGTGCAGGAGGCCAAAAGGTATCCCATAGGACGCAGCTGCCATAAACCCTAACAGTCTCTGAAATTGCTTGACAGTGAGTGACTGGCCTTCTCTGACTCTCTTGACTGAGGTAAGGATTGACTCGATCCGAGCAGGAGACAAATGTGCCTGCATCGTGGTCGAATCCCACACTACGCCTAGATAGGTGGTTCTCTGAACTGGAGAAAGTACACTCTTCTTGGCGTTCAGTCTCAGACCCAGCTCCCCCATATGTGCGAGAATGACATCTCGATGTCGAACTGCCATTTGCTCTGATTGAGCTTATATCAACCAATCGTTGATATAGTTCAGAATGCGGATGCCCTGCATACGGAGGGATACCAGAGCCACATCTACACATTTCCTGAACGTGCAGGGTGAGAGTGCAAGGCCGAAGGGAAGTACTCGATATTGGTAGGCTTTGCCCCCGAAAGCAAACCCCAGAAACTTCCTGTGTTGTGGAAGGATGGATATATGGAAGTATGCATCTTTGAGATCTATTGTGACAAACCAGTCCTCAGATCTGATTTGAGCTACAACCTGTTCGACAATGAGCATTTTGAACTTCAGTGACATTACTTAGAGGTTTAGATGACGTAAGTCTAAGATCGGACGCAACCCCCCATCCTTCTTTGGAACTATGAAATACCGGCTGTAAAACCCGGACTCCCTGTCTAGAGGAGGGACCACCTCGATGGCCGCCTTCCTTAATAGGGTATTCACTTCTTGTTCCATCACCAGAGCCTGCTGGGGGCCGACTACTGTCGGTGTAACCCCATTGAATGTCGGCGGTGGACAGCCGACGATAGCCTCTTTCTATAGTGTGCAGGACCCATTGAGATACATTTGGCAGTAGTTTCCACGCTGCTAACTAATGTACTAAGGGAATCAGTCTCTCGAGACTGACCTCTGGTGTAAGAGGCCCCCGAAGGGGCGGCGAGCATCTCAGCTCCGCTACGCTCACGGGCGGAAATAACTGAGAGCAGTGCTGGCTGGAAGCCGATGCGCCCTGAAACTCTGGCAGGGTTGGCAGACCCACCTCCCGAGGGCACTGAGGTGAGACGGGCACCGTGTAATGAGGTGGACACCACTCTACCCCAGTAGGGGTCGCCCTCTGTAGTCGTGACCGAAATGCGTCATGACTTCTTGGCCGTGGACCTCCCAGCCTGAAGTACGGCTCCATCGGATTCGGACTAGGCTGGGAAGTCGCTGGCCCAGAGCGTTGCTTCAGCCTCTGGTCCCGAAGCGGGGGAACACGGGCGGCAACACTCTGTTTGTACGCGGAGGGGGCTGCTCCCACCCAGCAGTCCCTCCAGTACATCTAACTTCACGAGTTAAATTGTCATTTTATTCCTCAGAATTTAATGCAATCAAACAATTAGACAAGTAAACACGGTCTGGATTGTGAAACAATACACATTGAAGTGATATATTGAACTTCTCAAAGTTAGATAACGGTCATTAGATTCCTCAGAATTTAATGCAATCCAACAATCAGACAAGTAAACACGGTCTAGATTGTGATAATGTACACATTGAAGTGATATATTGACTTCTCAAAGTCATTATATTCCTCAGAATTTAAAGCAATCAGACAATTAAACACGGTCTGGATTGTGAACAATACACATTGAAGTGATATATTAACTTCTCAAAGTCATTAAATTTCTCAGAATTTAATGTAGTAAAACAATCAGACAAGTAAACACGGTCTAGATTGTGATAAAGTACACATTGAAGTGATAGAACTAACCCCTCCATATTAAATGGAGTTTAAACAACCAGACAAGCGGTCGGGTATGGAAAAATTCACATCAAAACTGAAAATGATGTAATACACGCGTTGCCTCGACAGCGCGCAAATAGCTTAGTCACACAAACAATATTAATCCCCTCGGAGATTAAATAGCTGCTCATTAACGCTGCCCGTATAATGCTAGGCATAACACTGTTTATTGTATACTGGTGCTTATGCAACTTTATGTTTGTGCAACTACAAGCTCGCCGATGCCCTCCGTGTCAATCTCCTTGGAGAAAGAAAGGCGGAGCGTCAAGCCCGATGCTCGGGGAGAGGAACCGAAGCTCGGGCTTCCGAACCCAGAAATCGGGCAGATCTGATGGGTAAGGTAGGAGATAAGGACAGATCGATCTGTGAACCCAACGAATCCCGGTGCCGCTCCGCCTCGGCGAAAGCGGGACCGGTAACGCGAGGAACGCTGGCGAAGGATCCCTCCTCGAAGAGAGCCCTCCGGGATCGAAGCGTCCGCATCGGCCGGGCAGTCGGCTCCCTCGAGAGCCAACTCAGCGTGCTTCGATCCCAGGCAAACCACGCATAGACTGTGTGTATCCCTACCCGTGATGTAGCGTGGGCAGGGAGGAACACACAATCTGCGATCTGGAATCGCCATTCAAATGTCGTGTCTTTGCTCTTTGGCATTATGTTGTTTATTGGGACAGACAACAATAAATAAGACTCACAAGACAGACTTTAGACATGCACACACAGAGCGCTTGATGAAAGACATGAAGCTGAAGTCAGCTGCGTGACAGGTGCCTTTATAGCTTCCGGGTCGCTACGTCACCCCGCCCGTGACGTCACGCCCTTCCATTGAACAGATTGCACACAATATTCAGAGTTGATCTTGCCAAAGGCGTTTCCCCAAAGCGATTGACGCAGCTCGAGTTCCTGAAGAGGAACCAGACGTACTTGCTCAGATACACGCTGCCCTGCGCGGAGAGAGTGTGCGCACTTAAAACGTGTCTCCTCTCACTTAAACTGCGTCCTGTGCGCTCACAACTCTCTCTATGCTCATGTGTTAGATATTATTTTCGCACTTTTTTATTTCTAGCCTTTTACCGCGTGCAGTGTAAACGCTCTTATCCGTTAACATGGGCTCGGAAAAAAGGCGCATCACAGACAGTGTGTGAACCTAAAGTTAGGCATATGGCCAGTCTGTTCTGTTCTCGCGCTAGGCGCAATGCATTCTGATTGGATCGGATAGCATACTGCGGGAGGTCAGGGCCGTGGAAAATCGTGCTATAAAGTGATTTTGAAATCGCACACGCTCAAATCGTGATTTTATGACGATTTCTATTAATCGCACGGCCCTAGAATGGACTGGAAATGAACAGAAAATAACTCTGGCTGGCACCGCTCAGCAAAACGGGAAAACCAGATCCAGGCAGAGCTTGGCAGCAGGTAGATAGTCACTAGAGCAAACAGTCAGGAGGGAACAGAACAGCCATTTATGCATGTTTGAATTTGTTGTTCTGTAGCATATGCAGCAAAAATATCTAAGATAAATTGGTGGTTTATTCTTAAACCAATCAGCGAGCTCGAATAGTGGAATTTATTTAGTGGTTATTTAATTATATATATATGAAATGATGTTATGTTATGACTTAGACATTTTTACATATATTAACAATATTATTTATTTTAATAGTAATTGGCGGCCCACCTGCAATACCACCGCAGACCACAGGTTGAAAACCACTGCTTTAGGGATTTGCCTGTTCAAGGCAGGGTGCCCCAAGATGTCTAATCAATTAAGCTCTTGGTATATACAAAAATGGAGAGTAAAGGTTGGCTCACCATAACATTATATTCTGTCATGTTTTGACTGGTAAATTTTGTCCTTGCAGGACGTTAGGTTAAATTCTTGTTAAATTCTCTACCACTTATAAAAGTCATAGGCTGATCAACATATGAAAAAGGAAAGAAAGAAAGAAAGAAAGAAAGAAAGAAAGAAAGAAAGAAATTAAGAAAGAAAGAAAGAAAGAAAGAAAGAAAGAAAGAAAGAAAGAATGAAAGACGAACAACCAAAAAAATGAATGAATGAATGAATGAATGAATGAATGAACCATGTATTAATCAATCTGCTACAGGGAGAACTGTAGATTAAATAAATAAATAAAAACAAATATAACTCATACGAACCAAACTTATACCCTACATAGTCTTGGCAATCCCATGTATAACTGCAACAAACTTGAAATAAGTAAATATGTAAAAAAAATATATATATATAATAATAATAAATAAAAGTGTTTCAAAATGAGAGAAAAAAATGCTGATTATGTTTCCTCCACGACAATAAAATACAAATAAAAAAAATAAGTAAATAAATAAATAAATTATATGTTATAATACTTCCTACCCCCATGATTGCTATTTTGATATTGTGACTTTACAGACTATATTCTACTAACAAATGTGGATATCATTAGGTAACTTCCATTTCATCACCTGTAGGCACCCCCAAAAATTGGTGCTGGTGTCCAAAGAAAAAAAAAAAATAGTAAAAATAATATAATAAAAAAATAATAATTATATATATATATATATATATATATATATATATATATATATATATATATATATATATATATATATATATATATATACATATATGTATGTATGTATGTATATGTATGTATGTATGTATATATATATATATATATATTCGATTGGGAGTTGGACTCCCAATCGAAAGGTTGTGAGTTCGAGTCCCGGGCCGGCAGGAATTGTGGGTGAGGGGAGTGCATGTACAGTTCTCTCTCCACCCTCAATACCACGACTTAGGTGCCCTTGAGCAAGGCATCGAACCCCCAACTGCTCCCCGGGCGCCGCAGCATAAATGGCTGCCCACTGCTCCGGGTGTGTGCTCACAGTGTGTGTGTGTGTTCACTGCTCTGTGTGTGTGTGCATTTCGGATGGGTTAAATGCAGAGCACAAATTCTGAGTATGGGTCACCATACTTGGCTGAATGTCACTTCACTTCACTTCATATATATATATATATATATATATTAGGGCCGGGACTTTAACGCGTTAATTGAGATTAATTAATTACACAAAAAATAACGCGTTAATTAAGATTAATTAATTACACAAAAAAATTTCCGCATTTTCAATAACTTATTTTTGCACCGCGGAACGTTTCTCACTGGATGAGTTTCGGCGGACCGATTATACTGGAGCACCAACTAGCGTTCATGACTTCAGACAACAACAAACCACAGTGAACATGAATGAAGAAGCAGACGAGACCGCTTTGGTTGGCCCCTTGGAGGGGAAATTTTGTTATAAAAAACGAACGGATGGAAGCGTCGATAAGAGCATGGTTGTGTGCAAGCTATGCCACAAGGAATTCGCATATCACCGCAGCACATCGAGCCTCAAGTATCACCTTAACGCAAAACATATAGCAGCTAGCGTGGACGTTAGCCCGACCCCGAGTACCCACACCCAACCCACACTCCACCAGATGACTGGTTTAAGGACCAGGGTAACTAAGTCCACTTCTGAAAAAATAACCAACGGCCTGGCTCACTGGATTGCACTCGACTGTAGACCCACACCATGGAGGTCTCCGATGACGACCCAGCCTATGTGGTGAGGTTCAAGGGTGACTTTAAAAAGGACCTGTCTCAACGCCAAGATACACTCAACCATGGATGGCTCAGGGTGGCTACAGCACTCGACCCACGCTTTAAGGTAACGTGTAATGGTCTTCTTTGTTTTTCTTTTCTCTTTCTTTTTGACCCCCTTTCCCCTGCCCCCCCCCCCCCTTTTTTTCTTTCTATGGGAACCATATATGAAAATGAATTTCACCCATCTTTTTACTCTGTAAATCTGTGATGTGACTAAACCTGATTCTGATTCTAAGGACCTAAAGTGTCTACCAAGAGGAGAGCGAGGAGGGGTGTGGACCAGCATTGAGGCACTGCTGCGAATAGAACCAAACAGAGCCACTCCAGAACCCACAGAGGAGCCAGCAAGGAAGAGGAGCCTCCTGCTGTTTAATTCAGACTCTGAATCAGAGGATGAAGCGGGTCCCAACGGGGCTCTGGCCCGCTACAGGGCAGAGCCCACCATCAGTGAGACAGACTGCCCACTGCAGTGGTGGTCCACTCATGAGGGAGCCCATCCACAGCTTTCTGCCCTGGCCCGCAAGTATCTGGGCAGCCCTGCCTTTTCTGTCCCTTGCGAGAGACTTTTCTCACTGGCAGGTAACGTAGTTCAAAAGAAAAGGGCAGCCTTGAGCTCTGAAAATGTGAACAAGCTAGTTTGTCTCAGCAACTGGCTGAAAGAGAAGTGTAAGAAATAGTCAAATTTTTATTTTAAATGATACACTATGTTGAACTATTTATTATTTTGTTGGTGCAACTGGCACTTTATGTTTAACTCTTTATTGTTTTGGCCAAGGTTATTGAGAGTTGGACTTAGTATGTTATGGCCTCTGAAGCAACAGAGAGATGTTTTCTAATAGTCAGGGTTTCCAATGTTCTGAATGTACTTGACAGTATTGTGTTTTACTTAAAAACAGTTTACAGAAGGTTCCAGCACCTATAAGCTACCTGAATTTCTGAAATGTACTATTTCTAAATTGTTTCTAAATATGCTATTGCTACACTTAATGGCAAAATTTGCACTGGTCTGCTAGACTTGAACAAAAATAAACAATATTTTTTTGCTTAAGCTTATGTATTCAGTCATTATTCAATGGTATACTATAAATCCATGTGAAAAAAAAATTACTTCTCACTGTTCTCAGGTCAAATATTTATATGCGATTAAAATGCGATTCATTTCGATTAATTAATTACAAAGCCTCTAATTAATTAGATAAATTTTTTTAATCGAGTCCCGGCCCTAATATATATATATATATATATATATATATATATATATATATATATATATATATATATATATATATAAACTGATTATAATACATAATTCATTTTTTTTATTTATTATTATTATTATTATTATTTTTATATATTGTTGTTCTTGACATTGGCCAGGACTCATACCAGACCCTTGAAAGTCCCATGAAAATGGTCTAATATTTTTAAAAGTTGTAAGCATTTTTAGCAATTTCATTATATTTTATGACCACAAGGTGGCACCAGTGGCCAAGTAATATTATTCTGAAGTCTGAAAAAAGACCTATAGTAGACTGATGATTTGTGTAGATGGCCTCTTAGTACGCAGCTGTTTCAGTACATTTTAATCAGAGATAATATCGATATGAATGACAATAACTTCCATGTTCCTTTCCTTATGGGGACTAAATTCCTGATTTTGTGTATGTTTGATTCTGACCCTCATCACTGCAGCCGGGCCCCATGCAGGGCTCAAAGTCTTGAGTATGCGGACAGGGCACACTGAGATCCAGCTGTGCCTTCAGCATCCTCTGCCTCATCCTCTTTCCCTTCTCACATGTCGAGGAGCTGCATGCAGACCACGGAGACCAGTTGGAGTAGATACATGTCTCTGGAGTGTCATCTTACAAAACAGAAAAGAAAAAGTAGGAGGATGAAAATACTCATAATAAGAACATTTCTGACTGTAAGCATTATGGAATCTCATAAAGGGAGTGCCCATAAGACAGAATTATTATTATTATTATTTTAATAAAAAATAAAATAAAAAATGAAAACTGGGAACGTTTTAGCTGTTGTTGTTGTTGTTTCAAATACACATCTGTGAGATTAAATGGAAAGCAAATATCAACTTTTGCTTAAACTTTTGCCTAAAGAGATGTACTTCAATATAAACTCTTTTACATTACATTTTCCAAAGGCCATATCACCTGATACAACCGAGAAATGTAATGAGCTCTGCTTCAACATATTATGTTGTTGATAGCCACAAAAAGATGTTGAATTTCATAGGTTATCAGCACTGCATCAGTATTAAAGGCAACTTATCGTTTCTTATGTAACCCTGGTTGTCTATGTAGGGAATGAAACACTGCATAATTCTGCCATACATTTTTTTTTGTCACTGTTACAACTTCTGTACTGTTAAAACCTCTTTTGTAGAAAATGTAAAGCCCTAATGTAATATCACTTTAATCTGACAGGAAACAAGTTTTGTTGTGGTTATTGTGTATTCTTGTATGTAACAATTGTTATTTCTCTGAAGGGATTATGTAAGAAACATCAGAGACCAAGCTTGGGATTTTAATAAAAGATAACTGAGAATTCCATTAAGTCTCATGAGCTATGAAAGTTTATATTGAGTTCACCTAAACTGTTCTATCATACAAATGTGATTTTTCATCTAACATATTCTGGAAGAACCTGAAGAACAACAAGCTATCAGTAAGCCCCGCCCCCCTCATTTACTGTTGCGACCTCGGAGTTGCTAACTGTCTTACAATGAAAGCTGTCAGTGTGAAAACCTTGTCCCTATATATTTTTGATACATTTTGAACACAGAAGGACCACCATTCAAGTGGGACTTAAATATGCCCTGTAGGCATATAAAATATTTTAAAATAAATATTGTGGGTTTTCATTTTAGAAGCTAGGATTTACAAATCACAATGCATCAGGAGAAGTCTCACTCATGTTACGGTCATCACAATTGCAGATGAAAAAATCCTGGATAAACATTGTTCATGTACTGCAAGGTAAGATTATATTATTTTACATTTAACCATTTTAATATCAACAGATAGTGAAATGTAGACCTTTGTTTGTGTTTTTGCCCTTCACTGTACAAGATGTGAGAACAGTTCGCTATTTGGATTTGCACGTTAGCATGCATGGACTCACTAGCTTTAACATTAGCCAGAGATACCTTGCTGGAGTAAAATATGACATTAATGATCTGCTTGAGCAGATGAAAATTGTAACACTGAGAGTATGACAACCAGAAAATGAAAGTTTTTGTCTTCATTGGGATTGGGGGGCGTGAATGCTTACAGACATTTTGCTCCGTTTTGTTTTGGTTTAGGAAATATAATAAAATAATTTCCATTGCTCATCCTCTCAGTATACCTGGAATCAGTGTTTCAAGTACCACAGGCATATTGTTTTTCAAGTTTTTAAGCATAAACCCCATAAAAACTATGCAAGCTTCGGATCTTTTAAGTCTAGTCTGAGTTCGAGTGGAAGAGCTTAACCATAGGTCAGTTGGAAACTAGTGAGATTAAATTAAATGCACATTAAAATTAAATGCACAGTCTCAGAATTAATCAAGTTACTGTGTGGATGAAATGATGGAGTTTAAAATTTCATTCTTAATGAAAATATACAGTAATTAATTTCCTCATGTCTCCCAAACATAGCATAACCTTACAAGAATACAGTTTACTCTTGGTCGGACCTGAAGAGTTACTCTGGATATTGAATAGTTAAATCTCTCTCTTTCTCTCTCTCTCAAGGTCGATAAAGAGATGCAAACCTTCTTCTTTTTCCTCCTGTGCAATGTCAGCCACAATGTCGTCCACATTATCCGGCACAATGTTGCACTGCTCACCCTAAAGAAATCAGAAAACAACTTAAACTTCCTAACAGACTTTAAATGATGTCCCTCATTTAATAATTTCCTTTTATTCACTATTACCATCTTTGAGATAATAAAAAAAAATGTTGACATGGGTTATACTTTTTCCCAGTGTTCCTACTAATTCTTATACAGTAATTAACTCTCTCCCAATCGAGAATGCATGACTTTCAATACTTTCAGGACACTGTTGTGACATGCTGGGTTCATAAATATGCATAATCTGTTTTTGTCAAGTTATTTTAGCTCTCAGTTTATAGACTTTTATGATATGAATAATGCAGAGCTGTTTTGCACAATAATAAAAGCTAAAACCGCAACAGCTGAGAACATTTTCTTTTTTAAATGGATTTTTATTTTCTAAGACAAGCAAAGAAACAGACCTTGCGAGCAATTCTTTCTACGACAACTCTAGCCACTGGAGTGATTGCGCCACCCTCTGGGTCGTAGAAAGGGCTCTGTGGATGGTCTAAACTTGTGAGGGGACGAATTTTCTCCTGAGGTGTTGCAGGCTTGTTGGGTGACTACGGCACAAAAAAAAATAAACCAGTTTACCAAAATGTCAAATGTTCAAATCATTTACTATGTTATTTACTCTTTCTCATTGCATCCCTTTTTTTCTTACACAGAACACACAACACATTTGGCAGAATGTTCAAGCTAAACGAACCAAAAAACTGAAAGTTTTGTAGAACTGTTCTTTAAAAAAAAGAAAAGAAAAGAAACCTGAAGAAAAAACAGTATTTAAACAATATTTAAATACCCACATGATTTTCACTTATTTTATAACTGATGTCAAATAATAAACACTAAAAAGTAGAATTCCTATATGGTTATTCCATACTTTTACATTTTAAAATCACCTCAAACAACAAAGAGATCACCATAGCAAGCCTTCAGGCTTCTAAAAAGAGAGATTAGCTCCACAGTCAATGGCAGCAAGATCGCTGAAAAAGTTTGTATATAACATGCACAACCAGGGGAGCAATATAAATTATATACACGGACCCTCTCCTTAATGAAATGCGGAAAAATAAAAGTACGAAATCCAAGGCTGTTTTAGGACCAGACACTGCTAAAGGCAAGCACCTGGTTTATTTATTTATTAACAGCACATTAGAACAGTTGGGAAAAAAATAAATAAAGAATGAATACATACAAACATGCATTCATTTTCTGAGGTAAATGAGAATGTTTCACATTCTGTTTATAGAACTTAAAGTATATTTAACACAGAATATTCCTCTAACCACCCAACCAATCTACAAGTAAAAATAGTATCCTCTCGATACATGAATAATAAAAAAAAAGCAAATTAAAAACAAACGTTGACACACTTGTAGATGGCAGACTCAAGCTATGGTCATGACTGTATGGTCTCCAGTAGACTAAATTAAAACATTCTTCTTTTTTATCACATTTTTATTTTGTTCCATTATTAACACGGAGAGAACTCATTTAGTGGAGTTTCACTTTGAGCAAATGTGTTATAGTCACAACCTTATATTATTCAAAGACCTCAGGAGGAAAGTACTTCACTGCAAGTACTTCATATCTAAACATTCTCTCTCTCTCTCTCTCTCTCTCTCTCTCTCTCTCTCTCTCTCTCTCTTTCTCTGATAGATAGATAGATAGATAGATGATAGATAGATAGATAGATAGATAGATAGATAGATAGATAGATAGATAGATAGATAGATAGATAGATAGATAGATAGATAGATAGATAGATAGATAGATAGATAGATAGATTTTGTTTTAGGTTTATGCTAGCTTGCATGCCAGGAGAATTGGGACATACCAAATGATAAAAAATCTGATATTCATCTTTATTTCTAAGTTCAGCTGCCCCAGCAATCATGCCATTTGTAATGACAAATTCTATATAAAATAAGAAAAATGCTAATTAGAAGGG
The DNA here is from genome assembly GCF_963082965.1 of Carassius carassius. Classification (NCBI taxonomy): domain Eukaryota; kingdom Metazoa; phylum Chordata; class Actinopteri; order Cypriniformes; family Cyprinidae; genus Carassius; species Carassius carassius. The sequence continues at coordinate 10,268,000 of NC_081777.1, read as the reverse complement.
ATGTTTGGACCCCACTATATGAGTGCTCACCTCATAAGTGACCCCGCTGTCTGTACCCGCATCCCATGGAATGAGGTCCTGAACCACCTTCTGGACCCAGCCACACTCTCTGGTGCAGAGGTCCTCTGATGACAGACCCACGTTCCAGTCAGGACTGGGACCCAGCATGGTCAGAAAGGACATCAGGTGACGTGTTCGGTCCACAGAGAACTCAGCTGAAGGAGCTGCTCGACTGCAGGTAAGAGAGAAATCTTGTGCATTCATATTTATATAGCATATGTCACATATGTTATGTGTTAGGATTTTGTTTTCATGAAAACAAAATGATAATTATTTACTTCATATTAAACAATAACTAATAATTAATAACTCTAATGCAAACAAGCATGCAAAGAAAGAAAGAGAAAGAAAGAAAGAAAGAAAGAAAGAAAGGCCAGCAGAGAGGTGTAAAATATAAAAAAAAGAAAGTGTGTGTGTGTATTTGTGCTGGAGGGGTGTGTTATCACTGAATGGCTTGCCATTGTGTTCTCCTCTTAAACATGAAATTGGGAGTCCTTTTGTAGTCACCACTCTGACTGATATTTTCACATCATGATACCTCTTATCTGGTAATTACTCATCTGAACTATCCTCTCCATCACTTATTCAAAAGACAGCCCTAGCCCAATTGCAGAGCAGTAATTGTTCTAGCAATCAGTGAAACAGCAACTTAGTTATTTCTTATGTCCACACAAAAACTATATAATATTACAGAGTTTGTATTTTATTTTTATTTTGTATTCCATTAACATGTACAGAGTACTGTAATTCTTTTTTTAAATAATTTGTTCCCCAATTATTATGTATCACTCATGGAGTGCATTTATGTATAGATGGGAGGGGAGGGTCAGGGCCAAGAAAGGGGAACAAACATCCACTCCAGGGCAGTGAAGACCAAGGAGAATCCAGAGGAACAGTAGATTGGGAGCAGCCAGAGGACTAGTGGACCACAGCAGAACCAGAAGAAAGAAGAACCAGAGTAAAGACCAAAGCGGAGCTGGAGGATCTGAAGTCTGAGGTCGAGTCAGTGAGACTGGGGACCAAAATGGAACCAGGGGAATGGAAGACCAGGTGGAGCCAGGGATCGAAGGATCAAGGTGGAGCCAGGGGATCAGAGGACTTTGTCTGGGTTAACAAACCCAGAGAAGTGGTTTTGCCAGACCAGAAAGCTATAATCAAGCTGGTGAATTCAGATCCTTGTTGAGCATGCTTTCATGCTGGACAGACCAGCAGAAGGGAAAGACGGGTTCTGGATGAAACCAGAGACTAGAAAGGTAAAAAGGGCTTAAAGGGTTGGCATTAGGCATTATGTCATTGTTAGTTCCTAGGAGAATAGAATGTAATTTATATGATGAACTGAACAATGTGTGCTGGATCAGGGATAGACAAGGCCTAAGATCATCTACTGGTACTTGAACTTCCTTGTCCTTAACTCGATTGTCCAGGGTGAATAAGCTGATTTGCATGTTAGATAGATAGTTTGGTTTGGTAATTTTAGTACAGTACATATTGTTGGTGTCAAAAAAAAAAAAAAAAAAATCAAAACAAAGGGAGACTATGGTCTTTTTTTATCCATTATCCAATCTAAACAGAGACTAAAAAAAAATACAATAATGATAGAAAACCATATTTACACAAATTCTCTATTTTAATAATCCAAAATGTTTTAAAATCACTATTCTATCCAAACAATAATATCTGTATCTCATTGACACATGAATTAGACTACAATGATCATGTTTGTAACATTTCTGTCTGCAGATCCCGTTTCTCTCAATTTCAGACATATATCTTTCCTTTGTATTGGCACAATATGGCTGCCAGAGATAAAGTTAACACCTCTGAGATGTTCTGTTAAAAGAGTGATGAATAGCAAGTTCACACAGTGGGGTGGACCACCAGTTAGGTGTTTATAGTCGGCAGGATTGTGTCAGACATTTGTTGTACATGCTCACTAAGTGTGTAGGGTTTAGTGAGATTTTATTGTGTATTCTGGGGATGAGCTAGTCACAAGCTCTCGATTAACTGTCGCATATGTAATGAACATATTCATGCATCTGTAAAATGTATCTTTCAAGCTATTAAAACTTGTAATCATATGATGTTGTTACGGATCACTCGGAGACAGAGGAGTAACAGATGAAAGATGTAGTTTATTAAATGGACACAAGCAGAGGAGCGGGAAGTAAGGAGCGCATGGGTGCTGGGATCCGTGCCGGGAAGGAGGGCGGTTGGGGACGGGCAGAGGATGGAGTTTGCCAGATGGTAGATGGCGAGGACTCTTGGACATGGCGCAGCTGTTACATCCACTCACGTACCTTCTGACATCCGAGGCCATGTTGGGCCACCAGAAGTGTTCCCGTAGCAACAAGAGGGTTTCATTGACCCCCGGGTGACCAGTGCCAAGTGATGTATGGGTGGCGTGGATGAGAGGAGTGCGACGTGTCCTGGGGATGTACTGGTGACCTGGTTGGCAACCCGGCGGAGCGTTGGCAGGAGTTTCGGCTGGAGGTAGGGTTTCGGCAGACCAAGTGATAGGGGCAACAATAACTTTGTTATTGTTATTTTTTTGAAAGTGCTCTAGTTATTGGTGATTCTATTGTACGGAACGTGAATATAGAGACACCAGCCACCATAGTCAAATGTTTACCGGGAGCCAAAGCGCCTGACATCTTGGCAAATTTAAAAGTGCTGGCTAATGCTAAACGTAAATACAGTAAGATTGTTATTCATGCCGGCGCTAATGATGTTCGACTTCGCCAGTCGGAGATCACTAAAAATAACATTAAAGAGGTGTGTGAACTTGCAAGCACGATGTCAGACACTGTAATATGCTCTGGTCCCCTCCCTGCTTACCGTGGTGATGAGATGCATAGCAGATTGTCATCACTCAATGGCTGGATGTCTAAGTGGTGCCCACAGAATAACATAGGTTTCATAGACAATTGGACAAGCTTTTGGGGCAGACCTGACCTGCTTAAAAGAGATGGTCTTCATCCCTCCTGGGGTGGCGCCACTCTTCTCTCTAGAAATTTGGCAAATAGTCTTTGTGTTTATACTTGACTAACTGGGGCCCAGGTCAGGAAGCAGACAGACTGGCTAAACCGACCACCGTCTGCTAGCCGCCTCCCGTCACAGAGGTCAGTTAATTCTCAGCACATAGAGACTTTTTCACCTAGATATCACACTATAGAGACTGTGTCTGTTCCCCGAACTAGAAAAAACAAAAAACGTCCAAACCAAGTTAAGATTAACAATTTAATTGAGGTTAAACAAATAAAAAACAGAAGCAATATGGATAAACAAATGATGGAGCTTGGCTTATTGAATATCAGATCCCTTTCTACGAAAACACTTTTTGTAAATAATATGATCACTGATCATAATATAGATGTACTCTGTTTGACAAAAACCTGGCTAAAACCTGATGATTACATTATTTTAAATGAGTCCACCCCCCAAGATTACTGTTATAAACATGAGCCACGTCTAAAAGGCAAAGGTGGAGGTGTTGCTTCAATTTATAACAACGTTTTCAGGATCTCTCAGAGAGCAGGCTTCAAGTATAACTCGTTTGAAGTAATGGTGCTTCATATAACATTATCCAGAGAAACAAATGTTAATGATAAATCCTCTGTTATGTTTGTACTGGCTACTGTATACAGGCCACCAGGGCACCATACAGACTTTATTAAAGAGTTTGGTGATTTTACATCCGAGTTAGTTCTGGCTGCAGATAAAGTCTTAATAGTTGGTGATTTTAATATCCATGTTGATAATGAAAACGATGCATTGGGATCAGCATTTATAGACATTCTGAACTCTATTGGTGTTAGACAACACGTTTCAGGACCTACTCATTGTCGAAATCATACTCTAGATTTAATACTGTCACATGGAATTGATGTTGATGGTGTTGAAATTATTCAGCCAAGTGATGATATCTCAGATCATTATTTAGTTCTGTGCAAACTTCATATAGCCAAAATTGTAAATCCTACTTCTTGTTACAAGTATGGAAGAACCATCACTTCTAACACAAAAGACTGCTTTTTAAGTTATCTTCCTGATGTATCCAAATTCCTTAGCATATCCAAAACCTCAGAACTTCATGATGTAACAGAAACTATGGACTCTCTCTTTTCTAGCACTTTAAATACAGTTGCTCCTTTACGCTTAAGGAAGGTTAAGGAAAACAGTTTGACACCATGGTATAATGAGCATACTCGCACCCTAAAGAGAGCAGCCCGAAAAATGGAGCGCAGCTGGAGGAAAACAAAACTAGAGGTATTTCGTATTGCTTGGCGGGAAAGTAACATATCCTACAGAAAAGCATTAAAAACTGCTAGATCCGATTACTTTTCTTCTCTTTTAGAAGAAAACAAACATAACCCCAGGTATTTATTCAATACAGTGGCTAAATTAACGAAAAATAAAGCCTCAACAAGTGTTGACATTTCCCAACATTACAGCAGTAATGACTTTATGAACTACTTTACTTCTAAAATCGATACTATTAGAGATAAAATTGCAACCATTCAGCTGTCAGATACAGTATCATATCACACAGTGCACTATAGACCCCCTGAGGAACAGTTCCACTCATTCTCTACTATAGGAGAGGAAGAATTGTATAAACTTGTTAAATCATCTAAACCAACAACATGTATGTTAGACCCTATACCATCTAAGCTCCTAATAGAGGTGCTTCCAGAAGTCATAGATCCTCTTCTGACTATTATTAATTCCTCATTGTCATTAGGATATGTCCCCAAAACCTTCAAACTGGCTGTTATTAAACCTCTCATCAAAAAACCACAGCTTGACCCCAAAGAACTAGTTAATTATAGACCAATCTCGAATCTCCCTTTTCTGTCCAAGATACTAGAAAAGGTGGTATCCTCACAATTATATTCCTTCTTAGAGAAAAATGGTATATGTGAGGATTTCCAGTCAGGATTTAGACCGTATCATAGTACTGAGACTGCTCTCCTTAGAGTTACAAATGATCTGCTCTTATCATCTGTTCGTGGTTGTATCTCTCTATTAGTTTTATTGGATCTTATGGTGCGTTTCCATCGAGTGGTACGGTACGGTACGGGTCGGGTCGGTACCCTTTTATTTGCGTTTCCACTGCCAAAAGTTGAGAATGGTACCAAAAAGCCGAACCGTACCGTACCACTTTTTGGGTACCCTTCCGTTGGGGTACCTAGCACAGTGGAACGGTACTAAAGGGTGGAGCTAGACTCACTGCAGAACGTTGATTGGTTGACAGAGAATCGTCATTTGCGCGTGCCGCAAGGGGAAAGACACAACACACGAGGCGCCATTTTTAAATTACAACAACGTCGCAACAATGTCGCCGCGCAGCATAACTTTACCGTGGTCGACCCAGGAGGTGCAGACCTTCTTGGGTATCATCGGTGAAGAAAGGGTGCAAAGGGAACTCGATGGCATGGTGAGAAACGAAAAGGTTTTTCAGCATGTTTCTGAGAGGATGGCTGTCGAGGGTTACCAGCGGACGTCCGAGCAGTGCCGCATTAAATGCAAGAAACTGCGGAGTGACTATCGTAAGGTGAAAGACCACAACAGCCGGAGTGGTGTTCACAGAAAAAATTGAAAGTGGCTAGAAATGATGGATGCCATCTACGGGCACAGACCGGCGAGTTTGGGACGAGAAGGAGGCATCGATACAGCTACCTCGTTGCTGGAGTCGATGATGGAGCCTCCCGGTAAGTTTGTAATTGTGAAATATAACGTTAGTATACATCGATCACGGGAAAGCTTACGTTCAATGCACAACTTTTGTGCAAGTCTGTTGTTTGTCTGTCAGCCAGCCAGTGTGGTATCAACCGATCATTTGCAAGCTAGCAAAACGCTAACGTTAGTTTATTAGCCTGTGGTGGACGGAGTACATGTCCAGTAACGTTACTTGTAGCCTACAGATACCCTAATAAAATACAACTGTTTTATTACTAAACATATTCTACTAAATATATATTAAAGAGAGATGGGTCCAATGATATAGCTTAAGGAAAGAGTAAGAACTCCGTCTGAAAATTATTATGAAATATCAGAGCAAGGTGAAAATGTCCACATTCAATAGGCTTAAACAGTACAGTAATGTTGTGGGGTAAAAAGTACAATATTATGCTTTGGAATGTAGTGCAATAAAAGTTACTCTTATAAAATTATAGATACTTGAAAAAAAAATACTTATGTACATTATACAAAGTAAAAATGCTTTGTTTGGTTACCCACTCAGTCCTACTACGTTGTATGTTCTGTATTTATCTCAACCGCATTGTTGCCGTTTGTGTTATTAACGTGACTTTTGTAAATTTTCAGTTGAGCATCCTAGCTGTCAGGAGGAAATGCAGGCACTTGATGAGATTTCCACCCTTGAAAGCTCAAGTTCGCCTGCCAGGACATCAACCCCGACACCACCACCAGAATCTGCTCCATCAACTTCGAGTGAACCTCGGCGTATTACAATCGGTAAGACATGAACACCAGAGTGAAAAGAAATGTATAATACTGTAATAATATATACTAGAGGTGTAACAATATATCGTGCCATAATATATTTCACAATACAAAAGCGCAACAATACGTATTGTGGATGTTGACAATATGTATCATCGATAGTTCTCCCAAAATAAAAATTACTGTGTGAGAAAAAATTCATGTTTTCAGAGTGTCAGTACTACATTAAATTACTATATAATGTTGCTTATGATGTATACTAATGCAATGGGGGAATATTTGTGGGTCCTCATAATGGCAAATGTCTTATTACCAGAACGTTAAGAATATTCGTCTAAAATAATTCAGTATTTTCAGCTTCAGAATCATGAATATTTTTATTCTGGTGTCACCATTGTCCTTGGGTTACAAGCACCAAGTCCAAGCCTATCCATTTAAACCCACAATGTAATATCCAAGTTTTCATTTTAATCGACAATAATTTTTTTTTTTACCTTTTATCATATGTCGTGGAGTATCGCAATATTGTATCATGAGTTCATTATCGTCATATGTTAATATATACATGTCCAATTTAGACATTGTATTGTAGTACTGTAGATATCTCCCCATAATATTGGTTGGCTCAAATCACAAGGATCAAAATGCTTCGCTAAACAAACCAACATTCCTGTCTATTTTGCATTCCAGGCAAGAGGAAAAGGGGGCAACAGGATGTTCATGCGGCCCTGGTTGAGATGCAGGCAGCTGATGAGAAGCAGCAGGAGTGGTTGGAGAGGATGGAGGAACGCCGTGACCGGCGCTTCGAACTTATGCTGGAGGATGCACGTGAGGCAAGGCGGCATGAGGCTGAACTAACTCGCCAACACATGGAGCAGTCTGCAAGCTTCAATCAGGCCTTCCTCGGCACGCTCAGTCAGCTGGTGCAGGCGTTGAGTAGTCGCCCCAACCCTGTGCCATGATCCAGCCACTTGTGCTCTTTTGCACACAGCACTTTAGACTTGTTTACTTTTTTGGACTTGTTTAATTTTTTTGGACTTATTTAGTTTTTTGTTTGCACTCGTTTACTTTGTTTGCACTTTTAATTTTTGTTTGCACTTGTTTACAAAACCTTTTTTCTGTCGCACAGCTCATTTTTTTGTCAATAGCATTTGTTTGACTTTTTAAATTAAAGTACTTTTTCATTACCTCATGTGTCCTGTGTTCAATGGCCATCTCACACAATTCCTCCCTTACCCATTCTATAAATTGAGGTCGTTTTATTAATGTTCCTGTCATCTGGTGTCAATGACATCTATTGTTTGCTACCTTGGCCATAATGGCCATTTGGGAGATTATGCTTGCCTTAAATACAAATTAGTTAGCAATGTGTTACTTTACATTTATTGCAAACAAAATCTGAATTTATTTATTTTTACAGTCATAGGTATTGCAGAGTAATAAGTCCTTTACCCCAAATATTATAAATTAATATTATAAATATTATAAATTGTTCCCTTATAATTACACGTGTACTTATAAAGTATGTACAATAATTACAGAAAGGTACGCTGTAAATTCGGTGTACTTACGCAGTACTTTCCGGGCTGTAATCATGAATTACTGCATAAATTATTTGTAATTTTCCATGTTTTTTAGCATAATAGGTCATAAGCTACATACCATGTAATATTAAAATAATTAGCCCTTAGTTGGGTAGCTTAGTTATGAAATACTGCATTTTATTTGTATTTTTCATGGTTGTTACTCCTTTATTCACCAAATATTATAAATTGTTCCCCTATAATTACATGTACACACTCTATAATTACCAAAAGGTATGCTGTAAATTAGGTGTACTTGCGCAGTATTATCTTAAGCGTTACCAGATTGGCCATTTGATATAGTTACCCAAAATGAATTATACCTCATGTTTAAACACCATCTACATAAGAGGCAGCGGCAAAAATATTTCACAAAATATGAAGAGGCAGGGTAAAAGTAAAAAGGATTTATTCATGTCCATAAAATCAAAACTTAGCGTTTACACAGGTGTGCCTTTGCTATCTGTACAACAGATTTAACTGTTCAAATAACGCATCAGACCCTCGCGTACATCCCTGCCCTCCTCCTCTGCACCCTGTGCCAGTGGCACCACAGGCTCTGCAGCAACAGGTGTATCCCATTCGTGCTGGTAATCCTCTCCATGCCTTTCACAAAGATTGTGCAGAGCACAACAAGTCAACACCATGGACTTCACCAGTTCAATGTCGCTGTCATTCCTCTTCATAAGGCACCGCCACCTTCCTTTGAGTCTCCCAAAAGCATTTTCTACCACCACCCGAGCCCTGCACACTTTTTTGTTGTAGGTCAGTTGTTCTGCTGTCAGCCGGCCATTGTCAGAGAATGGTTTTAGGAGCCAATTCTGCAAAGGGTAGGCAGAGTCTCCTAGCACATAAAAGCCAGCATTCACCCCACTGATGTTCCTGGTGCAAGCTGGGTAGAGGCTTCCATGCTCGACCAACTCCCAGAATGTAGATAGTCTCAGAACCCGAGCATCATGCAAACTTCCAGCCATTCCTGCATATGCACTCCAAAATAGTCCTTTTCCGTCAACTACTCCTTGCAGGATGATGGAATGCCAGCCTTTTCTATTAAAGTAATCGCAGTGGTACTCCTTTGGGGCTATTATGGGTATGTGTGACCCATCAATGGCACCAACACACTGTGGAAGCCCCCACCGGTTCTCAAAGTAGGCTGCCATCTCTTTGAACTTCTGCTGGTCAGGGAAACATATCTGTTCTGGAACTAACAACATGCTAGCGGCCTTGCAGAATTCCTGGACGCACCGACACACTGTTGTTCTGCTGACACCAAAAAGATGGCCAATACTTCTGTAGTCGCTATTGGTTGCAAGCTTCCATAGTGCAATGGCAACTCTTTTCTTAAGGGGAACACACTCTCTGTAGTTTGTGTCCTGCTTTTCCATTGCTGGATGCACCATGGCACAAAGGAATATAAATGTTTCTTCAGACATCCTGAAGTTGTTCAACCACTGTGTGTGTGTGAATCCTGGAACGATCACATCCCACCAGTCATTTGAGCGGCTGAAAGTCCAAACGGTTGGTCTGCGGCGCTGATTTTGCACCAGATTGAGTATCTAGAAAACAAACAAACAAAAAAGTTAAGATTAATACAATGTCGCAGTGATGGTGGGTCATTTAATTAAAAGTGCAACTATCATACGCCGGATGAAAAAATACATAAAGTATTATATAAAGTATTATAAACATTGTAAGAGTTACCCTTGGACACGATAGAATATATAAATTTGTTAAAATATCTAATATACTGCACCAGAGAGGGAACTTTGGTGTCATTAAAGCACAAAGAAAAAATAGCTTACAGATATAACTATTTTCTCAAAATTATACTTCTAATCTATCATTAACCACAACTAGTATTGCACTTGTAATAATATAGGCATCAACAGATTCATGTAAAAGTTTAATGATCTTAAAAAGTAACCTTCATAGTGCTTAATGAATAGACTGTAGTTTACAGTTGGCACAGTTAAAATCTGGTTTCACAGGCAGGGCTTATTGTACTTATTTATTCAGTGTAGGGTTATTTAATCTATAACAATATTGCTTAGTTAGCACATAAGACGAAATACATTAATACATGACATAAAAAAGTTAGCTTAGCTCAAGCTTACCCGCCTGCGCCGTCGTGTTTGTCTTGCCTTGTCTTTACTCGCGCGGTTGTCTGTCTCGTCCCAGCTCCTTAAAATTTCCCAAATTCCCCTGTTTTTTCCGCTGTGTTTTTCCTTACAGCATGAAGCTTTTGCTCAAACAAATATTGTCTCTTCCTTGAGATAAACAGCCACACACCGAGAAGCAAGAATAGGATCTGCTGTATGTCCTCCATTGTTGTTTGCGGTGAACTTTCCTCTTCCCGCGCGATCGAATGACGTCAAGCTACTTTCCGTCATACACCACGCCTATCAAGTGACGTTATCACTACTTTCTGGAATACACCGCGCCTATCAAGTAAGGGTACTGCTGGCGGTGGAAACGCTAGCCAAATCATGGTTAACAGACCCGACCCGTACCGACCCGTACCGTACCGTACCGTACCACTCGGTGGAAACGCGCCATTAGTGCTGCGTTTGACACAATTGACCATAAAATTCTTTTGCATAGACTTGAACACTTTGTTGGCATCAGTGGAAGTGCATTAGCATGGTTTAAATCATACTTATATGACCGCCATCAGTTCGTAGCAGTGAATGAAGATGTATCCTATCGATCACAAGTGCAGTATGGAGTACCTCAAGGCTCAGTACTAGGGCCGCTACTCTTCACGCTCTATATGTTACCCTTGGGAGATATCATCAGGAAACATGGTGTTAATTATAGGACCTAAAAACTCCGCTTGTAATAACCTAGAACACTGTCTAAGACTTGATGGTTGCTCTGTCAATTCTTCGTCATCAGTTAGGAACCTAGGTGTGCTATTTGATCGCAATCTTTCCTTAGAAAGCCACGTTTCTAGCATTTGTAAAACTGCATTTTTCCATCTCAAAAATATATCTAAATTACGGCCTATGCTCTCAATGTCAAATGCAGAAATGTTAATCCATGCTTTTATGACCTCAAGGTTAGATTATTGTAATGCTTTATTGGGTGGTTGTTCTGCACGCTTAGTAAACAAACTACAGCTAGTCCAAAATGCAGCAGCAAGAGTTCTTACTAGAACCAGGAAGTATGACCATATTAGCCCGGTCCTGTCAACACTGCACTGGCTCCCTATCAAGCATCGTATAGATTTTAAAATATTGCTTATTACCTATAAAGCCCTGAATAGTTTAGCACCTCAGTATTTGAATGAGCTCCTTTTACATTATAATCCTCTACGTCCGCTACGTTCTCAAAACTCAGGCAATTTGATAATACCTAGAATATCAAAATCAACTGCGGGCGGCAGATCCTTTTCCTATTTGGCGCCTAAACTCTGGAATAACCTACCTAACATTGTTCGGGAGGCAGACACACTCTTGCAGTTTAAATCTAAATTAAAGACCCATCTCTTTAACCTGGCATACACATAACATACTAATATGCTTTTATTATCCAAATCCGTTAAAGGATTTTTAGGCTGCATTAATTAGGTAAACCGGAACCGGAAACACTTTCCATAACACCCTATGTACTTGCTACATCATTAGAAGAATGGCATCTACGCTAATATTTGTCTGTTTCTCTTTTGTTCCGAGGTCACTGTGGCCACCAGATCCAGTCTGTGTCCAGATCAGAGGGTCACTGCAGTCACCCGGATCCAGTATGTATCCAGACCAGATGCTGGATCAGCACCTAGAAAGGACCTCTACATCCCTGAAAGACAGCGGAGACCAGGACAACTAGAGCCCCAGATACAGATCCCCTGTAAAGACCTTGTCTCAAAAGAGCACCAGGACAAGACCACAGGAAACCGATGATTCTTCTGCACAATCTGACTTTGCTGCAACCTGGAATTGAACTACTGGTTTCGTCTAGTCAGAGGAGAACTGGCCCCCCAACTGAGCCTGGTTTCTCCCAAGGTTTTTTTCTCCATTCTGTCACCGATGGAGTTTCGGTTCCTTGCCGCTGTTGCCTCTGGCTTGCTTAGTTGGGGACACTTCATCTACAGCGATATCGTTGACTTGATTGCAAATAAATGCACAGACACTATTTAATTGAACAGAGATGACATAAGTCTCTAGGCTGCCCTAAGGTATTCCAGGTTTTTATGGTCAGTGAGAACTTGAAAGGGGTGTTTGGCTCCCTCCAGCCAATGTCTCCACTCCTCCAGGGCAAGCTTGATGGCAAGTAGCTCCCTGTTGCCAATGTTGTAGTTCACCTCCGCCGGGTTGAGCTTCCTGGAGAAGGCGGCACATGGATGGAGGCGGCTGGGCGTCCCCTGCTGCTGTGACAGGACCGCACCCACTCCGGTGGTAGAGGCGTCCACCTCCACGACGAATGGTAAATCTGGGTTAGGATGCACGAGGAGTGGGGCGGTCGTAAAGGCCAGCTTCAGGGCCTGGAAGGCTTCGGTGGCGGCTGGAGTCCAAGACAGGGACTTGGGCTTCTGACGAAGGAGGTTGGTTAGAGGACTGGTCATGGTACTAAAGTTCTGAATGAATCGTCTGTAGAAGTTTGCGAAGCCCAGGAATCGCTGTAGTTCCTTGATGGTACTACCTGTAGCCGAAGAACCGCTTCTCAATATCATTAACTTGTCGTTATCTTTAGGTCACGTCCCAAAACCATTCAAGCTGGCGGTTATCAAGCCTCTTATTAAGAAACCAAAACTAGATCCTAGTGTACTGGCAAATTATAGGCCTATTTCAAATCTTCCATTTATGTCTAAAATTTTAGAAAAAGTTGTGTCTGCTCAATTGAGCACCTTCCTGCATAAAAATGATCTGTATGAAGAATTTCAGTCAGGTTTTAGGCCCCACCATAGCACAGAAACTGCACTTGTTAAAATTACAAATGACCTGCTTCTTGCGTCAGATCAAGGCTGCATCTCATTTCTAGTCTTACTTGATCTTAGTGCTGCGTTCGACACCATAGATCATGACATACTCATAGATCGATTACAAAACTATACAGGTATTCAAGGGCAGGCTCTAAGATGGTTTAGATCCTACCTGTCCGATCGCTACCATTTTGTTTACTTAAATGGGGTGTCATCTCATTTGTCATCAGTAAAGTATGGAGTGCCACAAGGATCCGTCCTAGGTCCCCTTCTATTTTCAATATACATGTTGCCCCTTGGTAATATTATTAGAAAATACGGAATTAGCTTCCACTGTTATGCTGATGATACTCAGCTATATATCTCAACAAGACCAGATGAAACTTCCCAATTATCTAAGCTAACAGAGTGTGTTAAAAATGTAAAAGATTGGATGACAAATAATTTTCTCCAATTAAATTCGGATAAGACAGAGATATTAATTATTGGACCAAAAAACACCACACAGAATCTTGTAGATTACAATCTGCAACTAGACGGATGTACTGTTACTTCCTCTACAGTCAGAAATCTGGGTGTTATATTGGACAGCAATTTGTCTTTTGAAAATCATATTTCCAATGTTACAAAAACCGCATTCTTCCATCTTAGAAACATTGCCAAGCTACGAAACATGTTAACTGTTTCTGATGCAGAAAAGTTAGTTCATGCATTCATGACCTCTAGACTGGACTATTGTAATGCACTTCTAGGTGGTTGTCCTGCTTCGTCAATAAACAAGCTACAGGTAGTCCAAAATGCAGCAACTAGAGTCCTTACCAGGTCAAGAAAATATGATCATATTACCCCAATTTTACAGTCTCTGCACTGGCTACCTATTAAGTTCCGTATCAGTTACAAATTATCATTACTTACCTATAAGGCCCTAAATGGTTTAGCTCCTGCGTACCTAACTAGCCTTCTACCACGCTACAACCCATCACGCACCCTAAGGTCACAAAACACTGGACTTTTGGTAGTTCCTATGATAGCAAAGTCCACTAAAGGAGGTAGAGCTTTTTCACATTTGGCTCCCAAACTCTGGAATAGCCTTCCTGATAATGTTCGGGGTTCAGACACACTCTCTCTGTTTAAATCTAGATTAAAAACGCATCTCTTTCGCCAAGCATTCGAATAATGTATCTCTTAAATTGTGAGTGTAGTTGCATCTGCATTTTTATTCTTTAGCTTGGGTTAAACTAATTTTACTTTGTTGGATCAGCAGCTATGCTAATGATGTCTCTATTTTGTTTCTATGTTTTGCCACGGGATTTACATCCCGTGGTAACTAGGATTTACACAAGCTCCAGTCTGGATCCAGAACACCTGAGAAGAGATGATGCTGACCCTCAGAGGACCCCAGATGATCCTAACCTTGAATCAACAAACAGAACTAACAATTATTGCTACATGTGTGACTGCATCATATAATTACTATTAATTAATAATATTGATAGTTCATCATCTAGCTGACTACGTCTTGTATTATTATTATTATTTTAATTTTTCTAAAATCCTGTCAAACGTGCACAAACTACTAGCTACTACTAAATATTGTAGAAACATAATTTTCTGTAAAGTTGCTTTGTAACGATTTGTATTGTAAAAAGCGCTATACAAATAAACTTGAATTGAATTGAATTGAATGGTGGTAGGAACGGGCCAATCCCGGACGGTGCTTACCTTCCCCTCGTCCATCCGGATGCCACTGCGGTCGATGGTATAGCCAAGGAACTGCACTGAGGGCTGATGGAATGAGCACTTCTCTGCTTTTAGGTAGAGCTGGAAGTCCCTCAGGCGTTGCAGGACCTCCACAACGTGGCGTCGATGTTCGGCCTGGCTCCTGGAGTATATCAGGATGTCATCGATATACACTAGGACGAATTGATGGAGGAAATCCCGGAGCACCTCATGCATGAAATCCTGGAATAAGGAGGGGGCGTTTACTAGCCCATACGGCATCACGCAGTACTCGTAGTGGCCAGTAGGGGTGATGAAGGCGGTCTTCCACTCGTCCCCCTCGCGTATCCGGATGAGGTTATACGCGCTGCGGAGGTCCAACTTGGAGAATACAGTGGCACCACGGAGATGTTCTAGGGCCGCTGGGACGAGGGGAAGAGGATAGCGAAACTTCTGAGTAATTTTATTCAGGCCTCTGTAGTCGATACATGGCCGCAAACCTCCATCCTTCTTGGCCACGAAGAAGAAACTCGAAGCAGCAGGGGAGGTAGATGGGCGGATGTATCCTTGAGCCAGCGCCTCCCTGATGTAATCCTCCAGGGCCTTCTCCTCGGGAACGGATAGGGGATAGATCCGTCCCCTAGGCACTGGTTCACCTGGCAGCAGATCTATGGCACAGTCCCATGGCCGGTGTGGAGGCAGCTTGGAGGCCCGCTTCGGGCAGAAAACATCACTGAAGGGGGCGTAGCACTGGGGTATGGAGATGGATTGGTTGACGACAGGGCTTTCAATAGAGGTGGTGTAGACTGGTAGTGACTCGGAGGGACGTTCCACGTGAACTGGACAGCCGGAGATACAGGATTGAAAGCAGGCTTCGCCCCACTTCAGGATTTCTCCGGTCTTCCAGGAGATTACCGGGTTATGCTGCTCCAACCACGGGCGCCCTAGGATGACGTCAGCGGTGGAATCCTCCAGAACCAGCAGATGAATGTTCTCATGGTGAAGGAGTCCAGTTTGGAGAGAGATTGGACCCACGCAGTGGCGTACATACTTCTTGCTTAACGGCCTGCCGGTGATGGTGTGGATTTGGTAAGCGGCCGCCGTGGACGAGGTTGGGAGACTGAGTTGACGGCAGAGGGCGCCAGAGATGAAGTTCCCGGCTGACCCAGAATCGAGGAGTGCGGAAACTGGAAGAGACACATCAGCCGCAGTAAGTGTCACAACAGTGGTGAGTGGTTTCATAGAATATCGTGAAGGAAGGATGGCACTCACCATGGGACGAGGAGGACGGACGGGGCACCCAGCTATGGTATGCCCCGGAGTTGCACAGTACAGACAAAGATTCTGGGCCAGCCGTCTTTGACGCTCCGCCATAGTGAGGCGGTAGGAGTCCACGACCATGGGCTCGCTGGCTGGTTCTGGGGAGCTGACGTTCTCTGGCCGGCAGAGCGGAGAGGAGGAATGCGCCTGGCCCTGGTGCTCTTCTAAGCACGACTGCATACGAGTGGCGAAGCGGATGGACAGCTGGATGAATCGCTCGAGGCCGATGGTATCCTCGTATGCAGCGGGATGCAACCGCACTCTGGGCTCCAATCCTTGGCGATAGGTAGTGAGAAGGGCCTGTTCGTTCCATCCACTAGAGGCCGCCAGAGTCCTGAACTGCAAGGCATAATCATTGACAGACATATTCCCTTGTTTCAAGTTGTATAATCTCTCACCTATAGAGGAGTCCCAGGCAGGTTTGCCGAAAACTTCCCGGAAGTGTTCGATGAAGCTAGAATATGACTGGGTTACAGGATTATTCTGGGTCCAGAGAGAGTCTGCCCATTGTAAAGCCTTGCCTTGTAACTGGGAGATAATGAAAGCTACCTTGGCTCGATCCGTAGGGTACGAGAGCGGTTGCATCTCCAGGAACAGTGAACACTGAAGCAAGAATCCGCTGCATTCCTCCGCCGGACCAGAGTAGGGCGCTGGCCGTGCCATGGGACTGGTGTGCACGGCAGGTGAAGGAGGGATGATAGGATCCGCGGAAGTGCTCACTGGTGGTGGTGATGCAGGTGCTAACATAAGTGTACGGCGGAGTGCATCTACTAATTCCTGGAAGGGATCCGTGAGGCTCATGCTTGTGTCTCTCGGTGCTGGTCCGGTCATCTGTTACGGATCACTCGGAGACAGAGGAGTAACAGATGAAAGATGTAGTTTATTAAATGGACACAAGCAGAGGAGCGGGAAGTAAGGAGTGGATGGGTGCTGGGATCCGTGCCGGGAAGGAGGGTACCACACACACGCACCGTGGGGTCTTTGGGAGGATCTTGGAGGTAATCCTTGGAGAGAAGACGGAAGAAGAGACTTCGGAGGTTATCCTTGGAGAGAAGGTAAAGAGGAGTTAGTCCTAATAGTTAGCGCAGGAATGATCTTGTCGCGAACGTGACCGGACAATGACTGAGTGCGTGTGTGTGGCTTTTGTGGTGCTGAGGTGGATGAAGGTGATGCGGATCAGGTGGTGGTGATTAGTACTCAGGTGAAGGTGTGCGTCGTGATTGTGTGGAGGAGGAACCTGGCGTGTTTGTGACAGATGTCATATGTTGATAAATTAATTTAAATGTATTGTGGAAAATTAGTAGACGACAAAAGACTTTACAAAAATTCAAAACATTGCTTATTTCTATATCATTAACCTGCTCCTATGGAGGAAAATTCCTAATTTTGGAATTATAAAATTTAGAGGCCAGGAGGCAAGCTTATGCATGCTTATTAATTATGCATATACACTTACATTAAACATTTTTTTATTTTTTTTATTTCAGAAAACGACACAGGAAGTGTTCTCAAAAACCATATTTACGTCGTAGTGCCCATGTCATTATACACATCTGTGTCCTCATAAACCATATATACCAGTACACACACACATTCCATAGGCTTAATGTTTTTTTATACTGTACAAACTGTATATTATATCGCTCTACACTTAAACCTACCCCTTGCAGGAAACTTTCTGCATTTTTACTATATATATATATATATATATATATATATATATAACTTTGTTTATTTTTAAACCAGTTTTACAAAGGGAGGTTTTTGTACACACACACAAACCTTGGGTGTGTACAAGGTTTTTGTACACACCCAAAATACACACACTCACACACTGTGTTTAAAATCTTTATTGCTATAATTGCATAGTTACTGCTCACATTAAATTTATTTATCAGGGCCTTATTGAATATTTTATTTGGAACATTCTCAAAAAAAAAAAAAAATTATATATGCTTACATGACCTGCATTTTTTAATTCATAGACATAAAACTTCATTCTTTTCCAGGGATCACATAATTAATAAGACTGCTTGATGTGTACAGTAAATGGATTTGAAATAACAAACAGTGCTCTTAAAATAGCACTGCATGTCTGACATATATAATTTTTAAATGAAAATTTGTGTCATTATTACTTAACAAGAAAGCAAAGTCTGTTATAAAGCATTTTCCTTAAGGAAAATGAAATCATCCAACTCCACCCTTTACAAGAGACAGAACACACAGACACACACAAATACATGCTTTAACAAATCATGCAGCTAATTAGAGACTTTGCTTTCACTGACAACCTATTATTTTATTGTCTGCCTGTCAGCGCACTGCTAATCAACTCAACTCAAGCCTTTCAAGGTTTCTGGAAAGTTCCAGCAGCAGAGTATGCATTAGCCACTATTCTAAATATATAGCTACTGAGCAACAGACCAGCAGAGAAGATGAGAGGACAACAAAAGGAGAGAGAGAAATAAAGAAAAAAACATGTATCCAATTAAGCTTTTTGGACATGAATTGCTCTTATAAAGTAAAATGATAACATGTGTTTTATTACGTAGTGTGAAGAAAGAAATTCATAGCTCTGGTCTCAAGCACTTCAAGCTCTTCTTGCCTCATACTGAGCATTTCATAACACTCTGAGTCAATTCAAAAGCAATTTCCTGTCTACTCTCAAGTCCTAATGCACCCAAATATACCCGATGAGGTGAAAACAGCATTATAAATTTGAAATTCTTCATGCTTCGAAGCATTGGTCAATTTAGATGCACTTAAATGTTAAATAAAGAGAAAGCAGAGCACTCTAAACACAGTTGTTGCTGTCTGGGGAGAAATTTAACTTTGTAAAGAGCTTAAGTACTCTCTATAGAAAAAGAAAAGAAAGAAAAAAAGAGAGAGATCTTATTTTTGATGAGATGTTATTCAACAGAGAAACGGATATAAAACCTGCACAGTGCAAACACAATACATGACAGTTACTTACACATTAAGGGGCTGCCAGGCCGGCCATTGGGCCTTCATCTTTATGACGGTCAAGACCTCATCACCCTGTGTGATAAAACACAGGAAAGTAAATACATATAGCAAAATCCATATTATATATCACCTATCATGTAATGTATATTACTAGAATATTGACTGTTTATTAGTACTTACAATGCACATATTAATGCCTTATTCTGCATGACCATATTTTAGATCCCTACGACATCTTAACTTAACAACTACCTTACTACCTTACTTCTATTTATAAGCAGCAAATAAGGAGTATATTGAGGCAGAAGTCATTGTTGATACTTAGTTAATAATGATGATTTAACATTAAACTAAAGTATGATAAATTCTCCTGGCAATACAAAATGACCAAATAAGCAAATTTAATATATATATTTTTATATATTTGTATCTTGAGTAAAATCATTCTTTAAACAAAAATCATTCTCTGGAAAGTCTTGATTTTTAACTTGATCAGTTTTGCTCTTTAAGCAAATGTATCTTGCTTTTCTGCAAAAATAAATAAATAAAATTAAATTTTTTTTTCAGCGTTTATCTCTTTTGCCCTTTCCCAAATGGAACACTTCATGTGCACTTTCGGTCTTGCAGACTTACAATGGCTGCCATGTGCGCATGGCTGTTAAGTCCACTATACCATTGGGTGTCATTTTAATGTTAAAAAGGGAGCTTGCGACGGTTATGCCCCCATGATCCACACTTCTGCCGAGCCTGCATTGTGGCAAGCTCCACAGCATACTGTGCAACTTCTACCCGATAGTCATTACGTCACGAAAGTGCAGACTCAGAGGAAGAGCATGAGGGTTTAGGGTGCCATTTGATACAGGGCCTTTCTCTCAACACATCCCTCCATTTGTCTTGACAGGATGTGATAAATGAAGCTTCCCTTTCTTCCTGCTGATGGAGTGATTGCATCGGAGTCTCATAAAAGCTGTATAAATATTTCATCAATGGCTCTCGGCATACAGGCCAGGAGTGTGTGTATGTGTGTACTGTACAGCTCTGTCCCACTCGAGCCATATCAGGAGTCCATGGAAAGGGCATCACTAAAGACTGTCAAGGGAATCATGTTTACTGCTGGGGTTAAAGGATATCATTCTTTATAATGCAGCAGCATGACAATTTTTTTCACACTTTGAGCCTTACATGCAGTATTGTTCCAGGTGTCTTATAGACAGTTATTTTCAATTCAAAAGCAGAACACAATCCTACATTAGATTTGCTAGATGATCACAAGACGATTCCTCTGTGAAGAAGGATTATGTTTTCTTTGGTTCTGTAACATTTTAGTATCGGGACCAATTCTCATTATTAACTAGCTGCATATCAGCATGCCTATTATTAACATATTGGCTGTTTATTATTGCTTCTACAGCAAATATTCTGCATGATCATATTCTACATGAATATGTAAAATACCTAATCTTACCCAATACCTAAACTTATAAACTACCTTACTATTATTAAGCAGCAAATATGGAGTTTACTGAGGCAAAAGTCATAGTTAATGGGCTTGTTAATTGCGAGAATTGGACCTTAAAATAAAGTGTGACCCTTGGCTCTCAATACGTTACATGTCACAGAACTTGTGTCATTGTTATTCATGTGATCCATTGTCTGGTTGATTTTATTGCAAAAAGTTGGGTTTATAACTTTAGAGTATTTGAGGCACCTATACTTTACAACACTGAGACAAGTCAGTCTTTGCTAGTCAGTGTTTGTAACTGCAATACAGTTCCCTGTTTTCTAGAAGGGATGTATTATAGATAAAAAATATAAATGAAAAAAGATAAAATAAAAATAATAATAATAAAAAAGATCATGCTTGGACACAATAAGCAAACTAAAATTCAGTACATTCAAATCACACGCCTGGTGATCTACCATCCTGCTGACTTCAGTTCCAACCCTGCTTCAACAATAGCTGGTTCAGCTTGCTTGATTGAGTGTCAACAATCAACTGCATATCTGAAGATAGCTAGTGTGTAAAATGCTTTTCTAAGTGAAAATTATGTGCATTATAGTAGCATCTTACAGAAATTATTTTGTGGAGAGAGCCAATGAACCATATATATACACTCTAAAAAACGCTGGGTTGTTTTTTCAACCCAAATGATGGGTTGAGGCCGTTGGATAGGATGGGATGTTTTAACCCAAGTTTGGGTTGAAAATTGGTCTGCGTTTTAACACAGCGGGGCTGGGTTGAGAACGCGGACGTGAAGGAGAGCACGCACGTCACGTCGAGATCGTACATCTCCAGTGCGAGCAGCCGCCATTTTCTCAGCGTGAAAGAAGCCAGAAGCGAGTGAAAGACTATGGTAAGTAAAGATTCAAAAGGTAAAGTTATCGTTTATTGTTTACCCGGTTGTATGAAAGGCGGAAGGTTTTATGAAAGGCGGAAACAAAGGAAGCTTAACGTTATATATATATTTTTTTTTTAAAAACGGACGCGGTTTTCGCCTCAGACACGGAGGTCTTAACGGCATTATTTAACGTTATTGAATGGAAGAAATAATTGTAATATAACGTCCGTGAATGTATTTAGTCATATTTACATAAGATTTTACATTATCTTTACTATTTGAGGCGTTAATAGACGGTTATGGTCACGGTTACACTCATGTTAATTTTTTTAAAGTTAAACTGAATATATGTTTGTCTCCAAAAGGAAACGGCATTGTGTAGTAAAGGCTAGCATAATTATTTTGAGGCTGTTGAAGTGGTAACAGTTAAAAGTATGTTTTACATGTAATATTTCAGACTTGTCCAACTTGTATCTTCATTGTCCTCGCGCCGAGAGTTAAAGACACAGAAGCTGTTTGTGTGAGAGTCTCAGACTGTGAGGAGGAGGAGGTGATCTTCTGAAGAGAGGGACAGACGGGTTTAAGGAGAGTAAACTTCAGAATAACATCAAGTTATCTTTATTTTTACTAAGACTAAAATAATGTTTGTTTTTGTAGATGTTGAAATCCAGATACAAGATAACTTCATTCTTTTGAGACTGATGTGAGTTATTTTTAATGTTTCTGTTGTGTCCTGCCCGTTTACTTCACATTTTGATGCAACAACAGTGTGATTATATGTTCATTTTTTATTGAAACCATCGATGTCCCTCTTTGCAGAACTCTAACTGGAGTTAAGGACCAAGAAGTCTGCTTGTGTGAGGAGGTTTTCTCAGCTTCTTCTGAAGAGAGGGAAAGATAGTTTAAGGTAATTAAACTTCATAATTTCATGTTATCAGTTGTTGTTTTTTTTTACTAAGAGTAAAATAATGTTTGTTTTTTTGTTTTTGTAGATGTTAAAAGCCAGAGACATGGGAGAGCATCATTCTTTTGAGATTTTATGTAAGTTATTTTTAGAAAATAAATGTTTCTGTTGTCTCCTGTCGGTTTACTTCACATTTTGATGCAACAACAGTGTGATTACGTGCTCATATTAATTAAAACCACTGATGTCTGTGTTGTTCATTGCAGAACTCAAACCAACTTTGGAGTTGTCTTGTCTGATCTGGAGAGTCATCATTCTTGGTCTTCCCTCTTAAAGGTAAAGTTCAAACAAAAAATAATTTACTTGCCCTCATGCCATTCCAAACCTATAAGACTTTAATATATTGAAATGAATATATTTTTCATTTTCTCATAATTTTGTTAATCCATTTATAGTCTAGATAATCAGTATTGTCAAGCCTAATAAAGAATTCATTCTGAAATTTATAAATGAATAAATCTTAAATTATATGATAGCAAACATGTATGTTCAAAATAAAATACTGGTCTCCCAGACTAGCAATGGAGGACACAAATTAAGATAATATTTAATATATTTATTTGTTTTCCAAAAATGAGTTTGTATGGGTCTGGAACAACATGTGGAGAGTAAATTATGACCATTTTTATTTTTTGGTGAACTAACCATTTGAAGAGCAACCATCTACATACATGAACATTTGTGAGGTATGTGAATGTCATATCTGTTTAATGTTTCAGTAAAGAAGCTTTCTGAAAGCAATATATTTATTCAAACAATATCACATGCCCTCTCACTAGTGCTGTCATTTTAGCCTTCATGAGAGCTGTGGTGGACCGAGACATCAAACAACCTCACAAAGTGTTGAAACTTTAACACAGATTATTTACCTATCCTTACGGATGTGAATACACCTCTACCTGAAAATGGATAGTTTAATTAAATGTTTTATTTTTTCAAATGTGTTTCTCTTTTTAGGCCGCTGATGAAAAGCAGGCAGTGACTGGATGAATGCTGGTCAAAGAAGAGCACGTCCTTTCCCCTACTGATGCAGCAGTGGTTTTAAAGGAGGACGGTGCTCTGGATGATTTAGAAGATGTCACATGTGCTGATGAATACATCAATTATTCTGAAGAGATCATTGAAATTGACAGTGATGCATGATCTGTATTCATGGACTATGAAAGAAACTGTAAGTGTATAATTTGTAAAAACAATGTTAAATGCTTGTTCTGTGTTGTTTAGCAGAAGAGTTTACACTCTGTCATTCATACACATGCTCACATTCTTTCACACACATAAAAGTTATAATATCAGTGTTAATGTTGTGGTTTATTTGTGTACTGCCATTACAGAATAGTTGATAAAGAACCTAACTAATTGTAAATGTATTGTATAATAGTGTTTTCCTATATTTTTATACAATATATACATTTGAACAAAGTCCAGTTTGATCTTAAGTTATATTCAACAAATGTTCAATGCTTTATGAACTGTAGCTGTTAATGCCATCTTTTTCTGCATTTCTTCTTACATGTTACTTTTTGACTTTTCTCTTGTTTTTAATAAATATTTTCCTTTTGATAATTATTATTTGTGTGTAAAAGTGATATTTAAAATGAACAATATTTGTAGGTTTAATGCCTAGCTCAATTTTAGTTCATTTTAACGTAGCAATGAATTGTTTCCCACATCCTTACACTCAATTGGTGGGGGCACCCTGCAAGTTCATTTTCTGCCAGCAGGAGGCGCTAAGCGGGAAAGGTAGGTTTGTCCCGTAACGGCTGCAAAGCAGCACTGAGCTCACAAACGCTGCCTCATCAAGCATTACATGCGAAATGAATTTGAACATTTTCTAAATACAGTAGTTTTCCTTCTGAAATACAGTGATAAAAAAAACACCCGCTCTGGTTTTTGAAACCCTGCAATGTAGTCATTTTAAACCATAAAAAAAGCAACACAGCAGGCTGGGTTAAACATGATAACCCAACTGGTTGGGTTAAAATAACCCAGCGTTGAGTTTGTCCCTTTTTGACCCAGCGCTGGGTTGCCAAAATAACCCAAATTGGGTTGTTTTCAACCCAGCAGTTTTTAGAGTGTATATAGTTCATTGAAAGAAGATAAACCATTTTTTCCTTCAAAAAATTCTGTATGGCATCTCACTGTGAGGCTAACAATCTTACATCTCTATCTAGCAATGTTATCAAATTCACATCCTTTACATTATGAAACTGACATGCTGCTCTTCTGTGCTAATGAGTTGAAAGAGTTTGGTCATCTGTCATCATTTACACACTTTCCTATAATTCCAAACCCACATGATTTAATTTCTTCTTCTTTGATCACAACATATGATGATTACCAGAATATGTAAATAGGCAAGTTATTATTTTCCTTGCAGACAGTTACCAGGCGCTGCTATCACCATAAAGTTTCATAAAGTCCACATAAGCTTGTGTACAATATTCCATATCTCCTGAAGCCAAACAACAGATTTGTGTGAGAAACAGACTGCATCTTTTTCACAATTTGAAACTCGGAACCTTGAGGCTTTGACAACAATAAAGCCAATGATATTCAAATATCTTCTGAAAGATTGTTACAAGATGAGAGTTGAACCATTGAACTATAATTTTAATAGTGTATAATGACAAAGCCAAATGCCAAGGTAAGCGTAAAGATGACTCACTGAAAACGAATTTATCTCTGCAAACATTAAATATAGAAGGCTTTTATGACTAAATGAGTTGCATAGATGTAACAGATAAGATGCACACGTTTGTTGTCAACTACTCTGAGATAATGTAAAAAAAAAAAAAAAAAATAATACAAAATGGAATTCTATTAACTGGTTTCATTTTATACACATTTAAATATACACAATAGTGCAGAAGAGCTGTAGGTAAATCCATGGGATGGTACACCACGTTACATTATGCACATTGTCAACTTAATGAGGTACAAAATCACAATGCAATGCATTTTTAATAAGTCTCTTCACAAGGTTTATATGCTGCTTAGTAAAAGAGAAGATCTGATAATTAATTATGCAACACAAAGCCAGAAGGACAAAGAGGGGGAAAAAAAGAAAAGAAAATTATATATATATATGTTGAAAGAGTTTGGTCATCTGTCATCATTTACACACTTTCCTATAATTCCAAACCCACATGATTTAATTTCTTCTTCTTTGATCACAACATATGATGATTACCAGAATATGTAAATACGCAAGTTATTATTTTCCTTGCAGACAGTTACCAGGCGCTGCTATCACAGCTGTAGGTAAATATATATATATATATATATATATATATATATATATATATATATATATATATATATATATATATATATATATATATATATATATGCGCATGTGTGTGTGTGTGTGCGTGTGAGATGTTTTTGAGATTAGTCTTTCATGATCACCAAGGCTGCACTTGATCACAAACAGTCAAAACAAAAGTATTATGAAACATTGCTATAATGTATTGTTAACAGTAACTGTTGACTATTTGAATATATTTTACAATCCATTTTATTCCTGTGATTGCAAACATAAAGTTCATAAAACAGCAGCATTTATTTTAAGTAGAAATCTTTATAAAACATAAATTTATGTATTTACTGTCACTTTTGATCAATTAAATGAATCGTTTCTGAATAAAAGTTAAATTAGTGACCCCAAACTTTTGACTTTTTTCAGTTAAAATAACAACTGCCCAACGCTCATCTGCCTCTGTATGCTGCATTAAAAACTGAGCACCAAGGCGTTGCACGTTATGAAACACCATCTGTCAGTGGGTAAGGATCACACAACAGGCACTAGACATAACCATGCTAATCACTTGCTCCAATAGAAAAGGAAGAAAAGACAAAACAAAGCTCTAATTCATCCTTCCTCCATAAAATTGTGTGGCTTGTATAATTTCTGGAGACCACACAGTGTTCTTGACAGCTATGAAAGGTCCTTAGCAGCTCCTAAAGTTTCTTGGCAGCTGTAATCACTGAGACAGCCTATTGCATAAAATCAACCATTAGCATGAAGCTGTACATCCTCCATGTTGATTGTTATCAACGTAATATTCAAGGTCTATTAAAGAACATTTCTGTTGGAAATTTACCGTCATTCGTTATTCTGCCCTATTAGCTGTCTTGCATTAGCCTGTTCTTCATTTAAATCTTATCATTTTAGTAATGCAGCATAGTATTTCTCTTAATTTGAACTCCTGTACACATAAAATCAATGTTACTGCAGTTTCTATTATTCATAGACTGTTTAAATTGGAACATACTAAATAACCTATTTGGCACTGCTACCGAACTTCTTTGCACATTGAGTCTCATTCACTAATAAATTTGTTAATTATTTGTATGCTTATTTGTATGCTCCAGAGGGTTAAGTGCACATTCAGACAAAAACTTTCCACCTAATTTACACATGCGTATGCACATCAATTTGTTCTTAACTTCATCCTATGTTAGTGAATTTGGAGTATTCTAGATAAGTGTGTACACGAGGTTAGTCATTTGCATAAAATGCATTCCGTACAATCTTTCATTTACAGGCTTTTGTCACTCTCGTCAAACATACTCCACTAATTCTCATATGCCACACTCTACAGATGCATTCTCACCAAATCCTTGAGCAATGCCAAGTTTGTCATCCTCAAAACCAGTTCAAACACAATAAACACCTTTTATACAGACCCAGTTTACAGACCTCACATAAGCCAGCTATACTTACAAATATGTCTGCACTATTATTCAGAGAAACCAGAAAATGTTTGTGGATTTCACAATTTTTTTTTTTTAAATTCTCAGTCCCTTTTTATTTTTTGTTGCCAGGACACCAAGCAGAAATGGATAGCAGTCTTGCCTTCACCTGAACACTGCAATGCACTCTGAACTGCTATCCTCTTTTGAGAGCACCTGCAGCCCCAGCCTAAGTCATTTAAAAATCCATTTGATTTAATTTAGGGAACACATGATTCATCTCTGCACAGCAGAGAAAGAGAGTCTTATTATTATGTTCACTCATGCTGGATGAAAAAAAAAATGATAAGAAATCCTCTTTTAGGGGTTGTTAGCGGACACAACCACAAAGGGATTCCAGAATGATTACAGATAATGGGAAGTGTGGAGGTACTAAAAATGGAGATAATATTACATTTCCAGTTTAAAATGGAAATACTTCTAAGTATCATGAGATATCACATGAAGCGACTCGGCTCCTAAATAATGATATATGAAAAGTACAGATATTTAGTGGGAAAATAATAGAAAATAAATATAGCATATGTGTGCAGTGCAAAAAACCTTAGGTACATTGATTTTTTAGGCATTTGTTTCAAAAAGTTAATAAATAAAGTAACAAACAAATGTTTTAAGACAGTTATTTTTATTGTTTACTTTACTGTGCTAGTAGCAAATCTTTATTTCGGAATAACCCAGAGATTTTTGCCCAAACAAGGATTCAAAAACAACAGATGGCATGGTCCACACAGTGCTCTTCCGAAGAGACAGAAGCAATTGAGATGGCCAAATCCATAGAAGAATTATGACAATAGAGCTGCACTATTAATAGTAAAAAAAAAAAAAAAATGCGACCTCAATTCAAACAACCATGTAATCTCATTTCTAAATGACAACAATTTGCCTATTAAACCTTTTTTTTTTTTTATCATACCAGAACATTAAAATCTATGTTCGCGCTGACGCTAAGACATAGAATAGTCAGTTAGCATGTTTAGATATAAAACAGCTTCACAAAAGTCTTTTCAGCTACACAGTATAATTTCTGTCTTACAGTCATTTGCAACTAGACGGATGTACTGTTACCTCCTCTACTGTCAAAAATATGGGTGTTATATTAGACAGCAATTTGTCTTTTGAAAATTAGATTTCCCATGTTACAAAAACAGCATTCTTCCATCTTAGAAACATTGCCAAGCTACGAAACGTGTTACCTGTTTCTGATGCAGGAAAGCTACATGCATTCATGACCTCTAGACTGGTATATTGTAATGCACTGCTAGGTGGTTGTCTTGTATCTTCAATACACAAGTTACAAGTAGTCCTAAATGCAGCAGCTAGAGTCCTTACTAGGTCTAGAAAATATGATCATATTACCCCAATTTTACAGTCTATGCACTGGCTACCTATTATGTTCTGTATCACTTACTAAATATTATTACTTACCTACAAGGCCTACATGGTTTAGCTCCTGCTTTCCTAACTAGTCTTCTACCACACTGCAATCCATCATGTTCCCCAAGGTCGCAAAACTCTGCTATCCTATGCTATCCTACCAAAAAGCCAAAGTCCACTAAAGGAGGTAGAGCTTTTTCGCATTTGGCTCTTAAACTCTGGAATAGCCTTCCTGATATTGTTATTGTTCGGGGTTCAGACACATTCTCTCTGTTTAAATCTAGTTTAAAAACACATCTCTTTGGCCAGGCATTTAAATAATCTTGGACTGCAGTTATGTCTGATCAAATGTGCATTTTTATTCTTTAGCTTGGGTTAAACAAATTCAATTTACTTTGTTGAAACAGCAGCTATGCTAATTATGTTTCTGTTTGTTTCTCTGTTTCTGACACGGGATTGACATCTCAATAAATGTAAATAGGATAATGCCAACCCTAAAATAACATACAGAACTACCAAATTTTGCTATAAGTTTGATTGCATCATATAATAATGGCTGTTAATAGCATTCATTGTCTGTTTGATTAAGTTTTTAATGTATATTTTTTAGTGGTAGGCTGTTATCGGCGTTAACGTGATGCGTTAACGTGAGACTCTTATCGGGCGATAAAAAAAAATATAGCCATTAATCTATTCTGAGAGCTGGGTCTATACTACGCGAGCTATGATGACTTTCACCTTGATATTTTAGTGCGGATGTATACCTAGCTGAATCTGTAGGGGACAAGAACGAGTCTTGTGTGTAATGCCTACTGTGAAATTACCACATCACATATGGATGCAGCTAAGATGCCGCCGGGTTGGCTTCAGGGAATTATTATTTTTTTTATTAAAGAAGCTTCCCAATGGAAACCTCGACAAGTGTTTCACACATAATAGGTCTGCTGTGCGTATGCAGTCTGTGCGCATTACGTATGTGGTGCTGAAGCAGCACGGACTCATTGTGCTTCTACACAGGACGCGTATGCAGTCCGCTACTGATCCGCGGCTGTTTAATCCACAAAACACAACATTTGTCCATTACTTTGATATCAAATCATGTAAAAAAAAAAAAGCAAAAAGCAAAAAGCTTTTTTAGCATTGTGATACTCTTTCATCACAGTACAGTAACAATCTTTCATAGACATATTTAAATTCAAATATAAACAACGTATTACTCATGCATTTGACTGCTAGGTTTTTATAATAAGTTTCTGAAACAAGCTGCTTAAACACAACATTAGCCTACTTTTCTTGTTAGGCTATCACAAACATTTAAAATTAAAACTTAAAACATTTTTACCGCGAACAATGCGCTGTCACTTTAATTCTGCGCATGCAGCACAGCAAAAATAGACTCGGTACGTAAACGATCACTGCACTGCTGCAGACGCACCGCTCCTGGAACACACTGATGGACCGCAACTGCATGCAGTATGAACACTGGAATCCGTTAACATGGGTGCATAAAAAAGTACTCAACGCAAACGCACTGCAGACGGAGTGTGACGCCCGTTTCACACACACTCCGTCTGCAGTGCGTATGCTTCCCGTGTGCGTTCGTATCTTGTGCTGAAGCAGCACGGACTCATACTCCGCTCCTGGAACGCACTGACGGACCTCAACCGCGTGAACACTGGAATCGTTAACATGGGTGCGTAAAAAAATATGCAACGCATATGCACTGCAGACGGATTATGTGTGAAACAGGCATAAGGTTGTTTGCACCTTGTGCAATGTGGAATTAGTTTACAGCTTTCTCAAGCAGTTTGTGATGCATTTTGGAAACAGGAGATGAGCCCCTGGTCTAATGCACCATCTGGCTTGAGAAACCCATTCTCAAAGACTTAACGTTACTTTTAGTCATTATTTTATTTGGGTGGCACACATATTCTGAATGCCTTAGGCAGAAATCAAATGAGCCATTTTAATCTAGATGAATCTAGATTAATTCCAACATTTCAGTGAGATTAATCTAGATAAAAAATAATAATCTATGCCCACCACTAATATTTTTCCAAACTACTGAATATTGTAGAAACTTAACTTTCTGTAAAGTTGTTTTGCAACTATTTGTATCCTAAGAAGCTCTAAACAAATTAACTTGAATTGAATTAAAATTGAATATATATTATCACATAAATACTGTGATGAAAGTTTATAGTTCGGATATATACATTGATGTCAATGGTAGCGATCAAAATAGAGCAAGTGTTCTTTTGAAAGTAACTGGTGCTTCAAATAACATTTGTGTCGATTGCATCATTTCCATTGCCAACGTGTTGCCAACTTCTTTCCATGGAAAGCAGCTAAAGCCAGTTTGAAAAGTTGCTAAATGTAGCAACAAAGTCGCTAAATTTGCAAGTGCTAGGTGGCAACAAGTGACTGTTAAAAAAATAAAATAAATAACAATAATAATAATAATACAAATAATAAATTGTCATTTTATCATTCATAAAAGAAAAATGGTGCATTACATATATAACTCAATATTTGAAGTGGTTTAATAACATAAAATTTAAATTAAATAAAATTAAAAAAAATATATATATATAAGCACCCATGGCGCTTTGATAGGGATCCCATATTCGTCGGTCTTCGTCGTGGCGTCGAGAGTGACCGACTGAAAGGGAACGTCTCGGTTACGTATGGTTTCTTGGGTTATTATGTTTATAATATTTGACTATAAGATTACAAACATACTGTTCTTTGACTATTCAAAATACTTTAAAATTATGTAGTAATTATACGGCATGCACAAATGCCAAATAAATACATACACAAATCAATAAATCAATCAATCTTATGTTACACAATCAAAGCTTCAATCACACAACACAAGCAAATCCTCTGAATCAAACGTTTTTTAAAATCATTCTTTTGTGCAATTCCACAGTGAATTATTGGCAGAATGGTTTACAAGGATGAATTAATTCTTCTCATGTTTCATGAATGAGACCAATTACTCCTATACAGGGTCATGGGCATGAATCCATTAAATCATGAATCATCAGTCCTCTCTTTGCCTCCACTCTTTTGAGATAGCTTTCTTTTAGAAACTGGAACTTTGCTGGAGGGTTTCACTTTCATTCAGCCTAAGGAGCATTACTGGAGGTAGCTACTGATTTTTGGTGATGTGACCCAGCTCAGATAGTTTTAAAATCAGGGTAGCTCTTCCATCTCAGCAAACCATTTATTTATTTTTGTCTCTCTAGACCTTGCCTTCTCATGATACATTGGGAATAGTTCTTACCTAAACACGCCATCTCTGCATGGACCTCACACAGTCATAATAGTACAAGGATAGGCTTCAAAATTGAAAACGCAGTGTCTGCAGTGTTGAAATTTTACTTTAGTTCAAACAGGTGAAAGGACATGCCATGTCATCACTTTTCAAAGAAAGATGCAGCTGTAACACTTACAAGATAACCCACATGCCTTATACACATGAGAAAACACATTCTTCACTCAATGATGGAAGGGATGGAATAATTTACAAATCTCATAAACTTATATTTTATTCAAAATAGAATATAGATAACAAATCAAATGTTGAAAATGAGACAATTTGATATGTCATTCCAAATATTTGCTCATTTTGGATTTCATGAGAGCTACACATTCCAAAAAGTTGGCCGGAAAAGTTAAATGTGCATATAAGGAACAGCTGGAGGACCAATTTGTAACTTATTAGGTCAATTGGCATGATTGGGTGTGCCTCAGAGTGGCAGTGTCTCTCAGAAGTCAAGATGGGCAGAGGATCACCAATTCCCCCAATGCTGCGGCAAAAAATAGTGGAGCAATATCAGAAAGGAGTTTCTAAGAGAAAAATTGCAAAGAGTTTGAAGTTATCATCATCTACAGTGCATAATATCATCCAAAGATTCAAGGAATCTGGAACAATCTCTGTGCGTAAGGGTCAAGGTCAGAAAACCAAACAGGATGCCTGTGATCTTCAGGCCCTTAGACAGCACTGCATCACATACAGGAATGCTACTGTAATGGAAATCTCAACATGGGCTCAGGAATATTTCCAGAAAACATTGTTGGTGAACACAATCCACCGTGACATTCGCCGTTGACGGCTAAATCTCTATAGGTCAAAAAAGAAGCCATATCTAAACATGATCCAGAAGTTCAAGCATTTTCTCTGGGCCAAGTCTCATTTAAAATGGACTGTGGCAAAGTGGAAAACTGTCCACTTCAGTAGATGAATCAAAATTTGAAGTTCATTTTGGAAAACTGGTACATCATGTCATCCGGACTAAAGAGGACAAGGACAACCCAAGTTGTTATCAGCGCTCAGTTCAGAAGCCTCCATCTCTGATGGTATAGGGTTGCATGGGTGCGTGTGGCATGGGCAGCTTACACATCTGGAAAGGCACCATCAATGCTGAAAGGTATATCCAAGTTCTAGAACAACATATGTTCCAATCCAGACGTCGTCTCTTTCAGGGAAGACCTTTCATTTTCCAACATGACAATGCCAGACCACATACTGCATCGATTACATCATCATGGCTGCATAGAAGAAGGATCCGGGTACTGAAATGGCCAGCCTGCAGTCCAGATCTTTCACCCATAGAAAACATTTGAAGTATCATAAAGAGGAAGATGCGACAAAGAAGACCTAAGACAATTGAGCATCTAGAAGTCTGTAGAAGACAAGAATGGGACAACATTCCTATTCCTAAACTTGTCTCCTCAGTCCCCAGACATTTGCAGATTGTTATAAAAAGAAGAGGGGA